>NC_137613.1:12253938-12993938 GCF_963280865.1 Gymnoscopelus braueri
CGCTCCATCTGCTCCTGGAGTCCTGGTTCAGGAGTCGTACCGACAACCCTGTGAGGTCCTGGCTCATGGAGTTTGGACCAGAGACGCACTGAGAGTTCTGGGGTTTTACAACAAAAGAAGTTGTCTTAGAGTGCCATCTAGTGGCTTTCTGGTATACGTGTGGTGCCTCTATGCATTCTAAAGGAGATGATACTCAGTAATACTTGCAGTGGTGGAAGGAAAAACATTGAAAATCTTAATATACTTATAAAAGCACTATATATATACTTTTAAAGCAAACATTTGTAACTCAAATCTTTGCTTCTGGGGATTCTACAAATGTCTTCTAAATCCTAGCAGTTTATAAAAAAAATATGCTGCTATAATAGTGTTTCTCAAACTTTTTCATGTCAAGGCCAAGGGCCCCCAAAATGTTATGTACTTGGCCACGGACCCTCATGTCAAAATATGTTGTTCCAGGGACCCCCCAGAAGCAAAGATTTTAGTTAAAAATGTTTGCTTTAAAACATATATAGATTCAAAGATTTGCACAAATATTTCACGATTTTTCAAACATAGCAGATCTACAAGCTCATAGCGCGGCACTCGGTGCCGCGCTATGAGCTTGTAGATCTGCTATTTTTGAATAGCCAAAGTATAAAATAATGGTTAAAGTGGTTACACAGATGGTTTTAATGGGTTAAGTAAAAGTATCAGTACCACAATATAGAAATACACTGTTAAAAGTAATATGCCTGGATTCAAAATCTTACTTGAGTAAAAGTATAAAGGTATGGTCTGCTAAATGTCTAAATTGTGGTATTGGTATCAAAATACTGTATGCTTACAATGCCAAACGTAAAAAAATGTTCAAACTTCATCGACAATAGCAGATCTACAAGCTCTACAGCTAAGCAGTCTGCAAGACATTTCAGATTGAGAATTTAACCTTTGCTTTTATGAAATGATCAGAGAATAATAGGGTTTTATGGCAGATGCTTCTGAACATGTATTCTATTGTTATTTTTGACTGATTCTAATTATCTTTAATCTTATAAAAAATGACTGAAATCAGTAGAGGTGACTATAGGCCTGTCACAATTATTACATAATCGTCTAATCGCATTTTGCTTTGCATAATTGTCATAATAGTTTCCATGTTGAAAAATGTTCATGCATTTTCAAATATAAAAACATTTTGAAAGTATAAAATAATTAAATATGTCAGTAATGTCTTGAATATTTAAGTCATATCTGCCCTGAGCAATGTGTGATTATGAAGCCTAAAAAGCAAACAGAAATTACATTTTTATTCATATGTTCCAATGTTCAAAATTAAATTGTTAAAATCGCAAATTAAAATGATTTGTGTGACAATTAATCATCAACTTAAATGTTGTAATGGTGACAGCCCTAGTGGTAACTGAGAACTTTTAAGTACATTTACTCAAGTCTGTACTTTTTTGTAGGTACTTTTACTTTAGTGGAGTATTTCCAACTTTCAATACTTTTACTTCTATACTCCACTACATCTCAGAGGCAAATATTGTACTTTTACTCCATTTCAATTATTTGAAAACTTTAGTTACTTTGCAGATATCCCTCTAAAGTGGTTCAAATATAAAAAATGTCCCGGTCTTAATGGGTTAAGAGGGAATGGTTAAGGAAGCAGAACCCAACCCCCAGTAGTACTGACATGTGTGGTGCTGGCCGCCAGGCTGCCGTGTGCCGCCTCCAGCTGTCCGTTGTACAGCAGGGCTCTCAGGTCGGCTCCGGTGAAACGCTCCGTGGCGGCGGCCAGCTGCCCCAGGTCCACGTCATCGGCCAGGGGCAGGCCCGCGCTCAGAGCCCTGAGGATCTCCACACCATCCTCCTGAACCCGCCGCCAGAGGAAGAGACACACAGAGAGAGAGAGAGAAGGTTTTAAGGTGGTTATAGATCCACACCGAAGGCAGTTCATTTACATTAACCACTGACTTGAACCCTATAGCGTCCCTATAGAGGCTATGCGTGTGACATCATCGTACCCGGAAGTTATGCGGGAACGCCTACTGAGTGGCAAAAAAAAAACTTCTGGCCTTTACAGCCCCATACATCCAAACAGAAAAGTCCTATCTGATTGTATTAAACGACATTAAACTCACCAACATGGCAGCTGTACGGAAAGCTTGAATTATCCTCTTTCTATCTGCAAAGTTTTTTGTTTCATAATAATCCACCGTAGAGACATGTTATGAGCTACTTTCTGTCAATGAATTCCGTGCAGGTGATTATTTTTCTAAGTATCAGAGTTTGGAAGCGCTCGTTTTACAATAACGCAACGTCCCGCTGCCTCCTGCATTATGTGACATTTAGAAACAGGTGGTACGCAGGACCGTTGAGTGATTTCCAACGAGCGCTTCCAAACTCCAACGCTCCATGCTGCTCAATGTTTTGCCACTCAGTCTAGATGAGGGGGGCATGTTCCTTACTCCCTTCACAGGTTTTACCGATGATACTAATGAAGGCTCTGTTCCATTTAGTGTAGCACAGTGGTCCCCCATAACTCTGAGAGTGTACAAATGGAACCAAATGGACCCTTACGGGTCCATTTGGTTCCATTTGTACACTCTCAGAGTTACACACCTTTTAAGGGGCCATTTGGAACCCCCTCAACTTGGAACCATGAGGGTCCCTGGACCACACTTTGAGACCCACTGGTGTAGCAGAGTGTTTCCAGTGAGCCAACATGCAACAATATCAGCACCCTGACTCTGTTTGACCAGAATGGAACAGAGCCTTCATCAGTATCATTGGGTAACACCTGTGAAGGAAGTAAGGAAGAGGCCCAATGGACCCTTCGCTAAGCCACACCCACCCCACTCTGTGACTGGTGGTGCGAGTTAGTCACACCCAGGCCTGGCACAATCTGCTTCTCACCCATTGACTTGCATGACCCCGCCTGCTGGTGGGGCCCCGCCTGCTGGTGGCCCCCCCGCCTGCTGGTGGCCCCCCCGCCCCGCAGCACTTGCTGCCCCTCCGTTACGCCACTCAGACTGTGGTTGTACCGGTCAGCTCCCAGCACTTTCTCCATTTACGGCCCGTACATCTACAGAAACGTTCATATTTCAAATATAAAGTGTTTATCCCATGGCCACGGATGTTACATTTATGTATGGGCTCTCAAAAGTAACCCTATCATCCGTATAGTTCAATAAAAAGCATTTTAATCTGATCGGTGGCCATTTTCTCCATGTGCTTTCAACTGCGTGACCCTATCGGTTGGTAAGTGTATTGCACTCTGATACATTACCATGAGAAAATGGCCACCGATCGGATTAAAATGCTTTTTATTGAACAATACAGAATATACGGGTACTTTTGAGAGTCCTGTGCATAATTGTAACATCCGTGGCCATAAGGTAAGCACTTTATATTTGAAATTTGAACGTTTATATAGATGTACGGACCGTAAATAGACAAAGTGCAAACACCAGGTTGAAGTTGATCCATGACTAACAGGAGTTTTCATTCATTTCAGACTACAGTAGCAGTTAATAAATAGACGAACAAATGAATGTACTTTCACGTGCGGAATCCGAAACAGGCAGCGCTGTGATTCTGAATTTTGTTACGATTACGGTGATTAGTATTATAGACACCACCTGGGCGAGTGAGTCGTGTAACTTTCCTGACGTTAAGCTGTGTATGTGTTCAACAACACAGCCAGCCATGCAGCCTTGCAGTTTAAAGGGTTAGTTCAGATTTTTTGAGTATTTTCTGTAGGAAATACTTACCATTAATGTAGTGGTTGCAAAGGTATTAATTGATTGCCCGAGTCCCGTGGTCAGAGTTATGGTCCGGTTCTGATAAATATGAAGTAGTTCCGGTAGATTAGTAGATTTGGTGGGGACCGCTCATTAAAAATAAATAAATTAAAAAAACTAGCGTCATTTGTATTGTTGACCTATTTCTACCATATAGAGCAGGTTTCGTTTAATTTTGACCCCTCTGTCACATGGTACTAATGTTTGTGTCCAGAATCACTGCGCCGCGGCAGCCTACTCACACACAAAATATATGACACAAAAAATAGCACCATGTGACAGAGGGGTCGAAATTGAACGAAACCTGCTCTATATGGTAGAAATAGGTCAACAATACAAATGACGCTAGTTTTTTTAATTAATTTATTTTTAATGAGCGGCCCCCACCAAATCTACTAATCTACCGGAACTACTTCATATTTATCAGAACCGGACCATAACCCTGACCACGGGACTCGGGCAATCAATTAATACCTTTGCAACCACTACATTAATGGTAAGTATTTCCTACAGAAAATACTAAAAAAATCTGAACTAACCCTTTAAGTGCAGATTTCAGCTTGGGAAAAGAGCCCTCCAACGGTTTTGGGTACGTGGAATCTGTTGCTGGTTCATATAGTCACCATTGCGTTATCGTGGTATTCTTGCTATTATGTTGCAAATGAATGTGTGTGTGCGGGCGAAATAACATTGACAGCTATGGCAGGTGACGAAAGTTTGCCAGACCTATGCCAGGCTGACAACGGTTGCTAAGCTGGCATTGGACAATCGCTTTTGGGGTGGGGTTTAGCGAAGGGTCCATTTCTCTCCAACATAGCTGCTGTGCATAGAGCTTATTCTGGGAGGCACGAACAGTTGCTGATCTATAAGCTCACAACAATCTATAAAACTCATGATCTACAATCTATATAAGATCTATATATAGTATAAAGGGTTCATTATGTTTTAAGTTGTCTTCCACCTACTTTTTAAAAGTGTTCTACTATACCAACTGTTTTGTCTTTGTGAATCACTGTGTGACCTTACATGGTTTCTATGTTTCTGTCGGGTGGAAACTTCATCATTATGTCCAAAACTGTTACTTTTCAGGATTCACATTCAAAAGCATCAAAAGTAGCAGATCTACAAGCTCAGAGCGCGTTTTGTGTGACGCTGTAGTAAAGATCAAGTAGGGTGTTAAAATATGGATGATAAGAGGTTTCTGCCCGACAACAACGATATAATAAGCATGTTAAATGGTTGAAATATTAGTGTGTTAAAACAGTGATCATTATGAGTGGGTGTATGATATTAAACAGTACAGACCAGGTCCTGGGGAGGGCAGTAGAGGGACTTGTCCAGTCTACCAGGTCTCAGCAGGGCCGGGTCTATCAGGTCTGGTCCACTGCTGGCTGCGAGCACATACACACCTGATAGCAAAACACAACACAAATATTTTCACTCAAATTATCTGTATTGTGGCCTGGACCGCTGGCGTAGCGGTCCAGGCACCTATATAGGCTCCAAAGTAGCCTGACAGCACGTCGCGAGTTCGAGTCCCAATCCTGACGGCCTTTTGCTGCATGTCACTCCCCATCTCTCTACCTATTTCCTGTCAGACTACTATCCTATCAATAAAGGCATAAAAGCCAAAAAATATATATATTTATATATATAAATATGTATTACTGGGGATGCCTGGTGGCTCAGCCAGTTAATACACTGTTTCCCAAACCATGGGTCGGGACCCATTATTGGGTCGCGGCGGACCCACATTTTAATGTCCAATTTTCTGTCCCTGTTTGCCAAGGTGTGATCTCGGTATGACCCCCCCCCCCCCTATTGGGTCTATTTCTTATACTTTCAGAGTTAAATAAATACTCATGATTTTGCTAGCAGACCATGGTAAACAGTGTGTGACGTGTGTAGTGCATTGGTTCTCAAAGTGGGGCCTTGGGGGGGGGGTACCAGGGGGTCCCCAGCAAAACTAGTTAATATGGCTTCACAATCATTTTAACCACTTTAACCATATTTTATACTTTGGCTATTCAAAAATAGCAGATATACAAGCTCATAGCGCGGCACCGTCACCACCACGTCACTGCTACCAGTTTATACAGTTACAGGCACTAAAATAATGCCTTGTTTGATTGATTGATTGATTTCTTTATTAGTCAGAAATGTAAACAGCATGTGGTACAGTCAGACATTACAGATTTAGTTCACCCCCAAAATTAGTTTTTTTCTATGGACTAGTCACTCCATGGAGACTTGAATTCATGGGGTGAAAGAAAAGCAAAAACACAAAATCAAAAGGAATCAAACAGCTATAATACAAATGAATAAGCAGTCTGTCAGCATGACACCTGCATTCAAAATCTTACTTGAGTAAAAGTATAAAGGAATGGTCTGCTAAATGCCTACATTGTGGTATTGGTATCAAAATATGCTTAGAGTTAAAGTAATCGACAATAGCATATCTACAAACAGCTAAGCAGTCTGCAATAAATTTCAGATTGAGAATTTAACCTTTGCTTTTATGAAATTATTCGAGAATAGGGTTTTATGGCAGATGCCTCTGAACCTGCTAGTTTGACCTACTTCTCTTTAATCTTATTAA
Source organism: Gymnoscopelus braueri (assembly GCF_963280865.1). Taxonomy (NCBI): domain Eukaryota; kingdom Metazoa; phylum Chordata; class Actinopteri; order Myctophiformes; family Myctophidae; genus Gymnoscopelus; species Gymnoscopelus braueri. The sequence continues at coordinate 12,260,323 of NC_137613.1, forward strand.
AAATGACAGTAAAGGGTTAGAAATCAGTAGTGGTGACGAGGCGTGTCACAATTATTACATAATAGTCTAAACACAATTATTTTTGCATAATCGTCATAATCGTTTCCATGTTGAAAAATGTTCATGCATTTTCAAATATAAAAACATTTTGAAAGTATGAAATAATTAAATATGTCAGTAATGTCTTGTATATTTAAATGTAAGTGTTAAGTAAGCAGAACATAATGTGAAAGTACATTTGTAGAACCTGCACACCGATCCTAATTAAAACATATGTTTCATTCATTGCTTGGTGGCAATGCAGTCTGGACTACAGGAACTGACATGATGACCTGTCCATTATTATAAACTTATGTTGTTACTTTGCTGTGTACCGTAGTTAAATAAAACAAACCTTAATAAAAAAGGAAGCAGTTCTTTTAATGCTGCAATGGACCATATTTATAAAGTAGCAGAGATTTAGCAGAGACTCATTCTACAGCAGAAATGGCTAATTGTTCTGGATATAATAACACACTTTGCCCAGTAGATGTCCTCATAGCATACAGTATGCTTGGTTGTAAGCTAATGGTTATGGAAACACTTCATATGGTGAATAATAATAATAATAATAGCAGCTTTAATAAGTGGTATTGTACCCCTCATTGTATCCTCTGCCTTCCTCACACAAACAATGTTTTTTCATGTACAGTTTATGAATGTGTGTGTGGACAGGGTGTGGTTAGTGTGGTCTTTTCTTAGATCATGTCTTGCATAACAGTGCCTTGATCACAACTCTGCTATTAAAGAGTGCTTTGCATGAAGATACAGCAGAACTACAGTACAGTATCACTCATAATATTCAGATGAAATAGACATTGTCCTGCTGTACCTCTACTGGCAGACTTCACAGCATCAAACCTGAAGTTCAAGTGTAACAGGTGTTTCACTTGCCTTGTCAGAAACCACCTCGCTGGAAGAGCTTTAAATTGAATAATTGCTTCATAATGAACAGACTTTATGTTTAATTCTCTCCTCTGTCCTACAGAGACCATATAGAACAGCTAACTATGTGAGTAGAGACTGCATCTCCTAACAGTATTGCTAGTATAATTTGGTGACATTTATGAGTTAAATGTTTTGTTTCTAATGAAATCTAAACTTTTCTAGAACCTGATGGATGCCACTATGGAGCCAAAACAACAGCCAGCTTCCAACAAGTGTAGTCTCTATTTAGATCTTATATCACACAAATTCAGCATTTTAGGAACGTTTTAAAGGTCACCATAATTGAAAAGCAAGTATATTTATAATCTATCATGAAGTTAAGTGTATTCAGTGGCTAGAATGAAAGGCCTCTCTCTGGGGTGACAGGAATTGAATAAATATGAGATAATTTATAATTTGAACAGGTTTTTGATTGTTTAGTTTGCAGTCGTTTCTAAACGTTTACAATGGAGGGCCAAGAGTATTGCAGGTCCTATGAATATCATATGATTTCACTGAATATTTCAACTCCTCTGTAATGACATAAACTCCTGTAGTGTTGGGTTGAGATGAGAACAACACTGTTTATTGCATTGCTTTATGATGATAGTTTGTACTCTTCCTGTCCGTTTCTGGCTGGTGTCACAGGCAGCTGGATTATTACTTCTCCCTGCTCTGCTTTCTGTTGGTCACACTCCTACAGACCCTCTATAGTGAGTACTGTACTTCAAGTCTCCTATAATAGACCCTCTATAGTGAGTACTGTACTTCATGTCTCCTATAATAGACCCTCTATAGTGAGTACTGTACTTCATGTCTCCTATAATAGACCCTCTATAGTGAGTACTGTACTTCATGTCTCCTATAATACTCTATAGTGAGTACTGTACTACCAGATTTCCACCAACCATACTGTAGGTCTATGTCATCTTGCTGCAGGGCTACTTACAGTAGCAGTGCACTGGCTCTCAGCCTTTTTAATTACAAGGACCCCCAGTTTGATATACAATAGGCTGTGGACCCTCTTTTGATAAAGGTTTTATCCACGCTGTCAAACCCACAGTGTTAATTGAACGTGAAAGTGTACCAGTGTAGCCAAATGGGTCCATTTGGTTCCATCAGAGTTACAGACCCGTAAGGGTCCATTTGGACCCCTGGTGGTCCCCGGACCGGATGTTGAGAACCAGTCTTAAATCTCTTATGTCAGTACACTGAACATTAGACAGCACAAACATTCACTCTCAGCCTAGAGGCAGAGCAGAGCAGAGCAGCAGTTTACCCACAATGCAGTGTGAACATTGACCTACAGTATTCCATCCATCATACTGACGTTTCTACAGTGTCTTATTTTACCTTTAGGCTTTTAGCTGACAACATGTCCAAACACAGAGTCATCTTCATTTCATAAGTTGACAACATTGCAAGCAGTAGGGATGTTCCTAGCGTTTTTTTTCACTGACATGTACACGTCATTTTTTAAACCGTTTATTCAAATACACGAAGATTAATTAATTAATTAAATTATTACAATTAACACCCAGAAAATGCCCCAAACTGAGCACATTTCAACCAATAAGGTTAATTATCATTTGAAAAAAATATTAAGAGTATATGAAAGCCAATTAAAATGCTTATAAATAAATATTCAAATACACGTTGAGAGGGAAAGTAGGTCAAACCAATTGTCCGCCGCTGCGTGCATTAGACCTCCGCAACAGCGCAAATGACAGCATCCCATTTATTATAGTCTATTATGTTCATTAGCTATCACATTAATTAACTTAGTTCAGACAACATCACGTTAAACAACGTTTATTTTCCAAAGGTTGTAGACAACACCTTTTACTTGTTCAAGTTTTTCCAAGACTTTTTCTTTTCTTTATACATTGACTGCTTGAAGTGCACAGTGCACAGTGCACACAGCCACACACAGTCACACAGCATGTGTGGCTTTTTTAAAATAAACTATGAAATAAAATGATGAAACAAACAACGAGCCTGTCTAAACAAGCAGCCCTATTAATTTGGCCTTATGAAAGCCGGGAGTCGGGACCAATATGGCTTAATGAAGAACAAACAAACAACATTTACGCGGCTCAGTCAGTAAGCTCCACAATAAAAAAAAGTGATCAATCAGTGGAAGATTTTGGGGATTTTACTCACTCAGACCATACGTTTTTGTTGAGCGAAATCAACATTATCAACATGCTTGTGTGAAATAACGGGATCGGAGGCGAGAGACAATAAGGCCCGCAGCTGAAAAGACTCGCTCAGATGATGCAGGTATAGCCTACAGAGAACGCATTGCAAGTCGGTAAAGTTTGGGAAAACTTCGCTCTTTGCCGCTCCACCACAGAAGTGGGTACTCGCTAAGTGGGATAGGTGGTTCAGCCCAGTATCGCTCCAGCTCATCATCTGGACTTGGCTCCCCTCCAGCATAATCCTCCCCAAAGAAAACACTCAGGGACGTTTTTTTTCTTTTTTGGCTGCGAGGGCGCCGGTTCACGCCCTGCAGCGTTGTGGTCGGGATCGTAGTCTTCGTCAGACTCATGACGCACTGCCACTGGTAGGCTGTTATACTGCACAGCGAGTTGTTCTTAACTTGCACATCCAACGGGAGAAAGCCCAGGTGTTTATGGCGGGGATCTAGAGCCGAGGCGAGCAGAGCAGCTCTCCCAGCTTTCTTTGTATCTGCGGGTTCCTTTTTTTTTTTTACCGACATCGCTGCACAGACGCACACGTGTTTGTTTACGCTCAATCAATGCATGGGGAAGGAATGTGTCAAACCACAATTAAATGCCAAGCTGCAGTGAGTCCTGACCAGCGCTGCAGAAATGAGTGACATGCACGCAAATGATCCATGTTAATACTTAATTGACACGTATTTTAGCTTTCTTAAATGCAAACTTTTATTAAGACATGACAGTAATTTGGTTCCAAAATTGAAATGAGTAAAATATATGTATTTTTTATTTCATTTTTAGAATAACCGGATTTTATTTACAAAACGGTTAGTAGGGTCCACCCCGTTTAATCGAATAGTCGAATATCCGTGCACATCCCTAGTAGTAAGTAGAACAAGGTTCAGAACCATAGCAGCACACAGCAACATCTCTCCAGTGTTCATTTAACGTAGGATCATCCATTTCTACACTTTCAGTCAAATTCATAATCAGTAGGTTGTAGAGTAAGATATCTGAACAGTCTCTGTTGTTATTTGGTGTTGGTTTTGACCTCCTTTGTGTCTGTCTGTCTGTCTGTCTGTCTGTCTGTCTGCCTGCTTTGTTTTCAACGGCACACATCACACCGGATGATGGCCCTTTGTTGTCCTGTATCCATGGCAAGTTGGCAACGGCTGTTGGGACGACGGCTGTACCTGTGTCTATCTGATGTCTGTAATTCCACAAAATTCTTCAAACACTTAAAAAAGAATAGCAGATCTACAAGCGCTGCGAGCTTGTAGATCTGCTATTTTTGAATAGCCAAAGTATCCAATATGGATAAAGGGGTGAAAATGTATTAACACCTTCTGCTGGGGACCCCCTGGAACCCCCTCAAGGACCACTGAAGACCACTAAAGGTAGCAACAACAACACTGTAAGTGAAACACACTACAGGACAGGTTTGTGAGCAGCATTAATGGCTGCCATGAATCTGACTGCCTAGGCCCAGATTTCACTACACACAACAAACTAATACAAAATCACCACATTTCTGGTATAAAACCAAGACAAACTTTGTTTTACATGACACAGTGCTCATATTGAACATGTTTAATGTTCTAATACCTAATGTTCATTTACCTGAACAAACAGGGAACAACGGGAGACAGAGTCAGTTTTGGTGTTGTTCTTTCTCTCTTCCTTGTTCATCTGAAGAAAGATGTCACCTGACCACCTAAAACTACCTGTCTCACAGGCGGATTTGCCACCTTGTGGCGAAAAGTGGGATAGGTCTGTTCCTAAAATAATAAGTTCCCTGCTCGTTCTAATACACAATAAGGCTCTTAAAAATACAAAGAACATGTTCATAATAAACAGAAGAATAGAATCTTTAAGTAACACTAGTCATATAAAACCTAAAGTTTAATCATCATAGTCATAACATGAATTAGCAGAAATAAGCAGAAACATTTACACTGTTTTGTGCTTCCTTAATTTGACATTTAGCAAAGAAAGATAAAGCAGGTGAGATTTGTTAATGAGAGCTACTCTATATGGAATTAACTGTACACTGATTAACACCACTATATTAAAACGCTTACCCATTACATTACATTACATTACAGTCATTTAGCAAACGCTTTTATCCTTACAATAAGTGCATTCAACATAGGTAGGGAACGAAACTACTAATCACCAGAAGTCTTAAGTAAATATTCTTCTAAAACAAGCAACCAAGAGTGTACCTAATGCTAAGGTAGAAGTGCAATATTACCTACTTTCTTAAACAGATGAGACAAATAGCAAAATCAAATGCGCAAGAGCTAAAACAAATAAGTGTATCGACTAAACAAGATCCAATAAAACAATACAATAATAAAACAACAAGTAGGCAAGGCGAAGAGGAAGGGTAGTGTTTCCTGAAGAGGTGGGTTTTCAGCCTGCGGCGAAAGATGGGCAGTGACTCTGCTGTCCTGACATCAGTGGGGAGTTCATTCCACCACTGTGGGGCCAGAACAGAAAAAGGTTGTGACCGTGTAGATCGTCCTTGAGCGACGAGGCAATCAGTCGCCCCGAGGTGGCAGACCTAAGTGGTCGGGCAGGGGTGTAAGCATCGACCATAGCCCGGAGGTAAGAAGGTTCCTTTCACTGCCCTATAGGCTAGCACCAGGGTTTTAAACTGGATGTGAGCCGCTACGGGGAGCCAGTGTAGAGAACGGAGAAGGATAGTTGTGTGGGAGAACTTGGGGCAGTTGAACACCAGACGAGCCGCAGCTTTCTGAACAAGCTCCAGAGGTCTGATGGCAGATGCCGGAGCGCCAGCAAGGAGGGAGTTGCAGTAGTCCATGATTGTATATAGTATGTAATCATATATTACATAATACTTAGATAAAAATAATGTTGCACATATGTTACACATATCAAGTTGCCAAGTAGATATATTATATCTACTCATACCACCATGGTACATTTTTTAACATACTGGTATTATAAGCAAACAGTGGTGATCAATGTCTGTTACCAATAACCTTTTTGTAGGTGGACCGTTTAAAAGATAATACAATTTCACATTTCATTTTGCTCTTCCAAACTGACATAGGCTGACTGTTCTGTACAGCAGCTAAAAATTGAGCAGCATCTGCTCTCCTCTCTTCCCCCCTCATGTGTACTCCCTTCACGTTCTGATGGCAGGTTTTCCAGTAAGTTCAGGTGTTTTTCCAGTGAGTTGTGATACACCTCCTCCAGCACTGAATTAAGGATGTGGCTTTCCTTTAATGTTTGTCTCAGTGTTGTCATCTCTATGTTCTTCTCCCCCAGCTGTCTGTTAAACTCTCTCTGCATCTTTGTGATTAAGATCATGATGTTCCACTGGATCTCAGGCAGAAGAACCTTCATCAGAATTGCTTTGTAGGTCTCTCTCAGCTCCTCTATGGCCTGCATGTGTCTCTCTTCCCTCTCTCTCCTCTCATTCTCTCTCTCTGCTCTAAACCTATCCAGCTTTCTCTGCATCTCCTCTCTTCTCTCAGACTCCCTCCTCTGCTCCTCTTCCAGCTGTCTTTTCTTCTCTTCATCCCTCTCCTCCCTCATTTGTCTCTCTAGTTCACTTATTCGATGGTCGATCTTCCTGATGTCTCCCACAAGCTCTTGGATGGATCCCTCCATCTTCCTCAGAGAGTCCTTCTGTCACGATGTGAGACAAGTGTTTGGACCCAAGTGTAGAACCAGGCAGGCAGGCAGATAGATCAAGTTCAATGATGATTTATTATCAAACTTTGAATATAAGTTGTCAATACAGCAGGACATACAAGGCAGGACACAACATGACAACAACTATAATCTGACAAGGGAACACTGAACACAGGGAGGTTTAAATAGACACAGACTAACAAGACACAGGTGAAACATAACTACAATCAACACAGGGATTGGCTGGGAGACTAACAGGACACAGGTGGAGAAACAAGTAATCACAGGGAGGAGAGACAAGACAGGAAACACTAACTAGGCTAAACAGGAAACACTAGGACATTACTACATAATAAAAGTACAAGACAGATCCTGACAGTACCCCCCCTCAAGGGATGGATTCCAGACATCCAAAAAAAAACATTGTCAAAACACCAAACAGGGTGGGTGGAGGGGAGTCGGAAAGGAGGGACACAGAACTCAACATTGGACTGGTAGGACAAGTTCGGACAAAACACTGGACTGGCTTTGGGCAGGACAAAGAAAACACTGATTGGCTTGGGGCAGGGCAAGACAAGGAATCACACAGAAAAGCAGGTGGGAAGACACACAGATAAGCACACAGACATACAGACAGGCACAAACTGAGACAAACCAAGAGACAAACAAACTAACTGACAGACAGCCAAACAGGCGGACAAACAGGCAGTCTGACATAACAGGGGGGTAAACAGGTTAGAGGACTGGGGAGTAGACAAACGCACAAGAAGACTGGCATACACGCTAGCAGACATACAAACAGAGAGACAGGCAGACATACAGATCGGAAGACCAGTCAACGGGTTGGTTTGTGGTCCAACCGAACCTCTGGGGCATGGAGCTCCAGAGCCGAGCAGAGGGGGCTGGGGAGAGGTAACAGTCTGTGGAAACTGAGGCCCTGAGACCCGGGGAACAAAAGGGTTGATGGGCGGTGAGACTGGGGCGAAGACTGACCTCTGGAGTGCCGGTGGAAGTTCATAATGTTCAGATTGGTCAGGTTTGTCAGCTGAGAAAGCTGACAGGGGTTCAGGTGGAGCAGAAGGCGGCAGCGGAGCCTCAGTGGCACTGAGCTGCTGTAGCGGAGCCTCTGTAGTGCTGAGCTGCGGCGGCGGAGCTTTAGTGGCGGCACGCTGCGGCGGCGCCTCTATGGTGCTGAGCTTCGATGGCGGAGCCTTAGTGGCGGCGAGCTGCTGCGACGTGGCCTCTGTGGCGCTGAACTGCGGCGGCGTGGCCTCTGTGGCGCAGAGCTGCGGCGGCAAAGCCTCTGCGGCGCTGAGCTGCGGCGGCGGGACCTCTGCGGCGCTGAGCTGCGGCGGCGGGACCTCTGCGGCGCTGAGCTGCGGCGGCGAAGCCTCTGCGGCGCTGAGCTGTGGCGGCGAAGCCTCTGCGGCGCTGAGCTGCGGCGGCGAAGCCTCTGCGGCGCTGAGCTGCGGCGGCGAAGCCTCTGCGGCGCTGAGCTGCGGCGGCGAAGCCTCTGCTGCGCTGAGCTGCAGCGGCGAAGCCTCTGTGACGCTGCTGGGCGGCGGCTGAGCCTCTGTGACGCTGCTGGGCGGCGGCTGAGCCTCTCTGGCGCTGGGCAGTAGCAGCGTCTCGTCGTCGCTGGGCGGGGGTGACTCTGTATCGCTGGGCAATTGGGTGCGCCGGTGGCGACGGGAGCGGCGGCGACCAGACCTCTTACGAGGCTTCAACTGGGCACTGGCAGAATTGGAAACACGACCCAGGACGATGTTCTGGTCACCTACCCCACTTGGACCTCCCAGAGCCAGGCTGGTGCCTAGGTATGGGTCATCATCTGAATCTGGGTCAGAATAAACAGGGACTTTGACCCTGCTCTGGATATAGCTCATCAAGTCCATGGGCTGGATCTTCTGTGGGGCAGAATTGGGGCTGGCAGGTTGCAGGTTCAGGGCCCCGATCCTGACAGGAGGAGCAGGCTGGGAAGCAGGGGAGACAGAGCTGGACTGGAGATAGGCCTTTAGCCTTTCCTGGACAATGTTCAAATGAGGAACAAAATGGCTGACCCAAGGTCTCTGGCTGAACCATTGCTTCTGATCCGAAATGCTCCGTTCCATTTCAGCATGCTGGTTGGGAGGAGAAGTAATGAGGCAGGCCACCACACGGTCAAACTCCTCCACTCTTTGCTGAAAAAGTCTCTGTTCTGCTGGGTCCATTTGGTCAGATTATACTGTCACGATGTGAGACAAGTGTTTGGACCCAAGTGTAGAACCAGGCAGGCAGGCAGATAGATCAAGTTCAATGATGATTTATTATCAAACTTTGAATATAAGTTGTCAATACAGCAGGACATACAAGGCAGGACACAACATGACAACAACTATAATCTGACAAGGGAACACTGAACACAGGGAGGTTTAAATAGACACAGACTAACAAGACACAGGTGAAACATAACTACAATCAACACAGGGATTGGCTGGGAGACTAACAGGACACAGGTGGAGAAACAAGTAATCACAGGGAGGAGAGACAAGACAGGAAACACTAACTAGGCTAAACAGGAAACACTAGGACATTACTACATAATAAAAGTACAAGACAGATCCTGACACCTTCAGCTCCTTCTCAAACCTCTCCCTCATCTCCTGCTCCTCCATGTGTCTCCTCTCCTCCAGGTCCCTCTGAATCTTCTCAACGAGGGCCTCTGCCTCCTGGTAGGTCTTAGTGCTGTAGAAGCTCTCCGTGTTTCGTGCCACCATGCTCTCTATCTTCTCCAGCAGCTGTGAAACCTGACCAGTGTGGCTGCTGTCCTTAACATTGAGGAGGTGACATCTATTCCCACATTTCTCTACAAGCTTCTGATGTTCCTGACTGCCTGCTTTGAGAAATTCCTGAACACTCTGGTCTTTCATGATGCCCTCATGGATGAAGATGACGATGCTGTGTTCCCAGCAGCTCTCTCCAAACACCTCCTGCATCTTCTCCATCATGCCACTCACCTCTCCTGCAGAAAGCTCTGCTGGTAGGACCAGGAGGAAGGCATGGGGACCTGGAGCAGACAGATTGAGGCAGGATCTCACATCCATCCACTTCTCCTCTAGAGAGTGTACAGAGAAGACTGTAGCATCCACCAGCACCAGCTGTCTCCCACACACCTTCCCCACTCTCCTCCTACTCAGTTCAGAGGAGCTGGTCTCAGCACCAAACTCCTCCCTGCCCAGGATGGTGTTTCCTGCTGCACACCCAGCTCCTGTCCTCCCCAGTAGCATCAGTCTCAGCTCTAAAACACAATACATTGGAAAAAGCTAAAAACTGCATCACAGATGTATACAGTACTGAGCTGGGTCACTTCAGTTAAACCAAGTATTCTTACAAAGTATATAGATATATCCTCGAAAATCTGAAATCCTTGCAGCTTCCTGGTGCCTCATTAATCACATAAACATTATTCTGAGCTTTTGAATTTCATTTAGACCATATAAATTAAGCAAGTTTCACGTCCTCAAAAGTAGGCTACTAAAAACAAATTGCACCCTTTTCCTCTTGTATTTGGCTTTTGATCTTGATGGGGTCTGAGCTACTCTTCTACACATGAAGTCTAAGCTTGGTGTTTTTTTACGTTTGTGTTATCAAGTGGACCCCAGACCTCAAAACCATGAAGGGAAATGGGTATATCAGCACCCTGACTCTGTTTGACCAGAATGGAACAGAGCCTTCATTAGTATCATTGGGTAACACCTGTGAAGGAAGTAAGGAAGAGGCCCAATTTCTCTCCAAAATGGCTGCTGTGCATAGAGCTTATTCTGGGAGGCGCGAACAGTTGCTGATCTATAAGCTCACAACAATCTATAAACTCATGATCTACAATCTATATAAGATCTATAGGCTCACAAAGCTTGTTAGGCGTCGCGATGCGTCTCGTTGTGAACTTATAGATGGGCTATAGCTTGGGCAAAGAGATGTGGTGTACAGGGGAAGTCCTGGGGGACAGCGGTCGACTAAGTATAAAGGGTTCATTATGTTTTAAGTTGTCTTCCACCTACTTTTTAAAAGTGTTCTACTATACCAACTGTTTTGTCTTTGTGAATCACTGTGTGACCTTACATGGTTTCTATGTTTCTGTCGGGTGGAAACTTCATCATTATGTCCAAAACTGTTACTTTTCAGGATTCACATTCAAAAGCATCAAAAGTAGCAGATCTACGAGCTCAGAACGCGTTTTGTGTGACGCTGTAGTACAGATCAAGTAGGGTGTTAAAATAATGGATGATAAGAGGTTTCTGCCCGACAACAACGATATAATAAGCATGTTAAATGGTTGAAATATTAGTGTGTAAAACAGTGATCATTATGAGTGGGTGTATGATATTAAACAGTACAGACCAGGTCCTGGGGAGGGCAGTAGAGGGACTTGTCCAGTCTACCAGGTCTCAGCAGGGCCGGGTCTATCAGGTCTGGTCCACTGCTGGCTGCGAGCACATACACACCTGATAGCAAAACACAACACAAATATTTCACTCAAATTATCTGTATTGTGGCCTGGACCGCTGGCGTAGCGGTCCGGTCCAGGCACCAAAGTAGCCTGATAGCATGTCGCGGGTTCGAGTCCCAATCCCGACGGCCTTTTGCTGCATGTCACTCCCCATCTCTCTACCCATTTCCTGTCAGACTACTATCCTATCAATAAAGGCATAAGAGCCCAAAAAAATCATCTTTAAAAAAAAATATATATATATATATATATATATATATATATATATATATATAGGTATTACTGGGGATGCCTAGTGGCTCAGCTAGTTAATACACTGTTTCCCAAACCATGGGTTGGGAAACAGTGGGTTTACCCATTATTGGGTCGCGGCGGACCCACATTTTAACGTCCAATTTTTTGTCCCTGTTTGATCTACAAGCTCGGCACCGAGTGCCGCGCTATGAGCTTGTAGATCTGCTATTTTTGAAAATTTTGAGATAGTAGCCCAAAAAAAAAGAAAAAATATCATTTTGGGGGTCCTTGACATGAAAGAGTTTGAGAACCACTGGTGTTACAGTACCTTGCAGACCCTCCACCCCGTCCAGCTGTGTGAGGAGCTGGTTGACCACGCGGTCCGTCACCCCCGTGTTGTCATGACCCCTCCTGGGGGCCAGCGAGTCAAACTCATCAAAGAACAGGATGCAGGGCCTGGCTGCCTGGGCCCTGAGGGGGGTGGGGTACAGCACCGTCACCACCAGGTCACTGCTACCAGTTTGTACAGTTACAGGCACTAAAATAAAGCCTTGTTTAATTGATTGTTTGAATGCTTTATTAGTCAGAAATGTAAACAGCATGCGGTACAGTCAGACATTAAAGATTTAGTTCACCCCCAAAATGATTTTTTTTCCTATGGACTAGTCACCCCATGGAGACTTGAATTCATGGGGTGAAAGAAAAGCAAACACACAAAATGAAAAGGAATCAAAAAGCTATAATACAAATGAATAAGCGGTCTGTCAGCATGACACCTGCATTCAAAATCTTACTTGAGTAAAAGTATAAAGTTATGGTCTGCTAAATGCCTACATTGTGGTATTGGTATCAAAATATGCTTACAATGCCAAACGTAAAAACTGTGTCAAACTTCATCGACAATAGCAGATCTACAAGCTCACAACGTGTGAGCTTGTTCTACAAACAGCTAAGCAGTCTGCAAGACATTTCAGATTGAGAATTTAACCTTTGCTTTTATGAAAATATCAGAGAATAATAGGGTTTTATGGCAGATGCCTCTGAACCTGCTAGTTTGACCTAATTCTCTTTAATCTTATTAAAAATGACAGTAAAGGGTTAGAAATCAGTAGTGGCGACGAGGCTTGTCACAATTATTACATAATCGTCTAAACACAATTATTTTTGCATAATCGTCATAATCATTTCCATGTTGAAAAATGTAAATGTAAGTAAGCAGAACATCATTTGAAAGTACATTTGTAGAACCTGCACAATCCTAATTAAAACATGTTTTTCATTCATTCTTTGGTGGCAATGCAGTCTGGACTACAGGAACTGACATGATGACCTGTCCATTATTATAAACATATGTTGTTACTTTGCTGTGTCCCGTAGTTAAATAAAGCAGACCTTAATAAAAAAGGAAGCAGTTATTTTAATGCTGCAATGGACCATATTTATAGAGTAGCAGAGAGTTAGCTTATTAGAGACTCATTCCACAGCAGCATTGGCTAATTGTTCTGGATATAATAACACACTTTGCCCAGTAGATGTCCTCATAGCATACAGTATGCTTGGTTGTAAATGAAGCTAATGGTTATGGAAACACTTCATATGGTGAATAATAATAATAATAGCAGCTTTAATAAGTGGTATTGTACCCCTCATTGTATCCTCTGCCTTCCTCACACAAACAATGTTTGTTTCATGTACAGTTTATGAATGTGTGTGTGGACAGGGTGTGGTTAGTGTGGTCTTTTCTTAGATCATGGCTTGCATAACAGTGCCTTGATCACAACTCTGCTATTAATCATTAATTAAGCTTAATATCATAGACAATACCTCCTGGAGGACTAATAACCATCTACTGTATGGGTTCTTTATAATAACTATTACTAAACCGCTGCCACTGTCCTTAAGTCACAACTGGAGCAGAACAGTGGTGAAGACAGGACTAAGCCTAACACCCAGTCATCCGTCTGATATGCAGAAACAGCAGCAAGACAAACACCAAGCTAATAAACAATAACTGATAGCAGTAACACTGTACGTACCTGTGATTTATTAGCGGCAAGTATTTTACTGAGCGGAAAACATAGAGTTACATTAATCCTCATAAGCTACAAGACAGAAGATGAACGTTGGCTGACCCCTGTGCATGTGTCCACCATTGCATGGCAGTGTTGATTTCGTCGACAAAAACTATGACGAAAAGTTTTCACTGACGAAAACGAAATAAAAACGAAATAAAAACGAAGCTATGATGACTAAAACTAAGACTGAATATGTTGACAGTTTTGTCAACAAATAAAAACTAGAATGTTAGTTAGACTAAAATGTTAGAAATCCAGTAGAACTAAAAGACAAGTCATTTTATGTTTGGTTGGGCTCGGGTGTCGCGCTCTGAAAATAGCAGATCTACAAGCTCACAACGTGTCGCGCTGCGACACGTTGAGAGCTTGTAGATCATAAATCAGCCATTATGACGCCATCAAGGCACCGGCGAAATACATTTTAGTCGACTAAATCAACTGTAGATTTAGTCGACTATAATCTTATGATATTTAGTCGACTAAAACTAGACAAAAACTAAAACATTTCAGATGACTAAAATATGATTAAAACTAAATGGAATTTTATTCAAAAGAATAAAACTAAATTTGCTGTCAAAATCAACACTGTTGCATGGAGAGCATTTCGTATAAAAATGTAAGAAATTAAAACTGTGTACAGCATGAGATGTGATGAACAACAGAATCACAACATGTAGTGGAGGCCTTCATCTGGTGTAAAACTACTCTGCACTTGCTTATCAGACATAGAGCTGCTTTAAATGAAGCTACAGCAGAACTACAGTACAGTATCACTCATAATATTCAGATGAAATAGACATTGTCCTACTGTACCTCTACTGGCAGACTTCACAGCATCAAACCTGAAGTGTAACATGTGTTTCACTTGCCTTGCCAGAAACAGCACGTTTCTGCCTTGATGGAAGAGCTTTAAATGGAATAATTGCTTCATTCTGAACAGACTTTATGTTTAATTCTCTCCTCTGCCCTACAGAGACCATATAGAACAGCTAACTATGTGAGTAGAGACAGCATCTCCTAACAGTATCGCTAGTATAATTTGGTGACATTTATGAGTTAAATGTTTTGTTTCTAATGAAATCTAAACTTTTCTAGAACCTGATGGATGCCACTATGGAGCCAAAACAACAGCCAGCATCCAACAAGTCTGGTCTCTATTTTCTATTTAGATCTGATATTACACACATTCAGCATTTTAGAAACGTTTTAAATGTCACCATAATTGAAAAGCACGTCTGTTTATAATCTATCATGAAGTTAAATGCCTGCAGTGGCTAGAATGAAAGGCATCTCTCTGGGGTGACAGGAATGGAATATAATATGTAATCATTATGTTTTTGATTCTTTAGCTTATTTCTTATAGGAGTCGTATCTAAGTATTTACCATGGAGGGCCAAGAGTATTGCAGGTCCTATGAATATCATATGATTTCACTGAATAGTTCAACTCCTCTGTAATGACATAAACTCCTGTAGTGTTGGGTTGAGATGAGGACAACACTGTTTATTGCATTGCTTTATGATGATAGTTTGTACTCTTCCTGTCTGTCTCAGGCTGGTGTCACAGGCAGCTGGATTATTACTTCTCCTTGCTCTGCTTTCTGTTGACTCTGGTCACACTCCTACAGACCCTCTATAGTGAGTACTGTACTTCATGTCTCCTATAATAGACTCTATAGTGAGTACTGTACTTCATGTCTCCTATAATAGACTCTATAGTGAGTACTGTACTTCATGTCTCCTATAATAGACTCTATAGTGAGTACTGTACTACCAGATTTCCACCAACCATACTGTAGGTCTGTGTCATCTTGCTGCAGGGCTACTTACAGTAGCAGTGCACTGGCTCTCAGCCTTTTTAATTACAAGGACCCCCAGTTTGATATACAATAGGCTGTGGACCCTCTTTTGATAAAGGTTTTATCCACACTGTAAAACCCACAGTGTTAATTGAACTCTGAAAGTGTACCAGTGGCGCCAAATGGGTCCATTTGGTTCCATCAGAGTTACAGACCCGTAAGGGCCCATTTGGACCCCTGGTGGTCCCCGGACCGGATGTTGAGAACCAGTCTTAAATCTCTTATGTCAGTACACTGAACATTAGACAGCACAAACATTCACTCTCAGCCTAGAGGCAGAGCAGAGACAGAGCAGCAGTTTACCCACAATGCAGTGTGAACATTGACCTACAGTATTCCATCCATCATATTGACAGTTGAGGTTTCTACAGTGTCTTATTTTACCTTTAGGCTTTTAGCTGACAACATGTCCAAACACAGAGTCATCTTCATTTCATAAGTTGACAACATTGCAGGCAGCAGTAAGTAGAACAAGGTTCAGAACCATAGCAGCACACAGCAACATCTCTCCAGTGTTCATTTAACGTAGGATCATCCATTTTTACACTTTCAGTCAAATTCACACTCAGTAGGTTGTAGAGTAAGATATCTGAACAGTCTCTGTTGTTGTTTGGTGTTTGTTTTTGACCTCCTTTCTGTCTGTCTGTCTGTCTGTCTGTCTGCTTTGTTTTCAACGGCACACATCACACCGGATGCTGGCCCTTTGTTGTCATGTATCCATGGCAACGGCTGTTGGGACGACGGCTGTACCTGTGTCTATCTGATGTCTGTAATTCCACAAAATTCTTCAAACACTTAAAAAAGAATAGCAGATCTACAAGCGCTGCGAGCTTGTAGATCTGCTATTTTTGAATAGCCAAAGTATCCAATATGGATAAAGGGGTGAAAATGTATTAACACCTTCTGCTGGGGACCCCCTGGAACCCCCTCAAGGACCACTGAAGACCACTAAAGGGAGCAACAACAACACTGTAAGTGAAACACACTACAGGACAGGTTTGTAAGCAGCAGTAATGGCTGCCATGAATCTGACTGTCTAGAGCCAGATTTCACGCAGGTTTTCCATTAACTTCCGGTGTTTTTCCAGTGCCTCCTCCAGCACTGAATTAAGGCTGTGGCTCTCCTTTAACTCCTTGTTCTTCTCCCCCAGCTGTCTGTTAAACTCTCTCTGCATCTTTGTGATTAAGATCATGATGTTCCACTGGATCTCAGGCAGAAGAACCTTCATCAGAATTGCTTCGTAGGTCTCTCTCAGCTCCTCTATGTCCTTTCTGTGTCTCTCCTCCCTCTCTCTCCTCTCATTCTCTCTCTCTGCTCTAAACCTATCCAGCTCTCTCTCCATCTCCTGTCTTTTCTCAAACTCCCTCCTCAGCTCCCCTTCCAGCTCTCTTTTCTTCTCTTCACCCCCCTCCTCCCTCATGTGTCTCCCCAGTTCACTTATTCGAAGGTTGATCTTCCTGATGTCTCCCTCAAGCTTTTGGATGGATCCCTCAATCTTCATCAGAGAGTCCTTCAGCTCCTTCTCAAACCTCTCCCTCATCTCCTGCTCCTCCATGTGTCTCCTCTCCTCCATGTCCCTCTGAATCTTTCTCTCCATCTCTCTGACCTGGGCCTCTGCCACCTGGTAGGTCTGAGTGCTGTAGAAGCTCTCTGTGTTTCGTGCCACCATGCTCTCTATCTTCTCCAGCAGCTGTGAAACCTGACCAGCATTGCTGCTGTCCGTAATGTTGAGGACGTGGCATCTGTTCCCACATTTATCTACAAGCTGCTGATGTTCCTGACTGCCTGCTTGGAGAAATTCCTCAACACTCTGCTTTTTCACACTGTCAGCGTGGATAATGATGACAATGCTGTGTTCCCAGCAGCTCTCTCCAAATGCCTCCTGCATCTTCTCCATCATCCCTCTCACCTCTCCTTCAGAGGCCTCTGCTGGTATGACCAGGAGGAAGGCATGGGGACCCGGGGCAGACAGACGTAAACACAGCCCCACATCCTGCCTTGTGTCCTCCAGTGAGCGTCCAGAGAAGTCTGGAGCGTCCACCAGCACTAACCGTCTCCCACAGACGTCACCCTCTCTCCTCCTACTCCTCTGGCTCAGTTTAGAGGAGCTGGCCTCAGCACCAAACACCTCCCTGCCCAGGATGGTGTTTCCTACTGCGTTCCTCACAGCTACAGTCCTCCCCAGTAGCACCAGTCTCAGCTCAGATGCAGTGGGAGACACTGGTGAGTCAACAATGTTGTCTGCTGCCACTGAAAGGCAACACAATGGAAGAATAGAGTGAAAATGCCACATCATAAGTGTTGTTCAGAGACTCTTTGCATGCATAATTTCTGTCCTGTTCTGGGACAAATTGGTCATCTTCAGACATGTTTGATAAACCTAAACCGTTAAGTTTATCGTACTATAAACAACACAATGGAAGAATAGAGTGAAAATGCCACATCATAAGCATTGTTCAGAGACTCTTTTCATTACATAGTGTGAAAGACTCATAATTGCTGTCCTGTTCTGGGACGAATTGGTCATCTTCAGACATCTTTGATTGTACTATAAATGATAAAATCAAGTAATTTGTAAAGAAGCGGTTGGTGACCCAATGTGTGTCAGAGGAAACACATGGTAATCTACACCACCAGACCAACAGTGGGGGACTTGGCAACAGGGAACACAAAGCACATTTGAGAATTGGCAATGACAAAATTGGAAGAGAAAACAAAGTGAACAAATAGCAAGAGAAAAAGACTGTAGACATATTCCACTCTCTTAACTCCATACATCAAGGTTATATATTTGTCTTTATTCACTATGTTTAAAATGTCGGATTAACATGTACTGTATAATGTTCCTTGCTAGACTATTTGTAAAAGCAGCATAGACTCACTATTTGGAGGTTGACCCTTACTGAGTCTCCTCTTCCTCATTGGTATAGAGGAGTCTTCATCTCTCGTCTCTCCACCCACTGCAACACAACACAGACATCAATCAAACAGTCCAGGTGGATTAAATACCAAGGAGAGTGAAAGAGCTTTAGCCATGTTCTATAGCCACACAATCTGCACATATATATATTCTAATCTGTGATGTCATGATGAGATGCTATGGTGTGATTCTGACATCAAATGACTTACACTGTTTGACTATTCACAATTACCTTATTTTATGTTACGCTTTACTGGTAATGTTCATGTGTTTTTACACCACATTATAGGTGTGGTAGGAGGAGATGATGTCTTCATTATCTCCTCAAACAGAGCGTCTTTTTTTCTTGTCTAACACATTAGCAGTCAGTGGGCTTGTCCGCACATAAAGTACACACAATCACACAATCTGAGATGCACAGACATGAGCTGGTGATGAAATTTATTTAGATTTCCTGTTTCTTGTCAGTAGAACTAGTATAAGCATAGAAAGTTAAGAGTTTCATTTATAACACATTTTAAAGGCAGGCTATGAAACTGAATGCATGACCAGAATGAATAGTGTAACATCATGAAGTTCAACAGAAATTGAAAGAGTAACATGGACTCACAGTCTGGAGGAAGCCATCCCATACTTTTTGTCCTCCTCAGTGGAAGAGTGGAGTCTGTGTTCTCTCCATCCTCTGCAACACAACATAAATATTCAATGTATTGACAATAGTAAGAAAAAAGAAAGGGCTTACTGGGCTTTTGATTACTAACTTTCTGCATGAATGTTGATGCTCCATCTCCTGATTGGTAGCTTGGGGCCTGCTGTAGAGGTAAACCCACTCTCTATAAGACAAGACAACTATTTATCAACTTACTAATGTTGACGACACACATAAAAATATATTTCAGATTACTGACCAGTCTTTTTGTTTGACTCAGTCCTCAGTTTCTCTAATTCAGTCAGATCATGATGACAGATCTGATGAGCTGCAATGACAGGTTGAAGATATACAGTATTTATGTTTTCATGAACCATTGAAAAGATAATCTAGGGAGATGAGGTTATTACATTTTATAATTCAATTAAGGACATATATTTCATTTTACTGACCAGTCTTTTGGTCTGATTCAGTCCTCAGTTTCTCTAATTCAGTCTTCAGATCACAGATCTGCTGCGCTGCAATGTTGAAAATATACGTATTATATTAAATAGTATTCATTATCTAATATAAAAATAATCAAGAGAAATCAAGTCTTTTTTTAATAATCCATTTCTCACCAAGCTGTTTGTTTTCAGTGATGACATCATCCCATTGCTTTTTCATCGTCTTCAGCTCTTCATCTTTCTGATTCAGTTGTTGGTCTCTTTCTGTCAGTAGTTTATTACTTTCATCCAATTCTTGGCCTTTTTCTGTCAGTAGTTTCTTACTTTCATCCAATTCTTGGCCTTTTTCTGTCAGTAGTTTATTACTTTCATCAAATTCTTGGCCTTTTTCTGTCAGTAGTTTATTACTTTCATCCAATTCTTGGACTTTTTCTGTCAGTAATGTATTACTTTCATCCAATTCTTGGCCTTTTTCTGTCAGTAATGTATTACTTTCCTCCAATTCTTGGTCTCTTTCTGACTGTAATTTATTACTTTCATCCAATTCTTGGCCTTTTTTTGTCAGTAGTTTATTACTTTCATCCAATTCGTGGTCTCTTTCTGTCAGTAATTTATTACTTTCATCCAATTCTTGGCCTTTTTCTGTCAGTAATTTATTACTTTCCTCCAATTCTTGGTCTCTTTCTGTCAGTAATTTATTACTTTCATCCAATTCTTGGCCTTTTTTTGTCAGTAGTTTATTACTTTCCTCCAATTCTTGGTCTCTTTCTGTCAGTAATGTATTACTTTCATCCAATTCTTGGCCTTTTTTTGTCAGTAGTTTATTACTTTCATCCAATTCTTGGTCTCTTTCTGTCAGTAATGTATTACTTTCATCCAATTCTTGGCCTTTTTTTGTCAGTAGTTTATTACTTTCATCCAATTCTTGGCCTTTTTTTGTCAGTAGTTTATTACTTTCATCCAATTCTTGGCCCTTTTCTGTCAGTAGTTTATTACTTTCATCAAATTCTTGGCCTTTTTCTGTCAGTAATTTATTACTTTCATCCAATTCTTGGCCTTTTTCTGTCAGTAATTTATTACTTTCATCCAATTCTTGGCCTTTTTCTGTCAGTAGTTTATTACTTTCATCCAATTCTTGGCCCTTTTCTGTCAGTAGTTTATTACTTTTCTCCAGTTCTGTCCGTAGGACCTGCAGATCTACATAACATATACGTTTAGATGAATCACAGACATTGTAACGTGTGTGTGTGTGTGTGTGTGTGTGTGTGTGTGTGTGTGTGTGTGTGTGTGTGTGTGTGTGTGTGTGTGTGTGTGTGTGTGTGTGTGTGTGTGTGTGTGTGTGTGTGTGTGTGTGTGCGTGTGTGCGTGCGTGCGTGCGTGCGTGCGTGCGTGCGTGTGTGTGTATTACTCTACTTATGAGGGCCAAACATCCCCACAAGTATAGTATAGTATGATAAATAGACATTGTGAGGACCATTTTCCAGGAGATATGGTTGTTTTATGGTTAGAAAAGAGTTAGAGAAAAGGCTTACAATTAGGAAAAGATTATAGGTTGGGTTAAAGGTTAGGATTAGACATTTAGAGGTTAAGTTTAGGGGTTAAGATTTAAACTTAATCGCACGCCGGTGTTTTGCACTGAAAATATCAGATCTAAAAACTCATGGTGTGTCTGTAGATCTTATATTTTCGGCTTTGCGGTTAAAAATCACTGTCCTAAAACCTTTATTGTCCTCACAAGTATAGTAATACAAACGTGTGTGTGTGTGTGTGTGTGTGTGTGTGTGTGTGTGTGTGTGTGTGTGTGTGTGTGTGTGTATATAATTGTTTCATTGATAAATGTACAGTATAATAAAGTTGAATGTATAGTTTTCGTTGAGTCTGTTGTTATCCTACTTACCAAACACATGAGCTGTATTCAGTCTTCTATTCTTCTGCTCTGCTGTCTCCTTGCTGAGATAAGCTTCAGCTTCAGCTCTAGCTTTATCTCTAGCTTTAACTACACAAAGAGAGTTCAACTGTGTTTTAATAACAACTCTTCATCATGTTATACTGACTGGATAATAAATACATTTAACATTAAATCAACTTCAGTCTTGAATACATGTACATGAAGAAAAGGCATGCAAGAATCTGAATAAGATAAAAACAGCCTTTGTATACCTATTGTAAATATTCTATTATATAATAGTATTATATACATTATTATTATTCATTATTATTATGAATAATTATGTCACTCTCCTCCCATGGGTCCTAGGTTGAGAGTTCAAGATAATTCAACTAAATAAATCCAGAAGTTTCACAATGTTAATTTGTACATCTAATTGTAGGATGGGGAATGACTGATTTAAGCAGTCATACCTGCCTGAGTCAAACTAATTGGACTCAGAGCTATAGGTGTCACTAAGGATAAATCAGTCATCTCCACAAACATTCAGAGAGAGACACGAAGTTATCATCTGCTCTCCCCTGTAAGAGATGTTTAGTTTCCTTGTGGCTTTGTACCACAGTACAGTAAATACCAAAGGCAAAGCCAGCAGCATGTATCTCTGCGAAGGTATTCAAAATATTGGAAGGGGTCCTTGAGGCCAAAAAGCACCGTTTATTCACACTGGGTGAGTGGGTGCGATTCTTTTTTTCTTGCACAGACTTTAATTTTCTGTTAGATAACAACCGACTTCATAGAAGACTGTTGTGATATCTATCACTCCTGTGACCTTTGAACGCTCTCTTGCAGGACAATTTAACCAATCCAGATCCCATTGGCCTTTTGATTCACTCCTACTCTCTGACGATGACTTTGTCAACTTTGTATCAGGTCAGATACATTTCTTCATAACACTAATGTCACACCAGGTGTTTCAACCTATGAGAGATGTTTACATCTTCTATTAGAGGACAAATTATATCATACTATGATTTCTGAAGCAATGCATGAAATGAACTGCCCTTATTACAAGGCTAGATAATGAATTCCCCCTCTCCAGATTTATATCTCTTAATTCTCAAGGTTATTTGATACACTGGTTGGTTGCATAACAATCAGAATCTATGTTATTAAAATGCAATCATACTCTATCTGAGTCAGTTATTCAGCTCATGCAAATAGTAGGCCTACAGTATGTCTCATCTAACTAACCTGCCCATAACACCTACCTGGTTCCTTTGATCTAGATACAAATGTCTACTATTTCTGCAGACTAAAGACACTTTTTAGTTAACCCAATTTCAAAAGCAGAACTATAGACATTAGTACAATGCAGAGCGGGTCAGGTGGTTGGAAGGAAATTATATTGCTTTTAGAATGAAAGTCTTAGAAGTATAATAAATGTGTCTGTAGAAAACTGCATATATGTAGGAGATTAGAAGAGTAAAAAAAAGGGAACCAATACATAAATCTAGACTAGAGGACCTTTGTTTTACAGCCTGGTCTTTTCTCTCTCTCTCTCTCTCTCTCTCTCTCTCTCTCTCTCTCTCTCTCTCTCTCTCTCTCTCTCTCTCTCTCTCTCTCTCTCTCTCTCTCTCTCTCTCTCTCTCTCTCTCTCTCTCTCTCTCTCTCTCTCTCTCTCTCTCTCTCTCTCTCTCTCTCTCTCTCGAGTGTTTCACTGAAAATACAGGCAAACTAGTTTTGCCTCAAAGTTAATGTTAGTTCATAAAGATAGTAATGTTTTTTTGGCCTAAACGATCGTATACTCTTATTGTAATACTAACTAGTAATAACTAAAAAGCTTTAAATGGATATCAAAATGCCATAAAATTGCACAGCAGAATTCAGTGTGTTAGTTCCCAGTAAAAATAAACTCAACAAGATACTCCCAAATGCCTGGCCAACTCATTTTAGACAATAACCTTATAGAAACTTATCAGCACCCAAAATTAGGGAGGAAGACAGTCCAGATGCCTTCGACGGGAGGCATGGAAGCCAAGGTCACTGTCAAGCGTGAGACAGCGGGAAGCCTGATCACCTTCGTTGGACCAACAGCGATATTTATTGATAATATTTTATTATAATCTACATTTGTTACAGTTTTTCACAATTGTTAACACACGTTTCTCAAAACAATAACGGCTTTCTCAAAACTGCACACACAAAACTGAAAACCTCACACACAAAATGCTAAACCCCACACTGCCTTTGCAAGATGACTCTTTGCCATCAAATCTTTTAACTGTTCACAAAATGGAACTCGTGTTTTCATTTGGTACACACAGCCATATTTTCAAATGACACACACATACCATTCATTACAGTACACACAATAAGCATGTGCTGCACACTACCAAACATTTACAGCACACTGCAGGGCAAAATTGAAAACACAATCATAGAAATGGAACACACCATATGAATGACATTGACAATTTCTTTTGTAAAATGACTCAGTGTATGTAGGCCTACTTTTTTCATAGTCAAACATAAAACAAAACACAAATATGCAGCCAAAAATGTTTTATTTCTCTACATGATTTAGGCATCATGCCTCCGGTTCATGTCTGGCCAGAGGGCCTCATTCACATCATAGGCAATGTTCTCCCTGTCCAAGCAGCGTTGGAAGAAACGGCTCGAGTGGCGCATGAAGCCCTGACAGGCCTCAACAGTGACTAGGGCTGCAATCGATTTTCACGATTTTTGTATAATGACATTTTTCGATTTTGAATTGGAAAAAAAACATATTTTAATCGAGAATCGTTTGTTTTGAAAAAATCGGAAAAGAATCGGAATTGTGACCCCAAGAATCGGAATCGAATCAAATCGTGAGATAGCAGAAGATTCACACCCTAACAGTGACGTCGCCACAAGCCTCCTCCATGGCCTGGAGCAGTGGGACCCGGCTCTGTGGGTTCCGTTCATACTGTATACCTTCCACCTCCAAGCTCAAAAGAACTCCTCAATGGGATTCAGGAAAGGAGAATAAGGTGGAAGGTACAGAACGGAAAAATGTGGGTGTTCCTGGAACCACTCACGCACTGGCGCAGCCCGGTGGTGCAAATTGCTCACCAGACCTGAATGTTTAGAGATTTGACTATTTGTGTGTTGTAGGTTGATGCTTTGAGATTTTACGTGAGAAGTGTGTGCAACAACTGAACATTGTGTGTAGTGTTTGGACAACAAGGTGTGTTGTAGATTGATGCTTTGAGATTTTATGTGAGAAGTGTGTGCAACAACTGAACATTGTGTGTAGTGTTTGGACAACAAGGTGATAATGTAATGATAGTGATGAGTGTAAAGAAGGAAAGTCAGAGTCTAATGCAGATAAGGGAGTGTGAAGTAGTGCCAAATTGGGTCGAGCGATTAGTACATGAAGTTAAGGTTGTGAAAATTGTGCCGAATTTTCGCTTTTTGTGTGTTAACAATTGTGAAAAACTGTAATATAAGCTCTGATAGGGAAATAGTCCGGCATTGCAGAATTTTCGCCCTGTGTGCTGGACTTTCTATGTGGCAGGGAGAGAACTTTGCATCTTCAGAGCTCTGAACTGAATTGTTGGTATTGTATCATCCTGTTTTTGATAATTCATTCTGATTATTTCATAGGTTCATAAATAATTGTAAACTTAGATTTAAGGGTAATAAAATAATTGGATTCAAACAATTGTAAATCACCTGTGTAGCGACTTTCATTCAAGGGTATTAACTCCACACTCCACAGAACCACTGAACCATGCACCTTGCTTATTTATGATTTATTAGACCTTAGTATTATGGTGTGAAGGTTCAGGTTTAAACCTTTCATGGTCAATGGTGTGGCAAGTGGGGCGTGGCAACAGACTTTTTGAATTGTCAGGAGGGACCAGGGAAGGATTAGCCTCGGTCCCAGCCTCACTCATCTGCGAAGAGAAGAGCCTGGTCACGACCTAAAGCAGCGAGTGTCTAGGAAGTCCTCAGTGGACAGGATTTCCGTTTCCCCCGGAAACGATATTTTTTGACCAATCACAACACTCGTTTCATTCACGGAGAATGTTAACAGATTTGTAAAGCATCAACGTCATTTCCATGGGCAGTACCTCTGCCAAATTCAACCATTTCCGGTTGTCAACTTCCTAGACAACCAACATCCCAGGTCTTGCCCAGTGTGGGGAAGGGTCAAGGTGCATATCTGGTGCAGTGGTGAGAAGGGTTGGATTACGCTGAATATTATCTATGGGTGTGTTGCATGTGGATTCAATCATGGTCAATCAGATTAATTATCTTTTTTTATTACAGTGCATTGTGCATTTACACAGTGTCATGGAAGAAGAGGCCTAGACATTTCTCCCAAGAGCAAACTGATGTAACATAAAATTAGCTTGGGGTCAGTGATGTCTGACGATGAGCCAAAGAGAAACTGTCAGTTTGTGTAATAATCTATCTAGTTGACCAATCAGTAAGACTTTTATGAAGGAGAAACCTATATGGATATATGCCTTCAATATTCTGTGTGAGTCATGATGATGCAGTTTAGTTCTTTGACCTTGTTGACACCACAATTGCTGGATGCTGCTGATTTGCAAACCACACCCCCTACTGCACCTCTCCTCCCACACCAGTGTACAGTGAATCCCCAAAACACCAAATACAGTCAGTGGGTAAGAACTCTGAGCCACTGCAAAATGAGGAGCGGTCAATTCATCAGAAGTCAGTGCAACTGCTGACAGTGCTCCTGCTCCAAAATAGAGCCCTTAAAGTTTACCCACCCTTATTCTATTGGAGTACATTTTTTCTGCACCAGCCTCTCTTCTAACTTTGAATTCTTGCCTACCTATTTCTTCAAAATCCACACTCTCTGTGGTTCCTGTTTTTCAGGCCACCTTTAGAATTTATACACAACTTCATAGACATTTCTGTGTCAGACAATTCCACTGTAAATCACCCTTCATAATAATCCTTTGTTTCCTCTCTTACAACATGATGGGTGTTTGATGCCTGTCACTGTTATTGAGAATGACTCCCAATAGTCGTTGGTGTCACGTCCACACCCATCGAAGCACGCACACGCGCACCAGTTTCCACTGAGTAGCCACAGTATTTATTTTCTCACTCATGCCACTATTCTCTGCCTGCTGATCAGACCAGTTTAACTCTAGTCTAGCTCGCTTCAACCTGTAATTCGGAACCTGTATTTCTGCCTGTTTATGACCTCTGCCTTTATCTGGATTTTACCCTTATGCGACACGTTGTGAGCTTGTCGATCAACTATTTTCTGTGAAAGCCTTCCCCACGATAAGGATGCTGAGGTTTAAGTGGTTAAATAACCTAGACACGACATACAATTATTAAATAAGTTAATCTGCAATCTCATAATTGTGTCAATAATATAAATCAGCTTGGCTGTTTAACTTAAATGACACTATTTTGTACTGTTTGGACCAGGAACGGACCCACGGACCACGGCTAGCCTTACCCCTCTTGGACCAGGCGCCATGCAGACTGCCCCCTCAGAACTCTGACCCACGCTCCCCCTTTGACTATGTCTCTGCCTGGTCCCTTTGCCCCCGGTTGCTTCTCCCCCCCAGCCTTTGTTCAATAAAACCCGTAAACCTGTTTAAATAAATAATAATGTGAAAAGGTCTTGTAGGTTTTGTATTCAAACTAAAAACATTAGTAGGCTACAAGAGGTGATTTGGGAATAGCATGACCTTAAATGTTTTAGACCTGAAACAATACAAGATACAATGGCTGTTTAGAAAGAAAAAAAAATTGTACATAAAGATGACAGATTATTATTATTAATTTAATTGTTAACTACTTAAACTCTATGGTTGGTTAAAACTGCAAACATTAGTACAAGAGGTGATTTGGGAAGCTCATGACCTTAATAATAACTTATATTTGTATTTAAATTAAATTAAATTAATTAAATTAATTTAATTTAATTTAACATAAGAAAGTTATACCATCCTTGTAATAAAATGTTAGACTTGAAACATCAAGCAATGTAAAATACAATGGTCATTCACTGTGAAGACTTATTAGATCCATTCAATTTGTGTTCTATGATTGTGAGAACGTGATATTAATATGAAAACACATCAGAGAACATTAAGTAGAATATGTTTGATACTCACCCCAAGCTTCATATTCATAATGCATAAAAAGAAAAACACATGTGTTTAGAAAACTGATATTTTATACATAAAGATGACAGAGTGTTTTCTTATAAGTTGTTAAATAACCTGGAATAAGAAATTAAATGATTTAATAAATTAGTCTGTGAGGTTGTACATCAGCTATTTTTAATGAAGATATTTGGTATAGAGAGGAAAAGTGATCCAAGTACAGAGTTAACTCAGGTCTGTTTCACTAAGTATAGAGGGTTTCATTGGTTAAGACTCCTTCAGTTTGTATTCTGCTGATGATAAGATGACAGATTATTATTATTATTTTAATTGTTTAACTATTTTAACCCTATATGGTTGACCGGGGTCTCTCAGGGCTCTATACTAGTGTCTTTTCTGTTTTATGTGGTGAAAGCTTTCTCTGAAAATAGCTGATCGACAAGCTCACAACGCGTCGCAGTAGGTAGGACACTTTGTGAGCTTGTCTATAAGCTATTTTCTGTGAAAGCCTTCCCCGCAATAAGGATTCTGGGGTTGAAGTGGTTAAATAACCTAGACACAACATAGAATTATTAAATAAATTAATCTGCTATCTCATAATTGTGTATGATCTGTCAATAATATGAATCAGTTTGGCTGTTAACTTAAATAACACTATTTTGTACTGCAGTGGTTCTCAACCTGTGGGTCAGGACCCCCAGGGGGGTCCCCATATTATTTTGGGGGGTCCCCAGATGATTAGCTTAATGTGCAACATTGTTTTCTCACTCAACAGTAAACAAACCAACATACAGTATAAGAGTATACTCTGCATATTTCTAAAGTGACAATTTAAGGACTTTTAAGACCTTTTTAATACCTCTAAAATAAAAAAGGGAAAAAGACTGTTTGGCTACAGCGTGAAAAGTTATCAACAAACTATTCTATTAAACATAAAGGCCAAATTGTCAAATATTACCAAAGAAAGAGGCAAACATTGTGGAAATAGACGATCTACAAGCTCACAACGCAAGGTGTTGTGAGCTTGTAGATCAGCAATTTTCACAATATTTATCTGTGAAACCGAGTCAATTAAAATTGAATGCTTCAACTCCTACAATTCCAAGAGCGTGTCAGGGTGGGGGGTCCCCAGTTCAAATATGATTATTTTGGGGGGTCGCGGCCTGAAAAGGTTGAGAACCACTGTTGTACAGTATATGGTATGCAGTAAGGTCTGCTACTGTTTCTGTTCATCTTTAGATAGTGTTTATCTGTAACATTTACAAACAGGTCAACTCTTCAACAAATTAACACATAGACACAACATGTAGATAAAATATGTGAAGTGATTAAATGTCAGCTTAACCACTTGAACCCCAGCATCCCTATTCTGAGGGGAAAGTTTGTGAAAAATAGCTGATCTACAAGCTCACAACGCATCGCGATGCGTTGTGAGCTTGTAGATCAGCTATTTTCTCTATACTGGGAAAAAGGGGCGTACCTAGCACATTTTAGAGGGTTTAAAATATCAATAAAGTAATGTTTTCTACGGTATGTATAGTAAAACCTTCCTCTGTTAAGATGATAAAAAGTCTTCTGATTGTGAGTCAGATCATTATTGTTAACATTTTGATTTTTACACTCATCTTTTAATTATTATCATTACAAACTAATAAAATAACCTTTGTTGTAAGTGATCTACTTGTGGATAAGCTATTTTCACAATATTTATCTGTGGAACTGCTAATAGACTTATTATTATTGTTAATAGACTTGTGTTCTATGATTGTGAGAACGTGATATTAATATGAAAACACATCAGAGAACATGAAGTAGAATATGTTTGATACTCACCATCATCTTCATATTCATAATGCATAAAAATAAAAATAAAAACACATTTGTTTAGAAAACTGATATTGTATACATAAAGATGACCAAGTGTTTTCTTATAAATTATTAAATAACCTGGAATAAGAAATTTAATTATTAAATAAATTAGCCTGTGAGTTTGTACATCGGCTAGTTTTAATGAAGATATTTGGTATAGAGGGGGAAAGTGCTCCAAGTACAGAGTTAACTCAGGTCTGTTTCACTAAGTATAGAGGGTTTAATTGGTTAAGACTCCTTCAGGTTGTATTCTGCTATGGTGAAAACTTGATGTCAATCTGAAAACATATTGGAGGCCATGAAGTAGAATTGATTTAATACTCACGCTTGTCTAGTTCACGTTCACATTCATCATTCATGAAAAGAGAAAACACATGGTTGGAATGGTTAGAAAACTGATACTTCACAAACAGAAAGATTACTAATAATTAGCAAATTGTTAAGGAACCTGAAATATGGAATGCAATAATAGAATTGGTTAAATTAATCGACTATCTCAATTATTTTACAAAGTAATAGCTTGCTTCATTAATCATAATGATTCAGCATTCCAATTACAACATTCTAATTTCATTTGTGAAGTGATTAAATGTCAGCTTAGAGATACAATTCTACACTATAGTATATATTAAGAGTGAAACATTTTCATCTGCTATGACAGATTGGTTTATAATAAAAGTATCAGTTTCATAGTAAAAAAAACTAAAACAAGTGTTCAGTACTTGAATCAATCTATTGTCTGATGTCAAGATTATTTGCTATTCATTTAGACACTTCAGCTCAGAAATATAATATAATATAAACATTCTGCCTTCCGTGTCTACATGAATGGATTTCATGTCAGCTGTTTCTGCAGTCCATGCCATTTATTATTAACCAGCCTTGTGGGCACCAACTTGTCATATTTTTAATGTTTGCACAAAACGTTCACCTCCACACTACTCAGGAATCAACTTTATCCTCCATAATAATCTTCTGATTCATTCATTTAATCTTTCTCAGTATGCCATAATTAATATCTGGTATTAACATGCATTCTGTATCTGTATATGTTAACCCTTTAAGACCGGGAACGCATCTCCGTCATTTTAAGATTGTTTTGGCTATTCAAAAATAGCAGATATACAAGCTCATAGTGCAGCACCGAGTGCCGCGCTATGAGCTTGTAGATCTGCAATTTTTTTTAAAACATGAACATTTGTGCAAATCTTTGAATATGTATTTTTTTTTAAGCGAACATTTTTAACTCCGTTACAACTTCTGGGGGTCCCTGGAACAAAATATCTGTTTAACCAATTTAACCATTATTTTATACTTTGGCTATTCAAAAATAGCAGATCTACAAGCTCGAGTGCTGCGCTATGAGCTTATAGATCTGCTATTTTGGAAAAAAAGTGAAAATGTGTGCAAATCTTTGAATATATATATTTTTTAAAGCGAACATTTTTAATTCAAATCTTTGCTTCTGGGGGTCCCTGGAACAAAATATCTTGAGATGGGGGTCTGCGGCGAAATACATATTTTTTTGGTGGTCCTTGAGATAAAAAAAACACTGATTATAACAAGTTTCTTTTTCAAAAAACTGTTCGGATTTAGAAGAGATTTGTAGAATCCCCAGAAGCAAAGATTTGAGTTAAAAGTTCGCTTTAAAAAATATATAAAAGATTTGCAAAAACAAATCACGATTTAAAAAAAAAATGCAGATCTACAAGTTCATAGCGCGGCACTGGGAGCCGCGCTATGAACTTGTATATCTGTTTTTTTTAATAGCCAAAGAAATCTTAAAATGACACAGATGTGTTCCCGGTCTTAATGGGTTAACTCGTGTCTGTTTCACTAAGGGCAGGTACAGACTGCAGGATATTTGGTCCGATAATGCTGTCGGCGACCTTTTATGGCGCTCGCCGACAAAACCTCCCGATCTGACGCAGATCGGCCTCTGATCGGCGAGATAATGCTCGCTGTGTGTGAAAGGCTCCGCGAGACGATATGGCCGCGATTATCCGCTCTGCGACGGCTTTCCGACCGTTTTCAGATAACTACCATGTTAGATATTCAGCTCTGTCTGGGACAGGACATCAGACAATATCATACACTATGAACGGGGCTGCGACCACCTTGCGAGGAGATGCACGCTACAGCCAATGAGAGCACATTACAGCCACCGTGGCTAGGGGAGCGTCGCTGGATCTGACCACAACAAACAGTCCCTACCGCAATATTACCGTCCATTCCTGTATTAAGTTAACGTTATAAAACAAAATGAGAGAGTGAGCGAGCCTGGTGGGCTGTTTATTTTAGAGGAATTGTACAGAGAGACAGAGACAGAGAGCGAGCTCTGTGTGTGTGTGTGTGTGTGTGTGTGTGTGTGTGTGTGTGTGTTTGTGAGTGCAGCATGTGCACGCTGTGTCTGAACAGCGTTGCCAGATTTTGTGAGAGAAATAAGCAACCAGGTCTATGAAAACAAGCCCAAGAAAAGGCCACTTGAGCACTTTAAACCTATTTACAAATACATTGGATATTTGAAAATAGCCGATCTACAAGCTCACAACGCGTCGCAGCTATTTTCAAAGAAAGATCTTGAGAAAATTGTGGAATATTTTCCAAATCCACACAAATCTTGTATGGGGGTCTATGATGGCACAACATATTTTCAGAAGGGGGGTCTGCGGACAAATACATATTATGTGTTGTTTAAACCACTGGTTTAAACAACATTAGGAAACAAGGCCAAATAAGCAGCCACACAAATAAGCCCAAAAAACGCACCCCGCCAGGGGCGTGCTGGGAACAAAATTCAGCTCTGGGATTTTCCGAACCGGCCCATCGTTTTGTCAACGGGGGGGGGGGGGGGCTACCGTTTTAACCCAGCAACCCTATGTAAATTACACCACTGCTGAAAAACGTCCCAGCCCAACAGTAACGTAACTAATAATTGGGCCAAGCGACCCGGAAATTACCGTAATAATCCTAAAACGGGAGCAAAAAAATGTTTTATAATTATAATTATAATTATTTTTTTTGGGTGGCCCACCGGCCGTCTGGCGGCCCGTAAATGGCGCGGCCGTTCTGGAATTTTCCCGAATTTCCCAGTGGCCAGCACGTCCCAGCACCCCGCAACAACCAATATTTACAAGCAACTCTACAGAAAAACAAGCCCAAAGTCGCTTATAATAAGCGGACATGGCAACTCTGCCACTGACTGCTTCTGCGCACTTGACGTGCGAGAGAGTGAGAGTGAGAGAGAGAGTGAGAGAGAGAGAGGGAGATCGAGGGGCATATCACGGGATACGTCGATTAAAATGAATTGGAATAAACACAAATGTATGTATTGGGTCTGACTCTGGAGATAGCATCCTAGTGAACTATCCTACAGTGTGTAATCCCTGGTCGGGGATCAATCTATAGTGTGAAAACCACAACGATATATGACAGCCGATTTCAAGAAATAAACTCCTGCAGTGTGTAATGCTTAACGATCAGATGACCCCCCGACCACTTAAAGGTCCTGCAGTCTGTACCTGCCTTAAGTATAGAGGGTTTCATTGGTTAAGACTCCTTCAGTTTGTATTCTGCTATGGTGAAAACTTGATGTCAATCTGAAAACATATTGGAGGCCATGAAGTAGAATTGATTTAATACTCACTGGTCCCTAGTTCACGTTCACATTCATCATTCATGTAAAGAGAAAACACATGGTTGGAATGGTTAGAAAACTGATACTTCACAAACAGAAAGATTACTAATAATTAGCAAACTATTAAGGAACCTGAAATATGGAATGCAATAATAGAATGGGTTAAATTAATCGACTATCTCGATTATTTTACAAAGTAATAGCTTGCTTCATTAATCATAATGATTCAGCATTCTAATTACACCATTCTAATTTCATTTGTGAAGTGACTAAATGTCAGCTTAGAGATACAATTCTACACTATAGTATATATTAAGAGTGAAACATTTTCATCTGCTATGACAGATTGGTTTATTGTAAAATGATCAGTTTCATAGTGGGAAAAAAAGTGTTCAGTACTTGAATCAATATATTGTCTGATGTCAAGATTATTTACTATTCGTGTCACCTGTGTCTGCAGTCCATGCCATTAATTATTAACCAGCCTTGTGGACACCAACTTGTCACATTTTTTATGTTTGCACAAAACGTTCACCTCCACACTACTCAGGAATCAACTTTATCCTCCATAACAATCTTCTGATTCATTCATTTAATCTTCCTTAGTATGCCATCATTTATATCTGGTATTAACATGCATTCTGTATCTGTATATGTTAACCCTTTAAGACCGGGAACGCATCTGTGTCATTTTAAGATTTCTTTGGCTATTAAAAGATAGCAGATATACAAGCTCATAGCGTGGCACCGAGTGCTGCGGTATGAGCGCATGCAGCACTTGTGCAGGTGACCTGGGTTCAAATCTCAGGTAAGACATGAAAGTTACAGAGTGCAGCTTTAATGTATCCTTTAATATGATTGGATGACTTGTCATCAATGAAGTCATCATCAGGTGCACACATGCTTGTATCATAAGCATGTGTGCGCACGCGTGTGCATGCGCACACATGCACACGCGCACACGCACACATGTGTGTCGTCGTGGACACTGGATAGTAACCATAGACTGTAACCCATGAAAAGATCTATTCTCCCCCTATCGGTTCACAACTCGGACGGCGCTGATTCGACTAGCAGACCTTCGGCCGGTCGGCGCGGGCACTCGCGCCTGGAGGCCCGAGGGCGCGCCTCCTCGGCCTCAAGCTCTGCTGAGTCGGCGCACCTCCGTCATGGACAATAACTATTATCACGTGTGCGTGTGAACGCGTGTTCAGCGTTCCCCTAGCGTAGCTTCCTGCCTGGTTGCTATGTGGGGGGGAATAACAAAAGCCAGGTCGGCCTCGCATCAAAGCCCTGCCTCCTCCTCCTCCTGGCGCCGCCTCGTATCAAAGCCCCGCTTCGCGCCTCCTCCTCCTTGCGCCGCCTCGTATCAAAGCCCCGCCTCGCGCCTCCTCCTCCTCCTCCTCCTCCTCCTCG
The DNA here is from genome assembly GCF_963280865.1 of Gymnoscopelus braueri. Classification (NCBI taxonomy): domain Eukaryota; kingdom Metazoa; phylum Chordata; class Actinopteri; order Myctophiformes; family Myctophidae; genus Gymnoscopelus; species Gymnoscopelus braueri. Next base: position 12,294,765 of record NC_137613.1, read on the forward strand.
TGAGCCTCGCGTAAAAAACCCTGTCTCGAAAAGCCCCGCCTCGCGCCGAAGCCCCGCGCCTACAAGAGAGCGCTCCTCTTTCAATTTCCCTGGAATGCCAATTTCCCTGTGACATATATAGATATCGTTGCTGTCAGGCAGAAACCTTGTATCTCCGTATTTGAACTCTTCTATTTGTTTGTTATTTCGTAACTGAATGCCTTACTGCATCATGCTTCAATGTCACACAACAATTGCAAATATAGCCGATCTACAAGCTCACAACGTGTCGCACCGTGACACGTTGTGAGCTTGCAGATCAGCTATTCTTGCAAATTAAAAAAAAATTTAAAGTGGTTAAGTTTGGGGTTACATAAATATTTGATGAAGAGTATTAACAATAGCTTGTGACTAAATAATAACTACATTAGATCCTTTAGAACACAGTCATGTTCTTTTTTTTTTCATTTCCTGAAAAGTGACAGTTTTGGACATACAAGGTTTCCACCTGACATCTACAATATCACGGTTAATGATAATTAACGATGTGAATTTGTACATCGGCTATTTTTAATGAAGATATTCGGTATAGAGGGGAAAAGTGGTCCAAGTACAGAAATGACTCAGGTCTGTTTCACTAAGTATAGAGGGTATCATTGGTTAAGACTCCTTCAGTTTGTATTCTGCTATGGTGAAAACTTGATGTCAATCTGAAAACATATTGGAGGCCATGAAGTAGAATTGATTTAATACTCACATCCGTCTAGTTCACGTTCACGTTCATCATACATGAAAAGAGAAAACACATGGTTGGAATGGTTAGAAAACTGATACTTCACAAACATAAAGATTTCTAATAATTAACAAATTGTTAAGGAACCTGAAATATGGAATGCAATAATAGAATGGATTAAATGAAGCGACTATCTCAATTATTTGACAAAGTAATATCTTGCTTCATTAATCATAATTATTCAGCATTCTAATTACAACATTCTAATTTCATTTGTGAAGTGACTAAATGTCAGATTAGAGATACAATTCTACACTATAGTATATATTAAGAGTGAAACATTTTCATCTGCTATGACAGATTGGTTTATAGTAAAATGATCAGTTTCATAGTGGGAAAAAAAGTGTTCAGTACTTGAATCAATCTATTATCTAATGTCAAGATTATTTGCTATTCATGTCAACTGTTTCTGCAGTCCATGCCATTTATTATTAACCAGCCTTGTGGGCACCAACTTGTCATATTTTTTATGTTTGCACAAAACGTTCACCTCCACACTACTCAGGAATCAAGTTTATCCTCCATAATAATCTTCTGATTCGGAGAGTCGGGTGACAGCCGGAATATAGACGGCATCCGGGAGCAGTTTGGGTTGGCGCCCCAGTCTGTGTCTTCCGTGAGGAAGAAGCCCAACAAATCCACGGTGAGGCCTTTGGGAGGACCATTCAAGTAAGACGCAAGGGAGCCTGCAGTACCACCACGGGCCATGGTGGTCATTGCAGTACCATCACGGGCCAAGACACCATCACACCAGAATGAAATGTTTGGAGCAGGGGAGTCTGGTGCAACGCTCAGGTCCTGGACCTGGTGAGACGAAGGAGGAGCCCGGCCAGGAGTCAACCCACAGAGCCTAGTCCCTCCACGTGCCAGAGCCTCCCCGAGTCCCGGCAGAGTATTTCCGGAGAAGCGGACTGAGTGGCCCTGTCTCTCCCTATAGGACTGACCGTGGGTAGCTACTGGGACGTAAGTCGAGGCTTGATCAACCTTGGCTGGGTCACCTGGGGGAGGGTGTATGTTGCGAGACCCGAAACATCCTATGACCCCAGGCTACAACACTGATGATACGTCCCAGGTGCATCCATGTGATGTTTTTCGTTATATGATTCATTCATTTAATATTCCTCAGTATGACATCATTTATATCTGGTATTAACATGCATTCTGTATCTGTATATGTTAACCCTTTAAGACCGGGAACGCATCTGTGTCATTTTAAGATTTCTTTGGCTATTCAAAAATAGCAGATATACAAGCTCATACTATTTTTGAAAAACTCGTGAACATTAATTTTGTGCAAATCCTTGAATATGTATTTTTCTTTAAGCGAACATTTTTAACTCCGTTACAACTTCTGGGGGTCCCTGGAAGAAAATATTTTGAGATGGGGGTCCGCGGCCAAATACATATCATTTTGGGTGGTCCTTGACATGAAAAAGTTTGGGAACAACTGATATTAGCAACATACGTTCAAAGATTTGAGATAAAAATGTTTGCTTTAAAAACATATATACTCAAAGATTTGCATGAAGGTCAACATTCTATTTCTCTCCTGTGTAAGAAAACATGCTCTATTAGCTCTGTGGTAAAAATGTCGAAACTTGCGCAGGTTCAAATCTCAGGTAAGACAAGAAAGTTACAGAGTGCAGCTTTAATGGATCATTTAATATGATTAGATGACTTGGATGACATCAATGAAGTCATTATATTTATGATCAAAATGCCTCAAATCAGAAAGACCAATAAGCTATCAGAAAGTGACTATATGGAAAATAATGAAGACTTAGATTACAGTAAACACTTATAGCCATTATATGAAAGCACAGTGTAATTTATACATGGAGATAAACATGATCGTTGCTGTCGGGCAGAAACCTTGTATCTCTTTATTTTAACTTGTATGTTTGTTTGTTATTTCGTAACTGAATGCCTTACTGCATCATACTACAATGTCACACAACAATTGCAAAAATAGCCGATCTACAAGCTCACAACGTGTCGCACCGTGACGCGTTGTGAGCTTGTAGATCGGCTATTCTTGCTAGTTTAAAACATTTGGAAAGTGTCTAAGTTTGGGGCTTTATAAATATTTTATGAAGAGTATTAACAATAGCTTGTGACTAAATAATAACTACATTAGATCCTTTAGAACACAGTCATGTTCTTTTTTTTTATTATTTCCTGAAAAGTAACACTTTTGGACATACAAGGTTTCCACCTGACATCTACAATATCACGGTTAATGATAAAGCACAGTGACAGTAGGTCACTTACATGTTAATCCCACAGCAATCTCCTCCTCCTGTTCTCCATGTTTGACCTGACAGATGTAAACTCCATTATCTGTCTCTCTGTAGTCTCTCAGTGTCAGAGACACTTTGCCTTTCTGCAGATCCTGGATGTTCAGGGTCAATCTGCCCTCGTAGCCCCTCCCCTCTATCACCTGACCATTCTTATAAAGGTAAATACACTCTGACTCCTTAAACCACCTGATTGTCATGGAAGACGCGCTGGTCTCAGGAGAGAGGTGACAGGGGAGGGTGGCAGTATCACCTAGACTCCAACCCACACCAAAGCCTCTAGTGACGAGTTTAAAGTCACCTGGAGTGAAGAAAAGACACAGTTAGTGAAGAAAGAATTACTGTTCATCTAAACGTAACCATAATTAAGAAGACATGCAGTGATGTAACCAACACTTTACAATGACTCCCCCCAACACACGCACACAAATATGTTCCTGTTTGCCTTCTGTATCTTAATTAATTTCCAAAAGGATTCAACAGGTTATAAGGTCAAAGCAGCTCTTTGCTACAAGGAACATAAACATAATTATGATCAAGGCAGAGTTTTGCTTTATCTAATTAAACACTGAATAGGACTGAAATGATTAGAACATCTGATAAGCTTCTGTCTTGGTCTTTATGACTTGAACCAAGTTATGTTATAGTTACTAATGGAGCTCAGCACCTTCTCATATCCTCACTGTCTGACAGAAACCTTGTATGTCCAAGTAGTTATTATTCAGTCACAAGCTCTTGTTAATACTTTATCTTAACAAATCTACAAGTTCAGGTTGTGAGCTTGTAGATCAGCATTTTTTGCTACCTTTGTGTGACACTGTAGTATGATGAAGTAGGGCATTGATTTATGAAAAAACATAAAAAGTTTAAGTATAGAGATACAAGGTTTGTGACTCAACAGGGAGGATATATTAGTGGACGTTAGGGTGTTCATTTAATCCATTTGCCTAATGAAGACCTACATGGTCAAAACGTTGCCCTTATAATACACTTGTTATGGGAGCTTTAACCCATTAAGACCGGGAAAGCATCTGTCATTTTACATTTTAACCACTTTAACCATTATCTATACTTTGGCTATTCAAAAATAGCAGATCTACAAGCTCATAGCGCGGCACCGAGTACGGAGTGCCACGCTATGAGCTTGTAGATCTGCTATTTTTTGGAAAAATCATGCACATTTGTGCAAATCTTTGAATATATATTTTTTTAAAGTGAACATTTGTAACTCAAATCTTTTTTTCTGATGATTCTACAAATGTTTTCTAAATCCAAATTGTGTTGAAAAAGCGTATGTTGCTCTAATCAGTCGTTCTCAAACCTTTTCATGTCAAGGGCCCCCAAAATGACATGTATTTGGCCGCGGACCCCCATCTCAAAATATGTTCTTCCAGGGACCCCCCATGGAAGCAAAGATTTGAGTTAAAAATGTTCGTTTTAAAAAATATATATATTCAAAGATTTGCACCAATTTTCATTGTTTCAAAAATAGCAGATCTTGTATATTTGCTAATTTTTGAATATCCAAAGTATAAAATATGGATAAAGTGGTTACACAGATGCGTTCCCCGTCTTAATGGGTTAACTCAGTGTTTTCTTATTTATTATATTTGACCTCTCTTTGATTTCTGCCTTTTTATCTGACACCTGGCCTAAATACAGACACAAGCCTCAAAGCTGGCACAAGCAGACTGAAGAACACTTTCCTCCCCCAGGCTATAAGACTGATAAATAAGAAACAACAATGAACATCTTCTGTGCTATTACGGCCTTGTATGCTGTTTGTTTTTAACTGTTTTTAACCTGCTACTATGAATGACATCCTGTCACATTCAGGGAATGTTTTGAAAAAGTGGATATATTTTACACATTTTCTGCCAAAACGTTCAAACGGCACACACACACACACACACACACACACACACACACACACACACACACACACACACACACACACACACACACACACACACACACACACACACACACACACACACACACACACACACACACACACACACACACACACACACACTATTTTTCATACAACAATATACAGTCATTGTGTTTATTTGTCTAATTTGCCAAGCAGCATCTTAACCCATTAAGACCGGGAAGGGAAACACATCTGTGTCATTTTAAGATTTATTTGGCTATTAAAAAAATTGCAGATCTACAAGCTCATAGTGTGCAACGCTTTGATTTTGTAGATCTGCTATTGTTTTGAAAAAAAACGTGAAAGTTTGAAAATATATATATATACACACATACACACACACACACACACACACACACACATTTTTTACTTCTGGGCGGTCCCTGGAATCAATATTTTCAGATGGGGGTCAGAGGGCAAATATATAAGTCCTTGAAATGAAAAAAGTTTGAGAACCACTGATATTATAGCAACATACGTTTTTTGTTTATTTTTTAACTGTTAACATTTAGAAGACATTTTGTAAAATCCCCAAAAGATTTGAGTTACAAGTGTTTAAAGCTTTAAAAAATACATATTCAAAGACCCACGATTTTTCAAAAATTAAATGACACAGATTATGTCCCGGTCATGTTAATCCACTGACCAATAACAGCGTGCTCACGTGAAGCCCCACCCCTTGTCCTGAATCTCACTTGATCACAAGAGGAAGTAACACTTTAGTAGTGTAGTAAGTACTGTACTTAAGTACAATTTTGAGGTACTTTTACTTCACTGGAGTATTTCCAATTGTCTATACTTTTACTTCTACTCCACTACATCACAGAGGGAAATATTGTACTTTTACTCCACAAAAATTATTTGACAGCTTTAGTTAGTTACTTTGTAGATGTACATTATTACATTATAAAACATACATTAACAACTTTAGCCCTATTTTATACCTTGGCTATTTTCAAACATTTTAGTACTTTAACTTTTGGTACTTTAAGTACATTTTGATACCAATACTTTTGAACTTTTACTCAAGTAAATTCGGAATCCCGGACTTCTACAGTATTGATACTTTTACTTAAGTAACCATTTGAGTACTTTTTCCATCACTGGTAGTAAGTAGCTAGTTTTGTTACCATCAGACACTACACTACAGAAAGTATTAATACTCAGCACTAAAGTCTCACTCGTATATGAAATAGAGGAGAAAAAGAGGATTACGTCAACAACCTAGATGACGTCTTGTGGAAAAAAGACACACATTCTTGTATAAATATATCTTTTCACTGTTTTGAGGTGTGTTTTTTTTGTTGTTGTTGTTATTCTTCTTTACTGTCAGTGTTGAAAATTTAGTGAAGATTTAGTGAAGTAAATTTAAGCAAAGCTCTGGCTTCATGGTCTGTCTGTGAATGATAATGTATATATATTACTGCTTGAAATGTGAACCACATATCTCCCTCCTCATATCAGGTGATCATGATTCATCATGGAAATAAAAAAACTGTGTTGTGACCTACCATGACCTCTGGCCTCTGCCATGTCTCCTGTGTAGAAGAAAAATAGCCAAATTACCACACATAACATTCATCACATTTATCTGTAAATAGTTTGTGAGCTGCAGTCTTCTTCATGAGAATGGAGATTACTTTTGTTGCACTTGGTCGCAAGTAACCAACAGTTTGTACCGTCTGCTGTTTCCTGTTCACAAACCCTGAAACCTACAGTGGTTCTGCAGCCAGATTTCTTCATTATTAAAGGTTGAAAAATGTAAAGAGAATCTCTTACCTTTCACTGCTTGGCATACGCTTTAGACTTGAAAAACGAATTCAAACAAATCCTCACACATTACTGACTCCTATACAACTAACCAGCGTGAACACAAGTGAGAGTATTAATGTCAGTTCCTCACTGACACTGGCCGCCGGGAGGGGCGGGACAATCCCCGGTGGCCTGCCGTCTGATTGGCCTGCCTGGCCTGTCTGTCAGGCCAGGCAGGCAGGGCTCCAGGCAACGCTTAACCTCACGTCACTAGACGCTCCAGGCTGTGCCTGAGGAGCAGCATTCCTGATGGGACCTGCATGGCAGTGAGACAGACAAGACTAGACAAGAGCCCACAGTAAGGAAAGAACTGCAAGCACAATGTTAAGATCACTTAACACAGGTTGGCATGTGGTTCTCAACCTTTTGGATCAGGGCCCACTTGAAAATCTCAAAAGCCATTACTGCCGCCGTGTTAAGTGGTCAGATGGGTGGGCCGTGTGCATTTTCAGTGCACGATTATTTTAGTGTTAATTTTAACAATCAATCAAACCGTGTTCTGGCTTGGATCAGTGGAACTTACTAGTATGCTTTAAGTTCCAATTTGATCAGGTTTTCAAGAAAACATACCATAATTATTTTTTTCACAGTAATCTTTTAATATTGATGATATTATCATCATAACAATTCATTTTTACATATTCAAATCTAAATCTGTAGGACTGTACAGTATGTGATTATAATCCTGTACAGTATGTGATTATACTCCTAATTTACGGTTATATTAACAATCCCGGATTAACCAGTTATGCTCTCGAACTGAGAAAAAGGAACTGAAATCTCAGCCATATGTATTTGTGTACGATACAAGGAAGTGGATAGAGCACTCTCATCATTATTCTACTGTAATTATTTGTCTCATTAGCTAGAACTACACAGTGATGGTGAAGAAAGAGAACTTACAGACAAACCACACGTCATTTGACTAGACATTTCCAGCAGACAGAGAACTGATAAAAATAAATGAACTAAGGAACTGACCATTGCCATTACCATTGCCCAAAACCATGCTAAAAATATCAAGTCAAGTGCAATCATCAGTATGTTAATCATAAATAATGTTTTTTGTATTGTTTGATGTGCGTTACACTTTTTTCATAATTATACATATTAAACTATTAACTTATTCTCTTTGCATTATTTGAATTAGGGGTCTATAATGAGATGAAAAGGCAGTGGCTAAATAGATCTCATGCCCAAAATGAAACTGTTGGGGCACTGTTCTAACCTTCTTGAATTAGCACGTGTGTGTGTGTGTGTGTGTGTGTGTGTGTGTGATCAGCGCATGCGCCCAAAATGTGTCTCGACAAGCGGTTGTTAGTGAGCCGTGTTTAGCAAACAGGATCTGAACGCAACTCTCACACACACACACACACACACACAGTTCACAAACCCAACACAAGAAGGATTATTGTTAAACACGCTGTTGATCTGTCCATGCAGGTGTCTAGGTCAGTGGTGGAAGAAGTACTCAGATATTTTAAGTAAAAGTATCAATACCACAATATAAAAATATAAGTAAAAGGCCTGTGTTCAAAATGTTACTTGAGTAAAAGTACAAAAGTATTGGCATCAAAATATACTTAAAGTACAAAAAGTAAAAGTAGATGTACTTGTACTTTATTTAGTAAGACATGAGAATAACAGTACATGGAAGTAAAAATTCACAATATAAGGTCTACTAAACTGGAAGACTCATTAAGCACTGAGCTTGTTTAAGATGAGATCCCCATGCACACAAATCATGATGACATATAAGAGACAGACAGATATACACACTACTATACAGATACAATCAGCTCACAGGTTACTGGTATGAAGAGTGAAAAAAAAGGGTGGGGGGGTAGGTTAAGACTTAGACAGGGGCCATTTTCGAAATTGCAGCCTCCTGAAGGTGTATCTTTAGGGCAGTTTTGAAAGTGAGTAGGGTTTTACACTCCTTTACTCCTTTTGGTGGGGCATTCCACATTTTTGATGAATAGCATGAGATTTTGAGCATGAGAAGTTGCTGTACTCTGTCCTCAACCCTAAGCCATCCAATCCTAGCAAAATGAGCAGGGGTTAGATGGGTTTTGTGATTGAGGCCAAGAAGTAGCCTAACTAGTTTGTTTTGGGATGTTTGGAGCCTTGTTTTTAAGGCCTTGGAGGTGTTGTGATACCATGAAGTGCATGCATAATCAAAATAACCTTGTATGAGGGCCCCTGTTAGGACACCTGTTACCTTGCTCTCTCTCCCTCCCTCTAAAATGTAAAGTCACATTCAGGAGGAAGGAAAAAAGAAAAGGACAATAATAGGCTTACCTTATTGTTGCGTCACGGCGCTTGGATCTCTCTCTCTCTCTCTCTCTCTCTCTCTCTCTCTCTCTCTCTCTCTCTCTCTCTCTCTCTCTCTCTCTCTCTCTCTCTCTCTCTCTCTCTCTCTCTCTCTCTCTCTCTCTCTCTCTCTCTCTCTCTCTCTCTCTCTCTCTCTCATAAAGTTATAGAACCACAGTGTGTATTGTACTCACAGGCTGCTGTATATGAGCTCCAGTCAGCCTTGCTGAGAGAGGCTCTGGTGGTCAGCAGAGCTGAGGTCAGAGGTCAGATGAGACTGACTGAGCAGCAGGCCTGATCCACTGAGTCACCTGCTGACCACTGTCCTGATGACACTGAACACACACACACCACAGTTACACTGTCCTGATGACACTGAACACACACACAACACAGTTACACACTGTCCTGATGACACTGAACACACACAACACAGTTACACACTGTCCTGATGACACTGAACACACACACACAACACAGTTACACACTGTCCTGATGACACTGAACACACACACAACACAGTTACACACTGTCCTGATGACACTGAACACACACACAACAGTTACACACTGTCCTGATGACACTGAACACACACACAACACAGTTACACACTGTCCTGATGACACTGAACACACACACAACACAGTTACACACTGTCCTGATGACACTGAACACACACACAACAGTTACACACTGTCCTGATGACACTGAACACACACACAACACAGTTACACACTGTCCTGATGACACTGAACACACACACAACACAGTTACACACTGTCCCGATGACACTGAACACATACACACACACACCTAAAAGACTAAAATCTTATGATATTTAGTCAACTAAAAAAGTAAAACATTTCAGAGGACTAAAACTAAACAGAATTTTATTCTTTTTTTTTTTACTATTTTTAAAATCATTTTCTAATAGTTAAATAGCCAAACTACAAGCTCACGATGTAGATCGGCTAGCTGAACTATTTGAAAATGTTTTTAAAAAAAGTTTTTAAAAATGGCAAATAAGTTTAGGTTTAATGGGTAAGGCACCGGCGAACATATGACCCTATGACTAAAACTAAATCAAAACGTACTGTCAAACTCAACACTGCTGAACACACAACACAGTTACACACTGTCCTGCTGACACTGAACACACTCACAACACAGTTACCTACACCTGAACAAACAACACAGTTACACACTGTCCTGCTGACCCAGAACAGACACAACACAGTTACACACACACACACAAACACAACAGCTATCTCACACATGCAGCAGAGCAGTCCTGCCTGAAGCCTTGGCGGTAGATGAGCAGCAGAGACCCGGGTACGGATCCATTACACACATCTTACATACAATAGGTCATGTCAGAACTTGTCAGAATTGGACCCCGGCATTGATACTGTATGTATTTGGCCGCAGACCCCCATCTGAAAATGTTTTGTGCCAGGGACCCCCAGAAGAGATTTGTGTACAAAAAAAAAATCTTCAAAATTGTTGAAGCACTTTCAAAATGTTTCAAAAAAGGTAAAAAAAAAAAATGGCATACCTGCTATTTTTGAATAGCCAACGTATAAAATATGGATAAAGGGGTTAAAATGATTGTGATGCTGTATTAAAAGAACATTGCTTTTCGGGACCGGAAATTCCAAGATGGTGGATTTGAATTCACCGAAAAAGTGTCTTGAAAACGTGTCTGTAGAAACCAATGGGTGACCTCACTGTTCCCTTCGTCCATATTTGTTTACAGTCAATGGGTGTAACTCACATTGGCTCTCCTGTGGCTGCTCTTGATGGTTTTGGACCAGAGAGGCACTAAGAGTTCTGGGGTTTCACAACAAAGGAAGTTGTGTTACAGTGCCATCTAGTGGCCTTCTGGTATACGTGCGGTTCCTCTATGCATTGTAAAGGAGATAATACTCAGTAATACTTGCAGTGGTGGAAGAAAATAGCAGATAAACAAGTAGATCTGCTATTTATTTTTTTATCGTGAAAATGCGTGTAAATATTTGAATATGTATATTTTTAAAGCGAACATTCGTAATAATACAATTTTTGCTTCTGGCAATTCTACAAATGTCTTCTAAATCCGAACAGTTTTTAAAAAAAACGTATGTTACTATAATCAGTGTTTCTCAAACCTTTTCATGTCAAGGGCCCCCAAAATGATACGCAGACCCCCATCTAAAAATATGTTGTTTCAGGGACCCCCAGAAGCAAAGATTTGAGTTAAAAATGTTTGCTTTAAATAATATATATATATTTTAAAAGATTTGCACAAAAAAATCTAAATTTTTCAAAAATAGTAGATCTACAAGCTCATATCGCGGCACTCGGTGCCGCGCAATGAGCTTGTATATCTGCTATTTTTCAATAGCCAAAGTATAAAATAATGGTTAAAGTGGTTACACAGATGGTTTTAATTGGTTAAGTAAAAGTATCAGTACCACAATATAGAAATACACTGTTAAAAGTAATATGCCTGCATTCACAATCTTATTTGAGTAAAAGTATAAAGGTATGGTCAGCTAAATGTCTAAATTGTGGTATTGGTATCAAAATATGCTTACAATGCCAAACGTTAAAAATGTGTCAAACTTCATCGACAATAGCAGATCTACAAGCTCACAACGCGTGAGCTTGTTCTACAAACAGCTAAGCAGTCTGCAAGACATTTCAGATTGAGAATTTAACCTTTACTTTTATGAAATTATCAGAGAATAATAGGGTTTTATGGCAGATGTTTCTGAACATTGTATTGTTATTTTTGACCCATTCTAATTCTCTTTAATCTTATAAAAAATTACTGAAATCAGTAGTAGTGACTATAGGTCTGTCACAATTATTATATAATCGTCTAATCGCTATCATCTTTGTATAATCGTCATAATCGTTTCGATGCTGAAAAATGTTCATGCATTTTCACATATAAAAACATTTTGAAAGTATAAAATAATTAAATATGTCAGTAATGTCTTGAATATTTAAGTCATATCTGCCCTGAGCAATGTGTGATTATGAAGCCTAAAAAGCAAACAGAAATGACATTTTTATTCATATGTTCCAATGTTTAAAAACACAATTAAAATCATTATAATCGCAATTATTTGTGGGACAATTAATCATCAACTTAAATGTTGTAATGGTGACAGCCCTAGTGGTAACTGAGAACTTTTAAATCCATGTGTTCACAAATGCAGTGGTGTAAAGTAACTAAGTACATTTACTCAAGACTGCACTTTTTTTTAGGTACTTTTACTTTAGTGGAGTATTTCCAATTTTCAATACTTTTACTTCTACTCCACTACATCTCAGATGCAAATATTGTACTTTCACTCCATTACAATTATTTGTAAACTTTAGTTACTAGTTACTTTGCAGATCCCTCTAAAGTGGTTAAAATAAAAAAATGTCCCGGTCTTAATGGGTTAAGAGGGAATGGTTAAGGAAGCAGAACCCAACCCCCAGTAGTACTGACATGTGTGGTGCTGGCCGCCAGGCTGCCGTGTGCCGCCTCCAGCTGTCCGTTGTACAGCAGGGCTCTCAGGTCGGCTCCGGTGAAACGCTCCGTGGCGGCGGCCAGCTGCCCCAGGTCCACGTCATCGGCCAGGGGCAGGCCCGCGCTCAGAGCCCTGAGGATCTCCACACCATCCTCCTGAACCCGCCGCCAGAGGAAGAGACACACAGAGAGAGAGAGAAGGTTTTAAGGTGGTTATAGATCCACACCGAAGGCAGTTCATTTACATTAACCACTGACTTGAACCCTATAGCGTCCCTATAGAGGCTATGCGCGTGACATCATCGTACCCGGAAGTTATGCGGGAACGCCTACTGAGTGGCAACAAAAAACGTTCTGGCCTTTACAGCCCCATACATCCAAACAGAAAAGTCCTATCTGATTGTATTAAACGACATTAAACTCACCAACATGGCAGCTGTACGGAAAGCTTTGAATTATCCTCTTTCTATCTGCAGTTTTTGTTTCATAAAAATCCACCGTAGAGACATGTTATGAGCTACTTTCTGTCAATGAATTCCGTGCAGGTGATTATTTTTCTAAGTGTCAGAGTTTGGAAGCGCTCGTTTTACAATAACGCAACGTCCCGCTGCCTCCTGCATCATGTGACATTTAGAAACAGGTGGTACGCAGGACCGTTGAGTGATTTCCAACGAGCGCTTCCAAACTCCAACGCTCCATGCTGCTCAATGTTTTGCCACTCAGTGTAGATGAGGGGGGCGTGTTCCTTACTTCCTTCACAGGTTTTACCAATGATACTAATGAAGGCTCTGTTCCATTTAGTGTAGCACAGTGGTTCTCAAACCTTTTAAAGGACCCCCATAACCCCATAACTCTGTACAAATGGAACCAAATGGTTCCTGACGGCCTTTTGCTGCATGTCACTAACTAAGCATAACATAATTTGAAAGTACATTTGTAGAACCTGCACAATCCTAATTAAAACATATTTTTCATTCATTGCTTGGTGGCAATGCAGTCTGGACTACAGGAACTGACATGATGACCTGTCCATTATTATAAACATGTTGTTACTTTGCTGTGTACCGTAGTTAAATAAAGCAGACCTTAATAAAAAAGTAGGCTGTTTTTTAGTGCTGCAATGGATCATATTTATAGAGTAGCAGAGATATACCTTATTAGAGACTCATTCCACAACAGCATTGGCTAATTGTTCTGGATATAATAACACACTTTACCCAGTAGATGTCCTCATAGCATACAGTATGCTTGGCTGTAAATGAAGCTAATGGTTATGGAAACACTTCATATGCTGAATAATAATAATAATACCAGCTTTAATAAGTGGTATTGTACCCCTCATTGTATCCCTCTGCCTTCCTCACACAAACAATGTTTGTTTCATGTACAGTTTATGAATGTGTGTGTGGACAGGGTGTGGTTAGTGAGGTCTTTTCTTAGATCATGGCTTGCATAACAGTGCCTTGATCACAACTCTGCTATTAATCATTAATTAAGCTTAATATCATAGACAATACCTCCTGGAGAACTAATAACCATCTACTGTATGGGTTCTTTATAATAACTATTACTAACCCACTGCCACTGTCCTTAAGTCACAACTGGAGCAGAACAGTGGTGAAGACAGGACTAAGCCTAACACCCAGTCATCCGTCTGATATGAGGAAATAGCAGCAAGACAAACACCAAGCTAATAAACAATAACTGATAGCAGTAACACTGTACGTACCTGTGATTTATTAGCGGCAAGTATTTTACTGAGCGGAAAACATAGTTACATTAATCCTCATAAGCTACAAGACAGAAGATGAACGTTGGCTGACCCCTGTGCATGTGTCCACCATTGCATGGCGGTGTTGATTTCGTCGACTAAAACTATGACGAAACATGTTCGTCGACTAACTTTTATCACTGACGAAAACTAAATAAAAACTAAATAAAAACTAAACTATGATGACTAAAACTAAGACTGAATAAAGGCCTATTGACAGTTTTGTCAACAAATAAAAACTAGACTAAAATGTTTGAGAGGGACTAGTGGAGAAGAGATGCAGTAGAACTAAGAGACGAGTCATTTTATGTTTGGTTGCGCTCTGGTGTTGCGCTCTGAAAATAGCAGATCTACAAGCTCACAACATGTCGCGCTGCGACACGTTGAGAGCTTGTAGATCGGCTATTTTCAGCATGCAAGTGTAAAATCAGCCATTACGACGCCATCAAGGCACCGGAGAAATACATTTTAGTCGACTAAATCAACTGTAGATTTAGTCGACTATAATCTTATGATATTTAGTCGACTAAAACTAGACAAAAACTAAAACATTTCAGATGACTAAAATATGATTAAAACTAAATGGATTTTTATTCAAAAGAATAAAACTAAATGTGCTGTCAAAATCAACACTGTTGCATGGAGAGCATTTCGTATAAAAATGTAAGAAATTAAAACTGTGTTCAGCATGAGATGTGATGAACAACAGAATCACAACATGTAGTGGAGGCCTTCGTCTGGTGTAAAACTACTCTGCACTTGCTTATCAGACATAGAGCTGCTTTAAATGAAGCTACAGCAGAACTACAGTACAGTATCACTCATAATATTCAGATGAAATAGACATTGTCCTACTGTACCTCTACTGGCAGACTTCACAGCATCAAACCTGAAGTGTAACATGTGTTTCACTTGCCTTGTCAGAAACAGCACGTTTCTGCCTTGATGGAAGAGCTTTAAATGGAATAATTGCTTCATACTGAACAGACTTTATGTTTAATTCTCTCCTCTGCCCTACAGAGACCATATAGAACAGCTAACTATGTGAGTAGAGACTGCATCTCCTAACAGTATTGCTAGTATAATTTGGTGATATTTATGAGTAAAATGTTTTGTTTCTAATGAAATCTAAACTTTTCTAGAACCTGATGGATGCCACTATGGAGCCAAAACAACAGCCAGCATCCAACAAGTCTGGTCTCTATTTTCTATTTAGATCTGATATTACACAAATTCAGCATTTTATAAACGTTTTAAATGTCACCATAATTGAAAAGCAAGTCTGTTTATACTCTATCATGAAGTTAAATGCCTGCAGTGGCTAGAATGAAAGGCATCTCTCTGGGGTGACAGGAATGGAATATAATATGTAATCATTATGTTTTTGATTATTTAGCTTATTTCTTATAGGAGTGGTATCTAAGTATTTACCATGGAGGGCCAAGAGTATTGCAGGTCCTATGAATATCATATGATTTCACTGAATAGTTCAACTCCTCTGTAATGACATAAACTCCTGTAGTGTTGGGTTGAGATGAGAACAACACTGTTTATTGCATTGCTTTATGATGATAGTTTGTACTCTTCCTGTCTGTCTCAGGCTGGTGTCACAGGCAGCTGGCTTATTACTTCTCCCTGCTCTGCTTTCTGTTGACTCTGGTCACACTCCTACAGACCCTCTATAGTGAGTACTGTACTTCATGTCTCCTATAATAGACTCTATAGTGAGTACTGTACTTCATGTCTCCTATAATAGACCCTCTATAGTGAGTACTGTACTTCATGTCTCCTATAATAGACTCTATAGTGAGTACTGTACTTCATGTCTCCTATAATAGACCCTCTATAGTGAGTACTGTACTTCATGTCTCCTATAATAGTCTATAGTGAGTACTGTACTTCATGTCTCCTATAATAGACTCTATAGTGAGTACTGTACTTCATGTCTCCTATAATAGACTCTATAGTGAGTACTGTACTACCAGATTTCCACCAACCATACTGTAGGTCTATGTCATCTTGCTGCAGGGCTACTTACAGTAGCAGTGCACTGGCTCTCAGCCTTTTTAATTACAAGGACCCCCAGTTTGATATACAATAGGCTGTGGACCCTCTTTTGATAAAGGTTTTATCCACACTGTAAAACCCACAGTGTTAATTGAACTCTGAAAGTGTACCAGTGGCGCCAAATGGGTCCATTTGGTTCCATCAGAGTTACAGACCCGTAAGGGTCCATTTGGACCCCTGGTGGTCCCCGGACCGGATGTTGAGAACCAGTCTTAAATCTCAGTACACTGAACATTAGACAGCACAAACATTCACTCTCAGCCTAGAGGCAGAGCAGAGACAGAGCAGCAGTTTACCCACAATGCAGTGTGAACATTGACCTACAGTATTCCATCCATCATACTGACAGTTGAGGTTTCTACAGTGTCTTATTTTACCTTTAGGCTTTTAGCTGACAACATGTCCAAACACAGAGTCATCTTCATTTCATAAGTTGACAACATTGCAAGCAGTAGTAAGTAGAACAAGGTTCAGAACCATAGCAGCACACAGCAACATCTCTCCAGTGTTCATTTAACGTAGGATCATCCACTTTTACACTTTCAGTCAAATTCACACTCAGTAGGTTGTAGAGTAAGATATCTGAACAGTCTCTGTTGTTATTTGGTGTTTGTTTTTGACCTCCTTTCTGTCTGTCTGTCTGTCTGTCTGTCTGTCTGTCTGCTTTGTTTTCAACGGCACACATCACACCGGATGCTGGCCCTTTATTGTCCTGTATCCATGGCAACGGCTGTTGGGACCACGGCTGTACCTGTGTCTATCTGATGTCTGTAATTCCACAAAATTCTTCAAACACTTAAAAAAGAATAGCAGATCTACAAGCGCTGCGAGCTTGTAGATCTGCTATTTTTGAATAGCCAAAGTATCCAATATGGATAAAGGGGTGAAAATGTATTAACACCTTCTGCTGGGGACCCCTGGAACCCCCTCAAGGACCACTGAAGACCACTAAAGGGAGCAACAACAACACTGTAAGTGAAACACACTACAGGACAGGTTTGTGAGCAGCAGTAATGGCTGCCATGAATCTGACTGCCTAGGCCCAGATTTCACTACACACAACAAACTAATACATAATCACCACATTTCTGGTATAAAACCAAGACAAGGCTTTGTTTTACCTTACAAGGTGCTCATATTGAACATGTTTAATGTTCTAATACTTCATTTACCTGAACAAACAGGGAACAACGGGAGACAGAGTCAGTTTTGGTGTTGTTCTTTCTCTCTTCCTTGTTCATCTGAAGAAAGATGTCACCTGACCACCTAAAACTACCTGTCTCACAGGCGTATTTGCCACCTTGTGGCGAAAGGTGGGATAGGTCTGTTCCTAAAATATAAGTTCCCTGCTCGTTCTAATACACAATACGGCTCTTAAAAATACAAAGGGCACATGCATAATGAGCAAAAAAGTGACGTATACATTTGTGTATGCTCCAGTCTCAGTCTAGCTTGCAGCAGTCCAGACTGACAGAGCTGACTCACAGACTGGACTCTGTGCAGCAGACCTACCAGCTGCTGTTCTCCAACTACCTGCTGCCCTCAACCTCTACTGTCCTGATACCAACACTATACCAGCAACCTGCCCTCAACCTCTACTGTCCTGATACCAACACTATACCAGCAACCTGTCCTCAACCTCTACTGTCCTGATACCAACACTATACCAGCAACCTGTCCTCAACCTCTACTGTCCTGATACCAACACTATACCAGCAACCTGCCCTCAACCTCTACTGTCCTGATACCAACACTATACCAGCAACCTGTCCTCAACCTCTACTGTCCTGATACCAACACTATACCAGCAACCTGCCCTCAGCCTCTACTGTCCTGATACCAACACTATACCAGCAACCTGTCCTCAACCTCTACTGTCCTGATACCAACACTATACCAGCAACCTGCCCTCAACCTCTACTGTCCTGATACCAACACTATACCAGCAACCTGTCCTCAACCTCTACTGTCCTGATACCAACACTATACCAGCAACCTGCCCTCAGCCTCTACTGTCCTGATACCAACACTATACCAGAGATGTGGTGTACAGGGGAAGTCCTGGGGGACAGCGGTCGACTAAGTATAAAGGGTTCATTATGTTTTAAGTTGTCTTCCACCTACTTTTTAAAAGTGTTCTACTATACCAACTGCTTTGTCTTTGTGAATCACTGTGTGACCTTACATGGTTTCTATGTTTCTGTCGGGTGGAAACTTCATTATGTCCAAAACTCTTACTTTTCAGGATTCACATTCAAAAGCATCAAAAGTAGCAGATCTACAAGCTCAGAGCGCGTTTTGTGTGACGCTGTAGTACAGATCAAGTAGGGTGTTAAAATATGGACGATAAGAGGTTTCTGCCCGACAACAACGATATAATAAGCATGTTAAATGGTTGAAATATTAGTGTGCTAAAACAGTGATCATTATGAGTGGGTGTATGATATTAAACAGTACAGACCAGGTCCTGGGGAGGGCAGTAGAGGGACTTGTCCAGTCTACCAGGTCTCAGCAGGACCGGGTCTATCAGGTCTGGTCCACTGCTGGCTGCGAGCACATACACACCTGATAGCAAAACACAACACAAATATTTTCACTCAAATTATCTGTATTGTGGCCTGGACCGCTGGCGTAGCACGTGACGTGACAGCACGTCGCGGGTTCGAGTCCCAATCCCAACGGCCTTTTGCTGCATGTCACTCCCCATCTCTCTACCCATTTCCTGTCAGACTACTATACTATCAATAAAAGTTATAATACAAATGAATAAGCAGTCTGTCAGCATGACACCTGCATTCAAAATCTTGAGTAAAAGTATAAAGGTATGGTCTGCTAAATGCCTACATTGTGGTATTGGTATCAAAATATGCTTACAATGCCAAACGTTAAAAATGTGTCAAACTTCATCGACAATAGCAGATCTACAAGCTCACAACGCGTGAGCTTGTTCTACAAACAGCTAAGCAGTCTGCAAGACATTTCAGATTGAGAATTTAACCTTTGCTTTTATGAAATTATCCGAGAATAATAGGGTTTTATGGCAGATGCTTCTGAACCTGCTAGTTTGACCTAATTCTCTTTAATCTCATTAAAAATGACAGTAAAGGGTTAGAAATCAGTAGTGACGACGAGGCCTGTCACAATTATTACATACTCGTCTAAACACAATTATCTTTGCATAATTGTCATAATCGTTTCCATGTTGAAAAATGTTCATGCATTTTCAAATATAAAAACTTTTTGAAAGTATAAAATAATGAAATGTCAGTAATGTCTTGTATATTTAAGTTTAAGTGTTAAGTAAGCAGAACATCATTTGAAAGTACATTTGTAGAACCTGCACACCGATCCTAATTAAAGCATATTTTTCATTCATTGCTTGGTGGCAATGCAGTCTGGACTACAGGAACTGACATGATGACCTGTCCATTATTATAAACATATGTTGTTGCTGTGTCCCGTAGTTAAAATAAAGCAGACCTTAATAAAAAAGTAGGCTGTTTTTTAGTGCTGCAATGGATCATATTTATAGAGTAGCAGAGATATACCTTATTGTCTCCGCCAGGCCGAAAGGCATGGCGAGAGTATGTTTTGCCCCCTGTCCGTCCGTCCGTTTGTGTGTGTGTCCGTCTGTCCGTCCGTGTGTGTGTCCGTCTGTGAACAGCTAATCTCCCGCACCGTTAGCTTGATCGCAGTGAAACTGTGCACACACACTCCCTGGATGCCAATTCAGAACCTCTGCCCCAAAATGTTCACATGGGCCTGTTATAGCGCCACCAGGAGGCCACTTTTTGCAAAACACATTTTTTGACAGTACTCCTACAGATTTTGTCCAAACATCATGCAAATTGGTACACAGTATCTCTATAGTCATTAAACGAAATAAGTCTTTCCGATTTTTTATACTCCATCCTGATTGGCTAAAAATGGCTTCCAAAGTTTAAAGGAATGCTCTGTTTTGAACAAAATGCCTCAAATCGTGAACACAGCATGCAATTTCCGTGAAACTTTGCACGCACATTCCCACTATGCAGAGGAAGAAATGCCACTTGAAATTTCTCAAATCGCCCTTATGGTGGCGCTATAACAGGCCGATTCATGTTTTTACCTATAACTGCACTGATCTGTGTAAAACTCTGTATGCGCACTCCCTAGAGGTCAAGGAAAAACCTTTGCACTGCATTTTTCACATTTGCCTTTTATAGCGCCACCAGGAGGCCGACTTATGTAAAACAAATTTCTTTATAATACTACTTCCGATTTCATCCAAACTTCACGCAAATCGGTATTCATGATCTCTATAGTCTTGTGATCAAGGTGAATCTGTTTGATTTTTCATATTCCATCCTGAAAGGCTAAGATTCACATCTAAAGTTTGCAGTAGTGGCTTGTTTTGAACAAAATGCCGCAAATCATGAACGCAGCGCCCGATTGCGATCAAACTTTGCACGTTGCGGAAGTTGCGGAACAAATGCCACCCTTTTAAGATTGGCTTGTTATAGCGCCACCAGCAGGTCTAATTTATCAAAACATTTTTTTTGAACAAAATGCATCAAATCATGAATGCACTGTCAGATTGCCGTGCAAGGCCTAAGAAGAAATGGCACCCTTTTCACATTGGCCTATTATAGCGCCACCAGGAGGCCACAATAACCTACCTGACCTGGCGGAGACCTGTGCTCCGAGGAGCACTTTTTCTAGTTAGAGACTCATTCTACAGCAGCATTGGCTAATTGTTCTGGATATAATAACACACTTTGCCCAGTAGATGTCCTCATAGCATACAGTATGCTTGGTTGTAAATGAAGCTAATGTTTATGGAAACACTTCATAATGGTGAATAATAATAATAATAATAATAATAATAATAATAATAATAATAGCAGCTTTAATAAGTGGTATTGTACCCCTCATTGTACCCCTCTGCCTTCCTCACACAAACAATGTTTTTTTTCATGTACAGTTTATGAATGTGTGTGGGGACAGGGTGTGGTTATTGTGGTCTTTTCTTAGATCATGTCTTGAATAACAGTGCCTTGATCACAACTCTGCTATTAAAGAGTGCTTTGCATGAAGCTACAGCAGAACTACAGTACAGTATCACTCATAATATTCAGATGAAATAGACATTGTCCTACTGTACCTCTACTGGCAGACTTCACAGCATCAAACCTGAAGTGTAACAGGTGTTTCACTTGCCTTGACAGAAGCCACCTTGCTGGAAGAACTGTACCTCTTTTGAAGGTCAAGTTTAGTTTATTGATTTGCACAACAGATATTAATATTCATATGCACAGTATAAAAGCTCTTTCCAAGGAAAGAAAGGGTATAAATGTTCTGTGGGTGAGGTAGGAAACCCTAGGAGGGCTTATGAGGGAACTTCACCGTTCCATTCTATTACACAATGAGCTGTACAATTTATTAACATGACATTTTTTATAAAAACTCACTCAGGAGATAAAACAAACCAAGAAAAAAAAGCAAAAACAAACAAAACAGGTATAAGATTAAACAACAGAAACAACCTCTAGTTTTCTGTTGCTCACCTGAAATCCAGTGTAGAAAAGCTTAGCATCGTTCTGGAATCTTTGAAGACCAAAGAGGGACGCCTTAAGCCATGTGTTCTCCTGGGTGAGCTGCGCGATCTCCTGCTGTGCTGTGTCCAGCTGCTCTTCTAACGGCAGAGAGGTAACTGAACATAGTTGTGTTCAGGACGGGGTGCAGGCTGAACATAGTCGTGTTCAGGACGGGGTGCAGGCTGAACATAGTCGTGTTCAGGACGGGCTGCAGGCTGAACATAGTCGTGTTCAGGACGGGGTGCAGGCTGAACATAGTCGTGTTCAGGACGGGCTGCAGGCTGAACATAGTCGTGTTCAGGACGGGGTGCAGGCTGAACATAGTCGTGTTCAGGACGGGGTGCAGGCTGAACATAGTCGTGTTCAGGACGGGGTGCAGGCTGAACATAGTCGTGTTCAGGACGGGGTGCAGGCTGAACATAGTCGTGTTCAGGACGGGGTGCAAGCTGAACATAGTTGTGTTCAGGACGGGGTGCAGGCTGAACATAGTCGTGTTCAGGACGGGGTGCAAGCTGAACATAGTCGTGTTCAGGACGTGTTCAGGCCTGCACCCCGTCCTGAACACACTAACAAGGAGGCGGGGAAAATAAAACAAATGCAAGGCAAAAAAATCCAAATAAAAAAAAGTCCCCAAAATAAGGAAAATGTCTTCAACCCATGACAAGAACATAGACTGTAACCCACCATATTAAGATAATAATAAAAACATGATCAAAATATGACATTCAAGGTAATCATGATGATCCCATAAAGTCCATATATCATAGTAGAAGAGATCCAATACTAATACAATCATAATGTCCATATGTCCATAAAGTCATGACTGGTGCACATGTGAGTAAAATGAATACTGCTTTTTGTCTGAATGTTGTATTCTCCAAATGTTTACCATATATCTAGATTTGATCAGATTATTTAATGTTTAAACCAAATTATTTATACTGTGGATGAGTGAGCATGAATAGTTCTAACAAGAAGTCAGAAGGTCTTTCTGACAGATGGACTCCTACAGTTTAAAACTGGCCTCTCTCCACCCTTTCTCCGTTGATTCACAGGAGCATTTTCACCTCCGTTTCTCCTGAAGTCAATGATGACCTCCTTCCTCTAGAAAAAAATAATAAATAAGCATGTCACACAAAACTCCTACAGACTTGAAAAAAATATATTTTAATATATTGTTATTGGCTCTTACTCAGGTCTTCAACAAGATGCTTCTCATGCTTCTGCAGAGCATCGTAGAACGCTGACATGGCTTTTTTCCCTTTCTTTTTCATAATGTCATGCAACGTTCTCACTTTAGCCTCACTGGTCCCCTCTGCCTTGATGTTGCTATACGTCTCCTCTGACAGAAAGCCTTCACGAAGAAGATCATCGAGTACACCCTGAATCTCTGTGACGCGTTTAACGAGCTCAGTCCAGTTCTTCTTCATGAAGTCTTCTTTCATTTCTGTTAAAATAAAAAGTCAGACTATTATGTCATTTTAATTCTGATTTCTGGTTTCACAAAGGTAGAGGTGAACTGCACTTAAAGTTTAATGGCCCAGATGACTGAGGGAGGAAAAAACAGGACAATCATTGTTAATTTCATTATGTTGTAGTTCTTGATTTGATGTCAGGGTCAAATTTAAAGGTCAGAGAAGAGTAAAGATCTTACCTGTTCTCAGGGGTATCTGAAGTTGTTCCACACCTGAGGCATTTGAGAGAAAAGTGTGATATTTGTTCATTTGATTATAGTAACACACCCAGGGAAGTTGTAATGAAGTCCACTCAGATATATAATCCTTTATTGAACTACTGTTATAGTTATAATAGTTTATATAATCCTTTACTGAACAACTCTTACACATTACATGTAGGAGCATACTGTAACATGCTACTTGCTTGCTGCCAAACTAACTAAGCTCACTTCCTGGTTCTGACAGTGATATCATGCAAAGGTATGCAGTACAGTAGCCTGGAATTGGAACCCAACTATTTACAATACGGCCCTGTGTCCTTAACATGGGGTTAAGGCTACCTTGAGTCCTTACTTAATTCATGACTTACTTAAACAAGAGATCATTACATTCATACCAAAAACCAGGAAAGGATAACATTGTGAACACATTTCTCCATGCTCTATGACTATGAGTTGATCCATATTTACATTAATAGAAATGTGAGCGGGTACAGTGCTTTAGGCCGCAAGGGGGCATTTGTCATTTTTCACTTTATTACAGATTGTTAAAGTACAGAATATAAGCTTTCATATGAAGTGTCATTCATTGAAATTGGAAAAAAAATGAAGAAGATGTGACCATTTGAATCTTGCTATCTACAATAGTCCAAACTGAAATAATTCCTTCTAAAGAATTTCCACTTCTAGCACCTCTCAGCTCCAGGTAATGGACGTGAACAATGGGTAATTTATTCAACCTAGCCACTCCTCTAATCATTCCCCCATTGACAACTTTCAGTCAGCTGTCCACTCTATAGAAATTTGATGCAACACAATTAAAATGTTGCCCACTGCTACAACAGATAATTTTCGGATTTTTACTAGTCGACTCATTTGACCAGTGGTGGTACATTTACTCAAGTACTGTACTTAAGTACATTTTAGGTATTTTTACTTTACTGGAGTGTGACGGTTCCCTGTAGTATGATAATGTTATGTCACTCTTAGGTTGTATGGTTATGGTTTTGTTGCTTTGTATTCATTTGTGTTCTCATTGGTTCCTATCCACCTGTTTCCGCGGGAATTTACTGGAGCAAAAATCCTGTGTGGGAAACATCCTGCGGGGGGACCGGAAGTAGGAAATAGCGGCTCAGTGTGTTTACATTTGCCAGCAGAACGTAGCTCGTTCGCAGTTGGCGAACGGGCCTTTTGCATGTAGTTGAAGCGCAAGGGGGCGGGGGGCGGGGGGGGGGAGAGAGTCAGCGCACTGAAGTCAAGGCACAGACTACTGTGTTGTTGACGGACAACGGATGCACGCTTATGAGAAACAACACAAATAAAACCTGGCAAAACAGTTGCGTGCATTAGCGCAAGATGAGGATAAATGAAACATTCAGTCTAAATGTCCAGCAACTACTACCAATACGTTTGTATTTGAAACCTTACATTTCTCTAAATATTATAAACTCTTAGGACAGCCTAATACAAATATAATTTATGAAAAGGCTACTATAGGCTACAGTGAAGTCGGACTGAATGACTGAAACGTTTTTTCTTTTTTAACTCTTGGTGATTATCTGGCACAGTAGTTGTGGATTAGCAAACTGGACATTAATGTTTCCTTTTCGCGTGCGAATTACTGGACATTTAGACTGAATGTTTCCTTTACCCTCATCTTGCACTAATGCACGCAACTGTTTTGCCATGTTTTATTTGTGTTGTTTCTCATAATAAGCGTGCATCCGTTGTCTGTCAACAACACAGTAGTCTGTAGTGTGCCTTGACTTCAGTGCGCTGACTCTCTCCCCATGCACCGCCCCCCCCCGCCCCCTTGCGCTTCAACTACATGCAAAAGGCCCGTTCGCCAGCTGCGAACGAGCTACGTTCTGCTGGCAAATGTAAACACACTGAGCCGCTATTTCCTACTTCCGGTCCCCCCGCAGGATGTTTCCCACACAGGATTTTTGCTCCAGTAAATTCCCCAAAAAATCACAGAATCAAACGTTTTATGGTCATGATGATGGTCATGTTTTATTGGCTTGATTCTAGGCTTAAATTAATTGATATAAATATTTTTGGAAATGTCAATGGGAAAAATGCATTGAGTATTTTGCGGTGGAACCCGGAAGGGGCGGGAACTAGTTCCCGCCCACTTCCTGGTTTTTCCTGGTGCCGGAAGAAAAAACTCAATGCACTTTTCCCATTGACATTTGCAAAAATATTTATATCTATTAATTTAAGCCTCGAATCAAGCCATCATGACATGACATGAATCATGACCATAAAACGTTTTTTTCTGTGATTTTTTAAAATTTTATATTTAATTATATGATATACTATATTTAATAAATACCCTTGTTTTGCCGTTTAAAAAAATAATAAATCACAGAATCAAACGTTTTATGGTCATGATTCATGTGATGTCATGATGGCTTGATTCGAGGCTTAAATTAATAGATATAAATATTTTTGGAAATGTCAATGGGAAAAATGCATTGAGTTTTTTCTTCCGGCACCCGGAGGGGGCGGGAACTGCGATGCTCTATAGGACTTGGGGAGCAGTGAGATGTTGGCAATCAGCCAAATTGGCGTGCACCTGGGCCCGGGTGTCCACGCCCTATAAAAGCCTGCCTCCCCAGTCCTCTTTCTCTCCTTCAGTTCATTTGCTTAAGCTCCTCACCCAACCTACACATCGCCCTCTGGCGATTGCACAGAGCACAACACATATGCTCCCGGAAACAATCTTCGATTGGACAGGGTTCTGTGACGCAAACCGGAAACCGTTTGGTTATAAAAACCCCTGCGTCACCAGGTTCATCCTATTCCTTCACTCTGCTAGCAGCGAATGCGCACGAGTCCTGAAGACAACACGACTAGCGACCGCGATAAACTTCGACGAATCCCAACAAAACCCATAGCGAGGGCACCCAGTGTCGCTCTATGGGCGTTTTCGTTATTTCTACAGTTTATCGTTGTTAGATTAAAACGCTCCCGCGTTACTTTCCTGTCCTCTCAGTTTTCCACGAGCTAAGAAGTTAGCTAACGCCGCTAGCCAGACTACAGGCCGTGTTAAGCTAACAGGCGTATGCTAGGTTGGGTTAGCCTAGCTGCGCTTACCTGCCTCGTGGTGACTGGAGGAAAATAAGATGTAGGCGTCTCGTGTCTGCGGTCTGACGGGCTGCTGCCTACCAGTAGCAGCGGACGACCGCCATCGGCTGTGCATCCTGTGCCTGGGGCGCAACCATGCGTGGCTCGCCCTGCACCACGCGGGCGACGAAGACGCATGCAGGCCCTGTGATGACTTCACGGTCCACCAGCTGGAGTGCCGCCTCAGAAGGGCCCAGGGCCTGGCGGCCGCCAGCAGCAATGCTAACACCAACGCTGGCCTTGCCATGGGCCACACGGCGTCGGTGGTAAGCACGGACCTCGGGCCAGGCCTACCACAGGATGCACCGAGATCCAGCGGAGCCAGGAGGAAAGTCCGGAGAGAGGCTCCTCCGTCGCCTTCGCCGGACCGTGCAGTGTCAGCCGAGGCCAGTGGGCTGCTGACCGGGGACTGCGTTCCTCCCTCCTCCCCCTCCTTCTCCGTCCTCGCCTGGGGCGACACGCCGACGCCAGGAGGCTCGGATGGAGAGGACGCCGGGATAGGTGAGGCTTCCCAAGACGAGGTGGAGGCCGGACCCTCCCCCCGTCGGGCGCGAGAGGCCCCGAGGTGCGAGCAGAGATCCTCGCGCCCGCAGCAGCTGCCTGGACGGAGCCAGCAGCACCATAGGTGATGGCTCCTATAGGGGTGAGGGAGCCTCCCGAGCCTGTGTCAGCAGTGCTGCGGAGGGCTATCTCCAGGTGCGGCCTGGAACAGCCTATGGAGGCAGCGAAGGCCTCAGTCGGGGCCCCCGTCCCAGGATTCCAGGGCCTGGCTCCCCGGCGGGCCCCGTCGAAACTCCTACCCGAGGTGTCGGGAATCCGTGAGGCCCTGCACCACTCCTGGCGGCGAGGTAGGGGGGGAACCGGACCGACTTGGTTTCGCGACCAAGATCGTCTCTGGGGCGGACCTGGGGGTCAGTGGCCTTCCCCCCATGGACGCTGCTCTGGCGACTCGCATCGAGAGGGCGAGGAGAGGCTCGGTGGGAATTGGACCGGGGCATCAGCCCATCTTCGCCGAGCACGCCAGACAGGACCGCACAGCGACCCTCAGCGCCCTCTACAAGGCCTTGGGCTCGGCTGCGGAGGCGCTCAACGCGGTTTCGTTGCTGCAAGGATCGGCCGCCGTCAGGCTTAGAGAGCTGGTGGCCAAACCCCTGGTGGACGGGATGCCTGCAGCAGCGGTCCACGGAGAATGGGTGGAGGATGCGGCGGAGCTGGACAGGCTAACGCAGCTAGCCATCCTCTGCACCTGCCAGAGCCTGATGTGGACGGGTCGGGCCATGGCCCTCACCGCGGACTTGGAGAGGGCCCAATGGTTGGACCTGGCCACAACTGCGGGGGCGGATTTGTCTACAGGACTTCTCGCCCTTCCCCTCCAGGCTCACAACCTCTTCGATAGCAGCACGGACCTGATCGGGAGGACACAGACGGAGGAGCAGCAGAGGCGAGGGGCGACCGCTGGCCTCCTCGCCACCGCCGTCGCTGGACACAGACGAGGAGCGTCCAGGTCGTCCTCCGCCAGAACCAACTCCTGGGAACGTCCATGCGGCTCATTCGGCGTGGGGGACGTAAGAAAGCGCAGAGACCCTGAAACCCCCCCGAAAGGACCCCGGGGCGGGTCGCAAAGGGAGGGGTAAGTGACGGTCTACGGCTGATCCCGTCACAGGCACTTGGCCGGTATTATGCAGGGTCAGCTCCCCAATTGGGGACCAGAACTGGCGCTCTTCTTGCCCCGACGGACAGGGCCACGGGCGGCTCCGCGGGAACACAGAGACTATAAGAGACGCTAAAAAAGACAATTTAATTGCCATGCTGTCCTATAAGTCTAATGTGTGTAATGTTATTTGTGTGTGTGGAATAAACCCGTTGCCGAAAACACAAATGCTCATTTCTTCTCATGCTGATGTCAGAGGCGGATCGCACCCCGGTGGGGTGCCCTGTCCTCGAAACTATGCTATGAGCCCTCAGTGTTCGGTTTGCACCTGGACGGCATTCCGAACACTGCAGGGACAACTCCTGTGCGTGCCATAAACATGAAGAATCAATCGCAGGTAGTACCTCTTTCTGCTATAAATCAAATGTCTATTGAGTGTTGTTTTCACAATGTGAAACAGGGGCCTTCTGTGATAAAAACATTTCCAACTGCGACTGTGCAGTTCCCTCTTCCGTCCGGCAGATGGCTGCAAAGCTCATCTGTGAGACGGTCGAGAGCCAAAATGGCGGCCTCCCTCGAATGCCCTAAAATGGCGGACGGGGGAAGGCGGAAATGCGTTTTCCAGACGGCCCCGGTGTTGCACCGTCAAAACTCCCCTGGTGGGACGAAAGTGTTGTTCCGTGTAGCAACAACGTCTCCGCACAAGAGGCCCGCCCCAGTTGACCTCCCTAAGACGGCGGTCGTCAAGAGGCGGAAATTGACGGACCAACGGACCCTGGTGTTACCCGCTCAACTCTCCCCGAGAGGGACGGGAGTTTCGTTCCGGGTAGAAACTCGACCGAGTAAGGGTTCCGCTGTCTCGTCGAGACGAGGGTCGACGCCTCCGGTTCCCATGGAAACCGGCTCGTCCTCCGAAGCGGTGAGTTCTTCGCGTCCGTTTAGACACGGACGGAGGCGACCACTGCTGCCCCCTGTGGACGCCCTCCCACTGGTTACGCCGGTCGGGCCGGCAGTTTCACCGGTAACCTTGGTAACAAGGCGACGCTTTTCGGAGCTGATGACGTCATTGACCCCCTTCGGCCCCACGAACCCTCTGGCTCGTTGCTTGGCGCAATGGGAAGCCTGCAAACCGACTCCTTGGGTACTGTGTACCAATACAAAAGGATATAGGTTGCAATTTCCCCGTAAACCTCCCCTAACGGCAGACAATTGTTCCAAGTCGCTCCGGTCCGAGTCCAAGTCGAGTCCCAAGTCATTTGGTCCCAAGTCGTTTGGTCCCAAGTCCAAGTCGAGTCCCAAGTCATTTGGTCCCAAGTCGTTTGGTCCCAAGTCCAAGTCGAGTCCCAAGTCATTTGGTCCCAAGTCGAGTCCCAAGTCAATCCAACCCTCAGGTCCGAGTCCCAAGTCGAGTCCCAAGTCATTTGGTCCCAAGTCCAAGTCGAGTCCCAAGTCAATCCAACCCTCCGGTCCGAGTCCAAGTCGAGTCCCAAGTCATTTTGTCCCAAGTCCAAGTCGAGTCCCAAGTCTTTCTGTTGTGGGCAAGTCAAGCCGAGTCACAAGTCGAGTCACAAGGTTGTCAAGTCGAGTCACAAGGTTGTGTCAAGTCCCTCACTACTATTGTTCCCCAGCCCACCCACAAAGCACTCAGGTTTATATCTTGAAGAGAGAAACTGTATCTTAAAGTCATAATTTAACCAGCATAAAGCTGTTCATTTATCCATTACAACATTACATGTCTGATCATTTATTTTTTAACATTTGGCAGGCTCAAACTGGCACTGCCTGCGCGCGCGCGTGCACACACACACACACACACACACACACACACACACACACACACACACACACACACACAATCCAATCCACTTTATTTATAGAGCACGTTTAAAAACAACAGTGTTGAACCAAAGTGCTGTACACTCAGTAAAATACTAAAATAAACAATAAACAAGAGAACACACACAATGCACAAAACAACGATTGACACAATGCCTGGGGGAAAGCGGCAGTTTCTCAAGTTGAATTTTCAAACGCCAAGGAGAACAAGTGAGTTTTCAAACGTGATTTAAACACAGGCAGGGTTTGAGACACTCTAACATGGGGTGGCAGCTTGTTCCACAGTGTGGGCGCTATGGCGGAAAATGACCTATCTCCCCGTGTTTTCAATTTAGTTGCTGGGACTTTAAGGAGTGACTGGTCAGTAGACCTCAAGACCCTTGTACCATTATTGGGAGGTAGCAGTTCCGAAATGTATAATGGTGCCAGCCCATTTAAAGACTTGAAGACAAACATTAAAGTCTTGAACTGAATCCTGTAACGAACAGGGAGCCAGTGTAGGGAGGCAAGAATGGGGGAGATGTGATCAAATTTCCGTGTCCCTGTTAAGAGGCGGGCGGCCGCATTTTGGACTAACTGTAATCGAGACAAACAGGCTTGGCTAATGCCAACATAGAGTGCATTACAGTAGTCGAGTCGGGTTGAGATAAAAGCATGGATGAGACGTTCAAAATCAGAGACGGTTACAGCAGACTTGACTTTGGCTAAGAGCCTCAGCTGATAAAAGCTGGATTTAACAACAGAGTTTATCTGTTTGTCAAACTTAAAATCACTGTCCAATTTGACACCAAGGCTAGTGACCACTGGTTTTAGAAAAGGCTGCAGGGGGCCCAGATCCAGAGAGGAGGTGTCGCAGGCGGTGCTGGGTCTGAACACCATGACCTCTGTTTTACTTTCATTAAAGTTAAGGAAGTTCAGGGCCATCCATGCTTTTATGTCCTTCAGACAGTCCATCAGTGTGTTCATGGAGGAGGCGTCATTTTTTTTCAGGGGCATATATATCTGTGAATCATCTGCATAGAAATGGTAGGGAATGCCATGCTTTTTAAAAATCAAACCCAGAGGGAGGAGGTACAGGTAGAAAAGGATGGGACCAAGAATTGAGCCCTGCGGGACTCCACATGGGAGAGGGGCAGAGGATGATGTGGAGTCACCTAGGGCTACAGAGAACGATCTGTTTGACAGATAGGACCTGAACCATTTTAAAGCAGTGCCTCCGACACCCACACAGCACTCTAGACGTGAGAGGAGAATGCTGTGTTGTAACGTGTCGAAGGCAGCTGTGAGGTCTAAAAGCACAAGGATCGCAGGATCACCAAGGTCAGTGGTTCTTAAAAGGTCATTTACAACTCTTAAAAGGGCTGACTCTGTACTGTGAAAGGCTTTGAAACCAGATTGAAAAACCTCAAGGAGATTTTGTGTAATTAAAAATGACTGAAGCTGTAGAAGTACGGCTTTCTCACAAATTTTGGAGATGAAGGGAAGTTTTGAGATGGGCCTAAAATTAGAGAGAACTGAGGTGTCAAGGCTTGGTTTTTTAATCAATGGTTCGACTACTGCCTGCTTGAAATAAATTGGAACCACACCTGAGGCAAGACTCTGATTAATAATCAATTGGACATGTGGTCCAATAGTCTGCCAGGTTTCCTTGAAAAGGCGAGGTGGGACAGTGTCAGTAGGACAAGAAGCAGGTTTTAACTGAGAAACATTTTTTTCAAGGTGGGAAGGTGACACTGGTTCGAACTCATTGAAAGCAGCAGAGCAGGTGACAGTTATGGAAGGATCAAAAGAGGGCATAACAATCTGAGCTCTAATCGAGACAATTTTATCGATGAAGAAATGTAGAAAATGTTCACACATTTCAGGTGAAGCCTCCACGCTGGTGGATTGTGGCGTTACCAGAATGGAGTTTATTGTCTTGAAAAGAACACGAGGTTTGTGGCAGTTATTTGAAATGATATCAGAAAAATGTTTAATCCTTTCAGAATTCACAGTCCTCTGATATACATTCCAGGCTTCTCTCAAAATTTCAAAAGACACCTGTAACCTATCCTTCTTCCACTTGCGCTCTGCTCTCCTACATTCTCGCCTGGCAGAACGAGTAATGTCATTTAGCCATGGTTCAGAGTGTTGTTTGGGACGCATGGCTTTTAGTGGAGCTACGGTGTTAAGAGCGCTAGTGCAGGTGGAGAGAAAGGATGAGGTTAAATCCTCTGTATTTAAATGAACACAGGGCCCTGGGTCTGAATGAAAATTGTGAAAAGCAGTGGAGAACCGCTCGGCAGTAGAAGGGTTAATCATACGGCACAGGCGGGCTGGGGCGAGTGGTTTAGCGCTCTGATAGGGGAGCGAGATGTTAAAGAATAACGGCATGTGATCAGAGATACAAATAGGATCGCCCACTCTAACATTAAAATCAGGTAAACCAAAAGATAAAACCAGATCTAGCGTGTGCCCACGCTCGTGGGTGGGGCACGTCGCATGCAATACAAGATTAAAAGCATCAACAATGTTGAGAAAGTCTCTGGGCAGGGGGTTAATAGGACGGTCCACATGAATGTTCATATCCCCGGTTAGCAGCACACGCCCATATTTGGGCATAAAGCCAGCCAAAAAGTCAGAGAAGTCAGTTAAAAAGTTTCGGTTGTATTGCGGCGGGCGGTAGATCACTGCAAACAGTACAGGGTCTGAGCGACCCAGCTCAAACAGGTTAAGCTCAAATGAGGAGTATGAGACCCCTGACAATTGTTTGCAGGGAAGGCTGTTTTTAAAAACAATAGCTACACCTCCTCCTCCTCGGCTTGACCGAGGTGAGCTAAAGTATGAGCAGTCGGGCGGGAGCAGCCCCGAAAAGACGGAGGACTCACCAACATGAAGCCAGGTTTCAGTCAGGAAAAGAAACTCTAATCCATTTGTGGTGAATACATCTTTCAGGAAAGCCGTCTTGTTCCTTAGCGATCTCGTGTTTACCAGGGCACACTTCGTAGGAACCGGGGCCATTACTGTCGCTGTCGGCGGCGGCGCCGCTCGTTTCAGTGGACGGAGGCTGGCAGCGTTAATTCCACACCGGCGAAGGCGAGGTGAGTATGGGCGGGGGAGCACAGACTCCACATCTGTGCCCGTGACGGGCCTCAGCCAGCTGACAGCAGGATCCAGCGATCTCCAGGTAGCCGCGCGGGAGAAAAGTGTCGGCAAACAGATGTGGCGGGATGTCCGAAAGCAGCGGCGGGAGGAAATGCGGTCCTCCCAGCTTAAACCTCACCAGAGGAGCGGCAAGTCGGATGTGAAACAATGCTTGGCGATCATACACCAGAGTGGAATCAGTGTTTCCAATGACAAGTGTCAAGAACAGGACAGACACAAACACAGCTGACAGGAACAGACGGCGGGCCACACACACTGGCGCCATCTCCCACAATTGATAATAATTTACTGACAGTACATTTTGCAGTTTGGGTGCAGTTGGGTCAATCAAAGACAAATAGCCTATAATTATATTAATTATTAATTCATATTGGATAAACTGTGGGTGAAATGATGCAGGAAAGGAAATACATTAATGGCATTTATCTATAGGCCTATAATCCTGACGTGTCTGTGTTTGTTTTGTAGTATTTTAATATTACGTTTTCCATCAGGCACAGTTCAGCCATCTAGTACTACAGGAGCAGTGTTGCCAGATTCTGTGAGAGAAACAAGCAACCAGGTCTATGAAAACCAGCCCAAAATCACCCCAAAAGAAGCGACTATGGGCCACATGAGCACTTTAACATATACATCAGCTATTTGAAAATAGTAGATCTACAAGCTCGCGACGCGTTGTGAGCTTGTAGATCTGCTATTTTCAAATACAATCTTGCGGGGAAATGATGATAAGCAGATCTGGCATAATAAGCAGATCTGGCAACACTACACGTGCTTTTATTTTGTTTTTGCAAAGGGGTCCTTGGTAAAAAAAAAAAAAAACTAAAACACAGTGGAATAAAGGCATCTCTTTAAGCTTATATATATATATATATATATATAGCAGAGAGAAACTTATGGTGGAAAAAAAATAAGGAAGGAATTCAAGTTTGGTGGGAGTGATTTGGTGAAGTTAAAGTTATTAAACCTGCGGACGAATGGAAAAGTGGCGACGTGAGAAAGTGATGGATTACGCAAACACTTTATTGCTGTTACCATGGATAAAGTAAATTCGACAGTGGTGAGTGACTTTCATGTTTACAAGTACGTATATCTCGCTGGCTGGTGCTACTGTTGCTGTTGGGGTGGTGGCTGGCTGGGGTCATAAACAAAACACGAACGACTATAGTTGCATCGCGACGCGTTGTGAGCTTGTAGATCTGCTATTTTCAAATAGCTGATGTATATGTTAGAGTGCTCATGTGGCCCATAGTCGCTTGACTCGCTTCTTTTGGGCTGGTTTTCCTAGACCTGGTTGCTTGTTTTTCCGGGGTCATACCTATGTTCCCCGGACCTATGTTCCCCCACTAAGGTTATGGTTAGGGTTAGGTTTAGGTTAGGTCCTATATTCCCCGCTCTCCTAGGAAAGCGGGGAACATAGAACCTGGGGAACATAGAACCTGGGGAACATAGGTACGGTCCCGTTTTTCCTCACAACACTGGCACTGATGATAACTAGACGGCAGCCGTCGTAGAATCAAAATGACCCCGCTGGGGGTGGCGGTGGCGTTTGCGGTAGAGTGAGCATGGGTTTGTATAAAGAGAGAAAGCGCATTTGCGGTAGAGTGAGCATGGGTTTGTATAAAGAGAGATAGCGCATTTGCGGTAGAGTGAGCATGGGTTTGTATAAAGAGAGAGAGCACATTTGCGGTAGAGTGAGCATGGGTTTGTATAAAGAGAGAGAGGCATTTGCGGTAGAGTGAGCATGGGTTTGCATAAAGAGAGAGCGCATTTCACACACAGATCATTCACAGGGAAAAAAACAAAACGAGTCATCGGAGTCATCTTGTCTCGAGTCGAGTCGGGAGTCATTCGCTAGCAAGTCCGAGTCGAGTCTCAAGTCTCGTTGGTCTTTTACCTTCCAAGTCCGAGTCGAGTCGCAAGTCTTTAGATTCAAAGTCCGAGTCGAGTCGCAAGTCGTCAAATATGCGACTCGAGTCAGACTCGAGTCGAGTCACTATGACTCGAGTCCAATTGTCTGCCCTAACGGACACGGTTATTTTCTCCCGAGCGTCTGGCCAGGCGGCTGTGACGCTACGGTAGGAAGTGGTGTCTCTGCTGAGCAAAGGGTGCCATCAGAGAATTATCCCCGAATCAGAGCCGGCTAGGTTTCTATTCGGAATATTTCCTGGTGAAAAAGAAAGGGGGGGGGGGGGGGGGGGGGGGCGTGAGACCTATTCTGAACCTAAATGGTTTAAACAGGTTTCTGACGATCTTCAAATTTTGTATGCTAACAACAGCCAGGTTGTTACGATCAATACGACAGGGGGATTGGTGGACGAGTATAGATCTGAAAGATGCCTATTTTCACGTCCCAATCTACCCCGCACACCGGAAGTTCCTACGTTTTGGCTTTGAAGGCAAAGTATACGAGTACACGGTGCTTCCGTTCAGCATGTCACTGAGCCCTCGGGTCTTCGTGAAATGCACGGACGCGGCTATCTTCCCGCTACGCCGGCAGGGTCTCCGTCTGGCGACGTACATAGATGACTGGCTGCTGGCGGCGGGGTCGAGGGAAGAGGTGGCGCGGCACACTGAGTTGGCTATTGCGCACCTGACATCCCTGGGTTTTACGATCAATACTCGAAAGAGTGTTTTGATCCCATCCCAGCAAACCACCTTCGTGGGGATTTCTCTGGACTCATCCACGATGGTGGCGCGCCTGTCTCAAGACAGAGTGGTTCCTGGCGTACATGCGCTCTTTACGCGTGGGGCGCAGAGTTGCGTACAGGACATGCATGCAGGCTGCAGGTCTCATGGCCTCGGCCATACACCTGACTCCACATGAGACCTTTTCAGAGGTGGATGCGGAGTCTTAAGATACCACACACCATGAAGTTTCGAAAAGTGATGGTCTCTCCCTGGTGCGTGACGACATTGCAACAGTGGTCACAGGCGTCCTTCCTGTCCGGTGGAGTCAGGATGGGCAAGGTGGTGACACGGAAAGTGGTTACCACGGACGCTAGCCTCTCAGGTCGGGGGGCTGTCCACGAAGGCTACTCAGCCAGGGGGGTGTGGACTTCTGCTCAGAAGGTATACCACATCAACTATTTGGAGTTGTTGGCGGTCTTCCTCGCCCTCCGACGGTTCGAGGACCGTATTGTGGGATGTCATGTTCTGGTTAGAACGGATAACACCACAACGATGTGCTATGTCAATAAACAAGGGGGCCTGGGCTCTGTTGTTTTGGACTAATTAGCACGCAAACTGACGCTATGGAGCACATTGCGCCTAGCCTCGTTACGCGCCTCCCATGTGCCGGGTCTCCTCAACAGCGGCGCGGATCTGCTGTCTAGGGGCGAGCTTCGGTACGAGGAGTGGTCTCTCAAACCGCAGGTGGCGAGCCTGATCTGGCTTCGGTTCGGTCGGGCTCAGATTGACCTGTTTGCGTCCAAGAGGAACGCAAAGTGTCCACGATTCTTTTCTTTGAATAACAAGGATTCCTCCTTGGGAGTGGACGCATTGGCACACGTCTGGCCGGACGTTCTGCTGAATGCTTTCCCACCTTTAGAGCTGATCCTGTCCGTTCTGGAACGGGTCAGGGTCCAAGGCAGGACGGCCCTGCTGGTGGCCCCAGCAGGGGGTAGCAGGGGTATGGAGGTCGGAGATCACTCCGCTCCTCTACGCTGACTCTACGCTGGTCCAAGGCAGGACGGCCCTGCTGGTGGCCCCAGCAGGGGGTAGCAGGGGTATGGAGGTCGGAGATCACTCCGCTCCTCTACGCTGACCCATGGCCTCTTCCGCTTTCCAGAGATCTTCTGAGACAAGGCGGAGATGAGGTGTTTCACGACTCCCCCCGGGCATTGGACCTGTGGGTCTGGCCCGTGAGGGGTCGGTGAAGGGCCGGGGAGGCAGGCCTGGTGGTGCATGTCCCTAGGGGGATGCAGTTTGTGCCGTCGGCCGTCCGGGTTGTGGCCTTGACAGAGGTTTTTGGGCCTCTGTGGCCCTTGCTCGACCATAGTGGCACCGGGGGTGTCATGTATGGTCTGGGTCAGGGGGGGACTAGGGTCAGGGGTCGTTGGCACTGGCTTTGGCTGGTTGCTCTTCCCCTGACCGGTGGTCTCCTTTCTGTTTCCCTGGGGCCGGCTGGGCCGGGCCCTGGATTGAAATAGGAGCCTGGCTCTCTTTCAGGGGGAGATCAGGTCCATCTGATGGGCTCCTGTTTCATTTCCCTTCTCTTGACCCTTTTGGGTCATGCGCCTGTTTCCCTGGGGCCGGCTGGGCCAGGCCCAGGGATGGAAGGTGGGGACAGGAGCCTGGCTCTCTTTCAGGGGGAGATCAGGTCCATCTGATGGGCTCCTGTTTCGTTTGCCTTCTCTTGACCCTTTTTGGGTCATGCGGCTGTTTCCCTGGGGCCGGCTGGACCAGGCCCAGGGATGGAAGGTGGGGACAGGGGCCTGGCTCTCTTTCAGGGAGAGATTTGTCTGATGGGCTCCTGTCTCATTTCCCTTCTCTTTGACCTTTTGGGTCATGCGTCTGGGGGTCAGGTCTTGCCGGGAGGCATGACTTTTGACCTTGGGGCGTACAGGTTGGATAGGGTTTTTCCTGGGACTCCCCAGGGGGGTCTATGTGTCCCATAAGTAAGTTTCTTATGAAGAAACGACAAGAACAACTAGGGGTTACGTAGGTAACCCCA
The DNA here is from genome assembly GCF_963280865.1 of Gymnoscopelus braueri. Taxonomy (NCBI): domain Eukaryota; kingdom Metazoa; phylum Chordata; class Actinopteri; order Myctophiformes; family Myctophidae; genus Gymnoscopelus; species Gymnoscopelus braueri. The sequence continues at coordinate 12,332,924 of NC_137613.1, forward strand.
GTTTTCTTAGTTTCGTAGTAAGAAACTTACTGGAAACCCCTTCTGTGCGATTCGACTAGCGTGCAGAGTGAAGGGTATCAGAGGATGAACCTGGTGACGCAGGGGGTTTTATAACCAACCGGTTTCCGGTTTGCGTCACAGAACCCTGTCCAATCGAAGATTGTTTCCGGGAGCATATGTGTTGTGCTCTGTGCAATCGCCAGAGGGCGATGATATCCCATAAGTACGTTTCTTACAATGAAACTAAGAAAACTGGGGTTACCTACGTAACCCCTAGTTACTAGTTACTTTGCAGATATAAATTATTACATTATAAAACATACATTAACCACTTCAGCCCTATTTGAAAATAGCCGATCTACAAGCTCACAATGCGCATTGCGACGCGTTGTGAGCTTGTAGATCAGCTATTTTCAAACATTTTAGTACTTATACTTTAGGTACTTTAAGTATATTTTGATACCAATACTTTAGTACTTTTACTTTGATTGAACTCAAGTAACATTTTGAGCACTTTTACTTGTAACAGGGTATTTTTATATTGTGGTATTGCTACCACCGAGTGCTTCTTCCACCACTAAATTTGACCCACTGGTAGTCGACTATAGTCGAGGTTTACCTATTAATAATAAAGACACGCACCAGCTAGGTTGCCATGACAACAGATGCTAGTAGCTCGCTACGGGCGCAGCACGGGTGTCCTGGATTAACTCCAACCTGGTGTTTGCACTCTCCATTTACAACCCGTACATCTACATTAACGTTCAGATTTCAAATATAAAGTGCTTACCTCATGGCCACGGATGTTACAATTCACTTCGGGTGGGTCTAAGTACCCGTATCTTCCATATTGTTCAATAAAAAGCATTTTATTTATTATTATTTTTTTTTTATCCCGCGACTTTTGTAACCCATTTTTTTCACCCGGTGCCAATTTCCTAAGTGATCCTGGGCGCTACACCTGCCCTACACCAGCGCTACACCAGTCCCCTTCAGACTAGGGAGGCCAGGGCCGAGCTCATGCTTCCTTCAATGCATGAGAGCCAACTGACTTTCTTGTCACCTGACAGGGGGGAGTTTCCCTGGTAGGACGTAGCGTGTGGAAGGAACACGTTATTCCAACCAGTTCCCTTCCCCTCCATCAGGCGCCCCGGCTGTCATGGGGGAGACGGTATAGCGACCAGGATTACTACATGTTTTTGTGAGGGTATTAACTACCCTAGGAGACACGGGGAGAACATGCAAACTCCACACAGAGTAGGCCCTTTCACCAACCCCACCTAGGGTATGGGCGCTGATGACGCGGAGGAGAAGACACGCCCACAGCGTCCCCGGCGGGAATCGAACCCAGGACTTTCTAGCTGTGAGGCGACAGCGCTACCGACTGCGCCACCGTGCCCCCCAATAATATAAAATAAAAAGCATTTTAATCCGATCGGCGGCCATTTTCTCATAGTTATAACGTATCAGAGTGCAATACACCCCCCAACCGATACGGCCACGTAGTTGAAAAAAAAAACGAGACAATGGCCACCAATCGGATCAAAATGCTTTTTATTGAACAATACGGAAGATACGGGTACTTTGTGTGACATGTACCCGTACATAATTATAACACCCGTGGCCATGAGATAAGCACTTTATATTTGAAATCTGAACGTTTATGTAGATGCACGAGTTGTAAATGGAGAAATGCAAACACCAGGTGTACGTTCAGCCATGACGCTTGACGACGGGCTAACAATGCTAAGCTACTAGCGTCGTTACTCCACCGTTGTTTTGTCCACATCTTCAGTGAAATACTTCCATACAAACGAACGTCGAGCGGCCTGTTGTTTAGCTGGGGCCGCCCTCACCTAGCTGCTGTGTTCGCTACAACGTTATATTGTTTATACAACTAGATTCTGTCCCGAAAAAGACTAACGCAATACTGGCCGCTTCCCACCGTGGTGAAGTTAGTTTCAGCCTCAGGTTGAATATTCACCCAGTGGATATTACTCCAGTAAAGTAAAAATACCTCAAAATTGTACTTAAGTACAGTACTTGAGTAAATGTACTTAGTTACTTTACACCACCACAGAGGGGAGCGATACTGATGGGCGGGGATTAGGCTTGTAACCGGAGAACAATGGGCCAACGACCAACCAAAACCACTCATGCTAATGTTGTCCCTGCAAGTTAAAACCACTCTCCGCCCCCACAAGAGCGACAGAAACACACAGAAACACTGCTGTTTTTGTAATGTAATTTAAACCACTTAATGATTCTAAAACGACTATCTTTTGGAATACAAACCTTCTTCAACATTCGAACTGTGTTAATATGAAAAAAAAAGGAAAGCACCAAAAAAAAAAGAAGTTAATTTGCTCTTTTCTACTCTTTGTCAATGGCCGAGTTGATCCCCAAATTTCCAGCCACTGTCACAAATGTGTGTTTATTCTGCTGTTGCCGAATCACTCTGGATAAAGATCATCATATAAATGTATAAAATATAAAAGTAATCAGTACTATCTCACCAAGATGATTTTCTTCAGTGGTGACATCATCCCTCTCCTTCTTCATCATCCTCAGCTCTTCATCTTTCTTCTTCAGTTGATCGTCTCTTTGCTTCAGTTGAGCTGTGAGTTTCTCTACTTCCTGGGTCAGCTTGCGTTGCTCTGCTGCCATCTCTTTGGTTACTAATGTTGACGACACACATAAAGGAAACATAATTTCAGATTACTGACCAGTCTTTAGGTCTGATTAAGTCCTCAGTTTCTCTAATTCAGTCTTCAGATCACAGATCTGCTGAGCTGCAATGTTGAAGATATACTTAATATATTAAATAGTATTCATTATTTAATGACAAAAATAATAAAGAGATATGAGGTCTTTTTTTAATAATCAATTTCTCACCAAGCTGTTTGTTTTCAGTGATGACATCATCCCATTGCTTTTTCATCGTCTTCAGCTCTTCATCTTTCTGATTCAGCTCTTGGTCTCTTTCTGTCAGTAGTTTATTACTTTCATCCAATTCTTGGCCTTTTTCAGTGAGTAGTTTATTACTTTCAACCAATTCTTGGCCTTTTTTTGTCAGTAGTTTATTACTTTCATCCAATTCTTGGCCTTTTTTTGTAAGTAGTTTCTTACTTTCATCCAATTCTTGGCCTTTTTCTGTCAGTAGTTTATTACTTTCATCCAATTCTTGGCCTTTTTTTGTCAGTAGTTTATTACTTTTATCCAATTCTAGGCCTTTTTCTGTCTGTAGTTTATTACTTTCATCCAATTCTTGGCCTTTTTTCGTCAGTAGTTTGTTACTTTCATCAAATTCTTGGCCTTTTACTGTCAGTAGTTTATTACTTTTATCCAATTCTTGGCCTTTTTCTGTCAGTAGTTTCTTACTTTCAACCAATTCTTGGTCTCTTTCTGTCAGTAGTTTATTACTTTCAACCAATTCTTGGCCTTTTTTTGTCAGTAGTTTATTACTTGCATCCAATTCTTGGCCTTTTTTTGTCAGTAGTTTCTTACTTTCAACCAATTCTTGGTCTCTTTCTGTCAGTAGTTTATTACTTTCAACCAATTCTTGGCCTTTTTTTGTCAGTAGTTTATTACTGTCATCCAATTCTTGGCCATTTTGTGTCAGTAGTTTATTACTTTCATCCAATTCTTGGCCTTTTTCTGTCAGTAGTTTATTACTTTCATCCAATTCTTGGCCTTTTTTTGTAAGTAGTTTCTTACTTTCATCCAATTCTTGGCCTTTTTCTGTCAGTAGTTTATTACTTTCATCCAATTCTTGGCCTTTTTTTGTAAGTAGTTTCTTACTTTCATCCAATTCTTGGCCTTTTTCTGTCAGTAGTTTATTACTTTCATCCAATTCTTGGCCTTTTTTTGTCAGTAGTTTATTACTTTTATCCAATTCTAGGCCTTTTTCTGTCTGTAGTTTATTACTTTCATCCAATTCTTGGCCTTTTTTCGTCAGTAGTTTGTTACTTTCATCAAATTCTTGGCCTTTTACTGTCAGTAGTTTATTACTTTTATCCAATTCTTGGCCTTTTTCTGTCAGTAGTTTCTTACTTTCAACCAATTCTTGGTCTCTTTCTGTCAGTAGTTTATTACTTTCAACCAATTCTTGGCCTTTTTTTGTCAGTAGTTTATTACTTGCATCCAATTCTTGGCCTTTTTTTGTCAGTAGTTTCTTACTTTCAACCAATTCTTGGTCTCTTTCTGTCAGTAGTTTATTACTTTCAACCAATTCTTGGCCTTTTTTTGTCAGTAGTTTATTACTGTCATCCAATTCTTGGCCATTTTGTGTCAGTAGTTTATTACTTTCATCCAATTCTTGGCCTTTTTCTGTCAGTAGTTTATTACTGTCATCCAATTCTTGGCCATTTTGTGTCAGTAGTTTATTACTTTCATCCAATTCTTGGCCTTTTTCTGTCAGTAGTTTATTACTTTCATCCAATTCTTGGCCTTTTTTTGTCAGTAGTTTATTACTTTCATCCAATTCTTGGCCTTTTTTTGTCAATAGGTTATTACTTTCATCCAATTCTTGGTCTTTTCTTGTCAGTAGTTTCTTACTTTCCTCCAGTTCTGTCCGTAGGACCTGCAGATCTACAGAACATATACGTTTAGATGAACCACAGACATTGTAACGTGTGTGTGTGTGTGTGTGTGTGTGTGTGTGTGTGTGTGTGTGTGTGTGTGTGTGTGTGTGTGTGTGTGTGTGTGTGTGTGTGTGTGTGTGTGTGTGTGTGTGTGTGTGCGTGCGTGCGTGTATTACTCTACTTGTGAGGGCAAAACATCCCCACTAGTATAGTATGATAAATATACATTGTGAGGACCATTTTCCAGGTCCTCACAAGAGAAATGGTTATTTTATGGTTAGAAAAGATTTTTAGAGAAAAGGCTTACAATTAGGAAAAGATTATAGGTTGGGTTAAAGGTTAGGATTAGACATTTAGAGGATAAGTTTAGGGGTTAGAATTTAAACGGTGTCGTGCACTGAAAATATCAGATCTAAAAACTCACTCGTGTGTATGTTTGTGTGTGTGTGTGTGTGTGTGTGTGTGTGTGTGTGTGTGTGTGTGTGTGTGTGTGTGTGTGTGTGTGTGTGTGTGTGTGTGTGTGTCTGTGTGTCTGTGTGTGTATAATTGTTTCATTGATACATGTACAGTATAATAAAGTTGAATGTACAGTTTTCGTTAAGTCTATTGTTATCCTACTTACCAAACACATGAGCTGAATTCTTTCTTCTATTCTTCTGCTCTGCTGTCTCCTTGCTGAGATAAGCTTCAGCTTTAGCTTTAGCTTTAGCTTTAGCTGATTCTACATGAAGAGAGTTATACTGTGTTTTAATAACAACTCTTCATCATGTTATACTGACTGGATAATAAATACATTTAACATTAAATCAACTTCAGTCTTGAATACTTGTACATGAAGAAGAAAAGGCATGCAAGAATCTGAACGCATCAGATAAAGAGACTTTGTATACCTATTGTAAATATTATTATATTATAGTATTATATACATTATTATTATGTAAATATAAGCTGAATTACTGATTTATGTGAATAATTATGTCACTCTCCTCCCATGGGTCCTGGGCTGAGAGTTCAAAATAACTCAACTAAATAAATAAATACAGAAGTGCCACAATGTTAATTTACATCTATTTGTAGGATGGGGAATGACTGATTTAAGCAGCCATACCTGCCTGAGTCAAACTAATTGGACTCTTAGCTATAGGTGTAGCTAAGGATAAATCAGTCATCTCCACAAACATTCAGAGAGAGACACTGTCCAGACAGAAGTTATCATCAGCTCTCCCCTGTAACAGATGTTTAGTTTCCTTGTGGCTTTGTACCACAGTACAGTAAACACCAAAGGCACAGCCAGCAGCATGTATCTCCGCGAAGGTATTCAAAATATTTGAAGGGGTGCTTGGGGCCAAAAAGCACCGTTTATTCACACTGGGGGAGTGGCTGTGATTATTTTTTCTTGCACACTGTTCTGTTAGATAACAACTTCATAGAAGACTGTTGTGATATCTGATCGCGCCTGTGACCTTTGAACTCTCTCTTGCAGGACAATTTAACCGATCCAGATCCCATTGGCCTTGATTCTCAACTTTGTATCAGGTCAGATTAATGTCTTCATAACACTAATGTCACACCAGGTGTTTCAGCCTATGAGAGATGTTACATCTTCTATTAGAGGACACATTATATCATACTATGGTTTCTGAAGCAATGCATGAAATGAACTGCTCTTATTACAAGGCTAGATAATGAATTCCTCCTCTCCAGATTTATGTCTCTAAATTCTCAAGGTTATTTGATACACTCATACTGTATAATCATATCAATCATACTCTATCTGTGTCAGTTATTCAGCTCATGCAAATAGTACAGTATGTCTCATCTAACTAACCTGTCTATAACACCTACCTGGTTCCTTTCATCCAGATACAAATGTCTACTATTTCTGCAGACTAAAGACAATTTTAGAGAACCCAATTTCAAAAGCAGAACTTATTATAGACATTAGTACAATGCAGAGCGGGTCAGATTTTCAATGGTGTGACAAGTGGGGCGTGGCAACAGACTTTTTAAATGGTCAGGACCAGGGAAGGGTGCATAATATATGTTAACTCAGGTCTGTTTCACTAAGTATAGAGGGTTTCATTGGTTAAGACTCCTTCAGTTTGCATTCTGCTATGGTGAAAACTTGATGTTAATCTGAAAACATGTTGGAGGCCAAGAAGTAGTAATTGATTTAATACTCACCATACACTAGTTCACGTTCACATTCATGAAAAGAGAAAACACATGGTTGGAATGGTTAGAAAACTGATACTTCACAAACAGAAAGATTATTAATAATTAGCAAATTGTTAAGGAACCTGAAATATGGAATGCAATAGAATTGGTTAAATTAATCGACTATCTCAATTATTTTACAAAGTAATAACTTGCTTCATTAATCATAATGATTCAGCATTCTAATTACAACATTCTAATTTCATTTGTGAAGTGACTAAATGTCAGCTTAGAGTTACAATTCTACACTATAGTATATATTAAGAGTGAAACATTTGCATCTGCTATGACAGATTGGTTTATAGTAAAATGATCAGTTTCATAGTAAAAAGAAAGTGTTCATTACTTGAATCAATCTATTATCTAATGTCAATATTATTTGCTATTCACGTCAACTGTTTCTGCAGTCCATGCCATTAATTATTAACCAGCCTTGTGGGCATCAACTTGTCATATTTTTAATGTTTGCACAAAACGTTCACTTCCACACTACTCAGGAATCAAGTTTATCCTCCATAATAATCTTCTGATTCATTCATTTAACCTTCCTCAGTATGCCATCATTTATATCTGGTATTAACATGCATTCTGTATCTGTATATGTTAACCCTTTAAGACCGGGAACGCATCTCTGTCATTTTAAGATTGTTTTGGCTATTCAAAAATAGCAGATATACAAGCTCATAGTGCGGCACCGAGTGCCGCGCTATGAGCTTGTAGATCTGCTATTTTTGAAAAACGTTTGAACATTTGTGCAAATCTTTGAATATGTATTTTTTTTAAGCGAACATTTTTAACTCTGTTACAACTTCTGGGGGTCCCTGGAACAAAATATTTTGAGGTGGGGGTCCACGGCCAAATACATATCATTTTGGGTGGTCCTTGACATGAAAAAGTTGGGGAACCACTGATATTAAAGCAAAATACGTTCAAAGATTTGAGATAAAAATGTTTGCTTTAAAAACATATATATTCAAAGATTTGCACACATTTTCCAAAAAAATGGCAGATCTACAAGCTCAAAGCGCAGCACTCTGTGCCGTGCTATGAACTTGTATATCTGCTATTTTTGAATAGCCAAAGAAATCTGAAAGTGACACGGATGCGTTCCCGGTCTAAATGGGTTACGGGAGAAAACATGTTAGTGCAATATGTAAACACATAGGATGGATCGTGATGGGTTAAACATGATTACATAATTATATATACATATCGTTGCTGTCGGGCAGAAACCTTGTATCTCCGTATTTTACCTTTTATGTTTGTTTGTTATTTCGCAACTGAATGCCTTACTGCATCATACTACAATGTCACACAACAATTGCAAAAATAGCCGATCTACAAGCTCACAACGAGTCGCACCGTGGCGCGTTGTGAGCTTGCAGATCGGCTATTCTTGCTAGTTTAAAAAATTGTGAAAGTGGTTAAGTTTGGGGTTTTATAAATATTTGATGAAGAGTATTAACAAGAGTTCTCAACGGGCCTGAAAATTAAGGCTCGGCCCTAACTGGGCCCGACTGGGCCGGCCCGAGGCTCGGCCCGACCCCGACTATTTCCATCATGTTAGGCCCGAAACCCGAAAAAAAACCCGAGGGAAAAAAAAAAGAAAAAAAAAATTGTTTGTATTTATTTTTTTTAAATATTTTTAATATTATTATTCTGTTCTGAATGTGTATTTATCTATTATGAAGATGGCGCTGACGGCGCTGACTGACATCAACTTACACTGTGCTTACACTGTGCTGATTTAAATGAAGTTAAATCCTTGTCTTGCTCACGCTGTCACGCACCTCTGTGCAATGCAAGGCATCGTCTTTCTCTGCCTCTCTCGACCGAGTCTTTGTCCCCCCCCCCGCACACACACACACACACACACACACACACTAATTTGCAACATAATAGCAAGAACAGGAATAATACCACGATAACGCAATGGTGACTAACGACTATGAACCAGCAACAGATTCCACGTACCCAAAACAGTTGGAGGGTTATTTTCCCAAGCTGAAATCTGCGTTTAAACTGCAAGGCTGCATGGTTGTGTTGTTGAACACATACACAGTTTAACGTCGGGAAAGTTCCACGACTCACTCGCCCAGGTGTCACTAATCACCGTAATCATAACAAAATTCAGAATCACTTCGCTGCCTGTTTCGGATTCCGCACGTTAAAGTATATTTATTAATTTGTTCGTCTATTTATTAACTGCTACTGTAGTCTTACCCTGCGGTACATAAACTCCCGTTACGGTCATGGATCAACTTCAACCTGGTGTTTGCACTTTCTCCATTTACGGTCCGTACATCTATAGAAACGTTCAGATTTCAAATATAAATTGCTTACCCTATGGCCACGGATGTTAAAATGATGCACGGGACTCTCAAAAGTACCCGTATATTCTGTATTGTTCAATAAAAAGCATTTTAATCCGAACGGTGGCCATTTTCTCATAGAGTTATAATGTATCAGAGTGCAATACACCTACCAACCGATAGGGTCGCTTGGTTGAAAGTATATGGAGAAAATGGCCACCGATCAGATTAAAATGCTTTTTATTGAACAATACGGATGATACGGGTACTTTTGAGAGCCCGTACATAAATGTAACATCCGTGGCCATGGGATAAGCACTTTATATTTGACATATGAATGTTTCTGTAGATGTACGGGCTATAAATGGAGAAAGTGCAAACACCAGGTTGAAGTTCATCCATGACGGACGAGACAGACGACCGTCGTGTATCCATGGCTATTACTCCCTCTAACATTTCCCGTGTTTTTAGTTTATTGAAATAATGTCATGCACATTTGTCCAGTGCATAGCCTACTGCAGGCCTTGTTGACTAGATTTAGAAGAGATTTTGAAGCTATTGCTGCTGAAATTATCGATTATTTTTAAGGGGAAAAGCGAGAAGCGTCTGGCTGCAGACCTATTCCACGAGACGAGCTCAACACGGACGAGGTGGTGACGTCACGTTCCAGCAGAAGAGGTCCTGCATAATTGTGTTTTAACCACTGGGGGCAGTACCGTTGAGTTCTTCTGCTTCTCCAAACAAAGAAGAAGGAGACTTGGACAAAAAAAAAGAAAAAGAAATGTATATGCAATTAAAATTGAATGAAGAAATGTGTAAACAGAGCGGTGTAACATTGCAACTTTGCAATTACATTTATGTAGAAAACCTAAAACGAAAAGAATAAGTACAGTGATCCCAATTTGCCAAATAAACAAACAATAATTTTTTTTGTGAATAAAATGTAATTTAATATAACAGATTTTTCCAAAACGTGGGAGCCAAGTTTTGTACCACCAGGTCCACGCGGTGCTTTGGCCGCGGCCTGCCACTTCACTTAACGCCCGCCGAGGGTTTTTGATTGATTGAATTTTTTATTAGGCAAAAGAATGTAAAACAACACATTTATAATGCTTTTGTCTAAAAGGTCCGGCCAAAAAAGTCCTTGCGGACTTGTTTCCGTTGGGGTCCTTGAGTTAATTTCATAGACATATATAGTAGCAACCAAACAGTTCAAAAATCAACATGAAAATAGTACAGATAATACAGAAAAGATACCACCATGTACAAAAAAGCATTTAAAATATATATGTACAAAAAAAGGGGGGGGGGAAGCATGGAAAAATAAAAATTATATACAAAAAAAGCATGAGGAAATACAAAATATGTACAAAAAAGAGGAGGGGGGGGGGTGCTTAAGAGTGGGTCCACGGGACCGCCTGGAGAGCCGGGTGTCCCCCGGAGGCGTGGGTCCCCCGGACTGGAGCGAGTACCCTGCTTCGAGGCTCCCTGGGCCGGGTCGAAGCCTCCCCGGGGGTCCCTGGGGGTCCCTGGCCGGAGAGGGTCGAGCCGACCGGCCGAGTGGCCAGGGTCGAGCCTCTGGAGCCGGGGACAGCGAGTACCCACCTTCGGGGCTCCCTGGGCCGGGTCGAGGCCTCCCCGGGGGTCCCTGGGGGTCCCCGGCCGTGGGTCTGGAAAAAGGACAAAGTCCTGCGGTCGAAAAAGAACAGATCCACAAGCCTGGATAGGCCTGTGGTGGCCGCGGGGCGCAATACCGCCGGTGTCCACAAGGCGGCGCCGTCCCCGGTCCCATGTCCCCATCGGGGGTCCATGGACCACCTCCTACCCAGGGACGGTGGCTCCCGGGGCGGGTAGAGCGGGCGAGTGTGCACCCGGCACTGTGCCGTGAGGCACTGGGCTCCCTGGCCCTTACCCTGTGTGAAGGGGAGAGCCAGGGAGAAGGGCCGACTGGTGCCATCTCGTAGGTAGGGACCATGCCCAGGACAGAGGCACCTTCCTGGGGCAGCGATGGGCCACGGACCGCCCAAAATCCTGGTTCTCAAAAAAAAAAATCGAAAATGTTTCTAAGTCCAGAGCTCCCAGGAAGCTCTGGGCTCGAGGCCTCTATCCTGCTTGAAATTTCGCATGGGGGGAGAGTGGCCACTTGTACCATCGGGTAGGTAGGGACCATGCCCAGGAAGAGGCACCTTCCTGGGGTAGCGATGGGGCGGCAAAGACCCCCAAAATCATGGTTCTCAAAAAAAAAATCGAAAATGTTTCTAAGTGTCTGCGTGGGCTCCAGAGGTCCCCGGGGACCCCCAGCCGAAAATCTCAACTTTTTTAGGCTTGTCGATCTGCTCCTTTTCGGGCCAAAACGGCCGGTACCGACCGGGCCGTGGGTCGCCCGGGGCCGGCGGAGGGCTCGTTGGATCCGGGCCGGGGCTGCGCACGCGTCGGTGCCCCCCCGGGTCCCATGGATGCCGCCCGGGGTAACTGCGGCCGAAAAACGCTCCGGAGAGCCCAGGAGCCCAAAAGAAAAGAAACACCCCTTTAATACATTTCCGTTTCCGAAAAAGAAAAGAAACACCCCTTTAATACATTTCCGTTTCCGTTTTCTGGACGAGGTCCACGAAAGGAGGTTTCCATCAGTGGAGGTCCCGCCCCCCGGTCACGTGCTCATTTTGCGCTTCAGTCTGCAGCCAGACCCTATTGGGAAAAGCCGTCATTTAACATGCAAGTCAATGAGTGAGAAGCAGAGGGTGCCAGGCGCTGCCAGGCCTGGGTGTGACTAACTTCGCACCACCAGTCACAGAGTGGAGTGGGTGGGGCTTAGCGAAGGGTCCATTGATTTCTGAACGAACCTGACCACTGAATGTACACTATTGTTGAAGGCTGGTGTACTGTAGACCGAAATTGCCGTGGGTTTTTGTGTTAAAAGGGCCCTTGATATGGATGCATCATGCGGTAGCCCTGAAACATGAATGTGAACCATGGCTACATATGCGGCAATGGATTACAAGAACGCTCGTCCCCAAACACACTCGCCCGGGTCTAATCCGGCGGCCTCTGCCCGCGAAATGAATGGGGGTGAGTGTGTTTTGGGGCGAGTGTTCTGTTTACCACCGGAACGCTCGCCCAGAAACGCTTTTTTTTAACTCTCTCTCACTCTGCTGCTGGCTCAGTGAGCGTGAGCAGCACTGTGCAAGTTAACGCCAGTAAGTCAGCACCATCTTCATAATAGATAAATACACATTCAGACAGAACAGAATTCAAAAATATATTATAAAAATAAATAAAAATTCATAATCATTTATTTATTTATTTTTCATGGAGCCCGAGGCTCGGCTCGCCCGACCAATTAGCATACCTTTGAGGCCCGGCTCGGCCCGAAAACGTCGGGTCGGGTCGGGCCGGGTCGGGTTCGGGTAGAATTTGAGAACTCTAGAACTTGTGACTAAATAATAAATACATTAGATCCTTTAGAACACAGTCATGTTCTTTTTTTCCATTTCCTGAAAAGTAACAGTTTTGGACATACAAGGTTTCCACCTGACAGCTACAATATCACCTTAATGATAATTAACGATGTGAGTTTGTACATCGGCTATTTTTAATGAAGATATTTGGTATAGAGGGGAAAAGTGGTCCAAGTACAGAGTTAACTCAAGTCTGTTTCACTAAGTATAGAAGGGTTTCATTGGTTAAGACTCCTTCAGTTTGTATTCTGCTATGGTGAAAACTTGATGTCAATCTGAAAACATGTTGGAGGCCATGAAGTAGAATTGATTTAATACTCACATCCAGCTAGTTCACGTTCACATTCATAATTCATGAAAAGAGAAAACACATGGTTGGAATGGTTAGAAAACTGATACTTCACACACATAAAGATTACTAATAATTAGCAAATTATTAAGGAACCTGAAATATGGAATGCAATAATAAAATGGGTTAAATTAATCGACTATCTCAATTATTTTACAAAGTAATAGCTTGCTTCATTAATCATAATGATTCAGCATTCTAATTACAACATTCTAATTTCATTTGTGAAGTGACTAAATGTCAGCTTAGAGATACAATTCTACCCTATAGTATATATTAAGAGTGAAACATTTTCATCAGCTATGACAGATTGGTTTATAGTAAAATGATCAGTTTCATAGTGGGAAAAAAAGTGTTCAGTACTTGAATCAATCTATTGTCTGATGTCAAGATTATTTGCTATTCATGTCAACTGTTTCTGCAGTCCATGCCATTTATTATTAACCAGCCTTGTGGGCATCAACTTGTCATATTTTTTATGTTTGCACGAAACGTTCACCTCCACACTACTCAGGAATCAAGTTTATCCTCCATAATAATCTTCTGATTCATTCAGTTTACCTTCCTCAGTATGCCATCATTTATATCTGGTATTAACATGCATTCTGTATCTGTATATGTTAACCCTTTAAGACCGGGAACGCATCCGTGTCATTTTAAGATTGTTTTGGCTATTCAAAAATAGCAGATATACAAGCTCATAGTGCGGCACCGAGTGCCGCGCTATGAGCTTGTAGATCTGCTATTTTTGAAAAACGTTTGAACATTTGTGAAAATCTTTGAATATGTATTTTTTTTCAAGCGAACATTTTTAACTCTGTTACAACTTCTGGGGGTCCCTGGAACAAAATATTTTGAGGTGGGGGTCCACGGGCAAATACATATCATTTTGGGTGGTCCTTGACATGAAAAAGTTGGGGAACCACTGATATTATAGCAAAATACGTTCAAAGATTTGAGATACAAATGTTTGCTTTAAAAACATATATATTCAAAGATTTGCACACATTTTCCAAAAAAATGCAGATCTACAAGCTCAAAGCGCAGCACTCGGTGCCGTAATATGAACTTGTATATCTGCTATTTTTGAATAGCCAAAGAAATCTGAAAGTGACACGGATGCGTTCCCGGTCTTAATGGGTTACGGGAGAAAACATGTTAGTGCAATATGTAAACACATAGGATGGATCGTGATGGGTTAAACATGATTACATAATTATATATACATATCGTTGCTGTCGGGCAGAAACCTTGTATCTCTGTATTTTAACTTTTATGTTTGTTTGTTATTTCGCAACTGAATGCCTTACTGCATCATACTACAATGTCACACAACAATTGCAAAAATAGCCGATCTACAAGCTCACAACGAGTCGCACCGTGGCGCGTTGTGAGCTTGCAGATCGGCTATTCTTGCTAGTTAAAAAAATTGTGAAAGTGGTTAAGTTTGAGGTTTTATAAATATTTGATGAAGAGTATTAACAATAGCTTGTGACTAAATAATAACTACATTAGATCCTTTAGAACACAGTCATGTTCTTTTTTTTCCATTTCCTGAAAAGTAACAGTTTTGGACATACAAGGTTTCCACCCGACAGCTACAATATCACCTTAATGATAATTAACGATGTGAGTTTGTACATCGGCTATTTTTAATGAAGATATTTGGTATAGAGGGGAAAAGTGGTCCAAGTACAGAGTTAACTCAGGTCTGTTTCACTAAGTATAGAGGGTTTCATTGGTTAAGACTCCTTCAGTTTGTATTCTGCTATGGTGAAAACTTGATGTCAATCTGAAAACATATTGGAGGCCATGAAGTAGAATTGATTTAATACTCACTGTAGTCTAGTTCACGTTCACATTCATCATTCATGAAAAGAGAAAACACATGGTTGGAATGGTTAGAAAACTGATACTTCACAAACAGAAAGATTACTAATAATTAGCAAATTGTTAAGGAACCTGAAATATGGAATGCAATAATAGAATGGGTTTAATTAATCGACTATCTCAATTATTTTACAAAGTAATATCTTGCTTCATTAATCATAATGATTCAGCATTCTAATTACAACATTCTAATTTCCTTTGTGAAGTGACTAAATGTCAGCTTAGAGATACAATTCTACACTATAGTATATATTAAGAGTGAAACATTTTCATCTGCTATGACAGATTGGTTTGTAGTAAAATGATCAGTTGGGGAAAAAAGTGTTCAGTACTTGAATCAATCTATTGTCTGATGTCAAGATTATTTGCTATTCATGTCAACTGTTTCTGCAGTCCATGCCATTTATTATTAACCAGCCTTGTGGGCACCAACTTGTCCTATTTTTTATGTTTGTACAAAACGTTCACCTCCACACTATTCAGGAATCAAGTTTATCCTCCAAAATAATCTTCTGATTCATTCATTTAATCTTCCTCAGTATGCCATCATTTATATCTGGTATTAACATGCATTCTGTATCTGTATATGTTAACCCTTTAAGACCAGGAACGCATCTGTGTCATTTTAAGATTTCTTTGGCTATTAAAAGATAGCAGATATACAAGCTCGGCACCGAGTGCTGCGGTATGAGCGCATGCAGCACTTGTGCAGGTGACCTGGGTTCAAATCTCAGGTAAGACATGAAAGTTACAGAGTGCAGCTTTAATGTATCCTTTAATATGATTGGATGACTTGTCATCAATGAAGTCATCATCAGGTGCACACATGCTTGTATCATAAGCATGTGTGCGCACGCGTGTGCATGCGCACACATGCACACGCGCATACGCACACATGTGTGTCGTCGTGGACACTGGATAGTAACCATAGACTGTAACCCATGAAAAGATATATTCTCCCCCTATCGGTTCACAACTCGGAGGGCGCTGATTCGACTAGCAGACCTTCGGCCGGTCGGCGCGGGCACTCGCGCCTGGAGGCCCGAGGGCACGCCTCCTCGGCCTCAAGCTCTGCTGAGTCGGCGCATCTCAGTCATGGACAATAACTATTATCACGTGTGCGTGTGAACGCGTGTTCAGCGTTCCCCTAGCATAGCTTCCTGCCTGGTTGCTATGTGGGGGGGAATAACAAAAGCCAGGTCGGCCTCGCATCAAAGCCCCGCCTCCTCCTCCTCCTCCTCCTGGCGCCGCCTTGTATCAAAGCCCCGCTTCGCGTCTCCTCCTCCTCCTCGCGCCGCCTCGCATCAAAGCCCCGCCTCGCGCCTCCTCCTCCTCCTCGCGAGCCTCGCGTAAAAAACCCTGTTTCGAAAAGCCCCGCCTCGCGCCGAAGCCCCGCGCCTACAAGAGAGCGCTCCACTTTCAATTTCCCTGGAATGCCAATTTCCCTGTGACATATATACATATCGTTGCTGTCAGGCAGAAACCTTGTATCTCCGTATTTGAACTATTCTATTTGTTTGTTATTTCGTAACTGAATGCCTTACTGCATCATGCTTCAATGTCACACAACAATTGCAAATATAGCCGATCTACAAGCTCACAACGTGTCGCACCGTGACACGTTGTGAGCTTGCAGATCAGCTATTCTTGCAAATTAAAAAAAAATTAAAAGTGGTTAAGTTTGGGGTTACATAAATATTTGATGAAGAGTATTAACAATAGCTTGTGACTAAATAATAACTACATTAGATCCTTTAGAACACAGTCATGTTCTTTTTTTTTCATTTCCTGAAAAGTAACAGTTTTGGACATACAAGGTTTCCACCTGACAGCTACAATATCACCTTAATGATAATTAACGATGTGAGTTTGTACATCGGCTATTTTTAATGAAGATATTTGGTATAGAGGGGAAAAGTGCTCCAAGTACAGAGTTAACTCAGGTCTGTTTCACTAAGTATAGAGGGTTTCATTGGTTAAGACTCCTATGTTTGTATTCTGCTATGGTGAAAACATGTTGGAGGCCATGAAGTAGAATTGATTTAATACTCACCAAACACTAGTTCACGTTCACATGAAAAGAGAAAACACATGGTTGGAATGGTTAGAAAACTGATACTTCACAAACAGAAAGATTATTAATAATTAGCAAATTGTTAAGGAACCTGAAATATGGAATGCGATAGAATTGGTTAAATTAATCGACTATCTCAATTATTTTACAAAGTAATAACTTGCTTCATTAATCATAATGATTCAGCATTCTAATTACAACATTCTAATTTCTTTTGTGAAGTGACTAAATGTCAGCTTAGAGTTACAATTCTACATTATAGTATATATTAAGAGTGAAACATTTTCATCTGCTATGACAGATTGGTTTATAGTAAAATGATCAGTTTCATAGTAAAAATAAAGTGTTCATTACTTGAATCAATCTATTGTCTGATGTCAATATTATTTGCTATTCACGTCAACTGTTTCTGCAGTCCATGCCATTAATTATTAACCAGCCTTGTGGGCATCAACTTGTCATATTTTTAATGTTTGCACAAAACGTTCACTTCCACACTACTCAGGAATCAAGTTTATCCTCCATAATAATCTTCTGATTCATTCATTTAACCTTCCTCAGTATGCCATCATTTATATCTGGTATTAACATGCATTCTGTATCTGTATATGTTAACCCTTTAAGACCGGGAACGCATCTCTGTCATTTTAAGATTGTTTTGGCTATTCAAAAATAGCAGATCTACAAGCTCATAGCGCGGCACCGAGTGCCGCGCTATGAGCTTGTAGATCTGCTATTTTTGAAAAACGTTTGAACATTTGTGCAAATCTTTGAATATGTATTTTTTTTAAGCGAACATTTTTAACTCTGTCACAACTTCTGGGGGTCCCTGGAACAAAATATTTTGAGGTGGGGGTCCACGGCCAAATACATATCATTTTGGGTGGTCCTTGACATGAAAAAGTTGGGGAACCACTTATATTATAGCAACATACGTTCAAAGATTTGAGATAAAAATGTTTGCTTTAAAAACATATATATTCAAAGATTTGCACACATTTTCCCAAAAAATGGCAGATCTACAAGCTCAAAGCGCAGCACTCGGTGCCGTGCTATGAACTTGTATATCTGCTATTTTTGAATAGCCAAAGAAATCTGAAAGTGACACGGATGCGTTCCCGGTCTTAATGGGTTACGGGAGAAAACATGTTAGTGCAATATGTAAACACATAGGATGGATCGTGATGGGTTAAACATGATTACATAATTATATATACATATCGTTGCTGTCGGGCAGAAACCTTGTATCTCCGTAATTTAACTTTTATGTTTGTTTGTTATTTCGCAACTGAATGCCTTACTGCATCATACTACAATGTCACACAACAATTGCAAAAATAGCCGATCTACAAGCTCACGAGTCGCACCGTGGCGCGTTGTGAGCTTGCAGATCGGCTATTCTTGCTAGTTAAAAAAATTGTGAAAGTGGTTAAGTTTGGGGTTTTATAAATATTTGATGAAGAGTATTAACAATAGCTTGTGACTAAATAATAACTACATTAGATCCTTTAGAACACAGTCATGTTCTTTTTTTTCCATTTCCTGAAAAGTAACAGTTTTGGACATACAAGGTTTCCACCTGACATCTACAATATCATGGTTAATGATAATTAACGATGTGAGTTTGTACATCTGCTTTTTTTTATGAAGATATTTGGTATAGAGGGGAAAAGTGGTCCAAGTACAGAGTTAACTCAGGTCTGTTTCACTAAGTATAGAGGGTTTCATTGGTTAAGACTCCTTCAGTTTGTATTCTGCTATGGTGAAAACTTGATGTCAATCTGAAAACATATTGGAGGACATGAAGTAGAATTGCTTTAATACTCACTTCCATCTAGTTCACGTTCACATTCATCATTCATGTAAAGAAAAAACACATGGTTGCAATGGTTAGAAAACTGATATTTCACAAACAGAAAGATTACTAATAATTAACACATTGTTAAAGGAGCATTTCACCCCTGGAAGAAACTGCAATCACTCAATGGTAATAGTATTTGTAGTAGATAACAGTAGCGCAATTTAAAATTTGCAACCTATGGCCAGAAAAATTATGAAATCTGTGAGTTTGACTAGGGTTTGACTGGACTGCTGCATTACTACAATGACCATAATGCTTTGGTGCACTGCACCTCCTTGTGGCAGGGGAGGTCGCATGTGGGTGTGATCTCCAACAATAACATCCAAACAGCATGCCAGTGTTGCCATGTCTGCTTATTATAAGCGGCTTCTTTCTAAAATGTAGTTGATATTTGGGCTTGTTTCCAAATGTTTTGATTGTTGTTGAAACCAGTGGTTCTCAAACATGTTCATGTATTTTTCCACAGACCCCCATCTGAAATTATAATTTGTGGCAGGGAGCCCCTAACAAATATGTGTCAAAAATATTCCACATTTTGAAAAGCAAATAAAAATATTTTGCAAAAAAAATAAAAAAGAATCCACATTTTGGACTTTTTCCCCCTCAAGATTTTTTTGTAAATAGCAGATCTACAAGCTCACAATGGGTTGCGAAGCGTTGTGAGCTTGTAGATCAGCAATTTTCAAATATCCCATGTCTAGGTAAAGTGCTCTTGGCATAGTTATTTTTCTTTTGGGCTTGTTTTCATAGACCTGGCTGCTTATTTCTCTCACAATATCTGGCAACACTGGCTGTCCTAGCACACGTTCATCTAGTTACATATATGTCCAAGGATTCGTTAGTGATGTCATATCACTGACAAATCCTCAGTACCTTTATGCAGTTTCACTTCCGTGTCGCATAGTATTGACATCACTGTCACATCCTTGGTATTATGATCCTAGCCTTGCGTGACGGTGTTTGTTTACCAGCGCTGCCACTCCACGCTGTATTTTTTTTTTCAAGCTTGCGCTTATGAAACACTACACAGGATTATTATTTCATGTCAACATTCAAGTACAACTATCAGAAGATAACTCAGGTAAAGTAATGCCTCACTCTGCAAGGGGGGTTGCCCGCTGGCCACAGCTAATGGGAGTGGCCGAGTGGCGAAAGAAGGTTGAACAAAGTGTTACGGGGGCTGTCGTTTGGAGCTGGTCTGACTGAGACGCGTCAAGACAACATGTAGTGCGGAAAGGAATGAGACATATCTCTCATGACGCAAATAACGTCACGAAGAATGCGAAGATTACTAGATATCTAAAAACACAGATTATTCACAAAAAAAAAACCAGGATCTTGTTTCTTGACTCCTAAACTTCATTAAAAGACCGAAAACTTCTTCCAGGGGTGAAATGCTCCTTTAAGGAACCTGAAATATGGAATACAATAATAGAATGGGTTAAATTAATCTACTATCTCAATTATTTTACAAATAGCTTGCTTCATTAATCATAATGATTCAGCATTCTAATTACAACATTCTAATTTCATTTATGAAGTGACTAAATGTCAGCTTAGAAATACAATTCTACACTATAGTATATATTAAGAGTGAAACATTTTCATCTGCTATGACAGATTGGTTTATAGTAAAATGATCAGTTTAATAGTAAAAAGAAAGTGTTGAGTACTTGAATCAATCTATTGTCTGATGTCAAGATTATTTGCTATTCACGTCAACTGTTTCTGCAGTCCATGCCATTTATTATTAACCAGCCTTGTGGACACCAACTTGTCATATTTTTAATGTTTGCACAAAACGTTCACCTCCACACTACTCAGGAATCAAGTTTATCCTCCATAATAATCTTCTGATTCATTCATTTAATCTTCCTCAGTATGCCATCATTTATATCTGGTATTAACATGCATTCTGTATCTGTATATGTTAACCCTTTAAGACCGGGAACGCATCCGTGTCATTTTAAGATTTCTTTGGCTATTCAAAAATAGCAGATATAAAAGCTCATAGCGCGGCACCGAGTCCCGGGCTATGAGCTTGTAGATCTGCTATTTTTGAAAAATCTTGAATATGTTATTTTTTTAAGCGAACATTTTTAACTCTGTTACAACTTCTGGGGGTCCCTGGAACAAAATATTTTGAGGTGGGGGTCCACGGCCAAATACATATAATTTTGGGGGTCCTTGACATGAAAAAGTTTGGTTAACACTGATATTTTAGCAACATACGTTCAAAGATTTGGGATAATAATGTTCGCTTTAAAAAACATATATTCAAAGATTTGCACACATTTTCACAAAAAAACAACACATATATATATATATATATATATATATATATATATATATATATATATATATATATATATATATATATATATATATAAATTGCTGATCTACAAGCTCATAGCGCGGCACTCGGTGCCGCGCTATGAGCTTGTATATCTGCACATTTTTAACAGCCAAAGAAATCTGAAAGTGACACAAATGCGTTCCCGGTCTTAAAGGGTTAAGGGAGAGCACATGTTAGTGTAATATGTAAACACATAGGATGGATTGTGATGATTGGAATGTAATCACATGTCGGACCACATCAGAAACTGCTCTGACACACAGAGTGATGTGAGTGGGACGTAATGAGTCCAAGAAAATATGTGTTCTTGTTCCTGAGGTTGTGTGTATGCATTTGTCTTTAACACTTTATTTATAGTTTGTGGCTACAATAATTAGAATATGTTTTATTTGATGATCATTTGTGAGCCTAACTACCATTTAACTGGGTCTGGAAGATCCTATAGCACAGTGTCATACAAACATACATGAGAGATTAACATGATCACATTATTGTAGGATACATGGTTACATTCTGAGCTGAATCTATGTTCTGCCATGTAGACCTGTAAGCTACACTATGTAACTTTATTGGTGAATAAATGTTATTTTAACCAATCTGTATGGTAGAGTATGTTAATACAATTTAACTGGTGGTTATAAACACAATGGTGGTGGTTGTATTTGGTCTCCCTGCTCTTCTGTTGAGAAATGGTAAGGTCTGATCTACTGGTAGACAAGTGGTACTGCATGAAGGTCAAAATTCTATTTCTCTCCTGTGTAAGAAGACATGCTCTATTAGCTCTGTGGTAAAAATGTCAGCACTTGTGCAGGTGACCTGGGTTTGAATCTCGGGTAAAACATGAAAGTTACAGAGTGCAGCTTTAATGTATCCTTTAATATGATTGGATGACTTGTCATCAATGAAGTCATCATCAGGTGTGAACTGGAGCCAAATCACGCTGTGATCATTATGTTTATGATCAAAATGCCTCAAATCAAATCAGAAAGACCAATAAGCTATCAGAAAGTGACTATATGGAAAATAATGTAGACTTAGATTACAGTAAACACTTATAGCCATTATATGAAAGCACAGTGTAATTTATACATGGAGAGATAAACATGGTTACATAATTATATATACATATCGTTACTGTCGGGCAGAAACCTTGTATCTCTGTATTTTAACTTGTATGTTTGTTTGTTATTTAGTAACTGAATTCCTTACTGCATCATATTACAATGTCACACAACAATTGCAAATATAGCCGATCTACAAGCTCACAATGTGTCGCACAGTGACACGTTGTGAGCTTGCAGATCAGCTATTCTTGCAAAAAAAATAAAAAATTGAAAGTGGTTAAGTTTGGGGTTTTATAAATATTTGATGAAGAGTATTAACAATATCTTGTATCTTGGTGACTAAATAATAACTACATTAGATCCTTTAGAACACAGTCATGTTCTTTTTTTTCCATTTCCTGTAAAGTAACAGTTTTGGACATACAAGGTTTCCACCTGACATCTACAATATCACGGTTAATGATAATAATTAACGATGTGAGTTTGTACATCGGCTATTTTTAATGAAGATATTTGGTATAGAGGGGAAAAGTGGTCCAAGTACAGAGTTAACTCAGGTCTGTTTCACTAAGTATAGAGGGTTTCATTGGTTAAGACTCCTTCAGTTTGTATTCTGCTATGGTGAAAACTTGATGTCAATCTGAAAACATATTGGAGTACATGAAGTAGAATTGATTTAATACTCACTGGGATCTAGTTCACGTTCACATTCATCATTCATGAAAAGAGAAAACACATGGATGGAATGGTTAGAAAACTGATACTTCACAAACAGAAAGATTACTAATCATTAGCAAATTGTTAAGGAACCTGAAATATGGACTGCAATAATAGAATGGGTTAAATTACTCGACCATCTCAATTATTTTACAAAGTAATAGCTTGCTTCATTAATCATAATTATTCGGCATTCTAATTACAACAATCTAATTTCATTTGTGAAGTGACTAAATGTCAGCTTAGAGATACAATTCTACACTATAGTATATATTAAGAGTGAAACATTTTCATCTGCTACGACAGATTGGCTTATAGTAAAATGATCAGTTTCATAGTAAAAAAAGAAGTGTTCAGTACTTGAATTAATCTATTGTCTGATTTCAAGATTATTTGCTATTCATGTCAACTGTTTCTGCAGTCCATGCCATTTATTATTAACCAGCCTTGTGGGCATCAACTTGTCATATTTTTTTATGTTTGCACAAAACGTTCACCTCCACACTACTCAGGAATCAAGTTTATCCTCCATAATAATCTTCTGATTCATTCATTTAACCTTCCTCAGTATGCCATCATTTATATCTGGTATTAACATGCATTCTGTATCTGTATATGTTAACCCTTTAAGACCGGGAACGCATCTCTGTCATTTTAAGATTGTTTTGGCTATTCAAAAATAGCAGATCTACAAGCTCATAGTGCGGCACCGAGTGCCGCGCTATGAGCTTGTAGATCTGCTATTTTTGAAAAACGTTTGAACATTTGTGCAAATCTTTGAATATGTATTTTTTTTAAGCGAACATTTTTAACTCTGTTACAACTTCTGGGGGTCCCTGGAACAAAATATTTTGAGGTGGGGGTCCACGGCCAAATACATATCATTTTGGGTGGTCCTTGACATGAAAAAGTTGGGGAACCACTGATATTATAGCAAAATACGTTCAAAGATTTGAGATTAAAAAAATTTGCTTTAAAAACATATATATTCAAAGATTTGCACACATTTTCCAAAAAAATGGCAGATCTACAAGCTCAAAGCGCAGCACTCGGTGCCGTGCTATGAACTTGTATATCTGCTATTTTTGAATAGCCAAAGAAATCTGAAAGTCACACAGATGCGTTCCCGGTCTTAATGGGTTACGGGAGAAAACATGTTAGTGCAATATGTAAACACATAGGATGGATCGTGATGGGTTAAACATGATTACATCATTATATATACATATCGTTGCTGTCGGGCAGAAACCTTGTATCTCCGTATTTTAACTTTTATGTTTGTTTGTTATTTCGCAACTGAATGTCTTACTGCATCATACTACAATGTCACACAACAATTGCAAAAATAGCCGATCTACAAGCTCACAACGAGTCGCACCGTGGCGCGTTGTGAGCTTGCAGATCTGCTATTCTTGCTAGTTTAAAGAATTGTGAAAGTGGTTAAGTTTGGGGTTTTGTAAATATTTGATGAAGAGTATTAACAATAGCTTGTGACTAAATAATAACTACATTAGATCCTTTAGAACACAGTCATGTTCCTTTTTTTCCATTTCCTGAAAAGTAACAGTTTTGGACATACACGGTTTCCACCTGACATCTACAATATCACGGTTAATAATAATTAACGATGTGAGTTTGTACATCGCCTATTTTTAAAGAAGATATTTGGTATAGAGGGGAAAAGTGGTCCAAGTACAGAGTTAACTCAGGTCTGTTTCACTAAGTATAGAGGGTTTCATTGCTTAAGACTCCTTCAGTTTGTATTCTGCTATGGTGAAAACTTGATGTCAATCTGAAAACATATTGGAGGCCATGAAGTAGAATTGATTTAATACTCACATTTGTCTAGTTCACGTTCACATTCATCATTCATGAAAAGAGAAAACACATGGTTGGAATGGTTAGAAAACTGATACTTCACAAACATAAAGATTACTAATAATTAGCAAATTGTTAAGGAACCTGAAATATGGAATGCAATAATAGAATGGGTTAAATTAATCGACGATTTCAATTATTTTACAAAGTAATATCTTGCTTCATTAATCATAATGATTCAGCATTCTAATTACAACATTCTAATTTCATTTGTGAAGTGACTAAATGTCAGCTTAGAGATACAATTCTACACTATAGTATATATTAAGAGTGAAACATTTTCATCTGCTATGACAGATTGGTTTATAGTAAAATGATCAGTTTCATAGTAAAAATAAAGTGTTCATTACTTGAATCAATCTATTGTCTAATGTCAATATTATTTGCTATTCACGTCAACTGTTTCTGCAGTCCATGCAATTTATTATTAACCAGCCTTGTGGACACCAACTTGTCATATTTTTAATGTTTGCACAAAACGTTCACCTCCACACTACTCAGGAATCAAGTTTATCCTCCATAATAATCTTCTGATTCATTCATTTAATCTTCCTCAGTATGACATCATTTATATCTGGTATTAACATGCATTCTGTATCTGTATATGTTAACCCTTTAAGACCGGGAACGCATCTCTGTCATTTTAAGATTGTTTTGGCTATTCAAAAATAGCAGATATACAAGCTCATAGTGCGGCACCGAGTGCCGCGCTATGAGCTTGTAGATCTGCTATTTTTGAAAAACGTTTGAACATTTGTGCAAATCTTTGAATATGTATTTTTTTTAAGCAAACATTTTTAACTCTGTTACAAGTTCTGGGGGTCCCTGGAACAAAATATTTTGAGGTGGGGGTCCACGGCCAAATGCATATCATTTTGGGTGGTCCTTGACATGAAAAAGTTGGGGAACCACTGATATTATAGCAACATACGTTCAAAGATTTGAGATAAAAATGTTTGCTTTAAAAACATATATATTCAAAGATTTGCACACATTTTCCAAAAAAATGGCAGATCTACTGTACAAGCTCAAAGCGCAGCACTCGGTGCCGTGCTAT
The DNA here is from genome assembly GCF_963280865.1 of Gymnoscopelus braueri. Taxonomy (NCBI): domain Eukaryota; kingdom Metazoa; phylum Chordata; class Actinopteri; order Myctophiformes; family Myctophidae; genus Gymnoscopelus; species Gymnoscopelus braueri. The sequence goes on from NC_137613.1 coordinate 12,358,737, forward strand.
GAACTTGTATATCTGCTATTTTTGAATAGCCAAAGAAATCTGAAAGTGACACGGATGCGTTCCCGGTCTTAATGGGTTACGGGAGAAAACATGTTAGTGCAATATGTAAACACATAGGATGGATCGTGATGGGTTAAACATGATTACATCATAATTATATACATATCGTTGCTGTCGGGCAGAAACCTTGTATCTCCGTATTTTAACTTTTATGTTTGTTTGTTATTTCGCAACTGAATGCCTTACTGCATCATACTACAATGTCACACAACAATTGCAAAAATAGCCGATCTACAAGCTCACAACGAGTCGCACCGTGGCGCGTTGTGAGCTTGCAGATCGGCTATTCTTGCTAGTTTAAAAAATTGTGAAAGTGGTTAAGTTTGGGGTTTTATAAATATCTGATGAAGAGTATTAACAATAGCTTGTGACTAAATAATAACTAGATCCTTTAGAACACAGTCATGTTCCTTTTTTTCCATTTCCTGAAAAGTAACAGTTTTGGACATACACGGTTTCCACCTGACATCTACAATATCACGGTTAATAATAATTAACGATGTGAGTTTGTACATCGCCTATTTTTAAAGAAGATATTTGGTATAGAGGGGAAAAGTGGTCCAAGTACAGAGTTAACTCAGGTCTGTTTCACTAAGTATAGAGGGTTTCATTGCTTAAGACTCCTTCAGTTTGTATTCTGCTATGGTGAAAACTTGATGTCAATCTGAAAACATATTGGAGGCCATGAAGTAGAATTGATTTAATACTCACATTTGTCTAGTTCACGTTCACATTCATCATTCATGAAAAGAGAAAACACATGGTTGGAATGGTTAGAAAACTGATACTTCACAAACATAAAGATTACTAATAATTAGCAAATTGTTAAGGAACCTGAAATATGGAATGCAATAATAGAATGGGTTAAATTAATCGACGATTTCAATTATTTTACAAAGTAATATCTTGCTTCATTAATCATAATGATTCAGCATTCTAATTACAACATTCTAATTTCATTTGTGAAGTGACTAAATGTCAGCTTAGAGATACAATTCTACACTATAGTATATATTAAGAGTGAAACATTTTCATCTGCTATGACAGATTGGTTTATAGTAAAATGATCAGTTTCATAGTAAAAATAAAGTGTTCATTACTTGAATCAATCTATTGTCTAATGTCAATATTATTTGCTATTCACGTCAACTGTTTCTGCAGTCCATGCAATTTATTATTAACCAGCCTTGTGGGCACCAACTTGTCATATTTTTAATGTTTGCACAAAACGTTCACCTCCACACTACTCAGGAATCAAGTTTATCCTCCATAATAATCTTCTGATTCATTCATTTAATCTTCCTCAGTATGACATCATTTATATCTGGTATTAACATGCATTCTGTATCTGTATATGTTAACCCTTTAAGACCGGGAACGCATCTCTGTCATTTTAAGATTGTTTTGGCTATTCAAAAATAGCAGATATACAAGCTCATAGTGCGGCACCGAGTGCCGCGCTATGAGCTTGTAGATCTGCTATTTTTGAAAAACGTTTGAACATTTGTGCAAATCTTTGAATATGTATTTTTTTTAAGCAAACATTTTTAACTCTGTTACAAGTTCTGGGGGTCCCTGGAACAAAATATTTTGAGGTGGGGGTCCACGGCCAAATGCATATCATTTTGGGTGGTCCTTGACATGAAAAAGTTGGGGAACCACTGATATTATAGCAACATACGTTCAAAGATTTGAGATAAAAATGTTTGCTTTAAAAACATATATATTCAAAGATTTGCACACATTTTCCAAAAAAATGGCAGATCTACAAGCTCAAAGCGCAGCACTCGGTGCCGTGCTATGAACTTGTATAACTGCTATTTTTGAATAGCCAAAGAAATCTGAAAGTGACACGGATGCGTTCCCGGTCTTAATGGGTTACGGGAGAAAACATGTTAGTGCAATATATAAACACATAGGATGGATCGTGATGGGTTAAACATGATTACATAATTATATATACATATCGTTGCTGTCGGGCAGAAACCTTGTATCTCCGTATTTTAACTTTTATGTTTGTTTGTTATTTCGCAACTGAATGCCTTACTGCATCATACTACAATGTCACACAACAATTGCAAAAATAGCCGATCTACAAGCTCACAACCCGTCGCACAGTGACGCGTTGTGAGCTTGTAGAGCGGCTATTCTTGCTAGTTTAAAACATTTGGAAAGTGTCTATGTTTGGGGTTTTATAAATATTTGATGAATAGTATTAACAATAGCTTGTGACTAAATAATAACTACATTAGATCCTTTAAAACACAGTCATGTTCTTTTTTTTTTTTCATTTCCTGAAAAGTAACAGTTTTGGACATACAAGGTTTCCACCTGACAGCTACAATATCACGGTTAATGATAATACACAGTGACAGTAGGTCACTTACATATTAATCCCACAGCAATCTCCTCCTGCTGTTCTCCATGTTTGACCTGACAGATGTAAACTCCATGATCTGTCTCTCTGTAGTCTCTCAGTGTCAGAGACACATCGCCTTTCTGCAGCTCCTGGATGTTCAGGGTCAGTCTGCCCTCGTAGCCCCTCCCCTCTATCACCTGACCATTCTTATAAAGGTAAATACACTCTGACTCCTTAAACCACCTGATTGTCATGGAAGACGCGCTGGTCTCAGGAGAGAGGTGACAGGGGAGGGTGGCATTATGACCTTTATCACCCCAAGCATAGCCTTTAGTGACGAGTTTAAAGTCACCTGGAGTGAAGAAAAGACAGTTAGTGAAGAAAGAATTACTGTTCATTTAAACGTAACCATAATTAAGAAGACATGCAGTGATGTAACCAACACTTTACAATGACTCCTCCCAACACACACACACACACACACACACACACACACACACACACACACACACACACACACACACACACACACACACACACACACACACACACACACACACACACACACACTAAAGTCAAAGCAGCTCTCTTTGCTTTTTCAAAAATAGCAAACAGATCTACAAGTTCACGTTGTGAGCTTGTAGATCAGCAATGTTTTGCTACCTTTGTGTGACACTGTAGTATGATGAAGTAGGTCATTGATTTATGAAAAAACATAAAAAGTTTAAGTATAGAGATACAAGGTTTGTGACTCAACAGGGAGGATATATTAGTGGACGTTAGGGTGTTCATTTAATCCATTTGCCTAATGAAGACCTACATGGTCAAAACGTTGCCCTTATAATACACTTGTTATGGGAGCTTTAACCCATTAAGACCGGGAAAGCATCTGTCATTTTACATTTTAACCACTTTAACCATTATCTTATACTGTACTTTGGCTATTCAAAAATAGCAGATCTACAAGCTTTTGAGCTATGAGCTTGTAGATCTGCTATTTCTTAGAAAAATCATGCACATTTGTGCAAATCTTTGAATATATATTTTTTAAAGCGACAATTTGTAACTCAAATCTTTGCTTCTGAGGATTTTACAAATGTCTTCTAAATCTTAACAGTTTTTTTTTTAAACGTATGTTGCTCTAATCAGTGGTTCTAAAACCTTTTCATGTCAAGGACCCCCAAAATGACATGTATTTGGCCGCGGACCCCCATCTCAAAATATGTTCTTCCAGGGAAGCAAAGATTTTAGTTAAAATGTTCGCTTTAAAAATAATATATATTCAAAGATTTGCACCAATTTTCACGATGTTTCAAAAATAGCAGATCTACAAGCTCATAGCGCGGCACCGAGTGCCGCGCTATGAGCTTGTATATCTGCATATTTTTTGAATAGCCAAAGTATAAAATATGGATAAAGTGGTTACACAGATGCGTTCTCGGTCTTAATGGGTTAACTCAGTGTTTTCTTATTTATTATATTTGACCTCTCTTTGATTTGTGCCTTTTTATCTGACACCTGGCCTAAATACAGGCACAAGCCTCAAAGCTGGCACAAGCAGACTGAAGAACATTTTCCTCCCCCAGGCTATAAGACTGATAAATAAGAAACAACAATGAACATCTTCTGTGGTATTACGGCCTTTTATGCTGTTTGTTTTTAACTGTTTTTAACTGTTTTTAACCTGCTACTATGAATAACATCCTGTCACATACAGGGAATGGTTTGGAAAACAAAAGTGGATATATTTTACACATTTTCTGCCAAAACTTTCAAAGGGATTTAATACTATATGACATGACCTCCAATTACAGCAATTCATTATTGGCTGAGAGTACACATAGAGGATGAAAATGTTGAGCACACACACACACACACACACACACACACACACACACACACACACACACACACACACACACACACACACACACACACACACACACACACACACACACACACACACACACACACACACACACACACACACACACACACACACACACAAACCCAAAGCATCTTTTTCATACAACAATATACAGTCATTGTGTTTATTTGTCTAATTGCCAAGCAGCATCTTAACCCATTAAGACCAGGAAGGGAAACGCACCTGTGTCATTTTAAGATTTATTTGGCTATTAAAAAATTTGCAGATCTACAAGCTCATAGTGCGGCACTCTGTGCCACGCTTTGATTTTGTAGATCTGCTATTGTTTTGAAAAAAATCGTGAAAGTTTCAATATATATATACACACACAGACACATTTTTAACTTCTGGACGGCCCCTGGAACCAAATATTTTCAGATGGGGGTCAGAGGCCAAATACATAATTTTGGGAAGTCCTTGAAATGAAAAAAGTTTAAGAACCACTGATATTATAGCAACATACGTTTTTGTTTATTTTTAAACTGTTAAGATTTGGAAGACATTTTGTAAAATCCCCAAAAGCAAAGATTTGAGTTACAAATGTTAGCTTTAAAAAATACATATTCAAAGACCCACGATTTTCCAAAAATGTAATGACACAGATTATGTCCCGGTCATCTTAATCCACTGACCAATAACAGCGTGCTCACGTGAAGCCCCACCCCTTGTCCTGAATCTCACCTGATCACCCAAGAGGAAGTAACACTGTTTTAGTAGTTTAGTAGTAAGCAGTGGTGCAACTAAGTACATTTACTCAAGTACTGTACTTAAGTACAATTTTGAGGTACTTTTACTTTACTGGAGTATTTCCAATTGTCTATACTTTTACTTCTACTCCACTACATCACAGAGGGAAATATTGTACTTTTACTCTACAAAAAATATTTGACAGCTTTAGTTAGTTACTTTGTATATGTACATTATTACATTATAAAACACACATCAACAACTTTAGCCCTATTTTATACCTTGGCTATTTTCAAACATTTTAGCACTTTTACTTTTGGTACTTTAAGTACATTTTGATACCAATACTTTTGAACTTTTACTCAAGTAAATTCTGAATCCCGGACTTGAGACTTGAGTACATTTGAGTACTTTTTCCATCACTGGTAGTAAGTACAGTAGCTAGTTTTGTTACCATCAGACACTACACTACAGAAAGTATTAATACTCAGCACTAAAGTCTCACTCGTAAATGAAATAGAGGAGAAAAAGAGGATTACGTCAACTTCAACCTAGATGACGTCTTGTGGAAAAAAGACATTCTTGTATAAATATATCTTTTCAATGTTTTGAGGTGTTTTTTGTTGTTGTTGTTTTTTCTTCTTTACTGTCAGTGTTGAAAGCAAAGATTTAGTGAAGTAAATGTAATCAAAGCTCTGGCTGCATGGTCTGTCTGTGAATGATAATGTTTATATATTACTGCTTGAAATGTGAACCACATATCTCCCTCCTCATATCAGGTGATATCATCAATCAGGAAATAAAAAAAACTGTGTTGTGACCTACCATTACCTCTGGCCTCTGCCATGTCTCCTGTGTAGAAGAAAAATAGCCAAATTACCACACCTAACATTCATCACATTTATCTGTAAATAGTTTGTGAGCTGCAGTCTTCTTCATGAGAATTGAGATTACTTTTGTTGCAATTGGTCACAAGTAACCAACAGTTTGTACCGTCTCGTCTGTTTCCTGCTCACAAACCCTGAAACCTACAGTGGTTCTGTGGCCAGATATCTTCATTATTAAAGGTTGAAAAATGTTAAGAGAATCTCTTACCTTTCACTGCTTGGCATACGCTTTAGACTTGAAAAACTAAAAAATACAAATCCTCACACATTACTGACTCCTATACAACTAACCAGCGTGAACACAAGTGAAAGTATTAATGTCAGTTCCTCACTGACACTGGCCGCCGGGAGGGGCGGGACAATTCCCGGTGGCCTGCCGTCTGATTGCCCTCCCTGGCCTGTCTGTCAGGCCAGGCAGGCAGGCTCCAGGCAGCGCTTAACCTCACGTCACCAGACGTGTGACTAATTTACGGTTATACATTCAAAACAATCCCGGATTGGGCCCTTAACCATTTATGCTCTCGAACTGAGAAAAAGGAACTGAAATCTCAGCCATATGTATTTGTGTACGATACAAGGAAGTGGATAGAGCACTCTCATCATTATTCTACTGTAAGTATTTGTCTCATTGGCAAGAACTGCACGTGATGGTGAAGAAAGAGAACTTACGGACAAACCACACGTCATTTGACAAGACATTTCCAGCAGACAGAGAACTGAGAAAAATAAATAAACTAAGGAACTGAAATTTCAACCATTGCCCAAAACCATGCTAAAACTATCAAGTCAAGTGCAATCATCAGTATGTTAATCATAAATAATGTTTTTATTATTGTTTGATGTGCGTTACACTTTTTTCATAATTATACATATTAAACTATTAACTTATTCTCTTTGCATTATTTGAATTAGGGGTCTATAAAAAGATGAAAAGACAGTGGCTAAATAGATCTCATGCCCACAATGAAACTGTTGGGGCACTGTTCTAACCTTCTTGAATTAGCACGCACGTCACAAATGTGTTTCGTTGTGAGCTTGTAGATCGTTTTTATTTTTTCCCGAAAATAAATACATACACATATATATACATACACACACTAAATCTAAGTAGGTGAGATACTGACCTACCCACGTTTAATCAGACTATTGATTGGTCTAAGTAGGTGAGATACGACCTACCCATGTTTAATCAGACTATTGATTGGTCTAAGTAGGTGAGATACGACCTACCCATATTTAATCAGACTATTGATTGGTCTAAGTAGGTGAAATACTGACCTACCCATGTTTAATCAGACTATTGATTGGTCTAAGTAGGTGAGATACGACCTACCCACGTTTAATCAGACTATTGATTGGTCTAAGTAGGTGAAATACTGACCTACCCATGTTTAATCAGACTATTGATTGGTCTAAGTAGGTGAGATACGACCTACCCACGTTTAATCAGACTATTGATTGGTCTAAGTAGGTGAGATACTGACCTACCCATGTTTAATCAGACTATTGATTGGTCTAAGTAGGTGAGATACGACCAGTGGTGGACAGCAACGGAGTAAATGTACTTGAGTACTGTACTTAAGTACAGATTCTGAGGATATGTACTTTACTTGAGTATTAGATTTTTTAAATACGTATTACTCTTACTTGAGTACATTTCCAAGATTTTTTTTTTACTTTTACTCGAGTACATTTATAGAAAGGCTGGAAAGTACTGAGTACTTTTAGGTTGGCAGTTTCTTTTTTCTTCCCTAAAATGCAATTGGCGACACTTCTGCTCTCACTAGCCGTGTTTCTGGCTTCCCCTTCCGCTCGCCTCTTTATTGAGACATTTAGATCGTGTCAAAGGTCATGTCTCACACAGGATCTGACATGAATTTTGACCAGATGTGTTAGTATAGGAAATCAAAGGTTGTATGAGACCAAGCAAGTCAACTTGTCTCTGTGCCGTCTTGTTTTGACAGGGTGAAGTTCGCCACTGTGCATGTCGGCGTCCTCTTGTTTTGGTGAAGTTAACGGTTGTGCGTGTGGCCGGGTACAGTACATATGAAAATGCAGACAACAGCTTCCTCTTTGTGACCACATCCTCTTTACTTATGAGCTGGTGAAAAAATATGTGTAATCACTGTAATCAAAACGCCCTTCATGACAGTTACTCTATCCATTTATTCTTTTATTTTTATTTTTTTAGAACAGACGGTCTGAGTTTAAAGTTAGCTCCATGTCCTAATCGTTGAATCTGATTATTATTGTATCTTGACAAAAAGGTCACAGTTGATGGCCCTGGATCTGAGAATTTGTACCAAATAGATTTTCTTTACCACCAAAGTACATTAAGAACTGGAATATAATGAATGTGATCTGAGTGCAGCTTTGTCAGCAATGTGTCACTCATGTGTGACTCCTGTTATTTCCTCATGAGAAAATAATAATCTTTTGAGGCACTGGGGTTCACGCTGGTCCCGAGGAAGACTAAGCTGACCGCGCTTTTGTGGTGGCGGCCCCAGAGCTGTGGAACAATCTCCCCCCACATCAGATCTGCCAAGTCCATCAAGATTTTTAAGTCCTTACTAAAAACTCACCTTTTCTCTCTGGTTTTTAACAACATCCACTCATAAAAAAAATCCTATTTTAACTCCTATCTAACGTTTCCTACCTCAGTGTGTACATACAATCTCGTTCTGTGTCAGTGTCTCCTATATGCATACATGTTATGTATTTTATACATGTTTTTGTTCTTTGATTTGATGTATTGCTTTGCTTTTACCTGTGCAGCACTTTGGTCAACTAAGGTTGTGTGAACATGTGCTCCAAAATATAAAAATGCCAAGAAAACCAAAGTATGGGTATTTAACACAGAGGACATCATTGCCACTGCCAACGGGACAGTGCTTGAGGTAGTCGAGGACTTCAAAGGACTTTTACTTTTACTTAAGTATTTTTAAAAGCATGTACTTTTGAATACTTAAGTATATTTAAAAGCAATTACTTTTTTACTCTTACTTGAGTAACATTTTGACTGAGCTACTTTTACTTGTAGTGGAGTAAATTTGACCAGGAGTATCTGTACTCTTACTCAAGTACTGGGGTTGAGTACTTCGTCCACCTCTGGATACGACCTACCCACGTTTAATCAGACTATTGATTGGTCTAAGTAGGTGAAATACTGACCTACCGACGGGGCTCAGTAGGTGTTATACTGTATAGTTTTGGACCGCGGCGGAGGCGCGCCGTCTAAAGCAAACTTGAGCCACGAGAGGCACCGCCGAGCGAGCTAAAGTGAGCGAGTTGCCGTGCCGAACGTTGCGAAGTTCGCTTGAGCCGACTCAGTGCCGTCCGAGTTATGTACCGATACACACAGAATAGTAAATCATGTTTTGGGGTGAGCGTTTGCCCCAACTTTCATCAAACCACAGAATAACGGCAAAATACCCACTGAGCCCCATCGGTAGGTCAGTATCTCACCTACTTACACCAATCAACAGTCTGATTAAACGTGATAATGTCCCAATCAGTGCATTAACAGCATCCGAAGCCGGTGAACTGCCCACCAGCTACTCAAAGCCCCGGATGATATCAAAGAAAGGGTCGGAAATGCAACCAGCTGGCTCAACTTGTCGCGCATGTGTGGGGTCTCTCTCTCTCTCTCTCTCTCTCTCTCTCTCTCTCTCTCTCTCTCTCTCTCTCTCTCTCTCTCTCTCTCTCTCTCTCTCTCTCTCTCTCTCTCTCTCTCTCTCTCTCTCTCTCTCTCTCTCTCTCTCTCTCTCTCTCTCTCTCTCTCTCTCTCTCTCTCTCTCTCTCTCTCTCTCTCTCTCTCTCGACAGAGACTGCTAAATCCTAGCAGTATGTTGCTATAATATCGGTGGTGCTCCAACTTTTCCATGTCGAGGTCCACCCAAAATTATATGTATTTGCCCGCGAACCCCATCTCAAAATATGTTGTTCCAGGGACCCCCAGAAGAAAAGGTTGGCTTTAAAACATATATATATATTCAAAGATTTGCAAAAAATGTCCATGATTTTTCTAAAAATAGCAGATCATTGCTATGATATATATATATATATATATATATATATATATATACACACATACACATATATATATATATATATATATATATATATATATATATTGTATATCTGCTATTTTTTTAATAACCAAAGAAATCTTAAAATGACACAGATGCGTTCCATAACTTAATGTATTAAATATAAAGTTATAGAACCACAGTGTGTAGAACAGTGTATTGTACTCACAGGCTGCTGTATATGAGCTCCAGTCAGCCTTGCTGAGAGAGGCTCTGGTGGTCAGCAGAGCTGAGGTCAGAGGTCAGATGAGACTGACTGAGCAGCAGGCCTGATCCACTGAGTCACCTGCTGACCACTGTCCTGATGACACTGAACACACACACAACACAGTTACACACTGTCCTGATGACACTGAACACACACACAACACAGTTACACACTGTCCTGATGACACTGAACACACACACACACACAACACAGTTACACACTGTCCTGATGACACTGAACACACACACAACACAGTTACACACTGTCCTGATGACACTGAAAACACACACAACACAGTTACACACTGTCCTGATGACACTGAAAACACACACACAACACAGTTACACACTGTCCTGATGACACTGAACACACACACAACACAGTTACACACTGTCCTGATGACACTGAACACACACACACACACACACACACACACACACACACACACACACACACACACACACACACACACACACACACACACACACACACACACACACACACACACACACAGTCCTGATGACACTGAACACACACACAACACAGTTACACACTGTCCTGATGACACTGAACACACACACACACACAACACAGTTACACACTGTCCTGATGACACTGAACACACACAACACAGTTACACACTGTCCTGATGACACTGAACACACACACAACACAGTTACACACTGTCCTGATGACACTGAACACACACACAACACAGTTACACACTGTCCTGATGACACTGAACACACACAACACAGTTACACACTGTCCTGATGACACTGAACACACACAACACAGTTACACACTGTCCTGATGACACTGAACACACACACACACACAACAGTTACACACGGTCCTGATGACACTGAACACACACACACACACACACACACACACACAGTCCTGATGACACTGAACACACACAACACAGTTACACACTGTCCTGATGACACTGAACACACACACACACACACACACACACACACACACACACAACAGTTACACACCGTCCTGATGACACTGAACACACACAACACAGTTACACACTGTCCTGATGACACTGAACACACACCACAATTACACACTGTCCTGATGACACTGAACACACACACACAACAGTTACACACTGTCCTGATGACACTGAACACACACAACACAGTTACACACTGTCCTGATGACACTGAACACACACAACACAGTTACACACTGTCCTGATGACACTGAACACACACACACAACACAACACACTGTCCTGATGTAGGGGTGTTTGATATTGTGATAACTATCGTCTCGACGATAGAATGTCCCCACGATATGCGTTTTCAGAGATATCGTACATATCGTCATACAGGGAGTCACTTAGTTATAGAACGTGCACTCGCTGTTTTATTACATTTTTTGGTTTTTATATATTTTATTAGGCAAAATACTTGTCTAAAAGGTCCAAAAAATGTCCTTGCGGTCTTGTTTCCATTGAGGTCCTGTGAGTGCACAGTCTATGATTTGCAGTTCTATTCCTTCATTTATACTTCTGTAGTACGACGGTTTCGTTCGCCAAAAAGAACAGATCTACAAGCTAACAACGCGTCTCTCCCATGAGCATTTGCAGCTTGAAGATCTGTTGTTTTTATCAGACACGCTCCCAAAGTCCCCGCCCCCTTTCTTCTTGCCAGCAACTGGGGAAACCCCGTCGACACGGCTGACCGCACTCACCACACTACAACAACAATGGACGACGAGTCAGAATTAGATGAGGAAGAATTAGTCCCCAAAAAGAAGTTCACGGCTGTTGTATGGAACTATGGATTTTCCACAACAGACAAGGACCAAACAAACATAATTTGCAGAGTTTGCAAAAAAGAAAATCTGAAAGCGACAGATGGCAACACGTCGGGCTTACGAGACCATCTCAAACACAAGCACCAGAGAGAGCATGCAGAGACTGTATCAATACAAGGTCCCCCGCGTGTGAATAAGAAATGGCGCAGGGGCACCACATCCAAAACAAACCACCATAACAGAGGCATTTGATAAAGGGGTTTCTTATGAAAAGGAAAGCAAACGGTGGAAAGACATAACTGAAGCGGTGGCGTTTTATGTGGCCAAGGATATGCATCCCATTAAGAGCGTGGAAAACAGAGGTTTCGTGAGGCTGATGAAAACCATTGATCCACGCTACGTGGTGCCCGGTCGCAAATATTTTTCTAAAAAGGCCATTCCAAAAATGTACACTGAATGCCGAGAGAAGGTACAACAGCTGGTTCAAAACGCCCAGTTTTTTGCTACAACCAGTGATTTATGGTCTAGCCGCACGTCAGAACCATATATGAGTCTCACCATTCATTTCATTCACAAGTGGAAGCTGCAAAGTGCATGTCTCCAAACGATATACTTCCCAGTATATCATACAGGGGACCTAATTGCAGCTGGCCTAAAAGACTTACTTGAAGGCTGGGGACTGAAAGAGGAGAACATGACCTGCATGACCACAGACAGTGGAGCAAACATGGTTAAGGCGTTGGATGTTAACAAGTGGACTCGCCTGGCGTGCTTTGGCCACAGACTTCACCTGGCCATCGGTGAGTGAAACAAGTAGATTTTTGCCACTGTCTGTCATTCAGATAAGGTCGGGAGTTAATTCATAATAATACTACAAACAAATATACGTTTCTTCATTGTCTGTGTGTGTGTGTGTGTGTGTGTGTGTGTGTGTGTGTGTGTGTGTGTGTGTGTAATGCATTTCAATAAAATATATAAAAATCTACAAAACAAGTAAAAAGAAAAAAATACAATTCAAAATATAAATAGTCTAATGAAAATGTGAATTAAAATGTATTGTGTGATACTGTGATTAACCAATTTAAAAATGTTTAGTAGTGATAATAAATAGTGTAAAATTAAATTCACAAGCTAGGCCAAACTGTCCCTATGTTTTAGTGTTGTGCAAAATAGTTGGCATATGTTAAACCAGATTTTAAGGCTTTTCTTCAACAGGAGTATAAGCTGCCAAAGCACAAACTCATGACCGACTCACCAACTCGATGGGGTTCCAAACTCGCCATGATTGAGAGAGTACTAGAACAGGAAAGGGCCTTTTCTGAGATCCTCAAGGCAGACAAGAAGACAAAGTGTTTGGTCCCTGGATACAACAAAAAGGATGTGATGGAGTCTGTAGTGATGGCCCTGGGTCCACTACGGGACTTCACAGATGCACTCTCAGGTGAGGACTTTGTGGGTTTATTTACATTGTTTTATTATTTATATTTTTTTAATTAGAAAAGTGGCAATACAATCAATACAACTCAATATACAAAACAAATACAAAAATAAATAACCTGCGTGCTATTTGTCCTCTTTTTTTCTTTTCTTTTTAGGCGAGGACTATGTGAGTGTGTCTTATGTAAAGCCAGTGCTTCACCTGTTAAAAGAAAACCTCTTGAAACCGAATGATGACGACACAGACCTCTCAAGAGAAATGAAGACGACCATTCTCGACTACCTCACTGACAAATATAAGGATCCCAAAACTGATGAACTGCTGGATATGGCTTCACTTGTTGATCCAAGGTTCAAGACACAGTACATTGACAGTGACAAGACAGAGAAGATACAAGCCAGAGCTGTGTCTGAGCTTGAGTCCTTGCTGACTGTCACTGTACAAGCACAGCATCCCACAGCATCAGCTCAGCCCAGTTCATCTACCTCCACATCACAGAGCCTGGCCCCTGAGGCAGAAGAAACGCAGGGGCAGGGCCCCCACCAAAAGAAAGCTAAGACAACACTGGCCAGCTTTTTGAAGACCTCTGTTGCAACTGCAGGCGCATCTTCTTCTCCATCCCTAAAAGAAGCAATAGAGGGAGAATTGAAGTCCTACCTGTCCATAGTAAATGCAGACAGTGAAATAGATCCTCTTGAATGGTGGCAAAAACATGAGGCAAACTTTCCAAGGGTGGCTAACTTAGCTAGAAAGTATCTCTGCATTCCGGCAACAAGTGCTCCCTCAGAGAGGGTGTTCAGCACTGGTGGCAATATTGTCAGAGGGCAACTCTCAAGCCAGAGAAAGTTGACAAACTGATTTTCCTGGCAAAGAATATGTGACTGTGTTCTGTCATACAAAAAGAAAAAGTTAAAAAAGTTAAAAAAAAAGTAAAAAATGATATAATAAAAAAAATAAAAAAATGAAAGCTAAATACTAGTTTAAAACTTTGTTTTCAATTTTCGGCAAGTTCCAAGCATAGTTACTAAAGTAAGTCTGTGCAGTGTGTCAATCAATCGTGCCTTGCCACGATTCTTATTTTTTCTTTATTCACTTTCATAAAAAGCTCTTTTAGACAGCGTTTTTTCCTTGATGAAAGGAAGATTGTATGAATATAGCCTAAGGAAGAACACGCAGACTCAAGTACACACAAAAAACTTCTGATTGTAAACTCTATAATCCTGCACGCTGTTTGCCTATTGCAACAGAGTGGCCTCCACCTCACCGCAAGCCTGTTCAATTCACTGAGGATTGTGTGTGTACTGAACGCTTAACTGTCCTGTCCTGTTCACCTACCCCCCCCCCCCCTCCCCTCCGCCCTCTTCCCCTCCCCTGGGATGGGCTGCCCCGGAGGCCCCCTGCAGCTTCCACTGTGTGTGTGTGTGTGTGTGTGTGTCAGACAGTATTGCACTTTATTCTGTCTTGGTTGGTTCTGTTGGCTTATGTTATTTTATCAATACGTTTTATATTGTTTTTCCCTTTTGAAACAGATGTTCATGCTGAAGTCTTTGATTGCACTAAGTTCAAGTCTAAAGTTTACATTTTAATTGTTTGGCACTGACTTTTCCTCATTGATGTCGTACTCTTATGTTGTACTTAGTTATGTTTTTGTGCCTTGAATATTTTTTATTTTATTTAGCAAGAGAGTGCACTTGGTTGTGTTGTTAACATTTGTAGGGCTACGTCTACCTACTTGAACACTGAGGAATTGTTAATTCAGAGATTCGTTGCATTGCAGAATTAATTAAAACCAGCTTGAAATGGTATTTTGGTCTAAATGGTCTGTTATCTCTTTTCTTTTAGTTTTTGTTACCTTGTAGGTGGTCGTACTGTTAAGTAACTTGAAAAATTACCATAATAACCAACATGAAAGATAATGGTGATATATATCGTCTATATTATTTCTTGAAAAATATTGTGATAGTATTTTTTTCAATATCGAACACCCCTATCCTGATGACACTGAACACACACACACAACACTACACACTGTCCTGATGAATACCTTTTTTTCACTGTAGAAAGCTAAATAAAAACTAAATAAAAACTAAGCTATGATAACTAAAACTAAGACTAAATATATTGACAATTTTGTCAACAAAGTAATTTTATGTTGGCTGCGCTCGGGTGTTGCGCACTGAAAATAGCGGATCTACAAACTCACAACGCATCATGCTGCAACGCGTTTGTAGACCTGCTATTTTCAGCCGATCTAAGTGTAAAATCAGCCATTACGATGCCATCAAGGCACCGCCAAAACATATTATAGTCGACTATATCTAGGTCATCTACCTTGGAGGTAGATGAGCAGCAGAGACCCGGGTACGGATCCCAGGGCATTACACACATCTTACATACAATAGGGTCATGTCAGAACTTGTCAGAATTGGACCCCCAAATTGATATGTATTTAGCCGCAGACCACCATCTGAAAAGGTTTTGTGCCAGGGACCCCCAGAAGAGAAGATTTGTGTGCAAAAAGCACTTTCAATATTTTTCAAAAATGAATAGCCAACGTATAAAATATGGATAAAGGGGTTAAAATGATGGTGATGCTACTTTGAAAAACATTGCTTTTTGGGACCGGAAATTCCAAGATGGTGGATTTGAATTCGACGAAAAAGTGTCTTGAAAACGTGTCTGTAGAAACCAATGGGTGACCTCACTGTTCCCTTTGTCCATATTATATTACAGTCTATGGGTGTAACTCACATTGGCTCTCCTGTAGCTGCTCTTGATGGTTCTGATCTCCTGTAGGAGGCGCTCCATCTGCTCCTGGTTCAGCTCCTCAAAGCCCCTCTGGATGGAAGGCATGTAGGCCGGGGGGAGTCGTACCGACAACCCTGTGAGGTCCTGGCTCATGGAGTTTGGACCAGAGACGCACTGAGAGTTCTGGGGTTTTAACAACAAAATAAGTTGTGATACAGTGCCATCTAGTGGCTTTCTGGTATACGTGTGGTGCCTCTATGCATTCTAAAGGAGATGATAGTCAGTAATAGTTGCAGTGGTGGAAAAAAATAGCAGATATTATGAGCTTGTAGATCTGCTATATATTTTTTTTATCGTGAAAATGTGTGCAAATATTTGAATATATATCTATATCTATATAAGCGAACATTTGTAACTCAAATCTTTGCTTCTGAGGATTGCAGTGCCGCACTATGAGCTTGTATATCTGATATTTTTGAATAGCCAAAGTATAAAATAATGGTTAAAGTGGTTACACAGAAACCTCAGTACCTCAATTAACACGCTGTTAAAAGTAATATGCCTGCATTCAAAATCTTACTTGAGTAGAAGTATAAAGGTATGGTCTGCTAAATGTCTAAATTGTGGTATTGGTATCAAAATATGCTTACAAACGTTTGTCAAACTTCATCGACAATAGCAGATCTACAAGCTCACAACACGTGAGCTTGTTCTACAAACAGCTAAGCAGTCTGCAAGACATTTCAGATTGAGAATTTAACCTTTGCTTTTATGAAATTATCAGAGAATAATAGGGTTTTATGGCAGATGCTTCTGAACATGTATTGTATTGTTATTTTTGACTCATTCTAATTCTCTTTAATCTTATAAAAAATGACTGAAATCACTAGTGGCGACTATAGGTCTGTCACAATTATTACATAATCGTCTAATCGCTATTATTTTTGCATAATCGTCATAATCGTTTCCATGTTGAAAAATGTTCATGCATTTTCAAATATAAAAACATTTTGAAAGTATAAAATAATTAAATATGTCAGTAATGTCTTGAATATTTAAGTCATATCTGCCCTGAGCAATGTGTGATTATGAAGCCTAAAAAGCAAACAGAAATTTAATTTTTATTCATATGTTCCCAATGCTCAAAAAAACTATTAAAATCGTTAAAATCACAATTATTTGTATGACAATTAATCATCAACTTAAATGTTGTAATAGTGACAGCCCTAGTGGTAACTGAGAACTTTAAAATCCATGTGTTCACAAATGCAGTGGTGTAAAGTAACTAAGTACATTTACTCAAGACTGTACTTTTTTTTAGGTACTTTTACTTTAGTGGAGTATTTCCAATTTTCAGTACTTTTGAAAATGGTTTAGTTTTAGTCATACTTTAGTCGACGAACATTTTTCGTCATAGTTTTAGTCGACAAAATCAACCCAGCATCTCAGAGGCTTTAGTTACTAGTTACTTTGCAGATCCCTCTAAAGTGGTTAAAATAAAAAAATGTCCCGGTCTGAATGGTTTAAGAGGGAATGGTTAAGGAAGCAGAACCCAACCCCCAGTAGTACTGACATGTGTGGTGCTGGCCGCCAGGCTGCCGTGTGCCGCCTCCAGCTGTCCGTTGTACAGCAGGGCTCTCAGGTCGGCTCCGGTGAAACGCTCTGTGGCGGCGGCCAGCTGCCCCAGGTCCACGTCATCGGCCAGGGGCAGGCCCGCGCTCAGAGCCCTGAGGATCTCCGCACTAGAGCCCGACCGATATATCGGTCACCGATATATCGGTCACCGATATGGCCTTATTTGGTTATATCGGTTCATATCGTATCGGTGAAATTTCTCACCGATATGAAGACCGATAGACCGATATGATGAAGACCGATAGACCAATATGATGAAGACCGATAGACCGATATGATGACCGATATAAAAAAAAAAGGTTTGCTTTTTTTTTTTGGCAAGTTGGTGTAATGATACATTTTGTCCAGCAGAGCGCGCTGAGCTCACATTAGTAGACTACCATACATCTCTCTACAGTTACACAACAGCAGACTAAAGCCTCGCCAACGAAAGTGAAAGCAACTTCAACCCGCGGATTCTTTTCCCAGATGCGACGGTAAATTTGTTCAATCTGATGACTGGTTCAGCCCAAAACATGCCAGTATAAATAATTGTGGATTGCCCTATAATAATAATAACGATAGGCTGAGGTGAGGCTATACTCACTTCTATTTTAGCATCATCATTTTGGCTTAGTTTGTTACACCTCAAACAAAAACAACACCACCACAGCTGTGTTAATTAATTAATTGTCTACAGCGGGTTTGCGTATTAAGTAAAAGTATCAATACTGTAATATAGAAATAATCTGTTAAAAAAAATCAGTAAAAGTAAAAGAACAAAAGTTTTGGTATCAAAATGTACTTAAAGCAGAGTCCTGCACGGGTCCAATGTTGAGAACCCGCGCTGCCCGTCAATAATCAGATCTGCAGAGTAGACCCACCCGTCACCCGTGGCTGTGATAATTTCAAAATACGAACCAGAACCGCCCGCCCGTCAAATAATGGACCTGTTGTCCGCCCGTTTATCCGTGATTATTTGCAGAGTAAAATGGAAATAGCCTACAGACAGTCACTCAATTAAGGTGTGTTGAAATGTGTTGAAAAGGATAGCATAGCATTAGCAGCCTTCAACAATAGAGCTACATTCAGTGGTCAGGTTCGTTCAGAAATCAAGTGAAGACGGAGGAGCGAGCTTTAGCCACACGCGCACATACGCACTACGCATGTGTCATTGTTTACATCGTCATGTCAGGTGGTTTTTATTTGAAGGTTTAACAGGATGTTCAATGTGTTTTTGAGAGTTAAGATTACTGACCGGCGTGCTCCATGCTGTTGTGCTGTGTTAAGTTACACAAGTGACGTTGTTTGGGCGGAGACAGTGCTCTCTGATTTTCACAATAAAATGTTACCTACCCGCGTTTAGTTCAGAACCGCCCGTCAGTATATTTTACACCCGTTTTCACCCGTTAAACGATTGCAGGACTCTGACTTAAAGTACAAAGTAGAAAGTACTACTCATTATGCAGAATGTCCTGTTTAACAAGTTTTCAAATGTATAAAAATATTTGGAAAATAGCAGATCTACAAGCTTGTTAATCTGCTATTTTCAAATGGTAGAAATGTATATAGGGCTGAAGTGGGTGTTTTGTTTATAATATTCTAGATCTTAATCTACAAAGTAACTAGTAACTAAAGTTTTCAAATAATTGTAGTGGAGTAAAAGTATAATATTTGCCTCTGAGATGTAGTGGAGTAGAAGTAAAAGTGTTGAAAATTGGAAATACTCCATTGAAGTAAAAAAAATACCTCAACATTTTACTTAAAATTTTCCTAAGTACAGTACTTGAGTAAATGTAAAAATAACAAAACAGAAAAGGCCTATTTTCATTCCAGCAAATTTTATTAGCTGGAATGAAAAGAGGCCTTTTCTGTTTTTTCCCACTATCGGTTGCATATCGGTTATCGGTGACCGATATAATCCAAACCTCTCTAAAATCGGTTATCGGTATCGGTCACAAAAATCCATATCGGTCGGGCTCTACTCCGCACCATCCTCCTGAACCCGCCGCCAGAGGAAGAGACACACAGAGAGAGAGAGAGAGAAGGTTTTAAGGTGGTTATAGATCCACACCGAAGGCAGTTCATTTACATTAACCACTGACTTGAACCCTATAGCGTCCCTATAGAGGCTATGCGCGTGACATCATCGTACCCGGAAGTTAAGCGGGAACGCCTACTGAGTGGGCAAAAAAAACTTTCTGGCCTTTACAGCCCCATACATCCAAACAGAAAAGTCCTATCTGATTGTATTAAACGACATTAAACTCACCAACACGGCAGCTGTACGGAAAGCTTTGAATTATCCTCTTTCTATCTGCAAAGTTTTTGTTTCATAAAAATCCACCGTAGAGACATGTTATGAGCTACTTTCTGTCAATGAATTCCGTGGAGGTGATTATTTTTCTAAGTGTCAGAGTTTGGAAGCGCTCGTTTTACAATAACGCAACGTCCCGCTGCCTCCTGCATTATGTGACATTTAGAAACAGGTGGTACACAGGACCGTTGAGTGATTTCCAACGAGCGCTTCCAAACTCCAACGCTCCATGCTGCTCAATGTTTTGCCACTCAGTCTAGATGAGGGGGGCGTGTTCCTTACTTCCTTCACAGGTTTTACCAATGATACTAATGAAGGCTCTGTTCCATTTAGTGTAGCACAGTGGTTCTCAAACCTTTTAATTTCAAGGACCCCCTTCCATTTGGTTCCATTCTCAGAGTTACACACCTTTTAAGGGGCCATTTGGAACCATGAGGGTCCCTGGACCACACTTTGAGACCCACTGGTGTAGCAGAGTGTTTCCAGTGAGCCAACATGCAACAATATCAGCACCCTGACTCTGTTTGACCAGAATGGAACAGAGCCTTCATTAGTATCATTGGGTAACACCTGTGAAGGAAGTAAGGAAGAGGCCCAATTTTTTTGCCCAAAATGGCTGCTGTGCATAGAGCTTATTCTGGGAGGCGAACAGTTGCTGATCTATAAGCTCACAACAATCTATAAACTCATGATCTACAATCTATAATAGATCTATAGGCTCACAAAGCTTGTTAGGCGTCGCGATGCGTCTCGCTGTGAACTTATAGATGGGCTATAGCTTGGGAAAAGAGATGTGGTGTACAGGGGAAGTCCTGGGGGACAGCGGTCGACTAAGTATAAAGGGTTCATTATGTTTTAAGTTGTCTTCCACCTACTTTTTAAAAGTGTTCTACTATACCAACTGTTTTGTCTTTGTGAATCACTGTGTGACCTTACATGGTTTCTATGTTTCTGTCGGGTGGAAACTTCATCATTATGTCCAAAACTGTTACTTTTCAGGATTCACATTCAAAAGCATCAAAAGTAGCAGATCTACAAGGTCACAACGCGTTTTGTGTGACGCTGTAGTAAAGATCAAGTAGGGTGTTAAAATATGGATGATAAGAGGTTTCTGCCCGACAACAACGATATAATAAGCATGTTAAATGGTTGAAATATGTATGATATTAAACAGTACAGACCAGGTCCTGGGGAGGGCAGTAGAGGGACTTGTCCAGTCTACCAGGTCTCAGCAGGGCCGGGTCTATCAGGTCTGGTCCACTGCTGGCTGTGAGCACATACACACCTGATAGCAAAACACAACACAAATATTTTTCACTCAAATTATCTGTATTGTGGCCTGGACCGCTGGCACCTATAGGCTCCAAAGTAGCCTGACAGCACGTCGCAGGTTCGAGTCCTAATCCCGATGGCCTTTTGCTGCATGTCACTCCCCATCTCTCTACCCATTTCCTGTCAGACTACTATCCTATCAATAAAGGCATAAAAGCCAAAAAATTATCTTTAAAAAAGATAATGAGGATGCCTGGTGGCTCAGCCAGTTAATACACTGTTTCCCAAACCATGGGTTGGGACCTCTTTTATACAGTCTTTGGGACCCATTATTGGGTCGCGGCGGACCCACATTTTAATGTCCATTTTAATGACCACATTTAATGTCCCCCCCCCCCCCCTATTAGGTCTATTTTTTATACTTTCAGAGTTAAATAAATACTCATGATTTTGCTAGCAGACCATGGTAAACAGTATGTGAAGTGTGTAGTGCATTGGTTCGCAAAGTGAACCAGGGGTCCTTGGGGGGGGGTACCAGGGGGTCCCCAGCAAAACTAGTTAATATGGAGTCACTATCATTCTAACCACTTTAACCATATTTTATACTTTGGCTATTAAAAAAATAGCAGATCTACAAGCTCATAGCGCAGCACCAAGTGCCGCGCTATGAGCTTGTAGATCTGCTATTTTTGAAAAGTTTGAGACAGCAGCCCCCCCCAAAAGGGGGGGGGGGGGGGAGACAGCACCGTCACCACCACGTCATAGCCCCTTTCGGGACCCTGTTTACCTTTTTTGTATTTGGGAAGGCGGTATCCAGGGTCCCTTGTAGCTCAAAACACGCTCTCTCGTACCGGCGGCTACCACTGTCTGGTCTCGGTCTAATAGCTCGTCGCTTAGAAGTTGCAGAGATTTCTCAAAGGTACCAACATGAGCAATACTAACGCGCGAGAAAGCGGCATTAAAGCGCGCGGGTCGGCGATGCCGTTTAACATTTTTAATAATTTAGTAAAACTTAAGCTTCTTTCTCACACTCTGCTCCACTGCCCATGTCCCGCCTCCCCGCGGTGACTGACAAGCTGCGCGTCCTACGCATAACTCTATGGTCCTCGTTACTGCCTCTGATTGGCGAGCTCCTACATGCTTGCATGACAATCACAACGCGGGGAGGCGGGACATGGGAAGTGGAGCTGCAGGACGACGAGCTATTAGACCGAGACCAGACAGTGGTAGCCGCCGGTACGAGAGAGCGTGTTTTGAGCTACAAGGGACCCTGGATACCGCCTTCCCAAATACAAAAAAGGTAAACAGGGTCCCGAAAGGGGCTACACCACGTCACTGCTACCAGTTTATACAGTTAAAGGCACTAAATTAAAGCCTTGTTTAATTGATTGATTGAATACTTTATTAGTCAGAAATGTAAACAGCATGTGGTACAGTCTGACATTAAAGCTAAAAGGATAACACAAAATAAAAGTCCTGGGGACTTGTTTCCATTGTGGTCCTATGTATTCAATTCATCAACATAGCATAGCATACAAAATTAGCACAATAATACATGTCATCAACAAATACAGTATAAGAGATGGGAAAATGACATTTACCTCCCCTTGTGGTCTCCTGATAGATGTTTTTTTCAGGCCAGTTTTGAAAGAAACCAGTGTTACACATCCTTTAATGGATGGTGTTTCAGGACATTCCACATGTCGGTGGCAGAGCAGTAGAATGAGAACTTTCCCCATGTTTGTTCTAAGTCTGGGTGTTACCAGATCATGGTGGCTCCCTCTAGTGGTGTGGCTGTGGGAGTCACTCACTTTGGAGAAGTAACTTCAACAGGTAGGCTATGAGGGTATTTAGGGCACTGAGGGAAATGTCTCTTTGTCTATCTTAAGTGCTGGAAGGCAAGAAATCAACAGCTTGTTAGCAAGTCATCCGTCAGGAAGCTGGTGAAATTCTCACAGAAAGCTCCAAGGGTTCACTGGTGAAGACATCAGGTTCAAATCTTACTCTGTTATTTTTGTACTTTACCTTGTAAGGACCTGAACGGGGGTGAACCTTTCAAAAATATTCCAAGGGCTCTGAGCTCATATGAGCCTCATGCCATACATACATGGTTTATACAGTAGCTTCAATTCTTAATACATATTGGCTATTACAATGTAAAGTATGCCGTTTGCTAACATAAATAATGATTATTAATATATTAAAGCTGCACTAGGTAACTTTCCTCTTCTACCCCGGATTTGAACCTGGTTTCCTGCGAAAGAGCTGATATTTTCTTTTATCATTGGGCTAATAGAGCCTGCCTGCTTGCTCAGGGGATAAATTGAATCTTGACCATCAGGTCAAAATTAGTCTGAGAGACTTCGCCTCAGAGCCTGGCCAGCAGGGGCGCGGCCACTGCGTTCTGATTCAAATCAACAGCCAATGAAGAAAAGGGGGCGGGATCCAAATGCAGTGGGTGTTGCATGTAAATAGGAGCGACGGGAAGCAATTTCTCCTTGAGAAATTGCGGCCGCCATTGTTGTGTACTGCTGTTTGCCTCTCGTCGGACTGTTTAGACGAGTTGCACAGCTCTCAGACCGGTAAGAGGCGTGTCCGCTCACATTCTGAGCGTAAGTTACGTCCCGTCCACAAATACCAGGGTTCTGGTCCAGAAGTTCCTCGCCCCTCCCGTTTGTATGCGAGAGCTGGCGAAAACTTCTGGGAACTCAGATCCTGTGTCTAGGTGAGACATGACCTTTGACACGATCTAAATGTCTCAATAGAAGATCAGGGAGATCAATTGTATGTAAGTTATATTATATTAACATTCTCTACCATACATATTGGACAAATATATGGAAAAATATAAGCCGGTTTATACGCTCCGTTGATAAATTAGGGCCACTGTGTGGAACCAGGATGTCTTACTGGGGGACACTGTCTGGAACCAGGGAAGTCTTACTGGAGGACACTGTCTGGAACCAAGGATGTCTTGTCTTACTGGGGGACACTGTCTGGAACCAGGATGTCTTCCTGGAGGACACTGTGTGGAACCAGGATGTCTTACTGGGGGACACTGTGTGGAACCAGGATGTCTTACTGGAGGACACTGTCTGGAACCAGGATGTCTTACTGGGGGACACTGTGTGGAACCAGGATGTCTTACTGTAGGACCCTGTGTGGAACCAGGATGTCTTACTGGAGGACACTGTGTGGAACCAGGATGTCTTACTGCAGGACACTGTGTGGAACCAGGATGTCTTACTGCAGGACACTGTGTGGAACCAGGATGTCTTACTGCAGGACACTGTGTAGAACCAGGATGTCTTACTGCAGGACACTGTGTGGAACCAGGATGTCTTACTGGAGGACACTGTGTGGAACCAGGATGTCTTACTGGAGGACACTGTGTGGAACCAGGATGTCTTACTGGAGGACACTGTGTGGAACCAGGATGTCTTACTCTAGGACACTGTGTGGAACCAGGATGTCTTACTGGAGGACACTGTGTGGAACCAGGATGTCTTACTGGAGGACACTGTGTGGAACCAGGATGTCTTACTGGAGGACAATGTGTGGAACCAGGATGTCTTCCCAGCCACACAACACTCAGGGCTGAAGTGCTTTGAACACATCTTTGTGTGTGATGTAATCTGTATGAACATTACACAGAATAAATATGTGTTCCCTTGAGGATATAAGCACGTTACTTAATTAGCGTAATTTAAACCTGAACATTTGAGGTCGGGTGACAGCAAGACCAGTTACAGTAACGTTAACGTTGCAAGGGATGTGAGTCTTAAAGTCTTCTATATTACATTAAATTACATTTTACAAATCTTGCTTAAATGGTGGGTTTTACTTCTTAAATATTAAGTCCAAGATGTGCGTTGATATTTCAGCTCGTGTACATTACATAGCATGTATTAATACAATGTGAAACCTAGCTAGGATGTAATGCTAACGTTAGATAAGTCAGATAGGGGCTAACGCTAACAGGGGCTAACGCTAAGCAAAACCTTGTTTTACCTTGAAATTCGGTCCAATATCCCTCCGGATTTTCACAATCCATTGTCTCCTAAGTTTGTCCATCACTGTAAAACGATGGAACGACAATGATTTGCCAGATTCCCGCCGTTGTATGCATGTATGTATGTATGTATATATGTATGTATATGTGAATATGTGTCATGTCATCGCAGGTGCGCTGAGTTGGGGCTGATTCATGATGAAGATTGGTAGGTACCGCCCCTTGATGACGCGCTGTCTGCTGGGCCTCTGTCTGTGTCTCTCCCTCTGTCTCTCCATGGTGAGGTGCATACCTGGCAGTCGGTCCCCTAGTGAGCCTCCACAGTATCTATGTATGTAAACCAGTGGCAACAGGAAAGGTTTGGTGGAAGGAGTAATATGGGTCACAGACACAGTCAGGCCGGAATTGTAGTTCCCCGCTGGACAATGGCCAGGAGCTTTTAATCAGGAAACAGCATTAAACAATACACTTCAAACACACATAATACAAATAATACCCGCCCCATGGAACAATACACTTCAAACACACATAATACAAATAATACCCGCCCCATGGAGCTACAGTCTAACTAAACTCAGCCGGGCCGCTGTTCGGCTTTACCGGTCTGTAGAAAGTCATTAGTCTGGCTCTCTGTCTATCCAGACAGCTCTTCTCTCTGCGGTTGCCAGCCACACACACACACACACACACACACACACACACGGCAGCTCCACTCAGCTTCTAAGGAGAGGGCCTAATGGAAGCTGAGTAGGTGTATAGCTGTCCATGCACCCTTCAACCACCAGCCTCCTCAACCTCTCACACTATGTATGTATTGTATGTCTTGCTGATTAATTGGATACAATGGACCACAATGGAAACAAGCCCCAGGGGCTTTTTGTGTTTTCCTTTTAGCATAACTTTTGACTGATATCTGTACTGTTAACAATGTTGATAATACAGTATTCAATCAATCAATCAATCAATCAATCAATCAATCAATCAATCAATCAATCAAAGACTCTTACACAACACTCAGGTGTGGTGGGTAACAAGGAGGCGGGGAAAATAAAACACAAATGCAAGGCAAAAAAATCCAAATAAAAAAAATCCAAAATGGCTACCAGAGATTAATCACAAAGTCCCCAAAATAATGCAAATGTCTTCAACCCATGACAAGAACATAGACTGTAACCCACCATTTTAAGATAATAATAAAAACATGATCAAAATATGACATTCAAGGTAATCATGATGATCCCATAAAGTCCATATACTGTATCATAGTAGAAGAGATCCAATACTAATACAATCATAATGTCCATACTGTATGTCCATAAAGTCATGACTGGTGCACATGTGAGTAAAATGAATACTGCTTTTTGTCTGAATGTTGTATTCTCCAAATGTTTACCATATATCTAGATTTGATCAGATTATTTAATGTTTAAACTAAATTATTTATACTGTGGATGAGTGAGCATGAATAGTTCTAACAAGAAGTCAGAAGGTCTTTCTGACAGATGGACTCCTACAGTTTAAAACTGGCCTCTCTCCACCGTTTCTCCGTTGATTCACAGGAGCATTTTCGCCTCCGTTTCTCCTGAAGTCAATGATGACCTCCTTCCTCTAGAAAAAATAAATAAATAAACATGTCACACAAAACTCCTACAGACTTGAAAAATATATATTCTAATATATTGTTATTGGCTCTTACTCAGGTCTTCAACAAGATGCTTCTCATGCTTCTGCAGAGCATCGTAGAACGCTGACATGGCTTTTTTCCCTTTCTTTTTCATAATGTCATGCAACATTCTCACTTTAGCCTCACTGGTCCCCTCTGCCTTGATGTTGCTATTCGTCTCTTCTGACAGAAAGTCTTCACGAAGAAGATCATCGAGTACACCCTGAACCTCTGTGACGCGTTTAACGAGCTCAGTCCAGTTCTTCTTCATGAAGTCTTCTTTCATTTCTGTTCAAATAAAAGGTCAGACTATTATGTCATTTGAATTCTGATTTCTGGTTTCACAAAGGTAGAGGTGAACTGCACTTAAAGTTTAATGGCCCAGATGACTGAGGGAGGAAAAAACAGGACAATGATTGTTAATTTCATTAAGTTGTAGTTCTTGATTTGATGTCAGGGTCAAATATCAGAGAAGAGTAAAGATCTTACCTGTTGTCAGGGTTATCTGAAGTTGTTCCACACCTGAGGCATTTGAGAGAAAAGTGTGATATTTGTTCATTTGATTATAGTAACACTCCCAGGGACGTTGTAATGAAGTCCACTCAGATATATAATCCTTTATTGAACTACTGTTATAGTTATAATAGTTTATAATCCTTTACTGAACAACTCTTACACATTACATGTAGGAGCATACTGTAACATGCTACTTGCTTGCTGCCAACTAACTAAGCTCACTTCCTGGTTCCCTCTTCTTTCTATGGAAATTAACGTTGCGATGGGAACGATGTACAAAAACGAATTTCACCCACTTTTTTACCTTGTAAACCTGTGATGTGACAATAAAACTGATTCTGATTCTGATTCTGATTCTGATATCATGCAAAGGTATGCAGTACAGTAGCCTGGAATTGGAACCCAACTGTTTACAATACGGCCCTGTGTCCTTAACATGGGGTTAAGGCTACCAACAATGCTGAGTCCTTACTTAATTCATTACTTACTTAAACAAGAGATCATTACATTCATACCAAAAACCAGGAAAGGATAAAAATGTGAACACATTTCTCCATGCTCTATGACTATGAGTTGATCCATATTTACATTAATAGAAATGTGAGCGGGTACAGTGCTTTAGGCCGCAAGGGGGCATTTGTCATTTTTCATTTTATTACAGATTGTTAAAGTACAGAATATAAGCTTTCATATGAAGTGTCATTCATTGAAATTGGAAAAAAATTGAAGAAGATGTGACCATTTGAATCTTGCTATCTACAATAGTCCAAACTGAAATAATTCCTTCTAAAGAATTTCCACTTCTAGCACCTCTCAGCTCCAGGTAATGGGCGTGAACAATGGGTAATTTATTCAACCTAGCCACTCCTCTAATCATTCCCCCATTGACAACTTTCAGTCAGCTGTCCACTCTATAGAAATTTGATGCAACACAATTAAAATGTTGCCCACTGCTACAACAGATAATTTTCGGATTTTTACTAGTCGACTCATTTGACCAGTGGTGGTACATTTACTCAAGTACTGTACTTTTGTAGGTATTTTTACTTTACTGGAGTGTGACGGTTCCCTGTATAGTATGATAATGTTATGTCACTCTTAGGTTGTATGGTTATGGTTTTGTTGCTTTGTATTCATTTGTGTTCTCATTGGTTCCTATAGGACTTGGGGAGCAGTGAGATGTTGGCAATCAGCCAAATTGGCGTGCACCTGGGCCCGGGTGTCCACGCCCTATAAAAGCCTGCCTCCCCAGTCCTCTTTCTCTCCTTCAGTTCATTTGCTTAAGCTCCTCACCCAACCTACACCTCCTTGTTTCCACCTTATGTTCACACATTCAACACTCACACACACTACACAATCCACTCATGCATACACGCATTACACTACTGACTTTACTGATTTCCACACGTCATCTGTTCATTTATGATCGATTTGTTCCTTTTGGTTATTTAATAAACACTATATTCTTTGTAAACTGCTTCTCCCCTGTATTTTTGTTGTGTTCCCTGGTCCCCCTAGGCCAGGGTCATAACAAAATGGGGGCTTGTTCCGTAAAACTTTTGAGTGTGCAGTAAGTTTGGTGAGTCAAGTGACTCACCCTTCTGCATTTGTTTGCTGCGACGCAGGTGTCAATTAGCCAAATTGGCAGTTGATTAAGGGCTCGTTTGCGTCGTGGTTTTTTGAAAGGAGTGTCATTTGGGAATCAATCCGGGGATTCCCGTGTCCGGTTGGTTCAACGGTCCCGTGAGTAGAGACAAAGCGTTGTTACATGCTTG
Source organism: Gymnoscopelus braueri (assembly GCF_963280865.1). Taxonomy (NCBI): domain Eukaryota; kingdom Metazoa; phylum Chordata; class Actinopteri; order Myctophiformes; family Myctophidae; genus Gymnoscopelus; species Gymnoscopelus braueri. The sequence goes on from NC_137613.1 coordinate 12,388,087, forward strand.
TTTTTGTCTGGACTTTGTTTGGGAGATGCAGTTAATTTCTTTGGTTTGAATTTAATCTATTTAATCTGTTTATTGGGAGTTTGATAAGTAACAGATTTTATTATTAAGTTTCTACGGGTGGGGAGTTTTTTCCTGGTATTTGTGCTGCTAAGTTATAGAGTTATATTCAGTATTATATGAGTGTCCCTGTTAGGTGCGATTTAGTTACTGGGTTAAAAGATTAGGTCGCAGGGTTAGGCCAGGGGGTGGTTTAGGTGCAAGGTGCGGCAGTAGCGGGTGTGTACCGGTGCGTGCACATTCTGTCTCGGGGGCACAGCTAAGGGCTGGATGCAGGTTGCCAGTTCCTGGTTGCTTTTCCTACCCCTTGGTATGAGCTAGGCCTTTGCGGTGGCCTTCAGTGCGTAAATACCTTCCGCAAACCGGCATGAAGACGGGTGGAGTTAGTTTGGGGATTAAATAGAGCAGAGGGGCACTTGTATTTTGTTTTGTTTACCAGCTGGGGGACTAACTTAGCGCACATTAGCCAGGATGTGTACCCTAGAGGCATTTCTGAGTTCTCCTTCTGAGGAACTGTTACTTCAGTGCACCAAAGACCAGTTACTGAAAATAGCAGAGCATTTCAAGATAAAAATTGAGGCAGGTGACAAGAAATTAAAGGAGACCTTAGTGGCAGTGTTAAGAGTACATTTATTTGAAACAAATTTGTTGAAGGAATATGAAGAGTCAAAGACTCCTACTACCCACTTAGAGGCGGCAACGGCGGTGCCGTTACCTGTGTTGATGCCAGGGTTGACGTTCGACCAACAAAAATAACTAATTACGTTGCAAGCAAATTTGCAAGCGGAGCAGGATAAAGTGAGGCTAGACACGCAATATGCAATTGAAAAAATGAAACAGCAAACTGAACAGGCAAAAGTGCAAGTAGAGCAGTCCAGGTTAGACTTGATAAGGGACGGTAAGATTTCAGCTGCGGAACTAGTATCTACAGAACCTGCAGGACAGTCCATGGGGGAGTTTAATGTTAATGGAAATATACGTTTGGTCCCCAAGTTTTCTGAACGTGACCCTGAGGCATTTTTTACAATGTTTGAGCGCGTGGCCGACATGCGGAAATGGCCTGACTCTGCACGCACGTTGCTGTTACAATGCGTATTAACAGGCAGGGCGCAAGAGGTTTATTCGGCAATGAGTGTTGCCGACAGTCAAAACTACTCTCTGGTTAAAGAGGCGGTGCTTAAATCGTTCGAGCTCGTCCCCGAGGCGTACCGACAGCGGTTCAGGTCTTGGAAAAAACATGACAAACAGAGTCATTTGGAATTTGCACGTGATTTGACCACCTACTTTAACCGCTGGTGTAACGCCTCGGAGGTAACAGATTTTGAAGAGTTATGTGATTTGATGATTTTGGAACAGTTTAAAAATTCTGTTCCTGCTCGAGTGGCGACTTATATCTCTGAGCAGAAGGCGAGCAACGCGGCGGACGCTGCAGCGCTCGCTGATGACTATGTCTTGACGCACCGGGGAGAGATTAAGGCGGGCGGTGGCAACTATGTTGCCAAGGAGTCTTATGGCCGATTTAATAAACCTCTTCCTGTCGAAGTTAAAAGCAACAGCAACACTAACAACAGTAGTAATTTGCGTGAGCCGTACAAGGTTTGCAATTACTGTCATAAACGGGGTCACTGGAAATCGGAATGTTTTATGTTAAACGGACCTCCCAGGACTAGACCTTTCAATGCAGGAAATTCGCAACCAAAAGGAGCTGGCATGGCCGCTCCAATTCGTCCGGTGTCCACTTGGGTTTCACCTAATCTCGGTCAAAGATACATCGTTTGCAGCACTGAATTCTTATCGTCCATTTATCATGAAAGGGTCTGTGTCTTTGGTGCAAGGTGGGGAAGAAGTACCGGTAACAATATTGAGGGACACTGGGGCTTTTGACTCATTTATTGTCTCCGCCAGGCCGAAAGGCATGGCGAGAGAGTATGTTTTACCCCCTGTCCGTCCTTCCGTCCGTCCGTCCGTGTGTCCGTGTGTGTGTCCTGTCCGTGTGTTACCAGCTAATCTCCGGCACCGTTGGCCCGGTTGCTGCGAAACTGTGCACACACACTCCCTGGATGCCAATTCAGAACCTCTGCCTCAAATTTTTCACATGGGCCTGTCATAGCGCCACCTGGAGGCCGATTTGTGCAAAACCCATTTTTTTATATTACTCCTACAGATTTTATCCAAACGTCATGCAAATGGGTACACAGTATCTCTATAGTCATGTGATCAACACGGATCTGTCCGATTTCCCATATTCCATCCTCATTGGCTAAGGTTGCCTTCCAAAATTTGCAGGATTGGTCCGTTTTGAACAAAATGCCTCAAATCATGAACGCAGCTTGAGATTTCCGTGAAATTTCACAAACACATTCCCACTAGGCCGAGGTAAAAATGCCACCTGACATTTTTCACATCAGCCTCATGGTGGCGCTATAAAAGGCTGATTTGTGTTTTTAACTATAACTGCACCGATCTGCGTGAAACTTTGCACGCACACTCCCTAGAGGCCAAGGAAAAACATCCGCCCTGCATTTTTCACATTTGCCTTTTATAGCGCCACTTATGTAAAACACATTTTTGGATATTAAGCCTTCACATTTTATCCAAATTTCACACAAATCGGTACACATGATCTCTATAGTCATGTGATCAAGATGGAACTGTTTGATTTTTCATATTTCATCCTGATTGGCTAACAATGACATCTAAAGTTTGCAGAAGTGGCCCGTTTTGAACAAAATGCCACAAATCATGAACAGCGTCCGATTGAGGTGACACTTTACAAGCACATTCGCACTAAGTTGAAGAATAAATACAACCCTTTAATATTGCCCTATTATAGCGCCACCAGGAGGCCGATTTTTTTCAAAACTTTTCTTTGTTGTATTACTCCTACAAATGTTGTCCAATCATCATGCAAATCGGTACCCATTATCTCTATAGTCAAGTGATCAAGATGGTTCTGTCCGATTTTTCATATTCCATCCTGATTGGCAAATTCCGAACATTGTTGGCCCACAATAACCTACCTGACCTGGCGGAGACCTGTGCTCCGAGGAGCACTTTTTCTAGTTCAGGCTGGTGTTCTCCCTTTAACTAATGATTCTGACACGGGTGATGCGGTGCCTATCAGGGGCATAGACATGAATATCCTGTTGGTTCCTTTGCATAAAGTGGTGCTCAAATGTGAACTGTTTCAGGGAGAAGCAAAGCTTGCCGTGCGCCCAGCACTGCCGATTCCAGGGGTAACGGTGATCCAAGGTAACGACCTGGTTGGTGCTCGGGTGTGGGCGAAGGTTCCGCCGCCGGCAGTGGTGACGTCCGTTCCCCTGGCAACGGGGGAAATGGATGAAAGTGAACGTGACTTTCCAGAGGTTTTTACAGCTTGTGCTGTGACACGTGCGATGGCTAAGTTAAAAGAGAAATCTGAGTCACAAGAATCGATTACGACTAAAGTATCTGAAAAGTTTTCAATACCTCTTGCTAATTTTCCATTGTCCATAACACGTTCAGATCTGGTTGCGGAGCAGCAGGCTGACCCCTCTCTGACGGAGCTGGTGCCGCTGATACGGCCAGAGGATGAGCTGCTTGACAGTGCTTGTGGGTATTTTCTGCATTCCAAAATGGCGGCCTCCCTCGAATGCCCTAAAATGGCGGACGGGGGAAGGCGGAAATGCGTTTTCCAGACGGCCCCGGTGTTGCACCGTCAAAACTCCCCTGGTGGGACGAAAGTTTTGTTCCGTGTAGCAACAACGTCTCCGCACAAGAGGCCCGCCCCAGTTGACCTCCCTAAGACGGCGGTCGTCAAGAGGCGGAAGTTGACGGACCAACGGACCCTGGTGTTACCCCCTCAACTCTCCCCGAGAGGGACGGGAGTTTCATTCCGGGTAGAAACTCGACCGAGTAAGGGTTCCGCTGTCTCGTCGAGACGAGGGTCGACGCCTCCGGTTCCCATGGAAACCGGCTCGTCCTCCGAAGCGGTGAGTTCTTCGCGTCCGTTTAGACACGGACGGAGGCGACCACTGCTGCCCCCTGTGGACGCCCTCCCACTGGTTACGCCGGTCGGGCCGGCAGTTTCACCGGTAACCTTGGTAACAAGGCGACGCTTTTCGGAGCTGATGACGTCATTGACCCCCTTCGGCCCCACGAACCCTCTGGCTCGTTGCTTGGCGCAATGGGAAGCCTGCAAACCGACTCCTTGGGTACTGCGTACCAATACAAAAGGATATAGGTTGCAATTTCCCCGTAAACCTCCCCTAATGGCAGACAATTGTTCAAGTCACTCCGGTCCGAGTCCAAGTCGAGTCCCAAGTCATTTGGTCCCAAGTCGAGTCCCAAGTCGTTTGGTCCCAAGTCCAAGTCGAGTCCCAAGTAATTTGGTCCCAAGTCCAAGTCGAGTCCCAAGTCAATCCAACCCTCAGGTCCGAGTCCCAAGTCGAGTCCCAAGTCATTTGGTCCCAAGTCCAAGTCGAGTCCCAAGTCAATCCAACCCTCCGGTCCGAGTCCAAGTCGAGTCCCAAGTCATTTGGTCCCAAGTCCAAGTCGAGTCCCAAGTCTTTCTGCTGTGGGCAAGTCAAGCCGAGTCACAAGTCGAGTCACAAGGTTGTCAAGTCGAGTCACAAGGTTGTGTCAAGTCCCTCACTACTATTGTTCCCCAGCCCACCCACAAAGCACTCAGGTTTATATCTTGAAGAGAGAAACTGTATCTTAAAGTCAAGAATTAAACCAGCATAAAGCTGTTCATTTATCCATTACAACATTACATGTCTGATCATTTAGTTAGAACTAGGGAAAGGCTAAATTACACTAAAGAAATGGCATGTTTGATACAAAATTGTTTATTTTTTAACATTTGGCAGGCTCAAACTTGCACTGCCTTTCTGAGTAGTTGGTGTGTGACATTTCTGTGTAGCAGACATAATACTGCATACACACGCACACGCACACGCACACACACACACACAATTAATAATAATTTACTGACAGTACATTTTGCAGTTTGGGTGCAGTTGGGTCAATCAAAGACAAATAGCCTATAATTATATTAATTATTAATTAATATTGGATAAACTGTGGGTGAAATGATGCAGGAAAGGAAATACATTAATGGCATTTATCTATAGGCCTATTAGGCCTATAATCCTGACGTGTCTGTGTTTGTTTTGTAGTATTTTAATATTACGTTTTCCATCAGGCACAGTTCAGCCATCTAGTACTACAGGAGCAGTGTTGCCAGATTCTGTGAGAGAAACAAGCAACCAGGTCTATGAAAACCAGCCCAAAATCACCCCAAAAGAAGCGACTATGGGCCACATGAGCACTTTAACATATACATCAGCTATTTGAAAATAGTAGATCTACAAGCTCGCGACGCGTTGTGAGCTTGTAGATCTGCTATTTTCAAATAAAATCTTGCGGGGAAATGATGATAAGCAGATCTGGCATAATAAGCAGATCTGGCAACACTACACGTGCTTTTATTTTGTTTTTGCAAAGGGGACCTTGGTAAAAAAAACTAAAAAAAACTAAAACACAGTGGAATAAAGGCATCTCTTTAAGCTTATATGTATATATATATATATAGCAGAGAGAAACTTATGGTGGAAAAAAAATAAGGAAGGAATTCAAGTTTGGTGGAGTGATTTGGTGAAGTTAAAGTTATTAAACCTGCGGACGAATGGAAAAGTGGCGACGTGAGAAAGTGATGGATTACGCAAACACTTTATTGCTGTTACCATGGATAAAGTAAATTCGACAGTGGTGAGTGACTTTCATGTTTACAAGTACGTATATCTCGCTGGCTGGTGCTACTGTTGCTGTTGGGGTGGTGGCTGGCTGGGGTCATAAACAAAACACGAACGACTATAGTTGCATCGCGACGCGTTGTGAGCTTGTAGATCTGCTATTTTCAAATAGCTGATGTATATGTTAGAGTGCTCATGTGGCCCATAGTCGCTTGACTCGCTTCTTTTGGGCTGGTTTTCCTAGACCTGGTTGCTTGTTTTTCCTCACAACACTGGCACTGATGATAACTAGACGGCAGCCGTCGTAGAATCAAAATGACCCCGCTGGGGGTGGCGGTGGCGTTTGCGGTAGAGTGAGCATGGGTTTGTATAAAGAGAGAAAGCGCATTTGCGGTAGAGTGAGCATGGGTTTGTATAAAGAGAGATAGCGCATTTGCGGTAGAGTGAGCATGGGTTTGTATAAAGAGAGAGAGCACATTTGCGGTAGAGTGAGCATGGGTTTGTATAAAGAGAGAGAGGCATTTGCGGTAGAGTGAGCATGGGTTTGCATAAAGAGAGAGAGCGCATTTCACACACAGATCATTCACAGGGAAAAAAACAAAACGAGTCATCGGAGTCATCTTGTCTCGAGTCGAGTCGAGTCGGGAGTCATTCGCTTGCAAGTCCGAGTCGAGTCTCAAGTCTCGTTGGTCTTTTACCTTCCAAGTCCGAGTCGAGTCGCAAGTCTTTACATTCAAAGTCCGAGTCGAGTCGCAAGTCGTCAAATATGCGACTCGAGTCAGACTCGAGTCACTATGACTCGAGTCCAATTGTCTGCCCTAACGGACACGGTTATTTTCTCCCAAGCGTCTGGCCAGGCGGCTGTGACGCTACGGTAGGAAGTGGTGTCTCTGCTGAGCAAAGGGTGCCATCAGAGAATTATCCCCGAATCAGAGCCGGCTAGGTTTCTATTCGGAATATTTCCTGGTGAAAAAGAAAGGGGGGGGGGGGTGTGAGACCTATTCTGAACCTAAATGGTTTAAATAGGTTTCTGACGATCTTCAAATTTCGTATGCTAACAACAGCCAGGTTGTTACGATCAATACGACAGGGGGATTGGTGGACGAGTATAGATCTGAAAGATGCCTATTTTCACGTCCCAATCTACCCCGTGCACCGGAAGTTCCTACGTTTTGGCTTTGAAGGCAAAGTATACGAGTACACGGTGCTTCCGTTCAGCATGTCACAGAGCCCTCGGGTCTTCGTGAAATGCACGGACGCGGCTATCTTCCCGCTACGCCGGCAGGGTCTCCGTCTGGCGACGTACATAGATGACTGGCTGCTGGCGGCGGGGTCGGGGGAAGAGGTGGCGGGGCACACTGAGTTGGCTATTGCGCACCTGACATCCCTGGGTTTTACGATCAATACTCGAAAGAGTGTTTTGATCCCATCCCAGAAAACCACCTTCGTGGGGATTTCTCTGGACTCATCCACGATGGTGGCGCGCCTGTCTCAAGACAGAGTGGTTCCTGGCGTACGTGCGCTCTTTACTCGTGGGGCGCAGAGTTGCGTACAGGACATACATGCAGGCTGCAGGTCTCATGGCCTCGGCCATACACCTGACTCCACATGAGACCTTTTCAGAGGTGGATGCGGAGTCTTAAGATACCACACACCATGAAGTTTCGAAAAGTGATGGTCTCTCCCTGGTGCATGACGACATTGCAACAGTGGTCACAGGCGTCCTTCCTGTCCGGTGGAGTCAGGATGGGCAAGGTGGTGACACGGAAAGTGGTTACCACGGACGCTAGCCTCTCAGGTCGGGGGGCTGTCCACGAAGGCTACTCAGCCAGGGGGGTGTGGACTTCTGCTCAGAAGGTGTACCACATCAACTATTTGGAGTTGTTGGCGGTCTTCCTCGCCCTCCGACGGTTCGAGGACCGTATTGTGGGATGTCATGTTCTGGTTAGAACGGATAACACCACAACGATGTGCTATGTCAATAAACAAGGGGGCCTGGGCTCTGTTGTTTTGGACTAATTAGCACGCGAACTGACGCTATGGAGCACATTGCGCCTAGCCTCGTTACGCGCCTCCCATGTGCCGGGTCTCCTCAACAGCGGCACGGATCTGCTGTCTAGGGGCGAGCTTCGGTACGAGGAGTGGTCTCTCAAACCGCAGGTGGCGAGCCTGATCTGGCTTCGGTTCGGTCGGGCTCAGATTGACCTGTTTGCGTCCAAGAGGAACGCAAAGTGTCCACGATTATTTTCTTTGAATAACAAGGATTCCTCCTTGGGAGTGGACGCATTGGCACACGTCTGGCCGGACGTTCTGCTGAATGCTTTCCCACCTTTAGAGCTGATCCTGTCCGTTCTGGAACGGGTCAGGGTCCAAGGCAGGACGGCCCTGCTGGTGGCCCCAGCAGGGGGTAGCAGGGGTATGGAGGTCGGAGATCACTCCGCTCCTCTACGCTGACTCTACGCTGGTCCAAGGCAGGACGGCCCTGCTGGTGGCCCCAGCAGGGGGTAGCAGGGGTATGGAGGTCGGAGATCACTCCGCTCCTCTACGCTGACCCATGGCCTCTTCCGCTTTCCAGAGATCTTCTGAGACAAGGCGGAGATGAGGTGTTTCACGACTCCCCCCGGGCATTGGACCTGTGGGTCTGGCCCGTGAGGGGTCGGTGAAGAGCCGGGGAGGCCGGCCTGGTGGTGCATGTCCCTAGGGGGATGCAGTTTGTGCCGTCGGCCGTCCGGGTTGTGGCCTTGACAGAGGTTTTTGGGCCTCTGTGGCCCTTGCTCGACCATAGTGGCACCGGGGGTGTCATGTATGGTCTGGGTCAGGGGGGGACTAGGGTCAGGGGTCGTTGGCACTGGCTTTGGCTGGTTGCTCTTCCCCTGACCGGTGGTCTCCTTTCTGTTTCCCTGGGGCCGGCTGGGCCGGGCCCTGGATTGAAATAGGAGCCTGGCTCTCTTTCAGGGGGAGATCAGGTCCATCTGATGGGCTCCCGTTTCATTTCCCTTCTCTTGACCCTTTTGGGTCATGCGCCTGTTTCCCTGGGGCCGGCTGGGCCAGGCCCAGGGATGAAAGGTGGGGACAGGAGCCTGGCTCTCTTTCAGGGGGAGATCAGGTCCATCTGATGGGCTCCTGTTTCGTTTGCCTTCTCTTGACCCTTTTTGGGTCATGCGGCTGTTTCCCTGGGGCCGGCTGGACCAGGCCCAGGGATGGAAGGTGGGGACAGGGGCCTGGCTCTCTTTCAGGGAGAGATTCGTCTGATGGGCTCCTGTCTCATTTCCCTTCTCTTTGACCTTTTGGGTCATGCGTCTGGGGGTCAGGTCTTGCCGGGAGGCATGACTTTTGACCTTGGGGCGTACAGGTTGGATAGGGTTTTTCCTGGGACTCCCCAGGGGGGTCTATGTGTCCCACAAGTAAGTTTCTTATGAAGAAACGACAAGAACAACTAGGGGTTACGTAGGTAACCCCAGTTTTCTTAGTTTTGTAGTAAGAAACTTACTGGAAACCCCTTCTGTGCGCTTCGACTAGCGTGCAGAGTGAAGGGTATCAGAGGATGAACCTGGTGACGCAGGGGGTTTTATAACCAACCGGTTTCCGGTTTCCGGTTTGCGTCACAGAACCCTGTCCAATCGAAGATTGTTTCCGGGAGCATATGTGTTGTGCTCTGTGCAATCGCCAGAGGGCGATGATATCCCATAAGTACGTTTCTTACAATGAAACTAAGAAAACTGGGGTTACCTACGTAACCCCTAGTTACTAGTTACTTTGCAGATATAAATTATTACATTATAAAACATACATTAACCACTTCAGCCCTATTTGAAAATAGCCGATCTACAAGCTCACAATGCGCATTGCGACGCGTTGTGAGCTTGTAGATCAGCTACTTTCAAACATTTTAGTACTTATACTTTAGGTACTTTAAGTATATTTTGATACCAATACTTTAGTACTTTTACTTTGATTGAACTCAAGTAACATTTTGAGCACTTTTACTTGTAACAGGGTATTTTTATATTGTGGTATTGCTACCACCGAGTGCTTCTTCCACCACTAAATTTGACACACTGGTAGTCGACTATAGTCGAGGTTTACCTATTAATAATAAAGACACGCACCAGCTAGGTTGCCATGACAACAATGCTAGTAGCTCGCGTTGGATTAACTCCAACCTGGTGTTTGCACTCTCCATTTACAACCCGTACATCTACATTAACGTTCAGATTTCAAATATAAAGTGCTTACCTCATGGCCACGGATGTTACAATTCACTTCGGGTGGGTCTAAGTACCCGTATCTTCCATATTGTTCAATAAAAAGCATTTTATTTATTATTATTATTTTTTTATCCCGCGACTTTTGTAACCCATTTTTTTCACCCGGTGCCAATTTCCTAAGTGATCCTGGGCGCTACACCTGCCCTACACCAGCGCTACACCAGTCCCCTTCAGACTAGGGAGGCCAGGGCCGAGCTCATGCTTCCTTCAATGCATGAGAGCCAACTGACTTTCTTGTCACCTGACAGGGGGGAGTTTCCCTGGTAGGACGTAGCGTGTGGAAGGAACACGTTATTCCAACCAGTTCCCTTCCCCTCCATCAGGCGCCCCGGCTGTCATGGGGGAGACGGTATAGCGACCAGGATTACTACATGTTTTTGTGAGGGTATTAACTACCCTAGGAGACACGGGGAGAACATGCAAACTCCACACAGAGTACGCCCTTTCACCAACCCCACCTAGGGTATGGGCGCTGATGACGCGGAGGAGAAGACACGCCCCCAGCGCCCACAGCGTCCCCGGCGGGAATCGAACCCAGGACCTTCTAGCTGTGAGGCGACAGCGCTACCGACTGCGCCACCGTGCCCCCCAATAATATAAAATAAAAAGCATTTTAATCCGATCGGCGGCCATTTTCTCATAGTTATAACGTATCAGAGTGCAATACACCCCCCAACCGATACGGCCACGTAGTTGAAAAAAAAAACTAGACAATGGCCACCAATCGGATCAAAATGCTTTTTATTGAACAATACGGAAGATACGGGTACTTTGTGTGACATAAACACCCGTGGCCATGAGATAAGCACTTTATATTTGAAATCTGAACGTTTATGTAGATGCACGAGTTGTAAATGGAGAAATGCAAACACCAGGTGTACGTTCAGCCATGACGCTTGACGACGGGCTAACAATGCTAAGCTACTAGCGTCGTTACTCCACCGTTGTTTTGTCCACATCTTCAGTGAAATACTTCCATACAAACGAACGTCGAGCGGCCTGTTGTTTAGCTGGGGCCGCCCTCACCTAGCTGCTGTGTTCGCTACAACGTTATATTGTTTATACAACTAGATTCTGTCCCGAAAAAGACTAACGCAATACTGGCCGCTTCCCACCGTGGTGAAGTTAGTTTCAGCCTCAGGTTGAATATTCACCCAGTGGATATTACTCCAGTAAAGTAAAAATACCTCAAAATTGTACTTAAGTACAGTACTTGAGTAAATGTACTTAGTTACTTTACACCACCACAGAGGGGAGCGTTACTGATGGGCGGGGATAAGGCTTGTAACCGGAGAACAATGGGCCAACGACCAACCAAAACCACTCATGCTAATGTTGTCCCTGCAAGTTAAAACCACTCTCCGCCCCCACAAGAGCGACAGAAACACACAGAAACACTGCTGTTTTTGTAATGTACTTTAAACCACTTAATGATTCTAAAACGACTATCTTTTGGAATACAAACCTTCTTCAACATTCGAACTGTGTTAATATGAAAAAAAAAGGAAAGCACCAAAAAAAAAAAGAAGTTAATTTGCTCTTTTCTACTCTTTGTCAATGGCCGAGTTGATCCCCAAATTTCAAGCCACAGTCACAAATGTGTGTTTATTCTGCTGTTGCCGAATCACTCTGGATAAAGATCATCATATAAATGTATAAAATATAAAAGTAATCAGTACTATCTCACCAAGACGATTTTCTTCAGTGGTGACATCATCCCTCTCCTTCTTCATCATCCTCAGCTCTTCATCTTTCTTCTTCAGTTGATCGTCTCTTTGCTTCAGTTGAGCTGTGAGTTTCTCTACTTCCTGGGTCAGCTTGCGTTGCTCTGCTGCCATCTCTTTGGTTACTAATGTTGACGACACACATAAAGGAAACATAATTTCAGATTACTGACCAGTCTTTAGGTCTGATTAAGTCCTCAGTTTCTCTAATTCAGTCTTCAGATCACAGATCTGCTGAGCTGCAATGTTGAAGATATACTTAATATATTAAATAGTATTCATTATTTAATGACAAAAATAATAAAGAGAGATGAGGTCTTTTTTTAATAATCAATTTCTCACCAAGCTGTTTGTTTTCAGTGATGACATCATCCCATTGCTTTTTCATCGTCTTCAGCTCTTCATCTTTCTGATTCAGCTCTTGGTCTCTTTCTGTCAGTAGTTTATTACTTTCATCCAATTCTTGGCCTTTTTCAGTGAGTAGTTTATTACTTTCAACCAATTCTTGGCCTTTTTTTGTCAGTAGTTTATTACTTTCATCCAATTCTTGGCCTTTTTTTGTCAGTAGTTTGTTACTTTCATCAAATTCTTGGCCTTTTACTGTCAGTAGTTTATTACTTTTATCCAATTCTTGGCCTTTTTCTGTCAGTAGTTTCTTACTTTCAACCAATTCTTGGTCTCTTTCTGTCAGTAGTTTATTACTTTCAACCAATTCTTGGCCTTTTTTTGTCAGTAGTTTATTACTTGCATCCAATTCTTGGCCTTTTTTTGTCAGTAGTTTCTTACTTTCAACCAATTCTTGGTCTCTTTCTGTCAGTAGTTTATTACTTTCAACCAATTCTTGGCCTTTTTTTGTCAGTAGTTTATTACTGTCATCCAATTCTTGGCCATTTTGTGTCAGTAGTTTATTACTTTCATCCAATTCTTGGCCTTTTTCTGTCAGTAGTTTATTACTTTCATCCAATTCTTGACCTTTTTTTGTCAGTAGTTTATTACTTTCATCCAATTCTTGGCCTTTTTTTGTCAATAGGTTATTACTTTCATCCAATTCTTGGTCTTTTCTTGTCAGTAGTTTCTTACTTTCCTCCAGTTCTGTCCGTAGGACCTGCAGATCTACAGAACATATACGTTTAGATGAACCACAGACATTGTAACGTGTGTGTGTTTGTGTGTGTGTGTGTGTGTGTGTGTGTGTGTGTGTGTGTGTGTGTGTGTGTGTGTGTGTGTGTGTGTGTGTGTGTGTGTGTGTGTGTGTGTGTGTGTGTGTGTGTGTGTGTGTGTGTGTGTGTGTGTGTGTGCGTGCGTGCGTGCGTGCGTGCGTGCGTGCGTGCGTGCGTGCGTGCGTGCGTGCGTGCGTGTATTACTCTACTTGTGAGGGCAAAACATCCCCACTAGTATAGTATGATAAATATACATTGTGAGGACCATTTTCCAGGTCCTCACAAGAGAAATGGTTATTTTATGGTTAGAAAAGATTTTTAGAGAAAAGGCTTACAATTAGGAAAAGATTATAGGTTGGGTTAAAGGTTAGGATTAGACATTTAGAGGATAAGTTTAGGGGTTAGAATTTAAACTTAATCGCACGCCGGTGTCGTGCACTGAAAATATCAGATCTAAAAACTCACTCGTGTGTATGTGTGTGTGTGTGTGTGTGTGTGTGTGTGTGTGTGTGTGTGTGTGTGTGTGTGTGTGTGTGTGTGTGTGTGTGTGTGTGTGTGTGTGTGTGTGTGTCTGTGTGTGTATAATTGTTTCATTGATAAATGTACAGTATAATAAAGTTGAATGTACAGTTTTCGTTAAGTCTATAGTTATCCTACTTACCAAACACATGAGCTGAATTCTTTCTTCTATTCTTCTGCTCTGCTGTCTCCTTGCTGAGATAAGCTTCAGCTTTAGCTTTAGCTTTAGCTTTAGCTTTAGCTTTAGCTGATTCTACATGAAGAGAGTTATACTGTGTTTTAATAACAACTCTTCATCATGTTATACTGACTGGATAATAAATACATTTAACATTAAATCAACTTCAGTCTTGAATACTTGTACATGAAGAAGAAACAGGGACGCTGGAAGTCATTTATGCCAAGGGGGGCTTGGCTTGGCGGGGGACTTTCACATGATTTTTTTCACATGTGTCCTGCGATTTTTTCCACATTTTTCACGTTTTTTCACCTTTTTCAACAAATATTGTATTCCCCAAAGTTAAATACATCATTGTTTTAATATATAAGTGTGTATATAGACTTTAAAATGATATATATTTGTTTAATTTACAAAAAAATCAAAAAAAAAAAAAGAAATCAAAATGTTTTCAATTTTTTTCTTTCTCTTCCCCACCACCAGGGGTGCTGCAGCACCCTCAGCACCCCACTTCCCGCGTCCCTGAGAAGAAAAGGCATGCAAGAATCTGAACGCATCAGATAAAAAGAGACTTTGTATACCTATTGTAAATATTATTATATTATAGTATTATATACATTATTATTATGTAAATATAAGCTGAATTACTGATTTATGTGAATAATTATGTCACTCTCCTCCCATGGGTCCTGGGCTGAGAGTTCAAAATAACTCAACTAAATAAATAAATACAGAAGTGCCACAATGTTAATTTACATCTATTTGTAGGATGGGGAATGACTGATTTAAGCAGCCATACCTGCCTGAGTCAAACTAATTGGACTCAGAGCTATAGGTGTAGCTAAGGATAAATCAGTCATCTCCACAAACATTCAGAGAGAGACACTGTCCAGACAGAAGTTATCATCAGCTCTCCCCTGTAACAGATGTTTAGTTTCCTTGTGGCTTTGTACCACAGTACAGTAAACACCAAAGGCACAGCCAGCAGCATGTATCTCCGCGAAGGTATTCAAAATATTTGAAGGGGTCCTTGGGGCCAAAAAGCACCGTTTATTCACACTGGGGGAGTGGCTGTGATTCTTTTTTCTTGCACACTGTTCTGTTAGATAACAACAACTTCATAGAAGACTGTTGTGATATCTGATCGCGCCTGTGACCTTTGAACTCTCTCTTGCAGGACAATTTAACCGATCCAGATCCCATTGGCCTTGATTCTCAACTTTGTATCAGGTCAGATTAATGTCTTCATAACACTAATGTCACACCAGGTGTTTCAGCCTATGAGAGATGTTACATCTTCTATTAGAGGACACATTATATCATACTATGGTTTCTAAAAAGAAATCAAAATGTTTTCAATTTTTTTCTTTCTCTTCCCCACCACCAGGGGTGCTGCAGCACCCTCAGCACCCCACTTCCCGCGTCCCTGAGAAGAAAAGGCATGCAAGAATCTGAACGCATCAGATAAAAAGAGACTTTGTATACCTATTGTAAATATTATTATATTATAGTATTATATACATTATTATTATGTAAATATAAGCTGAATTACTGATTTATGTGAATAATTATGTCACTCTCCTCCCATGGGTCCTGGGCTGAGAGTTCAAAATAACTCAACTAAATAAATAAATACAGAAGTGCCACAATGTTAATTTACATCTATTTGTAGGATGGGGAATGACTGATTTAAGCAGCCATACCTGCCTGAGTCAAACTAATTGGACTCAGAGCTATAGGTGTAGCTAAGGATAAATCAGTCATCTCCACAAACATTCAGAGAGAGACACTGTCCAGACAGAAGTTATCATCAGCTCTCCCCTGTAACAGATGTTTAGTTTCCTTGTGGCTTTGTACCACAGTACAGTAAACACCAAAGGCACAGCCAGCAGCATGTATCTCCGCGAAGGTATTCAAAATATTTGAAGGGGTCCTTGGGGCCAAAAAGCACCGTTTATTCACACTGGGGGAGTGGCTGTGATTCTTTTTTTCTTGCACACTGTTCTGTTAGATAACAACAACTTCATAGAAGACTGTTGTGATATCTGATCGCGCCTGTGACCTTTGAACTCTCTCTTGCAGGACAATTTAACCGATCCAGATCCCATTGGCCTTGATTCTCAACTTTGTATCAGGTCAGATTAATGTCTTCATAACACTAATGTCACACCAGGTGTTTCAGCCTATGAGAGATGTTACATCTTCTATTAGAGGACACATTATATCATACTATGGTTTCTAAAAAGAAATCAAAATGTTTTCAATTTTTTTCTTTCTCTT
This sequence comes from Gymnoscopelus braueri, assembly GCF_963280865.1. Lineage (NCBI taxonomy): Eukaryota > Metazoa > Chordata > Actinopteri > Myctophiformes > Myctophidae > Gymnoscopelus > Gymnoscopelus braueri. Next base: position 12,404,008 of record NC_137613.1, read on the forward strand.
CCCCACCACCAGGGGTGCTGCAGCACCCTCAGCACCCCACTTCCCGCGTCCCTGAGAAGAAAAGGCATGCAAGAATCTGAACGCATCAGATAAAAAGAGACTTTGTATACCTATTGTAAATATTATTATATTATAGTATTATATACATTATTATTATGTAAATATAAGCTGAATTACTGATTTATGTGAATAATTATGTCACTCTCCTCCCATGGGTCCTGGGCTGAGAGTTCAAAATAACTCAACTAAATAAATAAATACAGAAGTGCCACAATGTTAATTTACATCTATTTGTAGGATGGGGAATGACTGATTTAAGCAGCCATACCTGCCTGAGTCAAACTAATTGGACTCAGAGCTATAGGTGTAGCTAAGGATAAATCAGTCATCTCCACAAACATTCAGAGAGAGACACTGTCCAGACAGAAGTTATCATCAGCTCTCCCCTGTAACAGATGTTTAGTTTCCTTGTGGCTTTGTACCACAGTACAGTAAACACCAAAGGCACAGCCAGCAGCATGTATCTCCGCGAAGGTATTCAAAATATTTGAAGGGGTCCTTGGGGCCAAAAAGCACCGTTTATTCACACTGGGGGAGTGGCTGTGATTCTTTTTTCTTGCACACTGTTCTGTTAGATAACAACAACTTCATAGAAGACTGTTGTGATATCTGATCGCGCCTGTGACCTTTGAACTCTCTCTTGCAGGACAATTTAACCGATCCAGATCCCATTGGCCTTGATTCTCAACTTTGTATCAGGTCAGATTAATGTCTTCATAACACTAATGTCACACCAGGTGTTTCAGCCTATGAGAGATGTTACATCTTCTATTAGAGGACACATTATATCATACTATGGTTTCTGAAGCAATGCATGAAATGAACTGCTCTTATTACAAGGCTAGATAATGAATTCCTCCTCTCCAGATTTATGTCTCTAAATTCTCAAGGTTATTTGATACACTCATACTGTATAATCATATCAATCATACTCTATCTGTGTCAGTTATTCAGCTCATGCAAATAGTACAGTATGTCTCATCTAACTAACCTGTCTATAACACCTACCTGGTTCCTTTCATCCAGATACAAATGTCTACTATTCCTGCAGACTAAAGACCATTTTAGAGAACCCAATTTCAGAAGCAGAACTTATTATAGACATTAGTACAATGCAGAGCGGGTCAGATTTTCAATGGTGTGACAAGTGGGGCGTGGCAACAGACTTTTTAAATGGTCAGGACCAGGGAAGGGTGCATATCTGGTGCAGTGGTTAGATGGGTTGGATTACGCTGAATATTGTCTATGGGTTTATGTTGCAGGTGGATTCAATCATGGTCAATAAAATGATCACTTTTTATTACAGTGCATTGTGCATTTACACAGTGTTATGGAAGAAGAGGCCTAGACATTTCTCCCAAGAGCAAACTGATGTAACATAACATTAGCTTGGGGTTAGTGATGTTTGGTGATGAGCCAAAGAGAAACTGTCATATGGTGTAATAATCTAGTTGACCAATCTGTAAGACTTTTATGAAGGAGAAACCTATATGGATAAATGCCTTCAATATTCTGTGTGAGTCATGATGACGTAGTTGACCTTATTGACACCAAAATTGCTGGATGCTGCTGATCTGCAAACAACACCCCCTACTGCACCTCTCCTCCCACACCAGTGTACAGTGAATCCCCAAAACACCAAATACAGGCAGTGGGTAAGAACCCTGAGCCACTGCAAAATGAGGAATGGTCTATCTATTCATCCGAAGTCAGTGCAACTGTTGAAAGTGCTCCTGCTCCAAAGTAGAGCCCTTAAACCCACCCTTACTCTCTGTGGTTCCTGTTCAGGTCACCTTTAGAATTTATACACAACTTCATAGACATTTCTGTATCAGTACAATTCCACTGTAAATCACCCTTCATAATAATCCTTTGTTTCCTCTCTTACAACATGATGGGGTGTTTGATGCATGTCACTGTTATTGAGAATGATAGAGTCCCAATAGTCGTTGGTGTCACGTCCACACCCATCGAAGCACACACACACACACACACACACGCCAGTTTCCACTGAGTAGCCACAGTATTTATTGCCTCACTCATGCCACTATTCTCTGCCTGCAGATCAGACCAGTTTAACTCTAGTCTAGCTCGCTTCAACATGTTATTTGGAACCTGTATTTCTGCCTGTTTATGACCTCTGCCTGTATCTGGATTTTACCCTTATGCGACACGTTGTGAGCTTGTCGATCAATTATTTTCTGTGAAAGCCTTCCCCACGATAAGGATGCTGAGGTTTAAGTGGTTAAATAACCTAGACACGACATAAAATTATTAAATAAGTTAATCTGCTATCTCATAATTGTGTATGATAATCTGTCAATAATATAAATCAGCTTGGCTGTTAACTTAAATGACACTATTTTGTACTGTTTGGACCAGGACCGGACCCACGGACCACGGCTAGCCTTACCCCTCTTGGACCAGGCGCCATGCAGACTGCCCCCTCAGAACTCTGACCCACGCTCCCCCTTTGACTATGTCTCTGCCTGGTCCCTTTGCCCCCGGTTGCTTCTCCCCCCAGCCTTTGTTCAATAAAACCTGTAAACCTGTTTAAATAAATAATAATGTGAAAAGGTCTTGTAGGTTTTGTATTCAAACTAAAAACATTAGACCTGAAACAATATAAGATACAATGGCCAGGTTTCCCAAACGACTTTGAGCTCAGACGCAGCCTAGAAGCTGCGTGAGAGCCTCCACGCACATGCGCAGTAGCAACCCCGCCACGATCTATCTTCATTAGTAGCAGCTGTGTGTCCCCAACGTGCCATCTAAACTGGCTTCAGGAGATACCATCGTCGCAGGTTCTCGTTACGTGTGTGCTAAAACTACATTCGTGAGACAGCATAGACGTAAAGACCTCCTGGACGAAGTCTACGTAAATCCGACGTAAACTACGTAGTGCTGTCTGCCGCTACACTGCAGTTTAAACACCCTTTGCGAAAGTGAAATGGATCATAAAAATACCAGAGCCAACTGTCAGATGTCCTGAAGCAGTCCACTCCAAATACAACTTTTGAATAATATATTTATGAATGAAATTACAGTGGTGAGTTGACATCTGCAAGTTAAATAAAACACTAAAGTGTCCCCATTATGCAAGTAAATTAAATATACTTAAAATACCAAAAGGTATGCAAAATGTCCCATTTCCCAAATTTAATATGTATTAAAATCTTTTGAAAATAGCAGATCTACAAGCTTGTGAAGCGTTGTGAGCTTGTAGATCTGCTAGTTTCAAAAGATTTTTTAACCATTCATAAAAATGTTGAGCGCAACAGCTGTCACTTTGTGAGAGGAACTGGGGACTTTCATCATAACGTTTAACTATAAAACTTCGAAATTTAGGAAACATGTTTAGCTCAGCATCATTTATATACCTTTAGTTAACTTGCCATATGCTTAATATTTTTATCAGACGATCGGATCATCCGTGAGAGTACAATTTGTAAACTTCGGGTTCATGCATAAAGGACGAAGCAGCGTAGCCCTGGTTCAGAGCGTTAGTGTGTTCCCTCTAACGCCCTGGAAGACCCCTCGCTCTGCGATTGTACAAGGAATTCCGCTGCCCTGCGAGTGCTCAAGAGTAGTAAAAATAAACAAAACCATTTCGCTACTCACCAAAGCAAAGGCTGTTTTGTGTTGTTGAAAGTCTATTCTCGGAGGTGGGAAGCCTCTCAGCACCCCAACTACTCTGTAAAATACACTTTTTGGGCAGCAAATAAAATATGTCAGCGAGACGGAAATTATTTTTATTTACTCCACAGTGCCCTCTACAGATCTGTAGGATTGAACTTACCATTAACCAAAATCTGTAGAGGGCACTGTGGAGTAAATAAAAATAATTTCCGTCTCGCTGACATATTTTATTTTCTGCCCAAAAAGTGTATTTTACAGAGTAGGTGGGGTGCTGAGAGGCTTCCCACCTCCGAGAATAGACTTTCAACAACACAAAACGAGAAAGGGCGTGCAAAAGACCTGGCTATCGAGCTCAGGCTTATTAGCATGACTGGTAACGTGTCGTGCTGGCGAGTGGGAGTTTCGGGTTCAATCCCAGCTCACTGCTTCCCTAAATATGCATGGATCCGGTGTTTATAAATTCTAGTAAATTCCGATCATCTCATAAGAGGTGACAGAGCCAACTGTCAGATGTCCTGAAGCAGTCCACTCTAAATACAACGTTTGAATATATTTATGCATTAAATTACATCTACAAGCTTAAGAGGCGTTGTGAGCTTGCAATCTGCTATTTAAAAAAATATATTTATACATATTAAACTTGGGAAATGGGACATTCTGCGTCCTTTTTTAAAAATATATATTTAGGGGCTTTTTTGCCTTTATTTGGACAGGACAATAGACTGACAGGAAAAGGGAAGAGAGACACAGTAAGGTCGTCGGTACTAGAGTCGAACCCGCGACAGCTATCTTGATGGATTTCCATATTGTGTGACATGCGCCTAGACCGCTAGGCTAGTGGACGACCCATACTGAATGCTGTTACTTTTGGTAATTCTTTTTTTTTTCATATACATTTATATCTTGCAGACGTCAGCTGTCACTTTGTGAGGGGAACTGGGGTCTTACGTCCTTTAGTTAACTTGGCTTGCTTAATATTTTTATGTGTGTGTGTGTGTGTGTGTGTGTGAGAGAGAGAGAGAGAGAGAGAGAGAGAGAGAGAGAGAGAGTGTGTGTGTGTGTGTGTGTGTGGTCGGTCGGTCGGTCTTTTCATAGATCTATTTCGCTACGATGGGTGTTACTACCGCCCCAGGTCGCTAGTAACAAACTGCTCCGTAGGAGAGCACTGCAGGGCTACGCCTCTCGCAGAAGTAGGAGGAGAGTAGGATACGCCATTCTGTCTCCCAAATGTAGTTTTAGCAGACACGCAACGCCGTGGACGTGGGAAGCGATTGCACGTTGGGCAGAACCAGCTGCTACTAATGAGGGTAGAGCGTTGGTTTCGCCGGGTCCCAGGCTCTTACGCAGGCTGCGTAGGTAGCGCATGAGCTGAAATCTACGTGGCTGCTATGGTACTGCGCAGATTGTGTGGACACACGTAAGACCCGTCGTAGAACCTGCGCAGATGCTCAACGCAGCATCTCTACGAATCTCGTTGGGAAACGCGGCCAATGACTGTTTAGAAAAGAAAAAAAAATGTACATAAAGATGACAGATTATTATTATTAATTTAATCGTTAACTACTTAAACTCTATGGTTGGTTAAAACTGCAAACATTAGTACAAGAGGTGATTTGGGAAGCTCATGACCTTAATAATAACTTATATTTGTATTTAAATTAAATTAAATTAATTTAATTTAATTTAACATAAGAAAATTGTACCATCCAAGTAGAATATGTTTGATACTCACCATCATCTTCATATTCTTAATGCATAAAAAGAAATGAAAAACACATTTGTTTAGAAAACTGATATTTTATACATAAAGATGACAGAGTGTTTTCTTATAAGTTGTTAAATAACCTGGAATAAGAAATGTACATCAGCTATTTTTAATGAAGATATTTGGTATAGAGGGGAAAAGTGGTCCAAGTACAGAGTTAACTCAGGTCTGTTTCACTAAGTATAGAGGGTTTCATTGGTTAAGACTCCTTCAGTTTGTATTCGGCTGATGATAAGAAGACAGATTATTATTATTATTTCCATTGTTTAACTATTTTAACCCTATATGGTTGACCGGGGTCTCTCAGAGCTCTATACTAGTGTCTTTTCTGTTTTATGTGGTGAAAGCTTTCTCTGAAAATAGCTGATCGACAAGCTCACAACGCGTCGCAGTAGGTAGGACACTTTGTGAGCTTGTCTATCAGCTATTTTCTGTGAAAGCCTTCCCCACAATAAGGATTCTGGGGTTGAAGTGGTTAAATAACCTAGACACAACATAGAATGATTAAATAAATGAGTCTGCTATCTCAATATTGTGTATGATAATCTGTCAATAATATGAATCAGTTTGGCTGTTAACTTAAATGACACTATCTTGTACTGCAGTGGTTCTCAACCTGTGGGTCAGGACCCCCAGGGGGGTCCCCATATTATTTTGGGGGGTCCCCAGATGATTAGCTTAATGTGCAACATTGTTTTCTCACTCAACAGTAAACAAACCAACATACAGTATAAGAGTATACAGGGTATCTGCACATTTCTAAAGTGACAATTTAAGGACTTTTAGGACCTTTTTAATACCTCTAACATGAAAAGGGAAAAAATACCATTAAGCTACTGTGTGAAAAGTAATCAACAAACTATTCTATTAAACATAAAGGCCAAATTGTCAAATATTACCAAAGAAAGAGGCAAACATTGTGGAAATAGCCGATCTACATGCTCACAACGCAAGGCATTATGAGCCTGAGATCAGCTATTTTCACAATATTTATCTGTGGAACCGAGTCAATTAAAATTGAATGCCTCAACTCCTACAATTCCAAGAGCTTGTCAGGGTGGGGGGTCACCAGTTCAAATATGATTATTTTGGGGGGTCCCCAGTTCAAATATGATTATTTTGGGGGGTCGTGGCCTGAAAAGGTCGAGAACCACTGTTGTAGAGTATATGGTATGCAGTAAGGTCTGCTACTGTACTGTAAGTACTGTACTTAAGTACAATTTTGAGGTATTTGTACTTTACTTGAGTATTTCCAATTTCCAATACTTTAACTTCTACTCCACTACATTTCGGATCCAAATATTGTACTTTTACTCCACTACATTTATTTGAAAACTTTAGTTACTAGTTACTTTGTAGATTTTGATTATTATTACAAAACTTACATTAAGCACTTCAGCCCAAATACATTTCGGCCATTTGAAAATAGCTGATCTACAAGCTCACAATGCGTTGCATAGCGAAGAATTGTGAGCTTGTAGATCTGCTATTTTCAAAAGATTGTTATACATTTTGATATTTTAAATGGGACATTCTGCATAATTAGTACTTATACTTTAACCCTCGTAGGGTCCTCGGGTCCTTTTGACCCGGTTTAACATTTTCAACATGAATTAAAAGTATGTAAACATTTTTTGTTCTCTATGAAACTTCTTCTATTTGCCTTATTTACTGTACTAAACATGTGATATGAAAATGAAAATGAAAATTTTCACACAGGGCCTTCGGGTCAAAGTGACCCGAAGGCCCTGGGTGTGACTAAAACACGAAGACCCTACGAGGGTTAAGTATATTTTGATGCCAATACTTTTGTACTTTTGCTCAAGTAAATTGTGAATTCAAGACTTTTACTTTTACTTAAGTAAAAAACTTGTAGTACTTTTTCCACCACTGTCTTCAACACATCCTGTGTAAGAAGACATGCTCTATTAGCTCTGTGGTAAAAATGTCAGCACTTGTGCAGGTGACCTGGGTTTGAATCTCGGGCAGCTTTAATGTATCCTTTAATATGATTGGATGACTTGTCATCAATGAAGTCATCATTAGGTGTGAACTGGAGCCAAATCACACTGTGATCATTATGTTTATGATCAAAATGTCTCAAATCAAATCAGAAAGACCAATAAGCTATCAGAAAGTGACTATATGGAAAATAATGAAGACTTAGATTACAGTAAACACTTATAGCCATTATATGAAAGCACAGTGTAATTTATACATGGAGAGATAAACATGATTACATAATTATATATACATATCGTTGCTGTCGGGCAGAAACCTTGTATCTCCATATTTTAACTTTTATGTTTGTTTGTTATTTTGTCACTGAATGCCTTATTGCATCATACTACAATGTCACACAACAATTGCAAAAATAGCCGATCTACAAGCTCACAACGTGTCACACTGTGATGCATTGTGAGCTTGCAGATCAAATATCTTTGCTAGTTTAGAAATTTGTGAAAGTGGTTAAGTTTGGGGTTTTATATATATTTGATGAAGAGTATTAACAATAGCTTGTGACTAAATAATAACTACATTAGATCCTTTAGAACACAGTCATGTTCTTTTTTTCCATTTCCTGAAAAGTAACAGTTTTGTACATACAAGGATTCCACCTGACATCTACAATATCACGGTTAACGATAATTAACGATGTGAGTTTGTACATCGGCTATTTTTAATGAAGATATTTGGTATAGAGGGGAAAAGTGGTCCAAGTAAAGAGTTAACTCAGGTCTGTTTCACTAAGTATAGAGGGTTTCATTGGTTAAGACTCCTTCAGTTTGTATTCTGCTATGGTGAAAACTTGATGTCAATCTGAAAACATATTGGAGTTCATGAAGTAGAATTGATTTAATACTCACTGTAGTCTAGTTCACGTTCACATTCATCATTCATGAAAAGAGAAAACACATGGTTGGAATGGTTAGAAAACTGATACTTCACAAACAGAAAGATTACTAATAATTAGCAAATTGTTAAGGAACCTGAAATATGGAATGCAATAATAGAATGGGTTAAATTAATCCACTATCTCAATTATTTTACAAAGTAATAGCTTGCTTCATTAATCATAATGATTCAGCATTCTAATTACACCATTCTAATTTCATTTGTGAAGTGACTAAATGTCAGCTTAGAGATACAATTATACACTATAGTATAATATTAAGAGTGAAACATTTTCATCTGCTATGACAGATTGGTTTATAGTAAAATGATCAGTTGGGAAAAAAAGTGTTCAGTACTTGAATCAATCTATTGTCTGATGTCAAGATTATTTGCTATTCATGTCAACTGTTTCTGCAGTCCATGCCATTTATTATTAACCAGCCTTGTGGGCACCAACTTGTCATATTTGTAATGTTTGCACAAAACGTTCACCTCCACACTATTCAGGAATCAAGTTTATCCTCCATAATAATCTTCTGATTCATTCATTTAATCTTCCTTAGTATGCCATCATTTATATCTGGTATTAACATGCATTCTGTATCTGTATATGTTAACCCTTGAAGACCAGGAAAGCATCTGTGTCATTTTAAGATTTCTTTGGCTATTAAAAGATAGCAGATATACAAGCTCATAGCGCGGCACCGAGTGCTGCGGTATGAGCGCATGCAGCACTTGTGCAGGTGACCTGGGTTCAAATCTCAGGTAAGACATGAAAGTTACAGAGTGCAGCTTTAATGTATCCTTTAATATGATTGGATGACTTGTCATCAATGAAGTCATCATCAGGTGCACACCTGCTTGTATCATAAGCATGTGTGCGCACGCGTGTGCATGCGCACACATGCACACGCGCATACGCACACATGTGTGTCGTCGTGGACACTGGATAGTAACCATAGACTGTAACCCATGAAAAGATCTATTCTCCCCCTATCGGTTCACAACTCGGACGGCGCTGATTCGACTAGCAGCCCTTCGGCCGGTCGGCGCGGGCACTCACGCCTGGAGGCCCGAGGGCGCGCCTCCTCGGCCTCAAGCTCTGCTGAGTCGGCGCATCTCAGTCATGGACAATAACTATTATCACGTGTGCGTGTGAACGTGTGTTCAGCGTTCCCCTAGCGTAGCTTCCTGCCTGGTTGCTATGTGGGGGGGAATAACAAAAGCCAGGTCGGCCTCGCATCAAAGCCCCGCCTCCTCCTCCTCCTCCTCCTGGCGCTGCCTTGTATCAAAGCCCCGCTTCGCGTCTCCTCCTCCTCCTCGCGCCGCCTCGTATCAAAGCCCCGCCTCGCGCCTCCTCCTCCTCCTCGCGAGCCTCGCGTAAAAAACCCTGTTTCGAAAAGCCCCGCCTCGCGCCGAAGCCCCGCGCCTAAAAGAGAGCGCTCCTCTTTCAATTTCCCTGGAATGCCAATTTCCCTGTGACATATATACATATCGTTGCTGTCAGGCAGAAACCTTGTATCTCCGTATTTGAACTCTTCTATTTGTTTGTTATTTCATAACTGAATGCCTTACTGCATCATGCTTCAATGTCACACAACAATTGCAAATATAGCCGATCTACAAGCTCACAACGTGTCGCACCGTGACACGTTGTGAGCTTGCAGATCAGCTATTCTTGCAAATTAATTTTCTTTTTAAAGTGGTTAAGTTTGGGGTTACATAAATATTTGATGAAGAGTATTAACAATAGATTGTGACTAAATAATAACTACTTTAGAACACAGTCATGTTCTTTTTTTTCCATTTCCTGAAAAGTAACAGTTTTTGACATACAAGGTTTCCACATGACATCTACAATATCACGGTTAATGATAATTAACGATGTGAGTTTGTACATCGGCTATTTTTAATGAAGATATTTGGTATAGAGGGGAAAAGTGGTCCAAGTACAGAAATGACTCAGGTCTGTTTCACTAAGTATAGAGGGTTTCATTGGTTAAGACTCCTTCAGTTTGTATTCTGCTATGGTGAAAACTTGATGTCAATCTGAAAACACATTGGAGGATATGAAGTAGAATTGATTTAATACTCACCCCCTAGTTCACGTTCAAATTCATCATTCATGTAAAGAGAAAACGCATGGTTGGAATGGTTAGAAAACTGATACTTCACAAACAGAAAGATTACTAATAATAAGCAAATTGTTAAGGAACCTGAAATATGGAATGCAATAATAGAATGGGTTAAATTAATCGACTATCTAAATTATTATACAAAGTAATAGCTTGCTTCATTAATCATAATGATTCAGCATTCTAATTACAACATTCTAATTTCATTTGTGAAATAACTAAATGTCAGCTTAGAGATACAATTCTACACTATAGTATATATTAAGAGTGAAACATTTTCATCTGCTATGACAGATTGGTTTATAGTAAAATGATCAGTTTCATAGTAAAAAGAAAGTGTTCATTACTTGAATCAATCTATTGTCTGATGTCAATATTATTTGCTATTCACGTCAACTGTTTCTGCAGTCCATGCCATTAATTATTAACCAGCCTTGTGGGCATCAACTTGTCATATTTTTAATGTTGCACAAAACGTTCACCTCCACACTACTCAGGAATCAAGTTTATCCTCCATAATAATCTTCTGATTCATTCATTTAATCTTCCTCAGTATGCCATCATTTATATCTGGTATTAACATGCATTCTGTATCTGTATATGTTAACCCTTTAAGACCGGGAACGCATCTCTGTCATTTTAAGATTGTTTTGGCTATTCAAAAATAGCAGATCTACAAGCTCATAGTGCGGCACCGAGTGCCGCGCTATGAGCTTGTAGATCTGCTATTTTTGAAAAAAGTTTGAACATTTGTGCAAATCTTTGAATATGTATTTTTTTTAAGCGAACATTTTTAACTCTGTTACAACTTCTGGGGGTCCCTGGAACAAAATATTTTGAGGTGGGGGTCCACGGCCAAATACATATCATTTTGGGTGGTCCTTGACATGAAAAAGTTGGGGAACCACTGATATTATAGCAAAATACGTTCAAAGATTTTAGATAAAAATATTTGCTATAAAAACATATATATTCAAAGATTTGCACACATTTTCCAAAAAAATGGCAGATCTACAAGCTCAAAGCGCAGCACTCGGTGCCGTGCTATGAACTTGTATATCTGCTATTTTTGAATAGCCAAAGAAATCTGAAAGTGACACGGATGCGTTCCCGGTCTTAATGTGTTACGGGAGAAAACATGTTAGTGCAATATGTAAACACATAGGATGGATCGTGATGGGTTAAACATGATTACATAATTATATATACATATCGTTGCTGACGGGCAGAAACCTTGTATCTCCGTATTTTAACTTTTATGTTTGTTTGTTATTTCGCAACTGAATGCTTTACTGCATCATACTACAATGTCACACAACAATTACAAAAAATAGCCGATCTACAAGCTCAAAACGAGTCGCACCGTGGCGCGTTGTGAGCTTGTAGATCGGCTATTCTTGCTAGTTTAAAAAATTGTTAAAGTGGTTAAGTTTGGGGTTTCATAAATATTTGATGAAGAGTATTAACAATAGCTTGTGACTAAATAATAACTAGATCCTTTAGAACACACTACACAGTCATGTTCTTTTTTTTCCATTTCCTGAAAAGTAACAGTTTTGGACATACAAGGTTTCCACCTGACATCTACAATATCACCTTAATGATAATTAACGATGTGAGTTTGTACATCGTCTTTTTTTTATGAAGATATTTGGTATAGAGGGGAAAAGTTGTCCAAGTACAGAGTTAACTCAGGTCTGTTTCACTAAGTATAGAGGGTTTCATTGGTTAAGACTCCTTCAGTTTGTATTCTGCTATGGTGAAAACTTGATGTCAATCTGAAAACATATTGGAGGCCATGAAGTAGAATTGATTTAATACTCACATCCAGCTAGTTCACGTTCACATTCATCATTCATGTAAAGAGAAAACACATGGTTGGAATGGTTAGAAAACTGATACTTCACAAACAGAAAGATTACTAATAATTAGTGAATTGTTAAGGAACCTGAAATATGGAATGCAATAATAGAATGGGTTAAATTAATCGACTATCTCAATTATTTTACAAAGTAATAGCTTGCTTCATTAATCATAATGATTCAGCATTCTAATTACAACATTCTAATTTCATTTGTGAAGTGATTAAATGTCACCTTAGAGTTACAATTCTACACTATAGTATATATTAAGAGAGAAACATTTTCATCTGCTATGACAGATTGGTTTATAGTAAAATGATCAGTTTCATAGTAAAAAGTGTTCAGTACTTGAATCAATATTGTCTGATGTCAAGATTATTTGCTATTCATGTCAACTGTTTCTGCAGTCCATGTCATTTATTATTAACCAGCCTTGTGGGCACCAACTTGTCATATTTTTAATGTTTGCACAAAACGTTGACCTCCACACTACTCAGGAATCAAGTTTATCCTCCATAATAATCTTCTGATTCATTCATTTAATCTTCCTCAGTATGCCATCATTTATATCTGGTATTAACATGCATTCTGTATCTGTATATGTTAACCCTTTAAGACCGGGAACGCATCTCTGTCATTTTAAGATTGTTTGGCTATTCAAAAATAGCAGATATACAAGCTCATAGTGCGGCACCGAGTGCCGCGCTATGAGCTTGTAGATCTGCTATTTTTGAAAAACGTTTGAACATTTGTGCAAATCTTTCAATATGTATTTTTTTTAAGCGAACATTTTTAACCCTGTTACAACTTCTGGGGGTCCCTGGAACAAAATATTTTGAGGTGGGGGTCCACGGCCAAATACATATCATTTTGGGTGGTCCTTGACATGAAAAAGTTGGGGAACCACTGATATTATAGCAAAATACGTTCAAAGATTTGAGAAAAAAATGTTTGCTTTAAAAACATATATATTCAAAGATTTGAGCACATTTTCCAAAAAAATGGCAGATCTACAAGCTCAAAGCGCAGCACTCGGTGCCGTGCTATGAACTTGTATATCTGCTATTTTTGAATAGCCAAAGAAATCTGAAAGTGACACGGATGCGTTCCCGGTCTTAATGGGTTACGGGAGAAAACATGTTAGTGCAATATGTAAACACATAGGATGGATCGTGATGGGTTAAACATGATTACATAATTATATATACATATCGTTGCTGTCGGGCAGAAACCTTGTATCTCCGTATTCTACCTTTTATGTTTGTTTGTTATTTCGCAACTGAATGCCTTACTGCATCATATTACAATGTCACACAACAATTGCAAAAATAGCCGATCTACAAGCTCACAACGAGTCGCACCGTGGCGCGTTGTGAGCTTGCAGATCGGCTATTCTTGCTAGTTTAATTTTTTTTTAAAGTGGTTAAGTTTGGGGTTTTATAAATATTTGATGAAGAGTATTAACAATAGCTTGTGACTAAATAATAACTACATTAGATCCTTTAGAACACAGTCATGTTCTTTTTTTTCCATTTCCTGAAAAGAAACAGTTTTGGACATACAAGGTTTCCACCTGACATCTACAATATCACGGTTAATGATAATTAACGATGTGAGTTTGTACATCGGCAATTTTTAATGAAGATATTTGGTATAGAGGGGAAAAGTGGTCCAAGTACAGAGTTAACTCAGGTCTGTTTCACTAAGTATAGAGGGTTTCATTGGTTAAGACTCCTTCAGTTTGTATTCTGCTATGGTGAAAACTTGATGTCAATCTGAAAACATATTAGAGGCCATGAAGTAGAATTGATTTAATACTCACCCAGAACTAGTTCACGTTCACATTCATCATTCATGTAAAGAGAAAACACATGGTTGGAATAGTTAGAAAACTGATACTTCACAAACAGAAAGATTACTAATAATTAGCAAATTGTTAAGGAACCTGAAATATTCATTCATTTAATCTTCCTCAGTATGCCATCATTTATATCTGGTATTAACATGCATTCTGTCTCTATTTATGTTAACCCTTTAAGACCGGGAACGCATCTCTGTCATTTTAATATTGTTTTGGCTATTCAAAAATAGCAGATATACAAGCTCATAGTGCGGCACCGAGTGCCGCGCTATGAGCTTGTAGATCTGCTATTTTTGAAAAACGTTTGAACATTTGTGCAAATCTTTGAATATGTATTTTTTTTAAGCGAACATTTTTAACTCTGTTACAACTTCTGGGGGTCCCTGGAACAAAATATTTTGAGGTGGGGGTCCACGGCCAAATACATATCATTTTGGGTGGTCCTTGACATGAAAAAGTTGGGGAACCACTGATATTATAGCAACATACGTTCAAAGATTTGAGATAAAAATGTTTGCTTTAAAAACATATATATTCAAAGATTTGCACACATTTTTCAAAAAAATGGCAGATCTACAAGCTCAAAGCGCAGCACTCGGTGCCGTGCTATGAACTTGTATATCTGCTATTTTTGAATAGCCAAAGAAATCTGAAAGTGACACGGATGCGTTCCCGGTCTTAATGGGTTACGGGAGAAAACATGTTAGTGTAATATGTAAACACATAGGATGGATCGTGATGGGTTAAACATGATTACATAATTATATATATATATCGTTGCTGTCGGGTAGAAACCTTGTATCTCTGTATTTTACCTTTTATGTTTGTTTGTTATTTCGCAACTGAATGCCTTACTGCATCATACTACAATGTCAAACAACAATTGCAAAAATAGCCGATCTACAAGCTCACAACGAGTCGCACCGTGGCGCGTTGTGAGCTTGCAGATCGGCTATTCTTGCTAGTTTAAAAAATTGTGAAAGTGGTTAAGTTTGGGGTTTTATAAATATTTGTATTAACAATAGCTTGTGACTAAATAATAAATACATTAGATCCTTTAGAGCACAGTCATGTTCTTTTTTTCCATTTCCTGAAAAGTAACAGTTTTGGACATACAAGGTTTCCACCTGACAGCTACAATATCACCTTAATGATAATTAACGATGTGAGTTTGTACATCGGCTATTTTTAATGAAGATATTTGGCATAGAGGGGAAAAGTGGTCCAAGTACAGAGTTAACTCAAGTCTGTTTCACTAAGTATAGAGGGTTTCATTGGTTAAGACTCCTTCAGTTTGTATTCTGCTATGGTGAAAACTTGATGTCAATCTGAAAACATATTGGAGGCCATGAAAGTAGAATTGATTTAATACTCACGTTTGCCTAGTTCACGTTCACATTCATCATTCATGTAAAGAGAAAACACATGGTTGGAATGGTTAGAAAACTGATACTTCACAAACAGAAATATTAATAATTAGCAAATTGTTAAGGAACCTGAAATATGGAATGCAATAATAGAATGGGTTAAATTAATCAACTATCTCAATTATTTTACAAAGTAAAAGCTTGCTTCATTAATCATAATGATTCAGCATTCTAATTACAACATTCTAATTTCATTTGTGAAGTGACTAAATGTCAAGCTTAGAGATACAGTTCTACACTATAGTATATATTAAGAGTGAAACATTTTCATCTGCTATGACAGATTGGTTTATAGTAAAATGATCAGTTTCATAGTATAAAGAAAAAGTGTTCAGTACTTGAATCAATCTATTGTCTGATATCAAGATTATTTTCTATTCATGTCAACTGTTTCTGCAGTCCATGCCATTTATTATTAACCAGCCTTGTGGGCACCAACTTGTCATATTTTTTATGTTTGCACAAAACGTTCACCTCCACACTACTCAGGAATCAACTTTATCCTCCATAATAATCTTCTGATTCATTCATTTAATCTTCCTCAGTATGCCATCATTTATATCTGGTATTAACATGCATTCTGTATCTGTATATGTTAACCCTTTAAGACCGGGAACGCATCTCTGTCATTTTAAGATTTCTTTGGATATAAAAAAAATTGCAGATATACAAGCTCTATAGCGCGGCACCGAGTGCTGCGGTATGAGCTTGTAGATCTGCTATTTTTGAAAAATCGTGAACATTTGTGCAATTCTGTGAATATGATTTGTTTTTTAACTCCGTTATAACTTCCCTGGAACAAAATATTTTGAGATGGGGGTCCTCGGCCAAATACATATCATTTTGGGTGGTCCTTGACATGAAAAAGTTTGGGAACAACTGATATTTTAGCAACATACGTTCAAAGATGTTTGCTTTAAAAAATATATATTCAAAGATGTGCACACATTTTCACGACAAAATAAATAAATATATTTATATATATTAAAAATAGCAGATCTACAAGCTCATAGCGCGACACTCGGTGCCGTGCTATGAACTTGTATATCTGCAATTTTTGAACAGCCAAAGAAATCTGAAAATGACACAAATGTGTTCCCGGTCCTAATGGGTTAAGGGAGAGCACATGTTAGTGCAATATGTAAACACATAGGATGGATTGTGATGATTGGAATGTAATCACATGTCAGACCACATCAGAAACTGCTCTGACACACAGAGTGATGTGAGTGGACATTAACACTAACACTTTATTAGACAAGTGGTACTGCATGAAGGTCAAAATGTCTCTCCTGTGTAAGAAGGCATGCTCTATTAGCTCTGTGGTAAAAATGTCAGCACTTGCGCAGGCGACCTGGGTTTGAATCTCGGGTAAGACATGAAAGTTACAGAGTGCAGCTTTAATGTATCCTTTAATATGATTGGATGACTTGTCATCAATGAAGTCATCATCAGGTGTGAACTAGAGCCAAATCACACTGTGATCATTATGTTTATGATCAAAATGTCTCAAATCAAATCAGAAAGACCAATAAGCTATCAGAAAGTGACTATATGGAAAATAATGAAGACTTAGATTACAGTAAACACTTATAGCCATGATTTGAAAGCACAGTGTAATTTATACATGGAGAGATAAACATGATTACATAATTATATAAACATATCGTTGCTGTCGAGCAGAAACCTTGTATCTCCATATTTTAACTTTTATGTTTGTTTGTTATTTCGTAACTGAATGCCTTACTGCATCATACTACAATGTCACACAACAATTGCAAAAATAGCTGTTCTGCAAGCTCACAACGCGTCGCACTGTGAAACGTTGTGAGCTTGCAGATCGGCTATTTTGCTAGTTTAAAAAAAAAAGTGGTTAAGTTTGGGGTTTTATATATATTTGATGAATAGTATTAACAATAGCTTGTGACTAAATAATAACTACCTTAGATCCTTTAGAACACAGTCATGTTCTTTTTTTTCATTTCCTGAAAAGTAACAGTTTTGGACATACAAGGTTTCCACCTGACAGCTACAATATCACGGTTAATGATAATGTACAGTGACAGTAGATCACTTACATATTAATCCCACAGCAATCTCCTCCTCCTGTTCTCCATGTTTGACCTGACAGATGTAAACTCCATCATCTGTCCTGCTGTAGTTTCTCAGTATCAGAGACACATTGCCTTTCTCCAGCTCCTGGATGTTCAGGGTCAAACTGCCCTCGTAGCCCCTCCCCTCTATCACCTGACCATTCTTATAAAGGTAAATACACTCTGACTCCTTAAACCACCTGATTGTCATGGAAGACGCGCTGGTCTCAGGAGAGAGGTGACAGGGGAGGGTGATATTACCACGCCACTGACCCACAGCATAGCCTTCAGTGACGAGTTTAAAGTCACCTGGAGTGAAGAAAAGACACAGTTAGTGAAGAAAGAATTACTGTTCATTTAAACGTAACCATAATTAAGAAGACATGCAGTGATGTAACCAACACTTTACAATGACACCCCCCAAAACACACACAGAGGCACACACACACACGCACACACACACACACACACACACACACACACACACACACACACACACACACACACACACACACACACATGTGTCTAATTAAACACTGAATAGAACTGAAATGATTAGAACATCTGATAAGCTTCTGTCTTGGTCTTTATGACTTGAACCAAGTTATGTTATAGTTACTAATGGAGCTCAGCACCTTCTCATATCCTCACTGTCTGACAGAAACCTTGTATGTCCAAGTAGTTATTATTCAGTCACAAGCAGATCTAAATAGCAGATCTACTTGTTCACGTTGTGAGCTTGTATATCAGCAATGTTTTGCTACCTTTGTGTGACACTGTAGTATGATGAAGTAGGGCATTGATTTATGAAAAAACATAAAAAGTTTAAGTATAGAGATACGAGGTTTCTGACTCAACAGGGAGGATATATTAGTGGACGTTAGGGTGTTCATTTAATCCATTTGCCTAATGAAGACCTACATGGTCAAACGTCGCTATTTTTAGAAAAATCATGCAAATTTGTGCACATTTTTGAATATATATTTTTTAAAGTGAACATTTGTAACTCAAATCTTTGCTTCTGATGATTCTACAAATGTTTTTTAAATCCTAACTTTTTTTTTTTAAACGTATGTTGCTATAATCAGTGGTTCTCAAACCTTTTCATGTCAAGGACCCCCAAAATGACATGTATTTGGCCGCGGACCCCCATCTCAAAATATGTTCTTCCAGGGACCCCCCATGGAAGCAAAGATTTGAGTTAAAAATGTTCGCTTTAAAAAATATATATATTCAAAGATTTGCACCAATTTTCACGATGTTTCAAAAATAGCAGATCTACAAGCTCATAGCGCGGCACTCGGTGCTGCGCTATGAGCTTGTATATTTGCTAATTTTTGAATAGCCAAAGTATAAAATATGGATAAAGTGGTTACACAGATGCGTTCCCGGTCTTAATGGGTTAACTCAGTGTTTTCTTATTTATTATATTTGACCTCTCTTTGATTTCTGCCTTTTTATCTGACACCTGGCCTAAATACAGGCACAAGCCTCAAAGCTGGCACAAGCAGACTGAAGAACACTTTGCTCCCCCAGGCTATAAGACTGATAAATAAGAAACAACAATGAACATCTTCTGTGGTATTACGGCCTTGTATACTGTTTGTTTTTAACTGTTTTTAACTGTTTTTAACCTGTTACTATGAATGACATCCTGTCACATACAGGGAATGTTTTGGAAAAGTGGAATTATTTTACACATTTCCTGACAAAACTTTCAAAGGGATTTGATACTATATAACATGACCTCCAATTACAGCAATTAATTATTGGCTGAGAGTACACATAGAGGATGAAAATGTTGAACAAACAAAAACACACACACACACACACACACACACACACACACACACACACACACACACACACACACACACACACACACACACACACACACACACACACACACACACACACACACACACACACACACACACACACACACACACACACACACACACACCCACACCCCTTTAACCCAAAGCATATTTTTCATACAACAATATACAGTCATTGTGTTTATTTGTCTAATTGCCAAGCAGCATCTTAACCCATTAAGACCGGGAAGGTGTCATTTTAAGATTTCTTTGGCTATTCAAAAATATCAGATCTACAAGCTCATAGTGCGGCACAGAGTGTCGCGCTATGAGCTTGTAGATCTGCTATTTTTTTTTTTTTAAATCTTGAAAATATGTGCAAATCTTTGAATACATACATTTTAACTCATATCTTTGCTTCTGGGGGTCCCTGGAACCAAATATTTACAGATGGGGGTCAGCGGCCAAATACATAATTTTGAGGGGTCCTTGACATGAAAAAAGTTTGAGAACCACCGATATTATAGCAACATAATTTTTTTTCCCCCCCCAATTTTTTTTTTAAGATTTAGAAGACATTTTGTAGAATCCTCAGAAGCAAAAATTTGAGTTACAAATGTTCACTTTAAAAACATAAATATCGAATGACCCACGATTTTTTTTTTTAAATGCAGATTTACAAGTTCATAGCGTGTTACTCGGTGCCGCGCTGTGAGCTTGTATATCTGCTATTTTTGAATAGCTTAAGAAATCTAAAAATTACACAGATTATTTCCCGGTCTTAAAGGGTTAATCCACTGACCAAAAACAGCGTGCTCACATGAACCCCTTAACCTGAATTTTAAAAAGGTAAGACTTAGTAATGTAAATTTAAGCAAAGGTCTGGCTGGTCTGTCTGTGAATGATAATGTTTATGTATTATTGCTTGACGTGTGAACCACATATCTCCCTCCTCCTCATATCAGTATATGATGGTTCATCTATCAGGAAAAAGACAATAAACTGTGTTGTGACCTACCAGGACCTCTGGCCGCTGCCATGTCTCCTGTATAGAAGAGAAATAACCATATTACGACACCTAACATTCATCACATTTATCTGTACATAGTTTGTGATTTGTGAGCTGCAATCTTCTTCATGAGAATGGAGATTACTTTTTCTTTGCATTTGGTCACAAGCAGTGGTGTAAAGTAACTAAGTACATTTACTCAAGTACTGTACTTAAGTACAATTTTGAGGTATTTTTACTTCACTAGAGTATTTCCAATTTCCAGTACATTTTCTTCTACTCCACAACATCTCAGAGGCAAATATTGTACTTTTAATCCACTAGAATTACTTGACAGCTTTAGTTACTAGTTACTTTGCAGATTTTAATTAATATCACAAAACATACATTAACACCTTCAGCCCTATATATATATTTTGGGCATTTGAATAGCCGATCTACAAGCTCGCATTGTGAGCTTGTAGTTCTGCTATTTTCAATAGATTTCCATACATTTTGAACTTGTAAAATGGGACATTATGCACAATGAGTACTTTTACTTTTTGTATTTTAAGTATATTGTGATGCCAATACTTTTGTACTTTTACTCAAGTAAATTTTGATAACCACACTTTTTGTAACAGAGTATTTCTACACTGCATTTTCGACACTTTTACTTAAGTAAAAAATGTGAGTACTTTTTCCACCATTTGGTCACAAGTAACCAACAGTTTGTACCGACTGTTGTTTCCTGCTCACAAAGCCTGAAACCTACAGTGGTTCTGCAGACAGATTTCTTCATCATTAAAGGTTGAAAAAATTTAAAGAGAATCTCTTACCTTTCACTGCTTGGCATACGCTTTAGACTTGAAAAACGAATTCATACAAATCCTCACACATTACTGACTCCTATACAACTAACCAGCGTGAACACAAGTGAGAGTATTAATGTTAGATTCTTATCCCTAGTTAATCATTAACTTCCAAGTAGTCAAGTCATAAAGTGACTGAGGGTTTAAGTCCACTGCTCCACTCGGAGTCATCTTAGAGCAGTAAAAGGTGATTACATTACATTACATTACATTACAGTCATTTAGCAGACGCTTTTATCCAAAGCGACTTACAATAAGTGCATTCAACATAGGTAAGGAAGGAAACTACTAATCTCCAGAAGTCTTAAGTGCATTCTTTTCTAAAACAAGCAACTAAGAGTATACCTAGCACTAAGGTAAAAGTGCAATATATCAGCTACCTACTTTCTTAAACAGATGAGACAAATAGGAAAATCAAATAAGCAAGAGCTAAAACAAATAAGTGTATCGAATAAACAAGATCCAATAAAACTATAGCTCGTACAACTAGTTAACAAGGCAAGGCAAAGGCAAAGAGGAAGGATAGTGTTTCCTGAAGAGGTGGGTTTAGATGGGCAGTGACTCAGCTGTCCTGACATCAGTGGAGAGTTCATTCCACCACTGTGGGGTCAGAACAGGAAAAAGCTGTCAAAAGGACCACCGAGCGACAAGGCAACCAGTCGCCCCGAGGCGGCAGACCGAAGTGGTCGAGCAGGGGTGTAAGCCTCGACCATAGCCCGCAGGTAAGAAGGAGCTGTTCCTTTCGCTGCCCTATAGGCTAGCACCAGGGTTTTAAACTGGATGCGAGCCGCTATGGGGAGCCAGTGTAGAGAACGGAGAAGGATGGTTGTGTGGGAGAACTTGGGGCGGTTGAACACCAGACGAGCCGCAACTTTCTGAACAAGCTCCAGAGGTCTGATGGCAGACGCCGGGGCACCAGCATGGAGGGAGTTGCAGTAGTCCAGGCGAGAGATGACAAGAGCCTGGATGAGCACCTGCGCTGCCTTCTCAGTGAGGATGGGGCGAATCCTCCTGAAGTTGTAGAGGAGGAATCTGCAGGACCGTGTCACTGATGCGATTTTTGCCGAGAACGACAGTTGGTCGTCCAGGGTCACACCCAGATTCCTTGCAGTCCGAGTTGAGGTCACCACAGCATTATCAATGGTGATGGCCATGTCTCGGTGCGGACAGCCCCTCCCCAGGAGGAACATCAGCTCGGTCTTGTCCAGGTTAAGCTTCAGGTGGTGCGTCGACACCAACTCCGAGATGTCAGCCAGACAAGCAGCAATGCGTGCCTCCACTTGTGTGATAATGATTTATGTGCACTGCGGTAGTTGTAGATACATTATCACATTGTAGATACATTATACACATTGTGCAATGGATGCTTTGTTAGGTGCAGAGCATCATTTGAAAGTACATTTGTAGAACCTGCACTGCATTTTTCATAGCAGTGTTATCTAAACGTTTACCATGGAAGGCCAAGAGTATTGCAAGTCCTTTTTCCAGCCAAACGCTACATCAGTAATCTATAATTAGTGACATAAACTGCATGATGAGGACACCACTGTTTATTGCATTGCTTTACGATGATAGTTTGTACTCTTCCTGTCTGTCTCAGGCTGGTGTCACAGGCAGCTGGATTATTACTTCTCCCTGCTCTGCTTTCTGTTGACTCTGGTCACACTGCTACAGACCCTCTATAGTGAGTAGTGAGTACTGTACTTCATGTCTCCTATAATAGACTCTCTATAGTGAGTACTGTACTTCATGTCTCCTATAATAGACCCTATATAGTGAGTACTGTACTTCATGTTTCCTATAATAGACCCTCTATAGTGAGTACTGTACTTCATGTCTCCTATAATAGACCCTCTATAGTGAGTACTGTACTTCATGTCTCCTATAATAGACCCTCTATAGTGAGTACTGTACTTCATGTCTCCTACTTCTAATCAGGTCATCCTTGAGTCTAAGTTGACGTTTGTGCCAAATGGCACACATCCTGAGATATCACGTTTCACAAGGGGTTGGGACGGACGTATGGACGGATTACAGACCGGGCCAGTGCCCAGGGGCCCTTCACTACCAGCCCTAGGACAGCCCTAGGCCGCAAGGCTTAACAATAATTTACTAAAATGTATATATTAGGTTAATGCTCAAATACGCAGACCCCTCAGCCTACACAGTATTCTATATGGCCGCAACAGGGCCCCCAAACCTCCTACTGTATAGGGCCATTTTAGATAGTAAATCATGTATGATAAAATGTCTACAGGAGCTTTCTTGACCCAAAAATGACTTATTACTGTGTTTGTGCTCATCTGACTGAGTGCTCATTCTGGGTAGCATGGGGGGCCCTGAAAAATAACTGACCCAGGGGCCCCCGCGAGTCTTAATCCGTCCCTGGACGGACGGTCGAAAAAAGTTAGAATCTGGAAATAGGAGGTTTCTGCCTCAGTCAGTGGTGGAAGGTAAACTAAGTACATTTACTCAAGTGCCGTACTTAAAGGGATAGTTCACTCAAAAGATTACTTTTTTTCTATCGATTAGTCACCCCGTGGAGACTTGAAGTCATGGATTTTTTTTTTTTTTTTTGTCGCATTCCTAATACAATAATTTGATGACCAGCGGACCGGTGGTTCCAGTAGGAGACAAAGAGACTCGTTGTGTCTCCTACCGGAACCGCTGCCGCTCATCAAATGATTGGCTTAGGAAACTCTTCCTAACAGTAGTGTTGAACTGCAGGCTGCCTGCAGCAGG
This sequence comes from Gymnoscopelus braueri, assembly GCF_963280865.1. Lineage (NCBI taxonomy): Eukaryota > Metazoa > Chordata > Actinopteri > Myctophiformes > Myctophidae > Gymnoscopelus > Gymnoscopelus braueri. Next base: position 12,428,164 of record NC_137613.1, read on the forward strand.
CCTTGGGTTTATAAACCCGTTGACACAGAAGTGCTACAGAAGCATGCAGGCAAGACGTTTGGCGCTGATTAGCCGCAGACAGACTCACAGAAAACATTAACAATGTTTATAAAGCAGTGAATTTGTTTAACTCTTTAACTGCCAGAGTCAAAACATCGTCTATAGCTGCCCTTGCCAGCGATTTCGAGCGTTTTTACTAACCTTTGAAAAATCATAGAATATTATTCTTCACAACGATCCACCCGGCGATCGCATCAAAAGACGTAGGGGGGTCTTGGAGAATCGGAGGGGGGAAAGTTGCGATAATCCGTTCCATGTGGCCTTTTTTGCCAAAAAGCAAGAGAAAGCAGAGAAGTTACATTTTTTTATAAATCCTATGACACTAAACGAAACCAGCTTCATTTTGTTGTGATCACATGATTTCTGGGTGTACTCTTCATCATAATCATTAATATCATTCACAGGCTGCGGAAGAGCGCCTTCTATCGTAAACTACTGAAAACACCACATGGCGAGAATCTCGTCATTGGCGGTCAATGAGTTAATAATGACTCCTGGCACCAGGCTGTTAGAACAAGTGTGCCGTGCCAACACACCTCTGGATGAACATCCATGGATGGATCCATCCATCCATGCCTCGTGCAGAGCCCTGCGTAGAATAGATCGTCTCGCTAAATCATCAGAACATTGGATTTGGTCCCCAGCCTTGGCCTGCCTGATTAAATTCCACCCCATGGTGTTTGACTGCTATCTTCGTTCTGAAAAACAACTTTCATATTTGGAAATAACGACAACAAAGATTTATTCATTATGATTAAGTTTAAGTTGCCTTTTTCTATGGTCCCCTTTTCTGCAACCAGTATGTCTGCCACTGTAAATATGAGGGGGAAACAAATCCTTCTACACCGCTATGCTAAATAAACAGAGTAAAAAGCATACTTACTGTCATTGTCTCGCCAGGCCGAAAAGCGAGAGCAGATGTTTTGCACCCTGTCCGTCCGTGTGTCCGTGTGTCCTTCTGTCTGTGAGCAGCTAATCTCCGGCACCGTTGGCCCGGTCACTGCGAAACTGTGCACACACACTCCCTGGATGCCAATTCAGAACCTCTGGCCCGACAATTTTCAGATTGGCCTGTTATAGCGCCACCAGGAGGCAGATTTGTGCAAAAAAAAATTTGATACTACTCCTACAGATTTAGTCCAAACATCACACAAATCGGTACACAGTATCTCTATAGTCAACACGGAAGATTGGCTTCCAAAGTTTGCAGGACAGATCAGTTTTGAACAAAATGCCTCAAATCATGAACACAGCGTGCAATTACCGTGACATTTTGCACGCACATTCCCACTAGGCCGAGGAAGAAATGCCATAGACCCATTAACAGACGACGTCACACTGATAAGAACCAGTATGCGTGCAAACAGTATGCGCACAATGAAACCCATTCTGTCAGGTCTCGCTAGGACGCGCCTCACTAGCCAACACACAAGAGGGGGTTGGGGTGCACGAGAATTAATTGAGTGAAACAATCACCTGTGCGTCCAGTCTCAATAGTAAACAAATAATTGGTCTATACTTTTCACATTGGGCTGTTATAGCACCACCAGCAGGTCTAATTTAGCAAAACACATTTTTGGAACAAAATGCCTCAAATCATGAATGCAGTGTCCGATTGCCGTGAAAGGCCTAAGAAGAAATGGCACTCTTTTCACGTTGGCCTATTATAGCGCCACCAGGAGGCCACAATAACCTACCTGACCTGGCGGAGACCTGTGCTCCGATTAGCACTTTTTCTAGTTTACAATAGGCCCACAAAGGAAATAAGCTCTCTGGCTTTCTTGTGTTATCCTTATGAACTTTTGTACCTACTGTATGTTTCTGCGTCAATATGTTTCTTTATCAGCTCCTGATTTCATAGATTAATATAATCAAGCTTATTTTGTCTGCATCCCATAGTAGTAGTAGTAGCTTCATTAGAAAGAGAACAAATAATAAAACGGTTGATGAATCTTCACCAAAAAGCATTCTTGAATTATATCAACAATTAGATTAGATTTTATTTTACACATATGTACATTTATTACATGATACATTCAAGTGTATTCTATTCATAATCATTTAAAAGACCAATAAGAAACATTAAAATATTAAACTCTTTGATTTACATTGTCCACAAATTAGCACATCAGATTCAAAGGTAACCGTTAAAGGGGCATGCTGTAGTTTTTTGACCCAATGTTGAAAACAAAATACATCATCAGTCTAGGGCAGGGGTTCTCAACCTTTTCAGGCCGTGACCCCCCAAAATGATCATATTTGAACTGGGGACCCCCCCCCCCCCACACACACACACACACACACACACACAGATAAGCACTTGGAATGTAGGATTTGAAGCATTACATTTTGTTTGACTCGGTTCCACAAATAAATATTGTGAAAATAGCCGATCTACAAGCTCACATATTTTCCTCTTTCTAATATTATTTGATAATTTGGCCAAGGTTTGACCATTTTCTATTGTATAGTTTGTTGATTACTTTTGATACAGTAATGGTCTCTTATTTTTTTGAGGTATTAAAAAGGTCTTAAAAGTCCTTACATTGTCGTTTCATCTGGGGACACCCCCCCTGGGTGGGGGTCCCGACCCACAGGTTGAGAACCGCTGTCCTAAGGAGTCATGCTCCTATAATGTGACAAGGCTAAGGTGTCATTAGGCTAGAGTGACACGCTGTCCGGGTTGAAAAGGGACTGAAGTCTGCACTTTGCTTTCTCCTGTAGCACCGAACGCTTCATACCTAGAGAAACATATAAAATAACATTAAACTAACTTTTACATCCTCCAATGCAGGACTTTGTGTTTATTTGTGTCGTCCTTTTCATTACACAGAAGTTTCGGGGAATTTTTATTTTATTTTATTTAACACATTGAATGCCAAAAACGGTCCGGACCGTTTTTGAGGGTCCAAACGAGAAGTGCCGAAAACGGTCCGGACCGTTTTTGACCCAATTCTATTTTTATACATGTGGGCCACGTGGGGCGCTAAAACGAAACTTTGACATCACCCAAGGAGTTTCTGAGAAGAAGAGGCTGGATCTGGCTCCATGTAAAAAATCCTTCCGGTCGGCGTTTTCAATGTTATCTCCTTGATTAAAAGCTTAATATCTCCATTTCTTTTTAATGTGGTGGAAACGAGCCGTTTTCGATCGGCGATCACGCTGCAATGGAGGGTCGCGTTGGAAATATTATTGTTCCAGGCGTTAGTCGGGACCCTCCGCCGTCTCGCACGCACGCTTTGTTTACATGCACTTCCTCGTCGGGGCTTCTCACAGCACGAAATGTATAACGCAAGTGGATGGAAGAAATGCTGGCACTCAACGTATAATATTTTAATAAACCTCTGGCACCCAATGTGTTAAATCAATATTTTTAAATAATCAGTGTGTGTGTGTGTGTGTGTGTGTGTGTGTGTGTGTGTGTGTGTGTGTGTGTGTGTGTGTGTGTGTGTGTGCGCGCGCATTACTATACCTATATAGTTTGGTCCTATATAGGACCAAACCAAACTAACAAGAGAAATTGTAGGTTTTGGTTGAAAAACAATTAGCGAAGAAATGTGTGTGTGTGTGTGTGTGATTCCTGTTTGTACACACAGTGGTATTGTTATTGTAGAATGTGTACATTCTCAGAGTTATGGGGGTTCTTGAAATACATGATAAATAAAGTTATAGAACCACAGTGTGTAGAACAGTGTATTGTACTCACAGGCTGCTGTATGAGCTCCAGTCAGCCTTGCTGAGAGAGGCTCTGGTGGTCAGCAGAGCTGAGGTCAGATGAGACTGACTGAGAAGCAGGCCTGATCCACTGGACACTGGAGTCACCTGCTCACTGGATCCACCTGCTTTCTGTCCCTAAAAAACAAAAACAAACGTGGGGATTGGGGAAGCAGCATTTAGTTTATATGAACCACATATACTGGAACAAACTCTCAGAAAACTGCAGGTTCTGCTGCCACTCTTATTTCTGTTAAAACACAACTAAAGACCTTTCTGTTTGCCTTTACCTTTCTTTCCGCCAGTGTTGATTTTAACAGCAAATTTTGATTTAGTTTCAGTCATAATCTTTTGAATAAAATTCCATTTAGTTTTAGTCATATTTTAGTCAACTGAAATGTTTTACTTTTTGTCTAGTTTTAGTCGACTAAATATCATATAATTATAGTCGACTAAATCTACCAGTTTATTGTCAACTGGGGGCATAGCTGATCTCTGGTTAGAGAGCCCGTCTGGGGCCAGGTTCGCGATTCCAGGCCTGGGCCAGCAATGTGTCGAATATGACTGGTCGAAGTGTCCATTTCACGGGGAACAATCAATCGTAAATGTCAGTAACAGTTTCCCCTTTCTTTTCTTTTTTTTTAAATGATGATGTTTCACTTGCTTTTGCCATTGTTTATATAATGACATCTGCATCTTCCAACCTGTAGAATAGTGACACGCCCACTTTGGTTACGAGTTCAGGGCAAGAAAAAACAAGACATTTTTGGTTCCAGCTCCAAACCAACATTTAGGGTTCTGAACCAATTGATTTTCAGTGGAAACACTCTGAACTGGTTCAAAATTAGGCGGGGGAAAAAAAACGGAACCGGTTCAACCCCGGTGGAAAAGTCCTCACTCCTGTATTGACAAACATTGACTCACACTGCCTCCTCTGGGCTTTTTTCATGAGTATCCTCATGGCATCATTAAAAGCAACTTGCAAACTGTGCAGTAGAAGTATAAAGTACAAAAACAACTGAAAATACTCAAGTAAAGCTCAGTACTTAAGCAAATATACTTAGTTAATTTCCACCACAGCTCTCGGGCGGTGTTGTGCATGGTGTAACTCACATTGTCTCTCCTGTGGCTGCTCTTGATGGTTCTGATCTCCTGTAGGAGGCGCTCCATCTGCTCCTGGTTCAGCTCCTCAAAGCCCCTCTGGATGGAAGGCATGTAGGCCGGGGGGAGTCGTACCGACAACCCTGTGAGGTCCTGGCTCATGGAGTTTGGACCAGAGACGCACTGAGAGTTCTGGGGTTTTACAACAAAATAAGTTGTCTTACAGTGCCATCTAGTGGCTTTCTGGTATACGTGTGGTGCCTCCATGTATTTTAAAGGAGATGACATTGATGATCAGTAATAGGCGCAGTGGTGGAAGAAATACTCAGTAGATTTTACTTGAGTAAAAGTATCAGTACCAATATAGATACGCTGTTAAAAGTAATACGCCTGCATTCAAAATCTTACTTGAGTAAAAGCGTAAAGGCATGGTCTGCTAAATGGCTAAATTGTGGTATTGGTATCAAAATATGCTTACAGCGCCAAAGAAAAAAAGTATTTATAAAACTTCATCGACAATAGTCAACTTAAATTTAGTTTGTGTTCACAAATGTCCTCTCACCTGTCCAGACGGCGAGGCGTGGTTGTTCCCCAGCTCCGACTCGTAGGAGCTTCCAAAGTAGAGCCTCCACAGGTTGCTGCGGTGGAGCTCTGGTTCCAGATGGCGGGGGTTCTCCGGGAGAAGTGCCGCCGCGGCCTGGTCCAGCCCCGCCCCCACTCCCGGCTCCGCCTCCCCGGCAGAGTCGTCCGAGCCGCTGCTGTGGTTGAGGAAGATCATGGAGCCCAGGCTCATGTCGCTGTCTGACCCCGAGGTCAACTCCTGAACGCCACACGGGAGAACAAATACAACATTTTTACATCTTAGGAGGAGCTGACATGTTAGTCCAGAGCAGAGGTATAGGGCATAGCAGTGGCAGCCATTTTCTGGTTCCACTCCAAAATAGTCAATGCATTTTTCCCATTGAGATTTCCAAAAATATTTATATCAATTCATTTAAGCCTAGACAAGCTATCCAGGGTCCTGGTGAATCATGACCATAAAAAAAAAATCTGTGATTTTTAAAAAAATTATATTTAATTATATGATATACTATATTTAATAAATACCCTTTGTTTTCCCGTTTTCAAAAACGTTTTTTCACAGAATCAAACGTTTTATGGTCATGATTCACCAGGACCCTGGATGGCTTGATTCTAGGCTTAAAATAATTGATATAAATATTTTTGGAAATCTCAATGGGAAAAATGCATTGTCTATTTTGGAGTGGAAACAGCCTGTCACAATTATTCCATTATCACCTAATCGCAATTATTTGAGATAATCGCAATGAATTTGCATGATCGTCGTTAATCGTTTCCATGTTGAGAAAGGTTCATACATTTTGAAACATTTTCAAAAATAGTGTAAATATTATTTATTTACACTATTTTGTTACAAATCTTTAGTATAAAATATTAAACATGCCGTGTTTTCGCCACAATACAATATTCATTTTGACTATTGGTATCGTTCATCGTCAGTAATTTCTTTGTGCATTTGAGTTTTTTGTCATATCTGCCCCATGCAACTTGTGTTTAAAAGCCACACAATTAAATTGTTAATTGCAACTATTTGTATGACAATTAATCGTCAAGTACAATTCATAATGGTGACAGGCCTAAGCAGATGTACTCAAACTTTTTTTTTTTATCCCAGCCATGATGATAAAATGATCATGAAAGCGACATCAGAAAGAGTTGGACAAGGGATAGAAGACATAATGGTACACTTTGTTTTTTCACAATAGAGCATCGCAGTTCCCGCCCCTTCCGGGTTCCACCGCAAAATACCCAATGCATTTTTCCCATTGACATTTCCAAAAATATTTATATCAATTAACTCTTACCCTGCCAGAGTTTTTTCAGAACAGTCTGTAGCCTCTGCCAGGGTTTTGACCGATTTTGGTACCTTTTCGCATAGCCACAAAATATTTTTCTCAAGTATGATTGATCCCCAGAAAATTTCTAATCACAGATGAGATTCAGGTGTGGTTTCACAAATGTCAACGAGGTCAATTTGACCTTGTTGTCATGTGTTGTTTGATGTTTGAAAATAGCTCAAAACCAGTAGTTTCAAACCAAAAAACATTGTGAATTGTTTGTCCGTTTCAATTTTAACATTGAAGTGGATGGAGCAGCAAATCTTTGGAAATTGTTATCTCCTTATTCGTTTGGAATATCGAAAAGGTGTCAATACTAAATAATTAGAGAATCTTTTTAGTTTTTTTTTTTTTTTTTTTCCAGGACGTTTTTAAACGTCTTTGGCAGGCAACAGCTAATTTCTCAAAGACGTTTATAAACGTCTTTGGCAGTTATAGAGTTAATTTAAGCCTAGAATCAAGCCATCCAGGGTCCTGGTGAATCATGACCATAAAACGTTTGATTCTGTGATTATTTATTTTTTTAAACGGCAAAACAAAGGGTATTTATTAAATATAGTATATCATATAATTAAATATAAAATTTAAAAAAAATCACAGAAAAAAAAATGTTATGGCTTGATTCTAGGCTTAAATTAATTGATATACATATTTTTAGAAATGTCAAAGGGAAAAATGCATTGAGTTTTTCCTTCCGGCACCAGGAAGAACCAGGAAGTGGGCGGGAACTGCGATGCTCTATAGACTTGTTAGTGGAGGAGGGAACAAAAAATAAAATAAAGATATCTGGTGGTTCTCAAACTTTTTAATTTCAAGGACCACCATAACTCTGTGAGGGAATCGTTAAGGAACCGGAATGGTTAAAATCCATAAGGAACCCAACCCCCAGTAGTACTGACATGTCCAGTGCTGGCCGCCAGGCTGCCGTGTGCCGCCTCCAGCTGTCCGTTGTACAGCAGGGCTCTCAGGTCGGCTCCGGTGAAACGCTCCGTGGCGGCGGCCAGCTGCCCCAGGTCCACGTCATCGGCCAGGGGCAGGCCCGCGCTCAGAGCCCTGAGGATCTCCACACGATCCTCCTGAACCCGCCGCCAGAGGAAGAGACACACAGAGAGAGAGAGAAGGTTTTAAGGTGGTTATTTCGTCGACTAAATCTATGACGAAAAATGTTCGTCGACTACCTTTTTTGACTGACGAAAACTAGATAAAAACAAAATAAAAACTAAGCTACAATATAACTAAGACTAAATATATTGACAATTTCGTCAACAAATAAAAACGAGACTAAAATGTTAGTGAGGGACTAGTAGTGGAGAAGAGATCCAGTAGAACTAAAAGACAAGTAAATGTATGTTTGGTTGCGCTCGGGTGTTGTGCTCTGACAATAGCAGATCTACAAGCTGACAACGCGATGCGCTGCGACATGTTGTGAGCTTGTAGTTCGGCTATTTTCAGCATGCAAACAAGTGTAAGATCAGCCATTACAACACCATCAAGGCACCGCCAACATACATTTTAGCCGACTAAATCAACTATGGATTTAGTCGACAATAATCTTATGATATTTAGTCGACTAAAACTAGACAAAAACTAAAACATTTCAGATGTCTAAAATATGACAAAAACTAAATCAAAATTTGCTGTAAAAATTAACACTGTTAGATCCACATCGAAGTTCATTACATTAACCACTGACTTGAACCCTAGCGTCCCTATTCTGTGGGCGAACAGTTGCCGATCTATAAGCTCACAATCTATAAACTTACAATCTACTATCTATAAGATCTATAGGCTCGCAACGCGTGTTAAGCGTCGCAAAGCGTCTTGTTGTGAACTTATTAGGCATGTAACGATTCACTCAACTCACGATATGATTCTAATCACGATACTAGGTTCACAATAAAAAATGTCATGATTTTTTCAACACAAAATAAATTTCCAGACAAAATCTTTTTACATTTTTTTTTCTCTTACGCAAATCCAGTATTTTCTTCTCTTTAATTTCTTTTTACAATACTGTGTTTTCTCATATCCTATTTTAAATACAGTAGCAAATGACTTAAACTATTTTTTTTATCAATTCTCATACAAAGATCCTGTATTTTCTTCTCTTTTTTTTTACACGCCCTCTGCTGTTTTGCATCGCAAATCCGCAAGCTCAAAACCCGTCGCTTCGCGCCGCGTATCAAACTTCAAACAGATCTGCTACTTTAGTAGTATGATCAAGTAGGGTGTTATTTTACGAAAAAACACAGAAATGATCTGATCTGATGTCAGACAGACCAGGTCTGGGGGAGGGCAGTACTAAAGCAGTGATCAGTGAGTGTATAATGTTAAACAGACCAGGTCTGGGGGAGGGCAGTACAGGGACTTGTCCAGTCTACCAGGTCTCAGCAGGGCCGGGTCTATCAGGTCTGGTCGACTGCTGGCTGCGAGCACATACACACCTGATAGCAAACACACACAAAAATATTATCACAGAAATTAGGGACTAACCACACCGGATAGATACTGTATGTAGATCATTATTTGGTTTGTTTTGTCCCTTTCTCCCTTTCTCTTTCTCTTATGGAAATCTTTTTTTTTGTTATTTCTCTTATGGAAATAATGCATTAAAAAAAATGTACCCACCATTTTACACTTGTAAACCTGTGCTGTGACAATAAAGTTGGTTAGTACAGTTAGTACACTGTTTCCCAAATTGGGTCACAGACACAGTTTGATGGGTCGCAAGTAAATGTCCATTCTTCATACTTTCAGAGTTAAATGAACACTCAGGATGTTGCTAGCAGACCATGGTAAACAGTATGTGTTGCTACAGTGTGAAGTGAAGTGAAGTATTACAGTACCTTGCAGACCCTCCACCCCGTCCAGCTGTGTGAGGAGCTGGTTGACCACGCGGTCCGTCACCCCCGTGTTGTCATGACCCCTCCTGGGGGCCAGCGAGTCAAACTCATCAAAGAACAGGATGCAGGGCCTGGCTGCCTGGGCCCTGAGGGGGGGGGGGACAGCACCGTCACCACTACGTCACTGCTACCAGTTTACAGTTACAGGCACCAAATTAAAGCCTACAGTTAGAATAGAGTGGAAAACATGTTAACTGAGCGGATTAGAGAACCAACCTTTGAAAGACGTCCCGGACTGCCTGTTCACTGGCTCCGATGTACTTGCTGAGAAGCTCAGGTCCCTGGAGGGGTAGAACAAAAAAATCAGCTATTTTCTATACTACTAGCTTTTAGATCTGCTATGTTCTCCTACAACTACTTTCTAATACCGAGTAGTCTGTAAGATAGCAAAAATTTGCTGTATAAAGGCATTAAAACTATTATTTTGCATTGTACAGAGGTCTCCCTCCTCATTAGTTTTTTTGCATTGGATTTTTGCCTCCTTGGGAACCCTAGGACGTTTTTGTGTGGCAAAAGAAATGAGTTAAAATTAATAAACCCTCATGTCTCACAGGTTTATCTAACAACATTAAACCAACTCATCGGCTTTTTAGAGGAGTTTAGATTAGATTAGAAGGTTAGAGGAGTGCTACAATCTGGGTGGGGAAGTGAATGGCCACCACTCACCCCTCCCCCGACACCGCTGAAGTGCCCTTGAGCAAGGCACTGAGCCCCCAACTCAACAGTATAAGACTGTGGTTGTACTGGTCAGCTCCCTGGTTTTACTGTACCTTGATAGAGATGAAGTTCATGCCACTGTCTTTGGCCACGGCCCCTAACAGCAGGGTCTTGCCCGTGCCAGGGGCTCCGTACAGGAGCAGCCCTGAGCAATGACGGATAGGCAGCTTGGAGAACAGGATGGGATACTGCAACATACAGGAGACACATGCCATTTAAAGTGCACATAACCAAACATTTTTTTCTACATTTTTATCCCACGATTTTTGTAACCCATTTTTTTCACCCGGTGCCAATTTCCTAAGTGATCCTGGGCGCTACACCAGCACTACACCAGTCCCCCACAGCCTAGGGAGGCCAGGGCCGAGCTCATGCTTCCTTCAATGCATGAGAGCCAACTGACCTTCTTGTCACCTGACAGGGGGGAGTTTCCCTGGTAGGACGTAGCGCGTGGAAGGAACACGTTATTCCAACCAGTTCCCTTCCCCTCCATCAGGCGCCCCGGCTGTCATGGGGGAGGCGGTATAGCGACCAGGATTACTACATGTTTTTGTGAGGGTATTAACTACCCTAGGATACACGGGGAGAACATGCAAACTCCACACAGAGAGGCCCTTTCACCAACCCCACCTAGGGTATAGGCACTGATGACGCGGAGGAGAAGACACGCCCCCAGCGCCCACAGCGTCCCCGGCGGGAATCGAACCCAGGACCTTCTAGCTGTGAGGCGATCATTTCTGTGAGCCCACAAAAATGATATCTTAAGGCACTATATAACTTTCCATTGAACCCGGTGCTGAAATATGTGCTGAAATATTTACCATTGAGCTAATTGAGCCTGCTTGCTCAAAATTCGTGTCAGATCCTGTGTCTAGGTGAGGCATGACCTTTGACACGATTTAAATGTCAACATACTCTACCATACAGATTGGATAATATTACATTTTATTCATTAAAAGAACGTTTCATAGTGCCGCTTTAATGTCATTTTGCCTTACTTCAGCTACTGTAGATATATTTATTTTAGCCTTGTCAGGTGTTACATACAGTAATAGATCAAACTAGAAAAAGTGCTCCTCGCCAGGTCAGGTAGGTTATTGTGGCCTCCTGGTGGCGCTATAATAGGCCAATGTGAAAAGGGTGCCATTTCTTCTTAGGCCTTGCACGGCAATCGGACACTGCATTCATAATTTGAGGCATTTTGTTAAAAAGATTTGTTTTGCTAAATTAGACCTGCTGGTGGCGCTATAACAGGCCAATGTTAAAAGGGTGACATTTGCTCCTCAACATAGTGAGAATGTGCGTGAAAAGTTTGACCGCAATCGAACGTTTTTTTTTTATTTTTTACATAAGTCGGTCTCCTGGTGGCGCTATAAAAGGCAGATGTGAAAAATGCAGGGCAAAGGTTTTTCCTTGACCTCTAGGGAGTGCGCTTACAAAGTTTTACACAGATCGGTGCAGTCTTAGGTAAAAACACGAATCGGCCTGTTATAGCGCCACCATGAGGCTGATTTGAAAATGTTCAAGTGGCATTTCTTCCTGGGCATAGTGGAAATATGCGTGGAAAATTTCAAGGAAATTGCATGCTGCGTTCATGATTTGAGGCATTTTGTTCAAAACGGAGCACTCCTACAAACTTTGGAAGACATTTTTAGCCAATCAGGATGAAATATGAAAAATGTGAGAGACAAGTTTTGTTTAATGACTATAGAGATGCTGTGTACCGATTTTCGGGATTTTTGGACAAAACCTGTAGGAGTACTGTCAAAAAATATGTTTTGCACAAATCGGCCTCCTGATGGCGCTATAAAATGCCCATGTGAAAAATTTGGGGCAGAGGTTCTGCTGTGGTATACAGGGAGTGTGTGTGCACAGTTTCACTGCGAGCAAGCCAACGGTGCCGGAGATTAGCTGTACACAGACAGAATGACGGACACACGGACACACGGACGGACAGGGGGTAAAACACTCTCTCGCCATGCCTTTCAGCCTGGCGGAGACAATAAGATAGACAGACGGATACTTTTCTTTCTTACAAGAATCTATTGTAACTCCTAGGAAGCCGAGAAATGAGCTTTCAAAGTTTCACACAAAAAGAAGATTTTTTTTTTCCCAAAATCAGTGTTTATACAGAAATATAAAACCTGGCCAAGAGGGCAGCGTGTTCTCATAAGTGTTTACTGAAATCAGACGTACGACTAAAGAAAATAGTTGATTTTTGCGAGTCATTTTCCCCTTTACCTTGTACATTAAGGACACTTTTATCTTAGTATTTAACATTTTCACATTATCCAACCCATTTAGACCTGGAACACCTACATGTTGTTATACCTTTCAAGCTGGGAACACCTCTGTGTCATTATATTTGTTGCTATATATCGTATATAGCAACATTTTCTTTTTTTCCCTTCTTTTAAAAAAAAGTTGGAATAGAAATATTTTCCAGAAAATGTATCAGAATATAGAGGCCGTTTTTAGAATCGGCCTCAGGTCTAAAATGGATTAAAGCAGTGATTCTCAAACCCTTTCATTTCTTTCAAAGACTCCCAAGCATGATATTAAATAATTATGACATGGACCCCCATTTATTATATGATTTTGTATAGATCTGGCCCCAATCTATACAGTAAAACCCTCAGTATCAATGTAACTCTGAGAGCTTACATAAGCTCTCAGAGTTACAGACACGTAAAAGGGTCCATTTGGAGCTATCAATCATTTAGCTGGGGACCCCCCTGGAACCCCTTCAAGGACCCCCTGGTGGTTCCCCCACACACTCTATATCCCGTTGGTTCTCAAAGTGGGGTCGGGAGACCCCAAGGGGTCCTTGGGGGTGTTCCAGGGGGTCCCTAGCAAAATGTGTTAATATAGCATCACACTACCGGTAATTTGAATTACTTTAACCTTTTGTACTTTGGCTATTCAAAAAATAGCAGATCTACAAGCTCATAGTGCAGCACAGAGTCCGCAGTAAAAAAGAAAACATAATTTTGGGGGTCCTTGACATGATTTTTTTTTTAGAACCACTGCTATATCCCACATGGTTTGACCGTTGTGCAGCTGACCTTGGCAGGGAGCAGGATGGCGTCCATCAGCTGCCGTCGCACGTCTTTCAGCCCCCCCACCCTGTCCAGCCCCGCCCCGCTGGGGGGGGTGTGGAGGTCCATGGCCAACAGCGAGGGGGGCGTGAAGCCCTCCAGAGCCTGCTGGAAGTCCCCCTGAGACAGACACACACCTGAGGACGGACAGACACTGTATCAGTGACGCTGTAACAGTGATACCGTATGATACATACATATGGCCCTTTAACCACTTAAACCCTACAGTATACAGTTGAGACCCCCTCCTTTTTTTTTAAACCAAATCTCTTCGCCAAATAGCCATGAAACGTCTGTCTTCTTGAACAGACCATATAGAAACGTTACCATGTTTGAATTACATCTCCTTAAAAGATGCTCAATCCTGGTATAAGCTATATAAATAAAAACGATTTCCTTAATTATTCAAGCCATATTTAACACATTGAGTGCCAAAACCGGATTAATACGGTTTTGCAAATACACCCGTGGAGTGCCAACTTTCCTAAAAAACATATATATACGTGAGTTTTATCTTTTAGTTTTTTTCGTTTATTTCCATGCGGGAGGGGCTAGAGCAGCTCTGGGATCACCCTAGGCGATTCTGAGAAGGAAGGGCCAGATGGATCACCATGTCAAAAACATGGCTCCCCATCCGCTTCCGGTCTATTTCCTTCTCTAAAAGAAACGCCTATAACTCCGAAACTTTTTACGCTGGGGAAAACAACTCATTTTGCATCCGCGATCGTTATCGTTCCAGCCGTTAGCCAGGACCATCGGGTAAAATGGAGGCATGCTTTTTTTTTCATGGATTGCTCATCATGGAGTTTACAGCTTTAAACAGCACAAAACGGTGAGATTCCCGGCACCGAACGTATTCTGTTATTATAAAATTCTGGCACCCAATGTGTTAATACTTTATTGTACGACAGTGTAATGCAAAAGTGATGATAGATACTGGATGTAATAATGCCCAAAATAGGGCCGCCAGGCTGAAAGTTAACATTAAAATGTGTTAATGTACAGTAGTACGGTGGTTGGTTACCGTGTCCAGTGCGTACAACACTGGCGTGCACGCTCCTCTCTAGCAGCAGAGCCAGGTCACGGGGCACGTAACCCTCCGTCTCCTTGGAGACCATTCCCAGGTCCAGAGTGTGTAGGGTCTCCTCTGATAGGCCGGTCCTCCTGAGGATCAGACAGCGCAGGATCTCTGCTCTCTGTGTCTGAGGGAAGACATGCAGTATAACGCTAGTCTGGGAGGCTTCGCCTCAAAGCCTGGACAGCAGGGGCGCGGCCACTGATTTCTGATTCAAATCAACAGCCAATGAAGAAAAGGGGGCGGGATCCACATGCAGTGGGTCTTACAAGTAAATAGGAGCGACGGGAAGCAATTTCCCCTTGAGAAATTGCGGCCGCCATTGTTGTGTACTGCTGTTTGCCTCTCGTCGGACTTTTTAGACGAGTAGACCGGTAAGAGGCGTGTCCGCTCAGATTCTGAGAGCAACGCACATCCGGCCCACAGATAGCAGGGCTTTGGCCCAGAAGTTCCTTCGCCCCTCCCGTTTGTATGAGAGCGGGCGAAAACTTCTGGGAACTCAGATTAGTATAACGCTGTTGTCGGGCAGAAACCTCTTATCTCCCTATTTTAACTTTTTGTGTTTTTTCCGTAAATTAACACCGTACTTGATCATACTACAGCGTCACACATAAGCATCAAAAATAGTAGATCTATACAAGCTCGAAACGTGGCGCAACGCGGCACGTTTCGAGCTTGTTCATTTTCTACTTTTGCTACTTTTCAATTTGAATCCTGAAAAGTTACAGTTTTGGACACAGATTTCCACCCGACAGAGATGTTATAGTATTCTATTTACAGTATATATATCAACTGGTGTCTTTATTCATGCAATTCTCTTTTCATTGTGTGTAGGGCTGCAACTGTCAATAATTATCTTAGTAATTCTATTGATCACTTTTTAGATTTTTGATTAATAAAATGCTTGTGAAGCAAATTTGTTTTTAGAACTTTAAGTAATACTAGGTAACTTTTTCAACAAAATTAAAGTTAAATTGTATATATTTTGTGAGTGGCAAATGTTTCACAACACCTACTCCATGAATTTCACCCCCGAAAGCCTTTTCTATTGAAAAGGTGGCTCGGTGAGCCTTTCCCGCGAAAATGACGTCATCCGGCCGGAAAACGGAAAAGGAAATGCACCGGTTTCCTGTTTGGCCAGGAACTACCGCGCTAACAACAAAATGGAATCTCACGCTGTTTTGAAGAGATTGCAGGATTTGAAGATCGAAAAACAAGAGAAAAATAAAACGCAGCTCACGGTAACTAAAGCTCCACTGGCTAAGAGAAACGATCCACAGATAGTATAAAACAACGCTTTTTGAAACGCTTCCGTCTTCCGATGAAAACAAATGGAATTCTGGGTAACGCAGGAATAAACGAACGGCCTGCAGTGACGGTAATGACCAGCAAAGGCTGCTAAAAATTTGTGGACCTGCATTGTACTACTTTAAGCGCTATTCTATACTTTGTCGCCCAACAGTGTCGCATAAAAACTGCTAATAAAGTATTCAATCAATGTGCGTGCGTGCGTGCGTGCGTGCGTGCGTGCGTGCGTGCGTGCGTGCGTGCGTGCGTGCGTGCGTGCGTGCGTGCGTGCGTGCGTGCGTGCGTGCGTGCGTGCATACCTGGTCAGGGGGTTGTATGTGGAGGAAGCCCTGGATGAAGTGGGAGCCCTGCACCTGGGTCAGGGAGCGGTGCAGAGAGTGTTCACTGTGGCTGGAGAGGAGCAGACACACCAGGCTGGAGCGCTGCACCAACTCATCCACTATGTCCATGAGACCTGGAGGCAGGCAGGCGCGCATACACACACACACACACACACACACACACACACACACACACACACACACACACACACACACACACACACACACACACACACACACACACACGTTTGTATTACCGTAATACATTTGTGAGGACATCAACATTTTAGTACGCTTGTACAATGTATAAAAGTGATGTTTTACTCTGTGCGATGTGTTTCCGTAGGAGCGCCTCGGGGCCGTGCTCGTGCTCCGGCGAGGTGGGCGCCCCCGTCACGTGATCCAGGTCGTCCAGTAGGACCACGGAGGGCTGCCTCCACACCGCCTGCTCAAAAACCTCCTCCAGAGTCTGCCTCACCGTCTCCGCCCTTTTCCCTGGAAAATAAATACTGTTTGATTGACGTGAAAAAAATAAAAACAAGTTTTGAATCAATTCAGGCAATGAATGATTCCCAGTCATTAATATTTCCATGTGGTGAGCTTGTAGATCTGCTATTTTCTCAATCCGTGACACAGTAAAATCTATAGGGTAACCTTCAACACATGTACAGTACGGTAGGCTACTGTACATTTACGTGCGTGCGTGCGTGCGTGCGTGCGTGCGTGCGTGCGTGCGTGCGTGCGTGCGTGCGTGCGTGCGTGCGTGCATATTCTCCTCAGTGGTGTAAAGTAACTAAGTACATGCACTCAAGTATTGTACTTAAAGTACAATTTTGAGGTATTTTTACTGTTCAGTATTTACAATTTACAATGCTTTTACTTCTACATCTCAGAGAAACTATTATACCGTTACTCCACTACAATTATTTGAGAACTTTAGTTACTAGTTACTTTGCAGATATACATTATTATATCATAAAACATACATTAACCACTTTAGCCCTAATTTATACATAGGCTATTTGAAAATAGCAGATCTACAAGCTCACAATGCGTCGAAACACAACGCATTGTGAGCTTGTAGATCTGCTATTTTCAAACATTTGAGCACTTTTACTTTTGGTACTTTAAGTATTTCTACATTGCAGTATTGACACTTTTACTTAAGTAAAACAATTGAGTACTTTTTCCACCACTGATCCTCCTACCTTTTTTTGCAGTCCACCACCTCCACATGTGCGTCCAGGTCTTCCCCAGCCCTCCTGCACAAGGCTTTAGCCAGAGAGCTCTTCCCACTGCCCTGTGAAGAAGACGACAACATAACACACCACGTGTACAGTAAGTTAGCCCAGTGCTAACAATGCCAGCTAAAGGACTATCTGTTTAACCCTTGCATTGTGTTAGAAAACTGCATCCACTTGTGGTGTTAGCGGGTCAAATTTGACCCGTGATTTAAATCAGCCCAAAATACTAAAAAAATAAGTATTTTCATAAAAAAAAATTCTCTCACCTCATAGCTGACTTGTTATGCATTCATATCCATGTAAACACTTTTTAAAATATTATGTTGGGTGGGGGAATTGAGCCACACTTCTTTGCCGGGTCATTTCGGACCCTAACACCACAAGTGTCACTTTATTTTTTTGAGACCATCAGAATTAATTAAAATTATGATAAATATTTTTGTTGCGTTAAAATGGCTATTTCTAAGGATATCATGAGGCCTCGTTCCAATAAAGAAATGTAAAGGGTACTTTTTACCTATTCAAACTTGAAAACGGGTCAAAAAGACCCTAACACGATGGAAGGGTTAATGTCTTCATGCTATCGGGATGGGGGGGGGGGGGGGGTTGGGGGTTAAAGGTTTACCGTGGCTCCGGTGACGAGCAGCGCCCCGCCCCGGAGACCCCGTCCCGTGGACACCAGCTCTCGGAAGAGCGGACCGGCCTGGAGGCTGTAGTAGATGAACTCAAATCCAGTGGTGATCAGCTCCTTTATCCCACTGGGCTCGGAAAAAGGCAGAGACAATTTAGGCATTTATCAGACGCTCCTATGCAAGCACGTGATTGGAATAAGCAGAGTAAGCAAGAACTCTAAATAAGAAAAATACAGTGGCCTCACTGTTCCCTTCGTCCATATTTTTGGGCGATGTAGCCGCCCCTATAAGTGGGGTTGGGACACCTCATTAGTACACATTTGCTGTACTGTGATTGGCTCATTAGCACACCCCTAGCTGTACTGTGATTGGCTGACTCTATTGGCTGACTCTATTCAGCACTGTGATTGGCTAGCGAGACACATGATGACATTAATAACCTATAAATAGGACTATGGACTTCAAAAAAATTATTATTTTTTTTGAAGTGAGCTTCCATCACTGTGATGACCACTGTGATGACCACACCGCCCACTTCACACTGGGTGTGATTTTTGGGCGGTGTAGCCGCCCCTATAAGTGGGGTTGGGACACCTCATGAGTATTAGTTTCCTGCAGTGTGATTGGCCCATTAGTAGACCCCTAGCTGTACTGTTATTGGCTGACTCTATTGGCTGACTCTATTCAGCACTGTGATTGGCTAGCGAGACACATGATGACATTAATAACCTATAAATAGGCTTATGCCCACTTCCCACTTCACACTGGGTGTGATTTTTTACAGTCTATGGGTGTAACTCACATTGACTCTCCTGTGGCTCCTCTTGATGGTTCTGATCTCCTGTAGGAGGCGCTCCATCTGCTCCTGGTTCAGCTCCTCAAAGCCCCTCTGGATGGAAGGCATGTACTGTAGGCCGGGGGGAGTCGTACCGACAACCCTGTGAGGTCCTGGCTCATGGAGTTTGGACCAGAGACGCACTGAGAGTTCTGGGGTTTTACAACAAAATAAATTGTGTTACAGTGCCATCTAGTGGCTTTCTGGTATACGAGCGGTGCCTTTATGCCTCTCAGTAATATTTGCAGTGGTGGAAGAAATACTGAGTAGTTTTTACTGCTGTCATTTTAGATTTTAACCACTTTAACCATCATCTTATACTTTGGCTATTCAAGAATAGCAGATATACAAGCTCATATTTCACATTTTTGCAAATCTTTGAAAATATATTTTTAAAGTGAAAATTTGTAACTCAACTCAAATCTTTGCTTGTGGGGACTCTACAAATGTCTTCTAAATACTAACAGTTTTTTTTTTTACTTATGTTGCTATAATCAGTGTTTTTCAAACTGTGTCATGTCAAGGGCCCCCAAAAATTATATGTATTTGGCCACGGACTCCCATCTCAAAACACGTTGTTCCAGGGACCCCCCAGAAGCAAAGATTTGAGTAAAAAATGTTCGCTTTAAACAATATATATATATTCAAATATTTGCACACATTTTCACGATTTAAAAAAAATAGCAGATCTGCAAGCTCATAGCGCGGCACTCGGTGCCGTGCTATGAGCTTGTAGATCTGCTATTTTTGAATAGCCAAAGTATGAAATAATGGTTAAAGTGGTTACACCGATGGTTTTAATGTGTTAAGTAAAAGTATAGGTATCACAATATAGAAATACACTGTTAAAAGTGATACGCCTGCAGTCAAAATCTTACTTGAGTAAAAGTATAAAGGTATGGTCTGCTAAACGTCTACATTGTGGTATTGGTATCAAAATATGCTTACAATGCCAAACGTTAAAAAAGTGTCAAACTTCATCGACAATAGCAGATCTACAAGCTCACAACGCGTGAGCTTGTTCTACAAACAGCTAAGCAGTCTGCAAGACATTTCAGATTGAGAATTTAACCTTTGCTTTTATGAAATTATCCGAGATTAATAGGGTTTTATGGCAGATGCCTCTGAACCTGCTAGTTGGACCTAATTCTCTTTAATCTTATTAAAAATGACAGTAAAGGGTTAGAAATCAGTAGTGGTGACGAGGCTTGTCACAATTATTACATAATCGTCTAAACACAATATTTTTGCATAATCGTCATAATCATTTCCATGTTGAAAAATGTTCATGTATTTTCAAATATAGAAACATTTTGAAAGTATAAAATAATTAAATATGTCAGTAATGTCTTGTATATTCAACTTTAAGTGTTAAGTAAGCAGAACATCATTTGAAAGTACATTTGTAGAACCTGCACGATCCTAATTAAAACATGTTTTTCATTCATTGCTTGGTGGCAATGCAGTCTGGACTACAGGAACTGACATGATGACCTGTCCATTATTATAAACATATATATGTTGTTACGTTGCTGTGTCCCGTAGTTAAATAAAGCAGACCTTAATAAAAAAGGAAGCAGTTATTTCAATGCTGCAATGGATCATATTTATAGAGTAGCAGAGATTTAGCAGAGACTCATTCTACAGCTAATTGTTCTGGATATAATAACACACTTTGCCCAGTAGATGTCCTCATAGCATACAGTATGCTTGGTTGTAAATGAAGCTAATGGTTATGGAAACACTTCATATGGTGAATAATAATAATAATAGCAGCTTTAATAAGTGGTATTGTACCCCTCATTGTATCCCTCTGCCTTCCTCACACAAACAATGTTTTTTTTTCATGTACAGTTTATGAATGTGTGTGTGGACAGGGTGTGGTTAGTGTGGTCTTTTCTTAGATCATGGCTTGCATAACAATGCCTTGATCACAACTCTATTAATCATTAATTAAGCTTAATAGACATAGACAATACCTCCTGGAGAACTAATAACCATCTACTGTATGGGTTCTTTATAATAACTATTACTAACCCACTGCCACTGTCCTTAAGTCACAACTGGAGCAGAACAGTGGTGAAGACAGGACTAAGCCTAACACCCAGTCATCCGTCTGATATGCAGAAACAGCAGCAAGACAAACACCAAGCTAATAAACAATAACTGATAGCAGTAACACTGTACGTACCTGTGATTTATTAGTGGCAAGTATTTTACTGAGCGGAAAACATAGAGTTACATTAATCCTCATAAGCTACAAGACAGAAGATGAACGTTGGCTGACCCCTGTGCATGTGTCCACCTTTGCATGGCAGTGTTGATTTCGTCGACTAAAACTATGACCAAAAATGTTCATCGACTAACATTTATCACTGACGAAAACAAATAAAAACTAAATAAAAACAAAACTATGATGACTAAAACTAAGACTGAATATAGGCCTATTTAGGCCAAATAAAAACTAGACTAAAATGTTAGTGAGGGACTAGTGGAGAAGAGATGCAGTAGAACTAAAAGACAAGTCAAATATGTTTGGTTGCGCTCTGGTGTTGCGCTCTGAAAATAGCAGATCTACAAGCTCACAACGTGTCGCACTGCGACACGTAGAGAGCTTGTAGATCGGCTATTTTCATATTGCAATCAAGTGGAAAATCAGCCATTACGACGCCATCAAGGCACCAGCGGAAATACATTTTAGTCGACTAAATCAACTGTAGATTTAGTCGACTATAATCTTATGATATTTAGTCGACTAAAACTAGACAAAAACTAAAACATTTCAGATGACTAAAATATGATTAAAACTAAATGGAATTTTATTCAAAAGAATAAAACTAAATTTGCTGTCAAAATCAACACTGTTGCATGGAGAGCATTTCGTATAAAAATGTATGAAATTAAAACTGTGTACAGCATGAGATGTGATGAACAACAGAATCACAACATGTAGTGGAGGCCTTCATCTGGTGTAAAACTACTCTGCACTTCATGCTTATCAGACATAGAGCTGCTTTAAATGAAGCTACAGCAGAACTACAGTACAGTATCACTCATAATATTCAGATGAAATAGACATTGTCCTACTGTACCTCTACTGGCAGACTTCACAGCATCAAACCTGAAGTGTAACAGGTGTTTCACTTGCCTTGTCAGAAACCACCTCGCTGGAAGAGCTTTAAATGGAATAATTGCTTCATACTGAACAGACTTTATGTTTAATTCTCTCCTCTGTCCTACAGAGACCATATAGAACAGCTAACTATGTGAGTAGAGACTGTATCTCCTAACGGTATTGCTAGCATCATTTGGTGACATTTATGAGTTAAATGTTTTGTTTGTAATGAAATCTAAACTTTTCTAGAACCTGATGGATGCCACTATGGAGCCAAAACAACATCCAGCTTCCAACAAGTCTGGTCTCTATTTAAATCTGATATTACACAAATTCAGCATTTTATAAACGCTTTAAATGTCACCATAATTGAAAAGCAAGTCTGTTTATAATCTATCATGAAGTTAAGTGCGTTCAGTGGCTAGAATGAAAGGCATCTCTCTGGGTTGACAGGAATGCAATAAATATGCAATCATTTATGTTTAAGTTGTTGATTGTTTAGTTTGCAGACGTTTCTAAACTTTCATCATGGAGGGCCAAGAGTATTGCAGGTCCTATGCATATCATATGAATTCACTGAATAGTTCAACTCCTCTGTAAGGACATAAACTCCTGTAGTGTTGGGTTGAGATGAGGACACCACTGTTTATTGCATTGCTTTATGATGATAGTTTGTACTCTTCCTGTCTGTCTCAGGCTGGTGTCACAGGCAGCTGGCTTATTACTTCTCCCTGCTCTGCTTTCTGATGACTCTGGTCACACTCCTACAGACCCTCTATAGTGAGTACTGTACTTCATGTCTCCTATAATAGACCCTCTATAGTGAGTACTGTACTTCATGTCTCCTATAATAGACTCTCTAGTGAGTACTGTACTTCATGTCTCCTATAATAGACTCTATAGTGAGTACTGTACTTCATGTCTCCTATAATAGACTCTCTAGTGAGTACTGTACTTCATGTCTCCTATAATAGACTCTATAGTGAGTACTGTACTACCAGATTTCCACCAACCATACTGTAGGTCTATGTCATCTTGCTGCAGGGCTACTTACAGTAGCAGTGCACTGGCTCTCAGCCTTTTTAATTACAAGGACCCCCAGTTTGATATACAATAGGCTGTGGACCCTCTTTTGATAAAGGTTTTATCCACACTGTAAAACCCACAGTGTTAATTGAACTCTGAAAGTGTACCAGTGTAGCCAAATGGGTCCATTTGGTTCCATCAGAGTTACAGACCCGTAAGGGTCCATTTGGACCCCTGGTGGTCCCCGGACCGGATGTTGAGAACCAGTCTTAAATCTCTTATGTCAGTACACTGAACATTAGACAGCACAAACATTCACTCTCAGCCTAGAGGCAGAGCAGAGCAGAGCAGCAGTTTACCCACAATGCAGTGTGAACATTGACCTACAGTATTCCATCCATCATACTGACAGTTGAGGTTTCTACAGTGTCTTATTTGACCTTTAGGCTTTTAGCTGACAACATGTCCAAACACAGAGTCATCTTCATTTCATAAGTTGACAACATTGCAAGCAGTAGTAAGTAGAACAAGGTTCAGAACCATAGCAGCACACAGCAACATCTCTCCAGTGTTCATGTAACGTAGGATCATCCATTTTTACACTTTCAGTCAATTTCACACTCAGTAGGTTGTAGAGTAAGATATCTGAACAGTCTCTGTTGTTATTTGGTGTTTGTTTTTTACCTCCTTTCTGTCTGTCTGTCTGTATGTCTGTCTGCTTTGTTTTCAACGGCACACATCACACCGGATGCTGGCCCTTCATTGTCCTGTATCCATGGCAACGGCTGTTGAGACGACGGCTGTACCTGTGTCTATCTGATGTCTGTAATTCCACAAAATTCTTCAAACACTTAAAAAAGAATAGCAGATCTACAAGCGCTGCGAGCTTGTAGATCTGCTATTTTTGAATAGCCAAAGTATCCAATATGGATAAAGGGGTGAAAATGTATTAACACCTTCTGCTGGGGACCCCCTGGAACCCCCTCAAGGACCACTGAAGACCACTAAAGGGAGCAACAACAACACTGTAAGTGAAACACACTACAGGACAGGTTTGTGAGCAGCAGTAATGGCTGCCATGAATCTGACTGCCTAGGCCCAGATTTCACTACACACAACAAACTAATACAAAATCACCACATTTCTGGTATAAAACCAAGAAAAGGCTTTTTTTTACATGACACAGTGCTCATATTGAACATGTTTAATGTTCTAATACTTCATTTACCTGAACAAACAGGGAACAACGGGAGACAGAGTCAGTTTTGGTGTTGTTCTTTCTCTCTTCCTTGTTCATCTGAAGAAAGATGTCACCTGACCACCTAAAACTACCTGTCTCACAGTCAGATTTGCCACCTTGTGGCGAAAAGTGGGATAGGTCTGTTCCTAAAATAATAAGTTCCCTGCTGTTTCTAATACACAATAAGGCTCTTAAAAATACAAAGAACACGTTCATAATAAACAAAAATGTGACTATACATGTGTGTATGTCACACGTGTCACCTTGATGCTCCAGTCTCAGTCTAGCTTGCAGCAGTCCAGACTGACAGAGCTGACTCACAGACTGGACTCTGTGCAGCAGGCCTACCAGCTGCTGTTCTCCAACTACCTGCTGCCCTCAACCTCTACTGTCCTGATACCAACACTATACCAGCAACCTGCCCTCAACCTCTACTGTCCTGATACCAACACTATACCAGCAACCTGCCCTCAACCTCTACTGTCCTGATACCATCACTATACCAGCAACCTGCCCTCAACCTCTACTGTCCTGATACCAACACTATACCAGCAACCTGCCCTCAACCTCTACTGTCCTGATACCAACACTATACCAGCAACCTGCCCTCCACCTCTACTGTCCTGATACCAACACTATACCAGCAACCTGCCCTAAACCTCCACTGTCCTGATACCAACACTATACCAGCAACCTGCCCTCAACCTCTACTGTCCTGATACCAACACTATACCAGCAACCTGCCCTCAACCTCTACTGTCCTGATACCAAAACTATACCAGCAACCTGCCCTCAACCTCTACTGTCCTGATACCAACACTATACCAGCAACCTGTCCTCAACCTCTACTGTCCTGATACCAACACTAACAGCAAGGGTGGGTAAATACACTGACAATCTGACACTAGACATCTGCACTGTTTCTCACTGAATATTCTGTCAATAAAAGTAAATATAAAGCTATCTTCAGTGCATGCATGAAAATGTATATGAACAGTGAGGAAGATCCCTTCTAAGAGTGCTGGCGCTACTAAAACTTCTATAATGTCACCAATACTACCAGCAAGGGTGGGTGCTCTGTTCCTGTCAGTCCGTCTGTCTGTCCGGCTTTGGCCCATGGCGTGGTCAATAACGGGCCGTAATAGCTCTTGAAGAAGCGAGTCATCGGCTGTTCTTTCTCTGCTCCGGTCTCTCGTTCGTAGTCGCCCCCTACGCAGCAGACGCGATACATCTTAGAGGAATCTGCGACGGGGCTCTCAAACGGAACCTCCATGCAGGTCAGCCAGTGCCCGTTGCTGGCTTCCCTACGCCCGTTCAGAGCCAGGAAGGCTCCGAAAAACGTGATGTTGTAGACGTAGCAGAAGACGATGGCGGTGCTCGTGTACAGACAGAAGTAGTGGACGGAAGGAAAGTCGGACGACAGGCCGATGTAGAAGCCCAGCACGTCGGTCAGGGTGGTGATGGTGATGGACATGGCAGCCTCTCGGTAGGTGTGAGCCATCCTGGTGGGCACCGGGTCTTTCACCTTGGTGTGCTGCCAGTTGGACACCATGATGAACATGTCGTCAATGCCGATTCCTGAAAAGGTGCAAAGAAAGGTAGTTCAGTCCTCCTAGTTTTATTTATTGAGACAGGTAGTAGGAAAGCTGGGAGGGAGATTGCATAGGGGAGACACAGGATGTATTATGTTACAGGACGATTGGAGAACCAGGACGATTGAAGACAGAGCGCTCGTTTTTAGGCACGGGGCTTCGGGGCGAGGCGGGGCTTTGATGCGACGCGGACCTGTCTGTTGTTGTTCCCCCCCACGTAGCAACCAGGAAGCTACGCTAGGGAAACGCTGAACACGCGTTCACACGCACGTGATAATAGTTATTGTCCATGACGGAGGCGCGCCGACTCAGCAGAGCTTGACCGCGCTGACCGGCCGATGCTCTGATGAGTCGAATCAGCGCCGTTCGAGTTGTGAACCGATAGGGACAGAATAGTTCTTTTCATGGATCACTGTGTGTGTGTGTGTGTGTGTGCGTGTGCGCGTGTGTGTGTGTGTGCGCGTGCGCGTGTGCGTGTGCGTGTGCGTGTGTGTGTCAGGGAGAAAGTAAAACAAAAGCCAGAACACAATAAAAGTATCTTAACAGTCCTGCTTTCAATAAACCAAATTGAAAGCATGAGCGCGTGCGCATGTGCGCGCGTACACGTTTGAGCATGCGTGCGCGTTTGTGTGCATGCACGCGCGCATGCACACAAACGCGCACGCGCGCACACACACATATTCACACACACACGCACACACCCTCCCTCTAGTCTGGCTTGCATTGCCCTCTAGCGTTGGTTTTACAGAATTGCATGAAAACAAGCGCTCCTTCTTCAATCGTCCTTGTTCTCCAATCGTCCTGTAACATATATGTTACAGTGAATCTGAGAAATCAGTAGTTTAGCAAAATAATAAAATACAGTGTTTGCCCCTCTTTTCATTTTTTTCCAAAGACATTAATTACAGAACATTGCGAGACAGGAAATAGAGAGACATGTAAAACATGAAAGGAGCTACAGTAGCATAACAATTAGGTCCTCTCCTCTCTGAGATTATATGGGCAGTGCATCAATCAACTGCTGGTGCCAAAAGGCATCCTGTTAGCAGAGATTCCATAATGTATAACATCAAATAAAAGTGGCTGAAGAGTAACAAACTAGCTCTGCCGCACAGTGTTAATTTTGACAGCAAATTTAGATTTAGTTAATTCCTTTTAGTTTCAGTTATATTTTAGTCATCTGAAATGTTTTCATTTTAGTCTAGTTTTAGTTGACTAAATATTATAAGATTTTAGTGAACAAAATCTACAGTTGATTTGGGCCAATTTATTTTGGCAGGCCTTGATGACAACGCGGTTGTGAGCTTGTAGATCAGCAATTTTTGGAGCTTGACACCCACACGCAGCCAAGCATATACTTAGTTCTACTGGATCTCTTCTCCACTAGTCCCACTGGTGTCCCAGTTCAAATATGGTTATTTTGGGGGTGTCCCCAGTTCAAATATGGTTATTTTGGAGGGGCGTCCCCAGTTCAAATATAGTTATTTTGGGGGGGTCCCCAGTTCAAATATGGTTATTTTGGGGTGTAACAGTTCAAATATGGTTATGTTGGGGGGTCGCGGCCTGAAAAGGCCATACACAATGTCTTACCAAGTATAAGGAAGGGGGTTTGTATCACGGTGATAACCAAGGGTACTCCTGCATACAACATCAAGCCGAGTGACGACAGCACGGCCAGGCCTGCAGACAGGACACCCATGGCAGCCACCCACACTTTGTTCCTCACGTTGTCCAGCCTAAGACAATCACACAACCTCATCGTTATCAGACAATATCCATATCGTTGTTCCCGGGCAGAAACCTCTTATCTCCATATCTTTTTTTCCGTAAATTAACGCCCTACTTGATCATACTACAATGTCACACAAAAGCATCAAAAGTAGAAGATTCAGAAGCCATAGTCTTTATTTAAAATCCTCTTCGCAGACCGTGTATTGAACTGTACTTTCCTGTGCTTTTTTTTGCAGACTGCTAATAAAGTATTCAATCAATATTCAATCAAACAAGCTCGAGCTTGAGCTTGTGGATCTGCTACTTTTGACTTTTTGAATTAGAATCCTGAAAAGTAACAGTTTTAGACATATGAGGTTTCCACCCGACAGAGACGATATAATATACGTACATAATAGTTGCTGTTGGGCAGAAACCATCTCCATACTGTATATCAACTTTTTATGTATTTCTTTCCCCTAAATGAATGCCCTATAGTATACTTCAACATACATAGTCCATGAGCCAGAGCCCCAAAATTGAGCAATGATTATCGAAAGAGTGGGCAAAACCATACCTATATTAAATTGTTTATAGGGTCAATATAAGTAAATAAATATATGATAACCTTTCCACAGGAGTAGCTTTTTCGTATTTATCACACATTTTGTTATTTTTCGTACGTACATGACAGGTGAAAAAATTACAACATTTAAAAAGAGTTATCATAATGAAACTTCCACAGTTGATTACTTACATGAAGACAATGATTTATCATATATCACCTTATCACCGTCACCCTATCACCGTCATGTACCTACTGTATGGGGAAAATAACAAAATGTGTGATAAATATGAAAAAGCTACTCCCGTGGAAAGGTTATCATATATTTATTTACTTATATTGACCCTATAAACAATTTAATATAGGTATGGTTTTGCCCACTCTTTCGATAATGTAATCTTGTCTGGCTCATGGACTAACAGTTGACACAAACACATACAGTGTCACACAAAAGTCGCCAAAAATGCGATGCAACACATTGTGAGCTTCTGGATCTGCAGGGGTTTTTTTTTTCGTTTTAAAAAACAATAAATTAAGTGAAAATATCTGTGGGTTTCAATAATTATTGAACCAATGAAATGTTTTGAAAGAGCTTATGACTAAAATGGAAAGAAAAATGAACCAGTGTTCCAATGGATCTGATGGAGTTATTTAAAAAACTACATTAGATCCATTGGAACACTGGTTCATTTTTTTTCTTCCATTTTCAGAAATATGATCTGGAACATACAAGGTTTCCGCCCGACAGCGCCGATACGTTGCCACCCCCAAAGTGCCGAAGTACATTTACTCAAATACTGTACTTAAAGTACACTTTTGAAGAATTTCAATACTTTTACTGTACTTCTACTCCACAACATCTCAGAGGCAAACATTGTACTTTTTTACTCCACTACAATTATGTGTAAACCTTAGTTACTAGTTGCTTTGTAGATTTTGATTATTATTACAAAACATACATTAACCACTTCAGCCCCTATATACATTTCAGCCATTTGAAAATAGCCGATCTACAAGCTCACAATGCGTCGCAATGCGACGTATTGTGAGCTTGTAGATCTGCTATTTTCAAATGATTTTTTATACATTTGAAAACTTGTGAAATGGGACATTCTGCATGATGAGTACTCTCTACTTTCGGTACTTTAAGTACATTTTGATACCAATACTTTTGTACTTTTACTCAAGTAAATTTAGAATTCTAGACTTCTACTTGTAACCAGAGTATTTCTATTGCAGTATTGCAGTATTGCAGTATTGATACACCCGTGCGTGTGGGGTGTATTGATACACCTCACACGCACACCCAGCACTGGACCTTACCTGAGACAGGAGAGCACAGAAAAGGAGACGGCCACAGCACTTGTGATCGACAAGGATGGGATTCCGTCTGTGCTGTGTTTCTCTAACTCCTCTTGTCTTGACAGCGACGTATAGTGAGACACCTGTGGTTGCAGTCAACATTTTAGCCCATTAAAACCTGGAACGCATCTGTGTAACCACTTAAACCATTATTTTATACTTTGGCTATTCAAAAATAGCAGATATACAAGCTCATAGCGCGGCACCGAGTGCCGTGCTATGAGCTTGTAGATCTGCTATTTTTGAAAGATCTTGAAAATGTGTGCAAATCTTTGAATATATATTTATTTTTGAAGCACTTTTTTTTTAACTCAAATCTTTGCTTCTAGGGGTTCCTGGAACAAAATATTTTCAGATGGGGGTCCACGAAAACTGTTAGGATTTAGAATTGTATCTCAGGTCTTAATGGTTTAATATTCATTTTGTTATGCATACTTATAGTGAAACTGGTACAGCAGAGATTTTGAAAGTTCAGATAAAAAGGAAAAAGCCTTTACTCTCATACTGTTTAGCCAAGTGGTTCTCAAACTACACTCTCAGAGTTACAGACCTGTAAAGGGTCCATTTGGAAACCCCTCAAGGAACCCTGGGGGTCCTTAATTGGACCCCAATTTAAGAACCACTGCCATAGCTTACTGTATATAATTGTATTTCCCCTTTTACGGACATACCTTGATGTTATTATTGTCTTCCTCTTTTGAAAACATCTCTTGGAATTCTTTCAACCATGCATCTGCACCCTCGTTATTATCATCCAGGAAATACATAAGCTTCACCGCTTTAGCGAATTGCACTATGCCTTTGACATTTTCCTGAACACCGCCTATTGCCGAACCCAAGAATGTCTGTTTGGATTCCAACGTGTACAAAGGAAACGTAACGTCAATTTGCTCAATGTTGCTCGCATTGTAGTCGATCATTCTCAAGATGTCGTTCGGCACACACGCTCCATTGGTCTTCGCACACAAGTCCTTGAAGCTCAAGTGTCTGTGCCCCACAGCCACGGAGATGTCACTGACTTTATCGTTGAGCTTTAGGATATCCTCTAGTGCTTCTTTTGTCAGTATGTTTGAGTCACCGGTGGACACCGCAATGACAGACGCGTAGTTGCCCTCCGTGTACAGCCTCTGGCTTGAAAACGAGGACTCGTCGTACGGAAAGTTCTCTTTGACAAATTCCCTCACTTTCTTAGAGGGTCCATGCCTTGGTGTGAATTGCCGTTCAATGTTATTGTCCTGCCTGTTTTTTAGAAAACAGAAGCCTCCTCCCAGAGCTGCAGAGACTATCACGGGTATGACGAAAAACCAGACGGGATGCAAGCCCACAGCCCGTCCGAGTTTCTCGAAAAGCAGAGAAAGGGGCTTCTCCACACAGTCCGTCCGTTTACATGCCATGTTGAGGCTTGGGCCGGAACCTTGGTCTCTACGGTTGATGTCTCTTTGAAGACTGTAAAGAAAGTCAATGGGCACTTATGAGGCAATGCCACAAGATACGACATATTGATTTCCTCAGAGACTGGCAGGGAGAGGTTGGGTTTGAATATATTCCAGTACTGTATGAAGTTAGGGCGGGGACAGCACCTTTTAGTGGGAAAAGTGATGAGCTCAGTTTGGCCTTGCATTGATGTTGACAATTCCCAGTTGGGACAATGTGTGTCAAATGGCGTCAAGCAGACGCCAAGCTGTTCCGGTAATGTACAACAAAAGAATTACAAAACAAAGAAATTGTTACATTAAACCTTTAGATTTGTTTCAAATCTAGGTTGCATCTTTTATGATTTTGGACTCCCCTGTGACCATCTACATGGCACTGATCGAGGGCAGGTAAACTGAGCCATTCAAATTTCTTCCAGTAAGTCTGCCACAGCAATTTCCTTGATGATGATCAACAATAGAAATAGATTGTACAGTCGATTTATTATACTGTGAGGAATACAGCACACGGTGTAGTTCCTCTGTTTGGTTCCTACACTAGGAGGACCGGAGAGGGAGAGAAACTGTAGATGGGTGTCAGTAGCCCTTGACAATAAACAACAGTATCTGGATGCCCTCTGTCCCTGAAGGGTAGACAACAAAATCCCTGTTCCTTAGAGTCACGCAGGCAATGCCAGGCATCATGATACTCGTTGACCCCACCTTACTGGTGTAGTGCCTCTCTCCTGGGCCGAGAGAGAGAGAGAGAGAGAGAGACAGCAGTACACATCTTAGATTAACAGACTTGTGTCTTTGAAGGTTTTAAGCACAGGTCACTTTTCATGTAGCTGCTGTAAAATACTGTGATTAAGGGTGACTCTTCCCCACACCCTCATAAAAGGGACAAGGACTGACAGATACAGAGTTCTCCATATATGGGCATATCAGCAGTGGTGGAAAAAGTACTCAAATGTGTTTACTTAAAAGTATCAATACTGCAATATAGAAATACTCTGTTACAAGTAAAAGTCCGGAATTCAAAATTTACTTGAGTATTTAGTTGAGTAAAAGTAAAGAGGTATTGATATCAAAATGTACTTAAAGTTGAAAGTACTAATTATGAACAATGTCCCATTTCAACTTTTCAAATGCATAAAAATCTTTTGAAAATAGCCGATCTACAAGCTCACAACGCGTTGCATCGCGACGCATTGTGAGCTTGTAGATCGGCTATTTTCAAATGGCCGAAATATATATAGCCTAGGGCTGCAGGGTAACGCATGTTTTTTAATAATATTCAAAATCTACAAAGTAACTATAGTAACTAAAGTTTTCAAATAATTGTACTGGAGTAAAAGTACAATATTTTCCTTTGAGATGTAGTGGAGTAGAAGTAAAACTGGAAATACTCAAAAGTATTGGGGGAACAAAGGAGCCTAGATTCAAGGGATAAATAGTTAGGAGCAGGAGCAGGTTTGGCAGCCAAAAGACAGACACAGATTATGTTACCCTTTCATCCCCCTGATGTAGGCCTCTGGTGGTGAGTTTTGGGACGTTCCATGATCCACCTCCAGCCCAGGGGTAGGCAACCTTAGGCACGGGCTGCCAACATTGGCACAGCGGAGGGTGATCACTGGAACACTGGCATAAGTGTGAGAGAGAGAGAGATAACATATTCAAAAAAAGATGTATTCAGTTAAGTTGAGTCCCCTCACATTTATATACAAATTACATCCTGCACATGATTCTACATTCATTCAAACTCCTAACTCTGACTGGGGAGGGAGTCTGGGAAATAGGTGGGTTGTTGATTCTAATGATCATTACATCCTGATGTGAAAGAAAATATTTCTGAAGGTTGTTATGTATATGGACTATCAAAATCAGTTGGAAAAAAAAAAATATTGTTGATGTGGTGTCATAATTAAACGTAATGTTGATATGGCACACTGCAGTGGTGGAAAGTACATTTTGAGGTATTTTTACTTAACTGCAGTGTTGCCAGCTTTCTGTACTTTTACTCCACTACATCTCAAGAGGCAAATATTGTACTTTTACTCCACTAGAATTATTTGAAAACAACTAGTCACTGGCTTTGTAGATTTGAATTATTACAAAAAATACTTTAACCACTCCAGCCCTAATTTAAACCTTGGCTATTTGAAAATAGCCGATCTACAAGCTTGCAAGGCGTTTGTGAGCTTGTAGATCTGCTATTTTCAAAAGATTTTAATACATTTTATACATAATGATACCATGTGAAACGGGACATTCTGCACAATGAGTACTTTCTACTTTTGGTACTTTAAGTAAGCCTACATTTTGATACCAATACTTGTGTACTTTTACTCAAGTAAATTTTGAATTCTGGAGTTTTACTTGTAACAGAGTGTTTCTACATTGCAGTATTGATACTTTTACTTAAGATACCAAAATTGTAGTACTTTTTCCACCACTGGCACACTGACTATGCAGTCGGTTGCCGACTCCTGACCTACTGTAGGCCTATCCCCTAGTAGGTCTTCTCCTGCAGCAGGTGAGCTGCTCCACTAGGGTTCATGTGGTTATGGCTGCTTGTGAAAAGGGCTTATTCTCCTATCAGCATGTGTAAAAAGAGGGATGTTACCTGGGTTACATAAAGAACTGGCTCTCAAAAGGGGGTCCGGAGCTCCGTAGTGGTCCTTGGTTGGGTATGTTATTAGTTGAGTTCACTTTGTTTATGTTTTTTTTAATATATTATATATTTAATTATAAATAGGTTTGTTCGAGAATTGCACCACAGGTTTGAAACCTAAAAAACAACACCAGCTATGGCTGTATGTATCAATGTAAAAATTACCTTGGCACTACTTACTGCTGGTAGATTTGCTGTGGTTTGTTATGTCTTAGTTGAGTTGACTTTGTCAACGCTTAATGTTACTTGGAATAAGAAGTTGTTGACCTACATTTGAATCATTCTTACTGTTGATATTGACTATAGTTATACATTATGTCACAGTAGAAAGTCTTTAAATAGTGTGAAGTATTAATCTTAATTACTGGGGTCTCTCATGCTTTGTTAGAATGGCTTCACTTCTCCTCTTCCACTATATGAATGAATAAGATACAACACACATTTAATAAATGATGTACATTTACATAGATAGAACCTACTGTAGATTGGCTTGTGGATGCCTACGATACCTAAATATGATTCAACATTGACCTCTAGTGGTGGCATGTAAAACAGAAATAAATGACCTCTGTTGTTTTTCACAGTTTAACTGTGAAGGCGGTAGGTTCTCTGTGGCTGTTAGTTTTTGTTCACAATTGTGCAATTATCAGTGATGTAAAGTAACTCAGTACATGAACTCAAGTACTGTAATTAAGTACAATTTTGAGGTATTTGTACTTTACTTGAGTATGTATACTTGTTCTCCACTACAATTATTTGAAAACTTTAGTTACTAGTTAAACATACATAAACCACTTCAGGCCCTATATACATTTCGGCCATTTGAAAATAGCCGATCTACAAGCTCACAATGTATTTGTTGATGCGTCCATATAGCTGAATGGTTAGTGAGACCGCCAGGGGACCCAGAGGCTCTGATTGTCCCAGGTTCGATTCCAGGCTCAATGAGTGTCCCTGGGCAAGACTCTTCACTCCTAGCGCCATAGCATGGTGTTCACTGCTCCTAGTAGTTGTAGATGGATGGGGAAGTGCAGGGGACACATTTCACATATACAGTATACAGTGACAAAAAAACAGGACGATAGAATAGTGGGGACAATTCTATCTCTCGTGCTGTTTACATTTCTGACTAATAAAGTATTCAATAATTCAAAAAGTAAAAAAAAAGTTGACCTGAAAATATTTGAGAACCACTGGAAATTCTTGGGGCGCCCCGAAAAAGAAAATGTTTTGCCCCATTTCTGCTGCAGTGTGTGTAGGCCGCAGTGGTGGAAAAGTACTCAAATGTTTTACTTAAGTAAAAGTATCACTACTGCAACGTAGAAGTACTCTGTTACAAGTAAAAGTCCCAAATTCAAAATTTACTTGATTAAAAGTACAAAAGTATTGGTATCAAAATGTACATAAAGTACCAAAAGTAAAAGTACTAAAATGTTTGAAAATAGCCGATCTACAAGCTCACAACGCGTTGCAATGCGACACGTTGTGAGCTTGTAGATCGTCTGTTTTCAAATAGCCTATGTATAAAATAAAAAGTGGTTAATGTATGTTTTATAACGTAATAATTTATATCTGCAAAGTAACTAGTAACTAAAGTTTTCAAATAATTGTAGTGGAGTAAAAGTACAATATTTGCCTCTGAGATGTAGTGGAGTAAGTAAAAGTATAGACAATTGGAAATACTCCAGTAAAGTAAAAGTACCTAAACATTTTACATATTGTACAGTACTTGAGTAAATGTACTTAGTTACTTTCCACCACTGGTAGGCCGACACCCCGACATTATTGGCTTGGCTTCAACAGAACAGATCAGTGTAAAGACATCTCACTGCCACAGCCAAGGAGTGGAGCGGAGCGAGCGCTGAGTGCTGCTGCAATCTCTAGTAAGAGTCCTCCTGACTCCTGGCTGCTCCAGGCATCCCATCCATGGCCTTTTGCTGTCAAGAGCTATTGAGCAGCCCCAAAAGTTTCATTTCCCCTCCTGGCCTTCTCCAAACTTTAAGTGCTGCAAGGCAAGGCGGCAAAAGCTTGTTAGCAAGTCATCCGTCAGGAAGCTGGTGAAATTCTCACAGAGGGTGCACTGGGGTGGTGAAGACATCAGGTTCAAATCTTACTCTGTTATTTTTGTACTTTACCTTGTAAAGGACCTGAACGGGGGTGAACCTTTCAAAAATATTCCAAGGGCTCTGAGCTCATATGAGCCTCATGCCATACATACATGGTTTATACAGCTAAGTAGCTTAAATTCTTAATACATATTGGCTATTACAGTGTAAAGTATGCCGTTTGTTAACATGAATAATGATTATTAACATATTAAAGCTGCACTAGGTAACCTACCTCTTCTACCCCAGATTTGAACCTGGTTTCCTGCGCTGATATTTTTACTTTTGAGCTAATAGAGCCTGCCTGCTTGCTCAGGGGATAAATTGAATCTTGACCATCAGGTCAAAATTGGTGTCAGATCCTGTGTCTAGGTGAGACATGACCTTTGACACGATCTAAATGCCTCAATAGAAGAGCAGGGAGATCAATTGTATAAGTTATATTGTATTAACATACTCTACCATACAGATTGGACAATTACATTTTATTCATTAAAACAAGTTTAACTAAAGTAATTTAGTCCCCACTCCTTTGGGGTATCAAGTGATACCCAGACAGCCTCTCTACCCACTCAGCTATGGCCACGTCATGCATTTATACATTAATACAATGGTTCCCAAACTGGGGGGTCCCCACATGATTTTGGGGGGTCCCCAGATGATTAGCTTAATGTGCAACATTGTCTTCTCACTCAGCAGTAAACAAACCAATCTGTGCAAAATGTGCAATCTCCGCACATTTCTACAAGCAGGCAATGTGAGCTTGTACTTCGGCTATTTTCATTTATCTGTGGAACAGAGTCAAAATGGTATATGCCTCAACTCCTATAATTCCAAGTGCTTGTCAGGGTGGGGGTTCAAATATGATTATTTTGGGGGGTCACGGCCTGAAAAGTTTGGGAACCCCTTGCATTAATATATACATTCAGTTGTGAGTTTTATAGGTGGCTTTCCAAGATTCTCAAGTGGGCCTCTCTGTTACAGGAGGTACAGTAAGCAGCCACAGGCATCAATCACATCCAACATTAAGCCACGGTTGTTGTAATTACGTAGATTAAATGTACTGTCATCACCAATTAATATATGAATGAATATACTGTACATCTATTCCCAATTAATATACCAATGCATATATACAGACTATCAACCTTATATTACCCAGGCCTTCTGGGTAATATATGTACAGTCTATTAAAAAAAGCAATGCATATATGACTGAACATAAAGTAACACTAGTTAGGAAAGAGGGTTTAATATGAAAGATAACGTTTAATCATCATCACCATAACATGAATTAGAAGAAACTGCAAAAACTATTTACAAGCGATATTTACAGACTGTTTGTTTAAACTGAATGAATAGACGTTCTTCCTTAATTAGACATTTAGCAACGAAAGATAAAGCAGGTGAACTTTCATATGAGAGCTACCCTCTATAAAATTAACTACCGGGATTAACACCACTATATTAAAAGGTGTATGTCTTGTATGACTCTTACATACAGTATGTGACCAAATATTACATGTACATAAGATTCAGAAATGTTGCACATAAGTGGTAATTGGTAAGCTAACAATGGCTCTCAATGTCTGTTACCATGACAGTAAGTGGACAATAATTTTTTTAGTTAAAAGACAATACAGTTTAACATTTAAAAAATATTTTTGCTCTTCCAAACTGACATAGGCTGACTGTTCTGTACAGCATCTAAAAACTTAAATATTCTGAACCTTCATTCTACTCTCCTTTATTCCCCCTCACAAGTACTCCCTTTCACTTCCTGATGGCAGTTTTCCCAGTACCTTCAAACGTTTGTCCAGTGAGTCTTGATACAACTCCTCCAGCACTGAATAACGGCTGTGGCTCTCCTTTAATGTTTGTCTCAGTGTTGTCATCTCTATGTTCTTCTCCCCCAGCTGTCTGTTGAACTCTCTCTGCATCTTTGTGTTTGAGATCATGATGTTCCTCTGGATCTCAGGCAGGAGAACCTTCATCAGGTTTCTCTCTGCTTCCACTCTGGCCTCTGCTTCGTAGGTCTCTCTCATCTCCTCTATGTCCTGTATGTGTCTCTCTTCCCTCTCTCTCCTCTCATTATCTCTCTTTGCTCTAAACCTATCCAGCTTTCTCTCCATCTCCTGTCTTCTCTCAGACTCCCTTCTCAGCTCTCCTTCCAGCTCTCTTTTCTTCTCTTCATCCCTCTCCTCCCTCATTTGTCTCTCTAGTTCACTCGTTCGATGGTCGATCTTCCTGATGTCTCCCTCGTGCTCTTGGATGGATCCCTCTATCTTCATCAGAGAGTCCTTCAGCTCATTCTCAAATCTCTCCCTCATCTCCTGCTCCTCCATGTGTCTCCTCTCCTCCAAGTCCCTCTGAATCTTTCTCTCCATCTCTCTGACCTGGGCCTCTGCCTCCTGGTAGGTCTGAGTGCTGTAGAAGTTCTCTGTGTTTCGTGCCACCATGCTCTCTATCTTCTCCAGCAGCTGTGAAACCTGACCAGCATTGCTGCTGTCTGTAATGTTGAGGACGTGGCATCTGTTTCCACATTTATCTACAAGCTGCTGATGTTCCTGACTGCCTGCTTGGAGAAACTCCTCAACATTCTGCTTCTTCACACTGTCAGCGTGGATAATGATGGCAATGCTGTGTTCCCAGCAGCTCTCTCCAAACGCCTCCTGCATCTTCTCCATCATCCCTCTCACCTCTCCTTCAGAGGCCTCTGCTGGTATGACCAGGAGGAATGCATGGGGACCCGGGGCGGACAGACGTACACACAGCCCCACATCCTGCCTTGTGTCCTCCAGTGAGCGTCCAGAGAAGTCTGGAGTGTCCACCAGCACCAACCGTCTCCCACAGACGTCACCCTCTCTCCTCCTACTCCTCTGGCTCAGTTCAGAGGAGCTGGCCTCAGCACCAAACACCTTCCTGCCCAGGATGGTGTTTCCTACTGCGTTCCTCACAGCTACAGTCCTCCCCAGTAGCACCAGTCTCAGCTCAGACACAGAGAGAGACACTGGTGAGTCAATAATGTTGTCTGCTGCCACTGAAAGACAACACAATGGAAGAATATAGTGAAAATGCCACATCATAAGTGCTGTTCAGAGACTCTTTGCATGCATAGTGTGAAAGACTCATAATTGCTGTCCTGTTCCCTTAATGTTTATCAAACTATAAATGAATCAGTCAAGTAATTTGTTAAGAAGCGGTTCCAATGTGTGTCAGAGGAAACACATGGTAGTCTACTCTACACCACCAGACCAACAGTGGGGGACTTGGGAGCAACAGGGAACACAATGCACATTTGAGAATTGGTAATGACAACATTGGAAGAGA
Organism: Gymnoscopelus braueri; assembly: GCF_963280865.1. NCBI lineage: Eukaryota > Metazoa > Chordata > Actinopteri > Myctophiformes > Myctophidae > Gymnoscopelus > Gymnoscopelus braueri. The sequence goes on from NC_137613.1 coordinate 12,467,220, forward strand.
AAATGTGAACAAATAGCAAGAGAAAAAGACTGTAGACATATTCCACTGTCTCTCAACCCATTTAGGGTGGGAACCCCTATACCTTTCAAGATGGGAACCCTTTTTGGGGTTCTTGTTGTTCCTGTACAGTGTACAGTATATAGCATTATACATTTTGTGCAATTCTTGAACAAATATTTGAAGTTTTCCAGAAAGCTTAGGTGGTGTTTATGTTGGTTAGCTTAATGTTGGTTATATATTTTTCTTTATTCACTATGTTTAAACCTTGTGCACTAATTGCACTTAAATGTTTTGAGATTAGACGATTGCTAGAATATTTGTAAAAGCAGCATAGACTCACTATCTGGAGCTCGATCCTTACTGCGTCTCCTCTTCCTCACTGGTAGAGAGGAGTTTTCATCTGTGGTCTCTCCACCCACTGCAACACAACACAGACATCAATCAAACAGTCCAGTTTGATTAAATACCAAGGAGAGTGAAAGAGCTTTAACCATGTTCTATAGCCACACAATCTGCACATATATATGCTCTGATCTGTGATGTCATGATGAGATGCTATGGTGTGGTTCTGACATCAAATGGAAAGACTTGCACTGTTTGACCATTCACAATTACCTTCTTTTCTTTTGCGTTATGCTTTACTGGTAATGTTCATGTGTTTTTACACCCTTATTGACAGTCTTAAGGTCTGACTACACTTGCTATATGTGAGAGAGTCCATGGACAGCAGATGGTTGAGATTATACTACAATTTGGTGTCTGCAGACACACGTGCATTGAAGAGCAAGACTCAAGAGCAATACAGGCAACGCTCAATACTATAATACTCATAATCTAACAACCTTCTTCCAGAAAACTGAAGGATTTGTGAGAAGATGTTTACTGTAGTTTTACTCTATCTTGTGACAGTTATTTCTGTGCATTCCTGTTATACTCTGACGGACAGAAATTCGAGAAGTCTTTTTTATTTACTTTTTTATTCTGCTTGGGTGTATTAGATATTACAAACCTGGCAACGAACAATTTCAAGTCCTTTATCGTCACATAATATAATACAGCAGGTATAGCGATGAATATCCTTTCATTATCTCTTCAAACAAAGCGTCTATTTTTCTTTTCTAACACATTAGCAGTCAGTGGGCTTGTCCACACATAAAGTACACACAACCACACAATCTGAGACGCACAGACATGAGCTGGTGATGAAATTTACATCATTATGTAGATTACCTATTTCTTGTCTTAGAACAAGTATAAGCATAGAAAGTTAAGAGTTTCATTTATAACACATTTTAAAGGCAGGCTATGAAACTGAATGCATGACCAGAATGAATAGTGTAACATCATGACGTTCAACAGGAATTGAAAGAGTAACATGGACTCACAGTCTGGAGGAAGCCATCCCATACTGTGTGTCCTCCTCAGTGGAAGAGTGGAGTCTGTGTTCTCTCCATCCTCTGCAACACAACATAAATAGTCAATGTATTGACACTAGTAAGAAAAAAAGAAAGGGGTTACTGGGCTATTAAATGACACTGGATGTATTTTACAGTACTTTTACACTTTTGATTACTAACTTTCTGGAGGAATGTTGATGCTCCATCTCCTGATTGGTAGCTTGGGGCCTGCTGTAGAGGTAAACCCACTCTCTATAAGACAAGACAACTATTTATCATCTTACTAATGTTGACGACACACATAAAGGAAATATATTTCAGATTACTGACCAGTCTTTCTGTCTGACTCAGTCCTCAGTTTCTCTAATTCAGTCTTCAGATCACAGATCTGCTGAGCTGCAATGACAGGTTGAAGATATACTTAATATATTAAATAGTATTCATTATATAATAATAATCAAGAGAGATGAGGTCTATTTTTAATTATCCATTTCTCACCAAGCTGTTTGTTTTCAGTGATGACATCATCCCATTCCCTTTTCCTCGTCTTCAGCTTTTCATCTTTCTGATTCAGATGTTGGTCTTTTGTTGTCAGTAGTTTATTACTTTCATCCAATTCTTGGCCTTTTTCTGTCAGTAGTTTATTACTTTTATCCAATTCTTGGCCTTTTTTTGTCAGTAGTTTATTACTTTCATCCAATTCTTGGCCTTTTTTTGTCAGTAGTTTATTACTTTCATCCAATTCTTGGTCTTTTTTTGTCAGTAGTTTATTACTTTCATCCAATTCTTGGCCTTTTTTTGTCAGTAGTTTATTACTTTCATCCAATTCTTGGCCTTTTTCTGTTAGTAGTTTATTACTTTCATCCAATTCTTGGCCTTTTTGTGTCAGTAGTTTATTACTTTCATCCAATTCTTGGCCTTTTTTTGTCAGTAGTTTATTACTGTCATCAAATTCTTGTTCTTTTTCTGTCAGTAGTTTATTACTTTCATCCAATTCTTGGCCTTTTTTTGTCAGTAGTTTATTACTTTCATCCAATTCTTGGCTTTTTTTTGTCAGTAGTTTATTACTTTCATCCAATTCTTGGCCTTTTTCTGTCAGTAGTTTATTACTTTCATCCAATCCTTGGCCTTTTTCTGTCAGTAGTTTATTACTTTCATCCAATTCTTGGCCTTTTTTTGTCAGTAGTTTATTACTTTCATCCAATTCCTGGCATTTTTTTGTCAGTAGTTTATTATTTTCATCCAATTCTTGACCTTTTTTTGTCAGTAGTTTCTTATTTTCATCCAATTCTTGGCCCTTTTCTGTCAGTAGTTTATTACTTTCCTCCAGTTCTGTCCGTAGGACCTGCAGATCTACAGAACATATACGTTTAGATGAACCACAGACATTGTAACGTGTGTTTGTGTGTGTGCGTGTGCGTGTGCGTGTGTGCGTGCGTGCGTGCGTGCGTGCGTGCGTGCGTGCGTGCGTGCGTGCGTGCGTGCGTGCGTGCGTGCGTGCGTGCGTGCGTGCGTGCGTGCGTGCATTACTCTACTTATGAGGACCAAACATCCCCACAAGTATAGTATGATAAATAGACATTGTGAGGACCATTTTCCAGGAGAAATTGTTGTTTTATGGTTAGAAAAGATTTTTAGAGAAAAGCCTTACAATTAGGAAAAGATTATAGGTTGGGTTACCGTTAAAGGTTAGGATTAGACATTTAGAGGTTAAGTTTAGGCGTTAGGATTTAAACTTAATCGCACGCCGGTGTCGTGCACTGAAAATATCAGATCTACAAGCTCATGACGTGTCTGTAGATCTGATATTTTCGGCTTTGCGGTTAAAAATGGTAACAAAGAAAATCACTGTCCTAAAACCTTTGTCCTCACAAGCATAGTAATACAAACGTGTGTGTGTGTGTGTGTGTGTGTGTGTGTGTGTGTGTGTGTGTGTGTGTGTGTGTGTGTGTGTGTGTGTGTGTGTGTGTGTGTGTGTGTGTTTGTGTGTGTATAATTGTTTCATTGATAAATGTACAGTATTATAAAGTTGAATGTATAGTTTTCGTTTAAAACGATACGATATAAACTATATAAGTCTATTGTTATCCTACTTACCAAACACATGAGATGAATTCAGTCTTCTATTCTTCTGCTCTGCTGTCTCCTTGCTGAGATAAGCTTCAGCTTTAGCTTTAGCTTTAATTGCATCTACATAAAGAGAGTTAAACTGTGTTTTAATAACAACTCTTCATCATGTTATACTGACTGGATAATACATTTAAAATTAAATCAACTTCAGTATTGAATACATGTACATGAAGAAGAACAGGCATGCAAGAATCTGAACACATCAGATAAAAACAGACTTTGTATACCTATTGTAAATATTATTATATTATAGTTGTTGCCAAGACGACGATGACGATAGGATAACGCCAGTGTGACATCGCCCTAAGATCATACGACACCATGTCCCACCTATAAGTACAGCGGAACGCGTGAGCGAAGCAGACCAGCTGTAGGATAATAACCTGAAGAGTATCTGGAGACTTGAGATAGAGCCATACGGAGAGCTATACTCAGATAGAGTTGTACCTGGAAGAGTTATTCCCAGAGGAGCTATAACTAGAAAGGGTCCGTCCGTCCGTCCGACCGACCGACCGACCGACCGGCCGACCGTCCGTCCGTCCGTCCGTCCGTCCGTCCGTCCGTCCGTCCATCCGACCGACCCTATACTTATCTCTCATAATATCTCATAGTCGGCTGAGCCGCTCGTCTCAGCCCCAGCCAGCCATACTGCCAGCCATACTGCCAGCCAGCCATACTGCGACAGTCACAGGAGCCAACAGCACCTAAAGATACAGTCCTTAATACCCCATTGGAGACGTAACAGACCCTCTGTTACAATAGTATTATATACATTATTATTATGTAAATATAAGCTGAATTACTGAGTTGTGTGAATAATTATGTCACTCTCCTCCCATGGGTCCTGAGCTGAGAGTTCAAGATAACTCAACTAAATCAATAAATACAGAAGTGCCACAATGTTAATTTACATCTAATTGTATGATGGGGATTGACTGATCTAAGCAGCCATATCTGCCTGAGTCAAACTAATTGGACTCAGAGCTATAGGCTCAGGCCAGCAACATTCAGAGAGAGACACTCTCCAGACAGAAGTTAACATCAGCTCTCCCCTGTGGCTTTGTACCACAGTACAGTAAACACCAAAGGCATAGCCAGCAGCATGTATCTCCGCAAAGGTATTCAAAATGAGGGCCAAAAAGCACTGTTTATTCACACTGGGGGAGTGGGCCGAGTGGCTGTGATTCTTTTTTCTTGCACACTGTTCTGTTAGATAACAACGCTTTCAACTCTCTCTTGCAGGACCATTTAACCAATGGGATCCAGATCCCATTGGCCTTGATTCTCAACTTTGTATCAGATCAGATACATTTCTTCATAACACTAATGTCACACCAGGTGTTTCAGCCTATGAGAGATGTTTACTAGCCTGGTAAACCCCCCTCCCTCCGGAAATCTCATTTGCATTTGGTTTCAGGAAGGAGGGTCTGGGATTGCTCACAGAGTAAAGCTGCCCGAACTGCTGCGCATTCGAACCAATCAGCGGCTGCTAGGGGCGGGATCATCCAATCACCTGCCTAGTAGCTTGAAAAAAATGAAACTCCGTCTGTCATCGATTCGGCGACCGGAGTCTCAGATGCAAGTACGCTGTGAAACAAAATGTGTGTCGCAAGCTTCTTCCATTTGACGGAGTGAGGTTAGATGTTTACATCTTCTATTAGAGGACACATTATATCATACTAAGGTTTCTGAAGCAATGCATTAAATGAACTGCTCTTATTACAAGGCTAGATACTGAATTCCTCCTCTCCAGACTTATATCTCTTCATTCTCAAGGTTATTTGATACACTGATTGGTTGCATAACAATCAGAATCTATGTTATTAAAGGTTTAATGACATTCACTTTTACACCACATTCAAAGTCTTTGTCCTGGTCCTTCAAAAGTGTACAAAAAGTTTTAAGTGAAAATTCCATTCCAGTGATCCATGGCAGGTGTTTTTCTCTCACATTTCTAAAGCCTTTTCAACTGCAATGAAAAAAGAAATCTTTGCCTGCGGGTGTCGCTGGTGAGGGATTTTGCCTGTCAATCATCGCCTCTGCTCCGCCCCCCCCAAAGGAAAGGATAGGGGAGGGGAGGGGCGAGGAGGAGAGTGGGCGGGATTATTCGACAGTGACCTCACTGTCGAAGGGCCAAGCTCAGATTACTTTTCAGCCTAATTATTCAGAAAACCCCAGACCACAGAAAATCCACTGAATGTTTTAAGTTCAGGTTTTTTGGGTGTAATTGAGGTCATAAAACCCCAAATAAAACATTGAAAATAAAAAAAGTGAAAATGAATGTCATGATACCTTTAAAATGCAATCATACTCTATCTGAGTCAGTTATTCAGCTCATGCAAATAGTGCAGTATGTCTCATCTAACTAACTTGCCTATAACACCTACCTGGTTCCTTTCATCCAGATGCAAATGTCTAGTATTTCTGCAGATTAAAGACCATTTTTAGAGAACCCAATTTCAGAAGCTTAGTTAACCTTCTGAAACTTACTATAGACATTACAATGCAGAGCGGGTCATATGGTCAATGGTCTGGCAAGTGGGGCGTGGCAACAGACTTTTTGAATTGTCAGGACCAGGGAAGGGTTCATATCTGGTGCAGTGGTGAGATGGGTTGGAATACACTGAATATATTGTCTATGGGTGTGTTGCAAGTGGATTCAATCATGGTCAATCAAATGATCACTTTTTATTACAGTGCATTGTCATTTACACAGTGTTATGGAAGAAGAGACATTTCTCCCAAGAGCAAACTGATGTAACATAGCCTGGTTCCAGACGAATCTGCCTTTGCAAAATTGCATGCACTTTAGCCCTCGGCAGATTAGGTCTGGCCCTCCTCCATAGAGAATTTATTTCTCTCCCGCAGAGGTTGTGCGGGACCAATCAGGGCCCAGTATCCAAATGTGGGCGGGCTTATCACCTTATTTGGAGCAATGACGTACAAGGAAGCACTGCTCTGATTCGTTTGTACAAGGAAGCACTGCTCTGATTGGTTTAGGTCTAACCAATAGAGTCCGTTTGGATCTTTTTGTCACCGCCCCTTGGAAAAAAATCTATCGTTGATAGGGACCAGACTAATATCCACGCAGTGTGTCGTGTGATATTGTCTGGCCACGCGAGGCTAGATGTAACATAACATTAGCTTGGGGTCAGTGATGTCTGGCGATGAGCCAATGAGAAACTGTCAGTTTGTGTAACCAATCAGTAAGACTTTTATGAAGGAGAAACCTATATGGATATATGCCTTCATATATTTGCCCAGTTTCACTGGGCAAATCTTTGACCTGGTTGACAACACAATTGCTGGATGCTGCTGATTTGCAAACCACACCCCCGACTGTACCTGTCCTCCCACAACAGTGTACACTGTACACTGTTGTGGGAGGACAGGTGCAGTACACTGTACACTGTACTGTGAATCCCCAAAACACCAAATACAGGCAGTGGGTAAGAACTCAGAGCCACTACAAAATGGGGAATGGTCAATTCATCCGAAGTCAGTGAAACTGTTGACAGTGCTCCTGCTCCAAAATAAAGCCCTTAAACCCACCCTTACTCTATTTTTCTGCACCAGCCTCTCTTCTAACTTTGAATTCTTGCCAACCCATTTCTTCAAAATCCACACTCTCTGTGGTTCCTGTTGTTCAGGCCACCTTTAGAATGTATACACAACTTCATAGACATTTCTGTATCAGACAATTCCACTGTAAATCACCCTTCATAATAAATCCTCTCGTTTCCTCTCTTACAACATGATGGGGTGTTTGATGTCAGTCAATCTGTTGTTGAGAATGATAGAGCCCCAATAGTTCATCGAAGCACACACACACACACACACACACACACACACACACACACACACACACACACACACACACACACACACACACACACACACACACACACACACACACACACACACACACACACACACACACACACACACACACACACGTTTCCACTGAGTAGCCACAGTATGTATTGCCTCACTCATGCCACTATTCTCTGCCTGCTGATCAGACCAGTTTAACTCTAGTCTAGCTCGCTTCAACCTCTTGGACCAGGCGCCATGCAGACTGCCCCCTCAGAACTCTGACCCACGCTCCCCCTTTGACTATGTCTCTGCCTGGTCCCTTTGCCCCCGGTTGCTTCTCCCCCCCAGCCTTTGTTCAATAAAACCTGTAAACCTGTTTAAATAAATAATAATGTGAAAAGGTCTTGTATGTTTTGTATTAAAACTAAAAACATTAGTAGGCTACAAGAGGTGATTTGGGAATCTCATGACCTTAAATGTTTTAGACCTGAAACAATATAAGATACAATGGCTGTTTAGAAAGAAGAAAAAAAAGTACATAAAGATGATTATTATTATTAATTTAATTGTTAACTACTTAAACTCTATGGTTGGTTAAAACTGCAAACATTAGTACAAGAGGTGATTTGGGAAGCTCATGACCTTAATAATAACTTATATTTGTATTTAAATTAAATTAATTAAATTAATTTAATTTAATTTAACATAAGAAAATTATACCATCCTTGTAATAAAATGTTAGAGTTGAAACATCAAGCAATGTAAAATACACATTCACTGTGAAGACTTATTAGATCCATTTAATTTGTGTTCTATTATTTTGAGATCATATTAATATGAAAACACATCAGAGAACATGAAGTAGAATATGTTTGATACTCACCAGGAACTTCATATTCATAATGCATAAAAAGAAAAAGAAAAACACATTTGTTTAGAAAACTGATATTTTATACATAAAGATGACCGAGTGTTTTCTTATAAGTTGTTAAATAACCTGGAATAAGAAATGTAATTATTAAATAAATTAGTATGTGAGTTTGTACATCAGCTATTTTTAATGAAGATATTTGGTATAGAGGGGAAAAGTGATCCAAGTACAGAGTTAACTCAGGTCTGTTTCACTAAGTATAGAGGGTTTCATTGGTTAAGACTCCTTCAGTTTGTATTCGGCTGATGATAAGATGACAGATTATTATTATTATTATTTCCATTGTTTAACTATTTTAACCCTATATGGTTGACCGGGGTCTCTCAGGGCTCTATACTAGTGTCTTTTCTGTTTTATGTGGGGAAAGCTTTCTCTGAAAATAGCTGATCGACAAGCTCACAACGCGTCGCAGTAGGTAGGACACTTTGTGAGCTTGTCTATCAGCTATTTTCTGTGAAAGCCTTCCCCGCAATAAGGATTCTGGGGTTGAAGTGGTTAAATAACCTAGACACAACATAGAATTATTAAATAAATTAATCTGCTATCTCATAATTGTGTATGATAATCTGTCAATAATATGAATCAGTTTGGCTGTTAACTTAAATGACACTATTTTGTACTGCAGTGGTTCTCAACCTGTGGGTCAGGACCCCCAGGGGGTTCCCCATATTATTTTAGGGGGTCCCCAGATGATTAGCTTACTGTGCAACATTGTTTTCTCACTCAACAGTAAACAAACCAACATACAGTATAAGAGTATACAGGGTATCTGCACATTTCTAAAGTGAGAATTTAAGGACTTTTAAGACCTTTTTAATACCTCTAAAATGAAAAGGGAAAAGAGACCATTAAGCTACTGCGTGAAAAGTAATCAACAAACTATTCTATTAAACATAAAGGCCAAATTGTCAAATAATACCAAAGAAAGAGGCAAACATTGTGGAAATAGCCGATCTACATGCTCACAACGCAAGGCATTGTGAGCTTGTAGATCAGCTATTTTCACAATATTTATCTGTGAAACCGAGTCAATTGAAATTGAATGCCTCAACTCCTACAATTCCAAGAGCGTGTCAGGGTGGGGGGTCCCCAGTTTATATATGATTATTTTGGGCGGTCCCCAGTTCAAATATGATTATTTTGGGGGGTCCCCAGTTCAAATATGATTATTTATTTTTTATTTTTTACTGTTGTACAGTATATGGTATGCAGTAAGGTCTGCTATACTGTTTCTGTTCATCTTTAGATAGTGTTTATCTGTAACATTTACAAACAGATCAACTCTTCAACACATTAACACATAGACACAACATGTAGATCAAATATATGAAGTGATTAAATGTCAGCTTAACCACTTGAACCCCAGCATCCCTATTCTGAGGGGAAAGTTTCCCAAAAATAGTCGATCTACAAGCTCACAATGCACCGCATTGCGATGCGTTGTGAGCTTGTAGATCAGCTATTTTTGCCAAAGAGATGAGTGTAGACTGGGAAAAAAGGGCGTATCTAGTACAGTTTACCAAGTATAGAGGGTTTAAAATATCAATAAAGTAATTGTTTTCTACAGTATGTATACTTAAACCTTCCTCTGTTAATATGGTAAAAAGTCTTCTGATTGTGAGTCAGATCATTATTGTTAACGTTTTGATTTTGTCTCTAAAACATGTTTAATATTCAAAATAAGTGAAATATAAAGCTTGGACAGTGAGAGTGGTTACACTTCAACCCAAGGGCGTCAATTGGGTATGGCAAGGTATGGCAGGTGCCATACCTTGGCTCCAATTCTTGTAATAAGAAAATCATGAATAGTAACCTAATGCAGATGTAAGACCATTGTGTTTCTATTGTGTTATAGATATAATGAATAGTTTTCTATGCATTTCAGGGGTTTTGACCCCCCCCAAAAAAAAATCCGCCGCGTGGCTTTGCCATGCGCCCAGGATAGGGGTCCATTATTTTCATCTTTGGGAGTTGGCAACCCTAACCTTGCCATATCTTATCTTTTGCTGAACTGACACCACCTGTTTCTCAGTTTACCAGCAACATGACTGGAGCTGCTCATTGATACTGTATGAGACTGACTGTCAGTCACTGTTAAAGAGTATTACTATGATACAGACCAATAATGCAATAGTTGTTGAAGTCATTTATATTTTACATAAATACTTATGAAAACATTTATTTATTTTGGATTAAAACTGCAAACATTAGTACAAGAAGTGATTTGGGAAGCTCATGACCTTAATAATAACTCTTGGGATTTGACAGAAAAGGTCATATTTGTATTCGTATAAGCAAATGACCATCCTTGTAATAAATTGTTAGGCTTGAAACATCAAGCAATGTAAAATACACAGTCATTCACTGTGAAGACTTATTAGATCCATTCAATTTGTGTTTTATGATTGTGAGAACGTGATATTAATCTGAAAACACATCAGAGAACATGAAGTAGAATATGTTTGATACTCACCCCAAGCTTCATATTCATAATGCATAAAAAGAAAAACATGTGTTTAGAAAACTGATATTTTATACATAAAGATGACCGAGTGTTTTCTTATAAATTGCTAAATAACCTGGAATAAGAATATTAGATATTTGGTATAGAGGGGAAAAGTGCTCCAAGTACAGAGTTAACTCAGGTCTGTTTCACTAAGTATAGAGGGTTTCATTGGTTAAGACTCCTTCAGTTTGTATTCTGCTATGGTGAAAACTTGATGTCAATCTGAAAACATATTGGAGGCCATGAAGTAGAATTGATTTAATACTCACTGTTTGCTAGTTCACGTTCACATTCATCATTCATGAAAAGAGAAAACACATGGTTTGAATGGTTAGAAAACTGATACTTCACAAACATAAAGATTACTAATAATTAGCAAATTGTTAAGGAACCTGAAATATGGAATGCAATAATAGAATGGGTTAAATTAATCGACGATTTAAATTATTTTACAAAGTAATATCTTGCTTCATTAATCATAATGATTCAGCATTCTAATTACAACATTCTAATTTCATTTGTGAAGTGACTAAATGTCAGCTTAGAGATACAATTCTACACTATAGTATATATTAAGAGTGAAACATTTTCATCTGCTATGACAGATTGGTTTTTAGTAAAAAGATCAGTTTCATAGTGAAAAAGAAAGTGTTCAGTACTTGAATCAATCTATTGTCTGATGTCAAGATTATTTGCTATTCAGGTCAACTGTTTCTGCAGTCCATGCCATTTATTATTAACCAGCCTTGTGGACACCAACTTGTCATATTTTTTATGTTTGCACAAAACGTTCACCTCCACACTACTCAGGAATCAAGTTTATCCTCCATAATAATCTTCTGATTCATTCATTTAATCTTCCTCAGTATGCCATCATTTATATCTGGTATTAACATGCATTCTGTATCTGTATATGTTAACCCTTTAAGACCGGGAACGCATCTCTGTCATTTTAACCCTTTAACAGTCTGCTCAACCAATTGGTAGAGCACATTTTAAGTCACTATTTCTCATTGACAACATTGCTGAACTTAACTCAACCTGATTGAGCCCTTTCTACCATTTGGTTGAAGTATGTTATGGCAAAAAAAGGTCCACCAGATGTCACTGTTTCCCAGTCACATGGATTCTCAGGTAGCCACTTTTTAGGAAGTGAAAATCAATTAATCCACTCCTGAAAGGTAAGATTTTTTTTGTTGTCATATTATCATCTCAGAGGTGTTACTGAACCTGATTATGTAGCTTGATACAATAAAAAAAAAATCTAATAATGGTCTAATAATTTTCTGAAAACATGCTCTACCAAACGGGTTGTTTGTCACTTTATGGTAAGTATAGTGAAGCTAAACTAAAGTAATTAAAATGTACTATTTGCTATGGATAAATAGGGCTTTTGCTAATTCAGTGTTGTTAATATAATACATATAATGTTATTTCATTATATTTATGTATTAGTATGATTTTATTCCTATCTAAAAAAACATGCTCAACCAAATGGTTGAATTGTCATTTAATGGTAAAGGTAGTGGTGCTGAAATAAAAAATGGACTATTTTGATGATCTGTGTGATGAAGAAGATGACCAAACAGATGATGCTGATCAACTCTCACAAGCAGAAGAGACTGGGGAACATAATGGGAGACATATTTCTCAGTGAATGCATATAAATCAATGTATATGCATGAAACTTTTACCATTACCATAAAGTGACATCTCAACCGTTTGGTAGAGGCCTATATTTGGAAAACTGTTGGGTCTGTTAAAGAAATTATAATTGATAGTTGTTACTATTGCCCCAAATAAATAAAAAATGCAAAGAAATAATTTTTCCAATGCTTTTTTCTTGGGGTGACCTTTAAAGGGTTAAGATTGTTTTGGCTATTCAAAAATAGCAGATATACAAGCTCATAGTGCGGCACCGAGTGCCGCGCTATGAGCTTGTAGATCTGCTATTTTTGAAAAACGTTGTGCAAATCTTTGAATATGTATTTTTTTTAAGCAAACATTTTTAACTCTGTTACAACTTCTGGGGGTCCCTGGAACAAAATATTTTGAGGTGGGGGTCCACGGCCAAATACATATCATTTTGGGTGGTCCTTGACATGAAAAAGTTGGGGAACCACTGATATTATAGCAAAATACGTTCAAAGATTTGAGATAAACATTTTTGCTTTAAAAACATATATATTCAAAGATTTGCACACATTTTCCAAAAAAAATGCAGATCTACAAGCTCAAAGCGCAGCACTCGGTGCCGTGCTATGAACTTGTATATCTGCTATTTTTGAATAGCCAAAGAAATCTGAAAGTGACACGGATGCGTTCCCGGTCTTAATGGGTTACGGGAGAAAACATGTTAGTGCAATATGTAAACACATAGGATGGATCGTGATGGGTTAAAAATGATGACATAATTATATATACATATCGTTGCTGTCGGGCAGAAACCTTGTATCTCCGTATTTTAACTTTTATGTTTGTTTGTTAGTTCGCAACTGAATGCCTTGCTGCATCATACTACAATGTCACACAATAATTGCAAAAATAGCCGATCTACAAGCTCACAACGAGTCGCACCGTGGCGCGTTGTGAGCTTGCAGATCGGCTATTCTTGCTAGTTTAAAAAATTGTGAAAGTGGTTAAGTTTGGGGTTTTATAAATATTTGATGAAGAGTATTAACAATAGCTTGTGACTAAATAATAACTACATTAGATCCTTTAGAACACAGTCATGTTCCTTTTTTTCCATTTCCTGAAAAGTAACAGTTTTGGACATACACGGTTTCCACCTGACATCTACAATATCACGGTTAATAATAATTAACGATGTGAGTTTGTACATCGGCTTTTTTTTATGAAGATATTTGGTAAAAGGGGAAAAGTGGTCCAAGTACAGAGTTAACTCAGGTCTGTTTCACTAAGTATAGAGGGTTTCATTGCTTAAGACTCCTTCAGTTTGTATTCTGCTATGGTGAAAACTTGATGTCAATCTGAAAACATATTGGAGGCCATGAAGTAGAATTGATTTAATACTCACGTCCCACTAGTTCACGTTCACATTCGTCATTCATGAGAAGAGAAAACACATGGTTGGAATGGTTAGAAAACTGATACTTCACAAACAGAAAGATTACTAATAATTAGCAAATTGTTAAGGAACCTGAAATATGGAATGCAATAATAGAATGGGTTAAATTAATCGACTATCTCAATTATTTTACAAAGTAATATCTTGCTTCATTAATCATAATGATTCAGCATTCTAATTACAACATTCTAATTTCATTTGTGAAGTGACTAAATGTCAGCTTAGAGATACAATTCTACACTATAGTATATATTAAGAGTGAAACATTTTCATCTGCTATGACAGATTGGTTTATAGTAAAATGATCAGTTTCATAGTAAAAAGAAAAAGTGTTTAGTACTTGAATCAATCTATTGTCTGATGTCAAGATTATTTGCTATTTATGTGAACTGTTTCTGCAGTCCATGCCATTTATTATTAACCAGCCTTGTGGACACCAACTTGTCATATTTTTAATGTTTGCACAAAACGTTCACCTCCACACTACTCAGGAATCAAGTTTATCCTCCATAATAATCTTCTGATTCATTCATTTAATCTTCCTCAGTATGACATCATTTATATCTGGTATTAACATGCAATCTGTATCTGTATATGTTAACCCTTTAAGACCGGGAACGCATCTCTGTCATTTTAAGATTTATTTGGCTGAGGTGACCTGGGTTTGAATCTCGGGTAAGACATGAAAGTTACAGAGTGCAGCTTTAATGTATCCTTTAATATGATTGGATGACTTGTCATCAATGCATTCATCATCAGGTGTGAACTGGAGCCAAATCACACTGTGATCATTATGTTTATGATCAAAATGCCTCAAATCTATCAGAAAGTGACTATATGGAAAATTATGAAGACTTAATTACAGTAAACACTTATAGCCATTATATGAAAGCACAGTGTAATTTATACATGGAGAGATAAACATGATTACATAATTATATACATATAGTTGCTGTCGGGCAGAAACCTTGTATCTCCGTATTTTAACTTTTATGTTTGTTTGTTATTTCGTAACTGAATGCCTTACTGTATCATATTACAATGTCACACAAAAATTGCAAAAATAGCGGATCTACTATTTTAACTTTTATGCTTGTTTGTTATTTCGTACCCTGGAATAAGAAATTAAATTATTAAATAAATGAGTCTGTGAGTTTGTAAATCGACTTTTTTTAATGATAGTCTATATCTATTTGGTATAGAGAGGGAAAGTCGTCTAAGTACAGAGTTAACTCAGGTTTGTTTCACTAAGTATAGAGGGTTTAAATGGTTAAGACTCCTTCAATTTGTATCAGGGTTGCATTGCTCATGGGACGGCCTTGGACGTCGTGCAATAACCTAATTGAACAGGAGTACGCGCAGGCACATGCATACATTTAAAACAACTTTAAATTCACACCTCAACAAAGTTAACAAAGGCTGCCGACAGCCGGTTGTCACACCAGCATTAATTAACATAGGATTCACATAGGAATGAGTCTAGATGCATATCAATTGTCCATTGTGTGACCTGTTGTGTAGGTGTTAAGCGACGTGCGCGTTACGTCATTAAAGTAGAGTGCAACCACATACCAAATCAGCAATGCAACACTGGTTTGTATTCTGCTATGGTGAAAACTTGATGTCAATCTGAAAACATATTGGAGGCCATGAAGTAGAATTGATTTAATACTCACATCCGTCTAGTTCACGTTCACATTCATCATTCATGAAAAGAGAAAACACATGGTTGGAATGGTTAGAAAACTGATACTTCACAAACAGAAAGATTACTAATAATTAGCAAATTGTTAAGGAACCTGAAATATGGAATGCAATAATAGAATGGGTTAAATTAATCGACTATCTCAATTATTTGACAAAGTAATAGCTTGCTTCATTAATCATAATGATTCAGCATTCTAATTACAACATTCTAATTTCATTTGTGAAGTGACTAAATGTCAGCTTAGAGATACAATTCTACACTATAGTATATATTAAGAGTGAAACATTTTCACCTGCTATGACAGATTGGTTTATAGTAAAATGATCAGTTTCATAGCAAAAAAAAAAGTGTTCAGTACTTGAATCAATCTATTGTCTGATGTCAAGATTATTTGCTATTCATGTCAACTGTTTCTGCAGTCCATGCCATTTATTATTAACCAGCCTTGTGGACACCAACTTGTCATATTTTTAATGTTTGCACAAAACGTTCACCTCCACACTACTCAGGAATCAAGTTTATCCTCCATAATAATCTTCTGATTCATTCATTTAATCTTCCTCAGTATGCCATCATTTATATCTGGTATTAACATGCATTCTGTATCTGTATATGTTAACCCTTTAAGACCGGGAACGCATGTGGTTCATTTTAAGATTTCTTTGGCTATTCAAAAATAGCAGATATACAAGCTCATGGCACCAAGTGCTGCGCTATGAGCTTGTAGATCTGCTGTTTTTGAAAAATCGTGAACGTTTGTTCAAATCTATGAATATGTATTTTTTTTAAGCGAACATTTTTAAATCTGTTACAACTTCTGGGGGTCCCTGAAACAAAATACTTTGAGATGGGGGTCCACGGCAAAATACATATCATTTGGGTGGTCCTTGACATGAAAAAGGTTGGGAACCACTGATATTATAGCAACATACGTTCAAAGATTTGAGATAAAAATGTGAAAGAAAACGTATATATTCAAAGATTTGCACACATTTTCACTAAAAAAACTAAAAATAATATATATATATATAAAAAGTGCAGATCTACAAGCTCATAGCACGGCACACGGTGCCGCGCTATGAACTTATATCTGCTATTTTTGAACAGCCAAAGAAATCTGAAAGTGACACGGATGCGTTCCCGGTCTTAATGGGTTTAGGGAGAGCACATGTTAGTGCAATATGTAAACACATAGAAACACATGAAAGTTACAGAGTGCAGCTTTAATGTATCCTTTAATATGATTGCATGACTTGTCATCATTTATGGGTCTATGTGCAATGACAAGGATGATTTTTATTTTTATTCCCAGTGACACCTTTTAAATGCTTTTTTATGCTTATTTCATAATATATCTTTTATATTTGTCTTCTCTCAGTTTTAACCAGTGCCCCCCCCCCCTTTTTGTGATGTGTTTTTAACTAACCTTGCCTGTATGAGCTATGGGATATCTGTATTTCCCCTCTGGGATTAATAAAGTATCTATTTATCTATCTATCAATGAAGTCATCAAATCAAATCAGAAAGACTAATAAGCTATCAGAAAGTGACTATATGGAAAATAATGAAGACTTAATTACAGTAAACACTTATAGCCATTATATGAAAGCACAGTGTAATTTATACATGGAGAGATAAACATGATTATATAATTATATATACATATCGTTGCTGTCGGGCAATTGTTGTGTGACATACTACAATGTCACACAACAATTGCACAAATAGCCGATCTACAAGCTCACAACGCGTCACACCGCGACACGTTGTGAGCTTGCAGATCAGCTATTTTTGCTAGTTATCTTTTTTTTAAAGTGGTTAAGTTTGGGGTTTTATAAATATTTGATGAAGAGTAACCTACTAACAATAGCTTGTGACTAAATAATAACTACATTAGATCCTTTAGAAAACAGTCATGTTATTTTTTTCCATTTCCTGAAAAGTAACAGTTTTGGACGTACAAGGTTTCCACCTGACATCTACAATATCACGGTTAATGATAATTAACGATGTGAATTTGTACATCGGCTATTTTTAATGAAGATATTTGGTATAGAGGGGAAAAGTGGTCCAAGTACAGAAATGACTCAGGTCTGTTTCACTAAGTATAGAGGGTTTCATTGGTTAAGACTCTTTCAGTTTGCATTCTGCTATGGTGAAAACTTGATGTCAATCTGAAAACATATTGGAGGCCATGAAGTAGAATTGATTTAATACTCAAGGTAGTCTAGTTCACGTTCACATTCATCATTCATGTAAAGAGAAAACACATGGTTGGAATGGTTAGAAAACTGATACTTCACAAACAGAAAGATTTCTAATAATTAACAAATTGTTAAGGAACCTGAAATATGGACTGCAATAATAGAATGGGTTAAATGAAGCGACTATCTCAATTATTTGACAAAGTAATATCTTGCTACATTAATCATAATGATTCAGCATTCTAATTACAACATTCTAATTTCATTTGTGAAGTGACTAAATGTCAGCTTAGAGATACAATTCTACACTATAGTATATATTAAGAGTGAAACATTTTCATCTGCTATGACAGATTGGTTTATAGTAAAATGATCAGTTTCATAGTAAAAAGAAAGTGTTCATTACTTGAATCAATCTATTGTCTGATGTAAACATTATTTGCTATTCATGTCAACTGTTTCTGCAGTCCATGCCATTAATTATTAACCAGCCTTGTGGGCACCAACTTGTCATATTTTTAATGTTTGCACAAAACGTTCACCTCCACACTACTCAGGAATCAAGTTTATCCTCCATA
This sequence comes from Gymnoscopelus braueri, assembly GCF_963280865.1. Taxonomy (NCBI): domain Eukaryota; kingdom Metazoa; phylum Chordata; class Actinopteri; order Myctophiformes; family Myctophidae; genus Gymnoscopelus; species Gymnoscopelus braueri. Next base: position 12,485,578 of record NC_137613.1, read on the forward strand.
ATAATCTTCTGATTCATTCATTTAATCTTCCTCAGTATGCCATCATTTATATCTGGTATTAACATGCATTCTGTATCTGTATATGTTAAGGGAGAGCACATGTTAGTGCAATATGTAAACACATAGAAACACATGAAAGTTACAGAGTGCAGCTTTAATGTATCCTTTAATATGATTGAATGACTTGTCATCATTTATGGGTCTATGTGCAATGACAAGGATGATTTTTATTTTTATTCCCAGTGACACCTTTTAAATGCTTTTTTATGCTTATTTCATAATATATCTTTTATATTTGTCTGCTCTCAGTTTTAACCAGTGCCCCCCCCCCCTCCCCCCCTTTTTGTGATGTGTTTTTAACTAACCTTGCCTGTATGAGCTATGGGATATCTGAATTTCCCCTCTGGGATTAATAAAGTATCTATTTAACTATCTATCAATGAAGTCATCAAATCAAATCAGAAAGACCAATAAGCTATCAGAAAGTGACTATATGGAAAATAATGAAGACCTAGATTGCAGTAAACACTTATAGCCATTATATGAAAGCACAGTGTAATTTATACATGGAGAGATAAACATGATTATATAATTATATCTACATATCGTTGCTGTCGGGCAGAAACCTTGTATCTCCGTATTTTAACTTTTACGAGTGTTTGTTATTTCGTAACTGAATGCCTTACTGCATCATACTACAATGTCACACAACAATTGCAAAAATCGCCGATCTACAAGCTCACAACGTGTCGCACCGTGACGCGTTGTGAGCTTGTAGATCGGCTATTCTTGCTAGTTTAAAACATTTGGAAAGTGTCTAAGTTTGGGGCTTTAGAAATATTTTATGAAGAGTATGAACAATAGCTTGTGACTAAATAATAACTACATTAGATCCTTTAGAACACAGTCACGTTCTTTTTTCATTTCCTGAAAAGTAACAGTTTTGGACATACAAGGTTTCCACCTGACATCTACAATATCACGGTTAATAATGCACAGTGACAGTAGGTCACTTACATGTATATAATCCCACAGCAATCTCCTCCTCCTGTTCTCCATGTTTGACCTGACAGATGTAAACTCCATCATCTGTCTCTCTGTAGTCTCTCAGTGTCAGAGACACATTGCCTTTCTGCAGCTCCTGGATGTTTAGGGTCAATCTGCCCTCGTAGCCCCTCCCCGCTATCACCTGACCATTCTTATAAAGGTAAATACACTCTGACTCCTTAAACCACCTGATTGTCATGGAAGACGTGCTGGTCTCAGGAGAGAGGTGACAGGGGGGGGTGGCCCCACCTTTAAAACCCCAAGCCCAGCCTTTAGTGACGAGTTTAAAGTCACCTGGAGTGAAGAAAAGACACAGTTAGTGAAGAAAGAATTACTGTTCATTTAAACATAACCATAATTAAGAAGATATGCAGTGATGTAACCAACACTTTACAATGACACCCCCCAACACACACACACACACACACACACACACACACACACACACACACACACACACACACACACACACACACACACACACACACAAGTTCACGTTGTGAGCTTGTAGATCAGCAATGTTTTGCTACCTTTGTGTGACACTGTAGTATGATGAAGTAGGGCATTGATTTATGAAAAAACATAAAAAGTGTAAGTATAGAGATACAAGGTTTGTGACTCAACAGGGAGGATATATTAGTGGACGTTAGGGTGTTCATTTAATCCATTTGCCTAATGAAGACCTACATGGTCAAAACGTTGCCCTTATAATACACTTGTTATGGGAGCTTTAACCCATTAACACCGGGAAAGCATCTGTCATTTTACATTTTAACCACTTTAACCATTATCTATACTTTGACTATTCAAAAATAGCAGGCACTCGGTGCCGCGCTATGAGCTTGTAGATCTGCTATTTTTTTGAAAAATCATGCACATTTGTGCAAATCTTTGAATATACATATTTTTAAAGTGAACATTTGTAACTCAAATCTTTGCTTCTGATGATTCTACAAATGTTTTCTAAATCCAATTGTGTTTTGTTGAAAAAGCGTATGTTGCTCTAATCAGTGGTTCTCAAACCTTTTTATGTCAAGGACATAAATGACATGTATTTGGCCACAGACCCCCATCTCAAAATATGTTCTTCCAGGGACCCCCCATGGAAGCAAAGATTTGAGTAAAAATGTTCGCTTTAAAACAAAAAATACATTCAAAGATTTGCAACAATTTTCACGATGTCTCAAAAATAGCAGATCTACAAGTTCATAGCGCGGCTAGCGCTCGGTGCCGCACTGTGAGCTTGTATATCTGCTATTTTTGAATAGCGAAAGAAATCTAAAAATGACACTTATTTTCCGGTCTTAAAGGGTTAATCCACTGACCAAAAACAGCGTGCTCACGTGAACCCCTTGCCCTGAATTAAAAAAATAAAAGATTTAGTAATGTAAAGTTAAGCAAAGGTCTGGCTTGTCTGTCTGTGAATGATAATGTTTATGTATTATTGCTTGACGTGTGAACCACATATCTCCCTCCTCCTCATATCAGTATATGATGGTTCATCAGGAAAAAAAACAATAAACTGTGTTGTGACCTACCTTGACCTCTGGCCGCTGCCATGTCTCCTGTATAGAAGAGAAATAACCAAATTACCACACCTAACATTCATCACATTTATCTGTACATAGTTTGTGATTTGTGAGCTGCAATCTTCTTCATGAGAATGGAGATTACTTTCTTTGCATTTAGTCACAAGCAGTGGTGTAAAGTAACTAAGTACATTTACTCAAGTACTGTATTTAAGTAAAATGTTTAGGTATATTTGAGTATTTCAAATTTCCAGTACTTTTACTTCTACTCCTTAAAACATCTCAGGGGCAAATATTGTACTTTTACTCCACTACAATTACTTGAAAGCTTTCGTTACTAGTTACTTTGCAGATTTAGATTATTATCACAAAACATACATTACCCACTTCAGCCCTATATATATATTTTGGCCATTAGAAAATAGCCGATCTACAAGCTCACAATGCGTCACGATGCGACGCATTGTGAGCTTGTAGATCTGCCATCTTCAAAAGATTTTCGTACATTTTGAACTTGTAAAATGGGACATTATGCACAATGAGTACTTTTACTTTTGGTATTTTAAGTATATTTTGATGCCAATACTTTTGTACTTTTACTCAAGTAAAGTTTGATAACCAGACTTTATACTTGTAACAGAGTATTTCTACACTGCAGTATTGACACTTTTACTTAAGTAAAAAATGCGAGTACTTTGTCCACCATTTGGTCACAAGTAACCAACAGTTTGTACCGACTGTTGTTTCCTGCTCACAAACCCTGAAACTACAGTGGATCTGCTGACAGATTTCTTCATCATTAAAGTTTGAAAAATGTTAAGAGAATCTCTTACCTTTCACTGCTTGGCATACGCTTTAGACTTGAAAAACTAATTCATACAAATCCTCACACATTACTGACTCCTATACAACTAACCAGCGTGAACACAAGTGAGAGTATTAATGTTAGATATTATTTGATATTATCCCTAGTTAATCATTAACTTCCAAGTAGTCAAGTCATAAAGTGACTGAGGGTTTAAGTCCACTGCTCCACTCTGAGTCATCTTAGAGCAGTAAAAGGTGATAATGATTGATGTGGCCTGCGGTAGATGTAGATACATATACTGTAGACACATTGTGCAGTAGATGCTTTGTTAGGTGCAGAACATCATTTTGAAAGTACATTTGTAGAACCTGCACTACATTTTTCATAGCAGTGTCATCTAAAAGTTTACCATGGAAGGCCAAGAGTATTGCAAGTCCTCTTTCCAGCCAAACGCTACATCAGTAATCTGTAATTAGTGACATAAACTAGCATGATGAGAACAACACTGTTTATTGCATTGCTTTACGATGATAGTTTGTACTCTTCCTGTCTGTTTCAGGCTGGTGTCACAGGCACCTGCTCTGCTTTCTGTTGACTCTGGTCACACTCCTACAGAGTGAGTAGTGAGTAGTGAGTACTGTACTTCATGTCTCCTATGTATGTTATATATACGTATGTTACAACTGCATGAATTTGGTAGACATGCCAGTCTACTTTACAATAAGGTACTTGCTTTCACAACAATAATAAAAAGGTGACAACATGTTGTTTTCTTTCGGGTCAGGTGTCACACAATTGCCCTATTTGGGTTCAAAAAGGTGACTGTAGCTGAAAAGTGACACTTTTGCATGTCTGTATATATGTATATATTTGTTTACAGCTGTACTGTATCACTCTGGTGTACTCTGGCCTTAAAACGATGACTTGCATAAAACAATGCACGTCAATGTCTTATCAACTTTTAAATGAGTCTATAAATGTATACAGTATCTTATCTTGTCTGATATGCACCACTCCATAGATGACTGATCAAACACATTGCATTATTTTATAAATATGGACTCAAGGTTGACTGTTTCACTGTTACATTATAAACATAAAACATTTGAGTACATACGGATGGAGGAATGCAGGTATAGCACTTAAATGGTAAATATGAATTACTATTAATTGGAGTCGAGTAAAAAAAAATCAAAACCATTAACATACTGTACAGCAGCCTTTTAGAATGTAATTTTTTGGGGGAGGTCATTTAGTTTTTCTTCGAGGACTTGGCGGGCCGGATTAAGATGGTTAAAGGGCCGGGCCCTTGCCAGCGATTTCGAGCGTTTTTACTAACGTTTGAAAAATCACAGAATATTATTCTTCACAACGATCCACCCGGCGATCGCATCAAAAGACGTAGGGGGGTCTTGGAGAATCGGGGGGGAAAAAGTTGCGATAATCCGTTCCATGTGGCCTTTTTTTGCCAAAAAGCAAGAGAAAGCAGAGAAGTACATTTTTTTATATGTCATTCATTTTGTTGTGATCACATGATTTCTGGGTGTACTCTTCATCATAATCATCAATATCATTCACAGGCTGCGGAAGAGCGCCCTCTATCGTAAACTACTGAAAACACCACATGGCGAGAATCTCGTCATTGGCGGTCAATGAGTTAATATTGACAATTTTCAGATTGGCCTGTTATAGCGCCACCAGGAGGCAGATTAGTGCAAAAAAATGTTGATTACTCCTACAGATTTAGTCCAAACATCACAAAAATCGGTACACAGTATCTCTATAGTCAACACGGAAGATTGGCTTCCAAAGTTTGCAGGACAGATCCGTTTTGAACAAAATGCCTCAAATCATGAACGCAGCGTGCAATTACCGTGACATTTTGCACGCACATTCCCACTAGGCCGAGGAAGAAATGCCATAGACCCCTTAACAGACGACGTCACACTGATAAGAACCAGTATGCGTGCAAACAGTATGCGCACAATGAAACCCATTCTGTCAGGTCTCACTAGGACGCGCCTCACTAGCCAACACACAAGAGGGGGTTGGGGTGCACGAGAATTAATTGCGTGAAACAATCACCTGTGCGTCCAGTCTCAATAGTAAAAAAATAATTGGTCTATACTTTTCACATTGGCCTGTTATAGCACCACTAGCAGGTCTAATTTAGCAAAACACATTTTTGGAACAAAATGCCTCAAATCATGAATGGAGTGTCCGATTGCCGTGAAAGGCCTAAGAAGAAATGGCACTCTTTTCACATTGGCCTATTATAGCGCCACCAGGAGGCCACAATAACCTACCTGACCTAGCGGAGACCTGTGCCGAGGAGCACTTTTTCTAGTTTACAATAGGCCCACAAAAGGAAATAAGCTCTCTGGCTTTCTTGTGTTATCCTTATGAACTTTTGTACCTACTGTATGTTTCTGCGTCAATATGTTTCTTTATCAGCTCCTGATTTCATAGATTAATATAATCAAGCTTATTTTGTCTGCATCCCATAGTAGTAGTTGCATTAGAAAGAGAACAAATAATAAAACGGTTGATGAATCTTCACCAAAAAGCATTCTTGAATTATACCAACAATTAGATTAGATTTTATTTTACACATAATATGTACATTCATTACATGATACATTCAAGTGTACTCTATTCATAATCATTTAAAAGACCAATAGGAAACATTAAAATATTAAACTCTTTCATTTACATTGTCCACAAATTAGCACATTAGATTCAAAGGTAACCGTTAAAGGGACATGCTGTAGTTTTTTGTCCCAATGTTGAAAACAAACTACATCATCAGTCTAGGGCAGGTGTTCTCAACCTTTTCAGGCCGTGACCCCCCGAAAATGATCATATTTGAACTGGGGACCCCCCACCGCCCCACCCTGATAAGCACTTGGAATGTATGAGTTGAGGCATTATTTTGTTTGACTCGGTTCCACAGATAAATTTGTGAAAATAACCGATCTACAAGCTCACATATTTTCGGATTTTTTTCCTCTTTCTTATATTTTTGGACAATTAGGTCAAGGTTTGACCATTTTCTATTGTATAGTTTGTTGATTACTTTTGATACAGTAATGGTCTTTTTTCTTAGTCATTTTTTTGAGGTATTAAAAAGGTCTTAAAAGTCCTTACAATGTCATTTCACTGTCATCTGGGGACCCCCCCCCCCCTCAAAATCATGCAGGGACCCCCCTGGGTGGGGGTCCCGACCCACAGGTTGAGAACCACTGTCCTAAGGAGTCATGCTCCTATAATGTGACAAGGCTAAGGTGTCATTAGGCTAGAGTGACACGCTGTCCGGGTTGAAAAGGGACTGAAGTCTGCACTTTGCTTTCTCCTGTAGCACCGAACGCTTCATACCTAGAGAAACATATAAAATAACATTAAACTAACTTTTACATCCTCCAATGCAGGACTTTGGGTTTATTTGTTTTTTTATTTATTTTTCTTTTCATTACACAGGAGGTTTTGGGGAAAATGTATCGTTTTATTTAAAGGACAACTTTGTTTTTTTTACAACCAAGGTTTATGTTTTAGCTTGTAATTGAAGTAAATAAAAGATGAGTGTTAATTTTTTTTCATTTACTGCTTTCTATAGTTTTAGCAATTTTCACACATATTTTTTACAGTGGGCGGGGGCATTCGGGCAGGTGGCTAAATATGTATTTTTTACAAAATAAAAAAGGTCCCGTGGTCTTTGATGGCCAGATGTGAGTTATTGGGGGCTAGAAGAGCTACTGTAAATAATAATAAAGAAATCGCCGGGTTATTGTGTAAAAAAAAAAACATTTGCCACCTGCCCGAATGCAGTAAATGAAAAATAGAAAGCAGTAAATGAAAAAAAATTCACACTCATCTTTTATTTACTTTAATTACAAGCTAAAAGATAAACCTTGGTTGTAAAAAAAAAAAAAAGTTGTCCTTTAAATCAATATTTCTTAATAATCAAGTAGATTAACCATTGCACCCATGAACTGCAGTGTGTGTGTGTGTGAGTGTATGTGTGTGTGTGTGTGCGTGTGCGTGTGCGTGTGCGTGTGCGTGCGTGTGTGCGTGTGCGTTACTATACTTGTGAGGACCAAACCAAACTAACTAAGAGACATTGGTGTTTTATGGTTGAAAAACAATTAGCGAAGAAATGTGTGTGTGTGTGTGTGTGTGTGTGATTTCTGTTCGTACACACAGTGGTATTGTTATTGTAGAATGTGTACATTCTCAGAGTTATGGGGGTTCTTGAAATACATTATAAATAAAGTTATAGAACCACAGTGTGTAGAACAGTGTATTGTACTCACAGGCTGCTGTATGAGCTCCAGTCAGCCTTGCTGAGAGAGGCTCTGGTGGTCAGCAGAGCTGAGGTCAGATGAGACTGACTGAGAAGCAGGCCTGATCCACTGGACACTGGAGTCACCTGCTCACTGGATCCACCTGCTTTCTGTCCCTAAAAAACAAAAACAAACGTGGGGATTGGGGAAGCAGCATTTAGTTTATATGAACCACATATACTGGAACAAACTCTCAGAAAACTGCAGGTTCTGCTGCCACTCTTATTTCTTTTAAAACACAACTAAAGACCTTTCTGTTTGCCTTCATCTTTCTTTCCGCTGCCTTTGATTGAGTTTTTTAGCTTCTCACTAAATAAAAACTACACTGGATCGAGTGTAGCTATTTTTTTGCATATTCCTGAACAATAATGGTTTTGGACATACAAGGTTTCTACTGGACAGCACCGATGATGTACTGTAAGAAATGATGAACTGTGAAGGTGTCGTTATTATTGGAAAATAAGTCCTGACGGTACAATTGACATGACATGACTGAAGAGGTAGATTTTCCCCAATAAGTAGCTTATTACACGGCTACCTGCACACAAAATCAATAGTTTGACATGAACTATTGATTCATAAATATACATAAACAAGACTGAGACAGAAGAACAACCCATCTGTTGTTGAGAAGAGATGTCTGCTCTCCGTAAATAACACAACAGCATGGAACAGAGCAGAACAACTTGTGAACCATTGTGAGGCTTGCTCTCCTAGAAGTAATCAGATATTTTACTCATAAGTGAAAGTAACAATACCGCAATATTTGAAACACTCTGAACTGGTTCAAAATGAGGCGGGGAAAAAAAGAACGGAACCGGTTCAGCCCCGGTGGAAAAGTCCTCACTCCTGTATTGACAAACATTGACTCACACTGCCTCCTCTGGGCTTTTTTCATGAGTATCCTCATGGCATCATTATATACAACTTGCAACCTTTACAGTAGAAGTATAAAGTACAAATACAACTGAAAATACTCAAGTAAAGCTCAGTACTTGAGCAAATAAACTTAATTAATTTCCACCACAGCTCTCGGGCGGTGTTGTGCACGGTGTAACTCACATTGTCTCTCCTGTGGCTGCTCTTGATGGTTCTGATCTCCTGTAGGAGGCGCTCCATCTGCTCCTGGTTCAGCTCCTCAAAGCCCCTCTGGATGGAAGGCATGTAGGCCGGGGGGAGTCGTACCGACAACCCTGTGAGGTCCTGGCTCATGGAGTTTGGACCAGAGACACACTGAGAGTTCTGGGGTTTTACAACAAAAGAAGTCTTACAGTGCCATCTAGTGGCTTTCTGGTATTCTTGTGGTGTCTCTATGTATTTTAAAGGAGATGACATTGATGATCAGTAATACTTGCAGTGGTGTAAGAAATACTCTGAAGATTTTACTTAAGTAAAAATATCAGTACCAATATAGATACGCTGTTAAAAGTAATACGCCTGGATTGAAAATCTTACTTGAGTAAAAGTATAAAGACATGGTCTGCTAAATGGCTAAATTGTGGTATTGGTATCAAAATATGCTTACAGTGCCAAAGAAAAAAATATTTGTCAAACTTCATAGACAATAGCAGATCTACAAGCTCACAGCGTGTCATGACGCGTTGTGAGCCTGTAGAGATATTGTGTAATCTATTTTTATTTTTTATTTTGAAAGTATAAAATAATTAAATATGTCAGTAATTTCTTTGTATTTTTAAGTTGTTTGTCATATCTGCCCTGTGCAATTCTTGATTTACGAAGCAACATAAATCAAATGTTTACTCATACTATGTTCCAATGTTCAAAGTCAAAAACACAATCAAATCGTTAATCACAATAGTTTGTGTGACAATTCATCGTCAACTTAAATTCACAAATGTCCTCTCACCTGTCCAGACGGTGAGGCGTTGTTGTTCCCCAGCTCTGACTCGTAGGAGCTTCCGAAGTAGAGCCTCCACAGGTTGCTGCGGTGGAGCTCTGGTTCCAGATGGCGCTGGTTCTCCGGGAGAAGAACCGCCGCCGCGGCCTGGTCCGGCCCCGCCCCCGGCTCCGCCTCCCCGGCCGAGTCGTCCGAGCCGCTGCTGTGGTTGAGGAAGATCATGGAGCCCAGGCTCATGTCGCTGTCTGACCCCGAGGTCAACTCCTGGACGCCACACGGGGAGAATAAAGAGAAGATTTTTACATCTTAGAGGAGGAGCTGACATGTTTAGTCCAGAGCAGAGGTATAGGCCTGTCACAACTATTCCATTATCACCTAATCGCAATTATTGGAGATAATCGCAAATAATTTGCACGATCGTCGTTAATCATTTCCATGTTGAGAAAGGTTCATACATTTTGAAAGATTTGCTATTTACACATTTTTTTTACAAATCTTTAGTATAAAATATCAAACATGCCGTGTTTTCGCCACAATACAATATTTATTTTGACTATTGGTATCGTTCATTGTCAGTCATTTCTTTGTGCATTTAAGTTTTTTTGTCATATCTGCCCCATGCAACTTGTGTTTAAAAGCTGCACAATTAAATAGTTAATTGCAACTGTTTGAATGACAATTAATCGTCAAGTAAAATTCATAATGGTGACAGGCCTAAGCAGAGGTACTCAAACTTTTATTTTATTTTATCCCAGCCATGATGATAAAATGATCATGAAAGCGATATCAGAAAGAGTTGGACAAGGGATAGAAGACATAATGATACAGTTTGTTTTTTCACAATAGACTTGTTAGTGGAGTAGGGAACAATAAAATAAAATACAAAAATAAAGATATCTGGTGGTTCTCAAACTTTTAAATTTCAAGGACCACCATAACTCTGTGAGGGAATCGTTAAGGAACCGGAATGGTTAAAATCCGAAAGGATCCCTAACCCCAACGGTACTGACGTGTGTGGTGCTGGCCGCCAGGCTGCCGTGTGCCGCCTCCAGCTGTCCGTTGTACAGCAGGGCTCTCAGGTCGGCTCCGGTGAAACGCTCCGTGGCGGCGGCCAGCTGCCCCAGGTCCACGTCATCGGCCAGGGGCAGGCCCGCGCTCAGAGCCCTGAGGATCTCCACACGATCCTCCTGAACCCGCCGCCAGAGGAAGAGACACACAGAGAGAGAGAGAAGGTTTTAAGGTGGTTATTTTGTCGACTAAAACTATGACGAAAAATGTTCGTTGACTACAAGCTACAATGACTAAAACTAAGACTAAATATATTGACAATTTCGTCAACAAATAAAAACTAGACTAAAATGTTGAGGGACTAGTCGTGGAGAAGAGATACAGTAGAACTAAAAGACAAGTACATTTATGTTTGGTTGCGCTCGGGTGTTGCGCTCTGAAAATAGCAGATCTACAAGCTGACAACGAGCTTGTAGATCGGCTATTTTCAGCATGCAAACAAGTGTAAAATCAGCCATTACAACACCATCAAGGCCCACCAAAATAAATTCTAGACGACTAAATCAACTATAGATTTAGTCGACTATAATCTTATGATATTTAGTCGACAAAAACTAAAACATTTCAGATGTCTAAAATATGACTAAAACTAAATCAAAATTTGCTGTCAAAATCAACACTTTAGATCCACACCGAAGGCAGTTCATTACATTAACCACTGACTTGAACCCTAGCGTCCCTATTCTGTGGGCGAACAGTTGCCGATCTATAAGCTCACAATCTACAATCTACAGATCTATAGACTCGCAACGCGTGTTACACGTCTCAATGCGTCTTGTTGTGAACTTATTGGGCATGTAACGATTCACTCAACTCACAATATGATTCTAATCACGATACTAGGTTCACAATACGATTTTTTAAACACAGAATTATTTTCCAGACAAAATCTTTTTTATTTTATTTCTCTAACACAAATCCAGTATTTTGTTCTCTATTATTTTTTACAATACTGTGTTTTCTCATATCCTCTTTTCAATATAGTAGCAAATGACTGAAAACTATTTTTTTAATCAATCCTCTTACAAAGATCCTGTATGTTCCTCTGCTGTTTGCATCGCAAATCCGCTCAAAGCTCAAAGCACGTTGCTTCGCGTCACGTTTCAAACTTACAGATCTGCTACTTTTGATGCTTTTGTGTGACGCCGTAGTATGATCAAGTAGGGCGTTAAAAGACATCGACGATATTATAGATATAATAAGTATATAATAAGTATATTAAATAGTTGAAATATGGTGTGCGAATACAGTGATCATTTTGAGTGAATGTATGATGTCAGACAGACCAGGTCTGGGGGAGGGCAGTACTAAAGCAGTGATCAGTGAGTGTATATAATGTTAAACAAACAGACCAGGTCTGGGGGAGGGCAGTACAGGGACTTGTCCAGTCTACCAGGTCTCAGCAGGGCCGGGTCTATCAGGTCTGGTCGACTGCTGGCTGCGAGCACATACACACCTGATAGCAAAACACACACAAAAATATTATCACACAAATTAGGTACTTACCACACCGGATAGATACTGTATGTAGATAATTATTTGGTTTGTTTTTATTGATCCCCCCCCCCCCTTCTTCTTCTTCCCTTTCTCTTATGGAAATAACAAAAACGATGGAGCTTTGCACAAAAACAAATTTCACCCACCGTTTTACACTTACAAACCTGTGCTGTGACAATAAAGTTGATACTGATTATATGTATTACTGGGGGTTCCTGGTGGCTCAGTCAGTTAGTTCACTGTTTCCCAAATTATCGGGTCACAGACCCAGTTTTATGGGTCACAAGTAAATGTCCCATTTTTTGTCCCTGTTTGCCAAGGCGGTTCTGAAGCATCAGAACAGAGGTAGAATCACATCTCGGTACGATGGGACCCTTATGGGTTTATTCTTTATACTTTCAGAGTTAAATGAACAAACAGGATGTTGCTAGCAGACCATGGTAAACAGTATGTGTTGCTACAGTGTGAAGTGAAGTGAAGTGTTACAGTACCTTGCAGACCCTCCACCCCGTCCAGCTGTGTGAGGAGCTGGTTGACCACGCGGTCCGTCACCCCCGTGTTGTCATGACCCCTCCTGGGGGCCAGCGAGTCAAACTCATCAAAGAACAGGATGCAGGGCCTGGCTGCCTGGGCCCTGAGGGGGGGGGGGGGGACAACACCGTCACCACTACGTCACTGCTACCAGTTTACAGTTACAGGCACTACATTAAAGCCTCGAGTTAGAATAGAATGTAAAACATGTTAACTGAGTGGATTAGAGAACCGACCTTTGAAAGACGTCCCGGACTGCCTGTTCACTGGCTCCGATGTACTTGCTGAGAAGCTCAGGTCCCTGGAGGGGTAGAACAAAAAAGTCTGCTATTTTCTATACTACTAGCTTTTAGATCTGCTATTTTATCCTACAACTACTTTCTAATACCGAGTAGTCTGTAAGATAGCAAAAAATTGCTGTATAAAGGCATTAAAACTATTATTTTGCATTGTACAGAGGTCTCCCTCCTCATTTGTTTTTTTGCATTGGATTTTTGCCTCCTTGGGAACCCTAGGACGTTTTTGTGTGGCAAAAGAAATGAGTTAAAATTAATAAACCCTCATGTCTCACAGGTTTATCTAACAACATTAAACCAACTCATCGACTTTTTAGAGGAGTTTAGATTAGATTAGAAGGTTAGAGGAGTGCTACAATCTGGGTGGGATAGTGAATGGCCACCACTCACCCCTCCCCCAACACCGCCGAAGTGCCCTTGAGCAAGGCACTGAGCCCCCAACTCAACAGTATAAGACTGTGGTTGTACTGGTCAGCTCCCTGGTTTTACTGTACCTTGATAGAGATGAAGTTCATGCCACAGTCTTTGGCCACGGCCCCTGCCAGCAGGGTCTTGCCCGTGCCAGGGGCTCCGTACAGGAGCAGCCCTGAGCAATGACGGATAGGCAGCTTGGAGAACAGGATGGGATACTGCAACATACAGGAGACGCATGCCATTTAAAGTGCACATAACCAAACATTTTTTTCTAAATTTTTATCCCACGATTTTTGTAACCCATTTTTTTCACCAAATTCCTAAGTGATCCTGGGCGCTACACCAGCACTACACCAGTCCCCCACAGCCTAGGGAGGCCAGGGCCGAGCTCATGCTTCCTTCAATGCATGAGAGCCAACTGACCTTCTTGTCACCTGACAGGGGGGAGTTTCCCTGGTAGGACGTAGCGCGTGGAAGGAACACGTTATTCCAACCAGTTCCCTTCCCCTCCATCAGGCGCCCCGGCTGTCATGGGGGAGGCGGTATAGCGACCAGGATTACTACATGTTTTTGTGAGGGTATTAACTACCCTAGGATACACGGGGAGAACATGCAAACTCCACACAGAGAGGCCCTTTCACCAACCCCACCTAGGGTATAGGCACTGATGACGCGGAGGAGAAGACACGCCCCCAGCGCCCCCGGCGGGAATCGAACCCAGGACCTTCTAGCTGTGAGGCGATCATTTCTGTGAGCCCACAAAAATGATATCTTAAGGCACTATATAACTTTCCATTGAACCCGGTGCTGAAATATGTGCTGAAATATGTACCATTGAGCTAATTGAGACTGCTTGCTCAAAATTCGTGTCAGATCCTGTGTCTAGGTGAGGCATGACCTTTGACACGATTTAAATGTCTCAATAGAAGAGCAGGGAGATCAAATACAACCACCCCAATTGTATGTTATTTTGTATTAACATACTCTACCATACAGATTGGATAATATTACATTTTATTCATTAAAAGAACGTTTCATAGTGCCGCTTTAATGTCATTTTGCCTTACTTCAGCTACTGTAGATATATTTATTTTAGCCTTGTCAGGTGTTACATACAGTAATAGATCAAACTAGAAAAAGTGCTCCTCGGAGCACAGGTCTCCGCCAGGTCAGGTACAGTAGGTTATTGTGGCCTCCTGGTGGCGCTATAATAGGCCAATGTGAAAAGGGTGCCATTTCTTCTTAGGCCTTGCACGGCAATCGGACACCTCATTCATAATTTGAGGCATTTTGTTAAAAAGATTTATTTTGATAAATTAGACCTGCTGGTGGCGCTATAAAAGGCAGATGTGAAAAATGCAGGGCAAAGGTTTTTCCTTGACCTCTAGGGAGTGCGCTTACAAAGTTTTACACAGATCGGTGCAGTCTTAGGTAAAAACACGAATCGGCCTGTTATAGCGCCACCATGAGGCTGATTTGAAAATGTTCAACTGGCATTTCTTCCTGGGCATAGTGGAAATATGCGTGGAAAATTTCAAGGAAATTGCATGCTGTGTTCATGATTTGAGGCATTTTGTTCAAAACGGAGCACTCCTACAAACTTTGGAAGACATTTTTAGCCAATCAGGATGAAATATGAAAAATGTGAGAGACACGTTTTGTTTAATGACTATAGAGATGCTGTGTACCGATTTTCTGGATTTTTGGACAAAATCTGTAGGAGTACTGTCAAAAAATATGTTTTGCACAAATCGGCCTCCTGATGGCGCTATAAAATGCCCATGTGAAAAATTTGGGGCAGAGGTTCTGCTGTGGCATCCAGGGAGTGTGTGTACAGTTTCACTGCGAGCAAGCCAACGGTGCCGGAGATTAGCTGTACACAGACAGAATGACGGACACACGGACACACGGACGGACAGGGGGTAAAACACTCTCTCGCCATGCCTTTCAGCCTGGCGGAGACAATAAGATGGACGGATACTTTTCTTACAAGAATCTATTGTAACTCCTAGGAAGCAGAGAAATGACCTTTCAAAGTTTCACACAAAAAGAAGAAAAAGATGTTTCCGGGCCTAAAAATACCAAGAGTTCCTAAAATCTGCTCTCGGGACAGTGTTTGTACAGAAATATAAACCCTGGCCAAGAGGGCAGCGTGTTCTCATAAGTGTTTACTGAAATCAGACGTACGAGTAAAGAAAAGAGTTGATTTTTGCGAGTCATTTTCCCCTTTACCTTGTACATTAAGGACACTTTTATCTTAGTATTTAACATGTTCACATTATCCAACCCATTTAGACCTGGAACACCTACATGTTGATATACCTTTCAAGCTGGGAACACCTCTGTGTCATTTTATTTGTTGCTATATATCGTATATAGCAATATTTTCTTTTTTTTTCTTCTTTTAAAAAAAAGTTAGAATAGAAATATTTTTCAGAAAATGTACAGTATCAGAATATAGAGGCCGTTTTTAGAATCGTACTCAGGTCTAAAATGGATTAAAGCAGTGATTCTCAAACCCTTTCATTTCTTTCAAAGACTCCCAGCATGATATTACATAATTATGACATGGACCCCCATTTATTATATGATTTTGTATAGATCTGGCCCCAATCTATACAGTAAAACCATCAGTATCAATGTAACTCTGAGAGCTTACGTCAGCTCTCAGAGTTACAGACACGTAAAAGGGTCCATTTGGAGCTATCAGTCATTTAGCTGGGGACCCCCCTGGAACCCCCTCAAGGACCCCCTGGTGGTTCCCCCACACACTCTATATCCCACATGGTTTGACCGTTGTGCAGCTGACCTTGGCAGGGAGCAGGATGGCGTCCATCAGCTGCCGTCGCACGTCTTTCAGCCCCCCCACCCTGTCCAGCCCCACCCCGCTGGGGGGGGTGTGGAGGTCCATGGCCAACAGCGAGGGGGGCGTGAAGCCCTCCAGAGCCTGCTGGAAGTCCTCCTGAGACAGACACACACCTGAGGACGGACAGACACTGTATCAGTAACGCTGTAACAGTGATACCGTATGATACATACAGTAGATGATATGTAGCCTGGTAAAGCCCTTCCCTTCGGAAAATCTAATTTCCATTTGATTTCAGGAAGGAGTCTGGCATGAGAACCTGTGTGTGTTTTTGGCTGTGGGCTGGAGTTGGGCGGGAGTAATACCGTTGACTGACAACCTTTTCAGCCAATCAGCAGTGTTCCCCCTTCAGCCAATCAGCAGTGCATTTTTACCACCTCCAGACTAATGTGACGCAACGGGACTTTTGAGACGGCCATGCCCAAAATAGGTTGCCTTATTCGGATACATGCGTGTCACTGCCCGCCCCTGCCGGTTCTCTGAATTTTTATTTTTAAATAGGCTCTGTCATGATTAATTGACCACATATATGAAATTAAACAACTACATTCTATCCAAACGATATCTTAAAAGTAAATTCCGTGCCTCAAAAGAGAAGTTTGAGAGCGTTTTAAAGTTTTAAAACCGAAAGTAAAAACAACACACAGAAAACAATGGCTGCCGTTCCATTTTGGTCGGCTGCACTCAGATCCATTCGGGTTCACTCAAACTCGCCACCTGATTGGCCAACTTTCGCTGTCAATCACAGAACGATGAGCGAGGAGGGGCTTTACCAGGCTAAGGACGCTGATAGGTGAGTCCATTTGGTGAACGGGCAAGAAACGCCCAGATAAGCCTTCAGACCAGACTCACTCACTGAAATTAAATGGAAATTAGATTTTCCGGAGGGAGGGGCTTTACCAGGCTAGATGATATGGCCCGTTAACCACTTAAACCCTACAGTATACAGTTAAGGCCCCCTCCTTTTTTTTAACACCAAATCTCTTCCCCAAATAGCCGTGAAGCCGTGAAGCCGAACAGACCATATAGAAACATTACCATGTTTGAATTACATCTCCTTACCAGAAGCTCAATCCTGGTATAAGCTATAAATAAAAACGATTTCCTTAATTATTCAAGACATATTTAATACTTTATTGTACGACAGTGTAATGCAAAAGTGATGATAGATACTGGATGTAATAATGCTCAAAATAGGGCCACCAGGCTGAAAGTGAACATTAAAATGTGTTCATGTACAGTAGTACGGTGGTTGGTTACCGTGTCCAGTGCGTACAACACTGGCGTGCACGCTCCTCTCTAGCAGCAGAGCCAGGTCACGGGGCACGTAACCCTCCGTCTCCTTGGAGACCATCCCCAGGTCCAGAGTGTGTAGGGTCTCCTCTGATAGGCCGGTCCTCCTGAGGATCAGACAGCGCAGGATCTCTGCTCTCTGCGTCTGAGGGAAGACGTACAGTATAACGCTGTTGTCGGGCAGAAACCTCTTAGCTCCATATTTTAACTTTTTGTGTTTTTTCTAATTAACTAACTAGTTAGTTAGTTAATTAGTATTATATTTACAGTATATATCAACTGGTGTCTTTATTCATGCAATTCTCTTTTCATTGTGTGTAGGGCTGCAACTATCAATTATTCTCTCTCTCAATTATTGTATTGATCACTTTTCATAAAATGATCGAAAAGCATATTTTTTGATAATTTGGTTTATTTTGTAGATATCAATGATTGACACGTACACATGTGTATGTTTTACAATATAATTATTATAATTATAATAGAATACATTGACTAGTCTGACTAACAACTTAAGGCCTATTTTGTACTTTGTTGCACAACAGTGTCGCACAGAAATTGCAGAAATCGTCAATATTATGGCCAGATTTGTTCCCTTTAGAATAAATTACTTTTATTAAAATTATTTTTTGATTACAAAAATTATCATAAATTACATCAGTTCAATAAACTGTAGTACCCCTAATTGTGTGTGTGTGTGTGTGTGTGTGTGTGTGTGTGTGTGTGTGTGTGTGTGTGTGTGTGTGTGTGTGTGTGTGTGTGTGTGTATGTATATATACTGTGTACCTGGTCAGGGGGTTGTATGTGGAGGAAGCCCTGGATGAAGTGGGAGCCCTGCACCTGGGTCAGGGAGCGGTGCAGAGAGTGTTCACTGTGGCTGGAGAGGAGCAGACACACCAGGCTGGAGCGCTGCACCAACTCATCCACTATGTCCATGAGACCTGGAGGCAGGCAGGCGCGCACATGTTTGTATTCATATATTTGTGAGGATATCAACATTTTAGCACGCTGATTTAATGAATGACATTCTTACAATTTCTGCCATTTTTAACCCTTTAACTCACTGAGTGCCAGAATTATTTCTGGCTATTTCTGGCCAGTGTGATTTTTGTTGAGTTAAAAGGAGTAGTTCACAAAAAAAATGACTTATTTTCTATCAATTACACACCCCATGAAGGATTGAATTCATGGAGATTTCTTTGCTTTTGTCGCATTCCTAAGCCAATAATTTGATGACCGGCGGTCTCTCCGATAGGAGACTCAAAGAGACTCCTTTTAGTCTCCTACCGGATACATTAGCATCTTTCTGCCGGTAATGAAATTATTGTCTTAGGAATGACAAAAGCAAAAAAATCTCCACGAATTCAATGCTTCATGGGTTGTTTTTTTTTGGGGTGAACTACTCCTTTAACTAAAGCCGAAAATATCCGAACTACAAGCTTTGTAGATCTGCGACACCCACACGCAACTACATATGAATCAGGCATTACTCCAACCCCAACCCTTAAACCTAAACTCTAAATGACTAATCCTAATCACATCCCCAACCCAAATCTCGTTTTTAACCATATAAAACAACCATTTTATTTTTGAGGAGAGAGGACCAGGAACATTGTAGTCATATGGTCTGTTGGAGCCAAAATGCCTTTCTGTTTATTTTTGTTTTATTTAAATGAATGGTGTGGCCTTGCTAATAATGATATCGTGTCGATCAGTCAGTGGGTGGCTGCTCAGTGGGTGGTTGCTATGGTAACCATCAACAATATACCTGGCAGTGGGTGATTGTGGGCAGGTGTGCAATGGGGAAGGCCAAACAGTTTTTGACCGTGTTCATGCCGTGGCAGGTCGACGTTTTCATGTCTTTGTTTAATGAATTTGTCATCTCTATGGTGTTAATAAATGCATTGACATATCCAAAGATACAAGCACTGTCTGGCAGTGGTGTAAAGTAACTAAGTACATTTACTCAAGTACTGTACTTAAGTACACTTTTGAATGGATGGAATGGATTTTGAATGAGGAATTTTTACTTTACTGGAGTATTTCCCATTTTTAATACTTGTATTTCTACTCCACCACAGCTCAGAGGCAAATATTGTACTTTTACTCCACTACAATTATTTGAAAACTCTAGTTACTAGTTACTTTGCAGATATAAATTATTGTATTATAGAACAAACATTAACCACTTTAGCCCTATTTTATAGATAGGCTTTCTCTCCATTTCTCTCCAAAATGGCTGCTGTGCATAGAGCTTATTCTGGGAGGCGAACAGTTGCTGATCTATAAGCTCACAACAATCTATAAACTCACGATCTACAATCTATATAAGATCTATAGGCTCACAAAGCTTGTTAGGCGTCGCGATGCGTCTCGTTGTGAACTTATAGATGGGCTATAGCTTGGGCAAAGAGATGTGGTGTACAGGGGAAGTCCTGGGGGACAGCGGTCGACTAAGTATAAAGGGTTCATTATGTTTTAAGTTGTCTTCCACCTACTTTTTAAAAGTGTTCTACTATACCAACTGTTTTGTCTTTGTGAATCACTGTGTGACCTTACATGGTTTCTATGTTTCTGTCGGGTGGAAACTTCATCATTATTTCCAAAACTGTTACTTTTCAGGATTCACATTCAAAAGCATCAAAAGCAGCAGATCTACAAGCTCAGAGCGCGTTTTGTGTGACGCTGTAGTAAAGATCAAGTAGGGTGTTAAAATATGGATGATAAGAGGTTTCTGCCCGACAACAACGATATAATAAGCATGTTAAATGGTTGAAATATTAGTGTGCTAAAACAGTGATCATTATGAGTGGGTGTATG
This sequence comes from Gymnoscopelus braueri, assembly GCF_963280865.1. Classification (NCBI taxonomy): domain Eukaryota; kingdom Metazoa; phylum Chordata; class Actinopteri; order Myctophiformes; family Myctophidae; genus Gymnoscopelus; species Gymnoscopelus braueri. Next base: position 12,505,945 of record NC_137613.1, read on the forward strand.
ATATTAAACAGTACAGACCAGGTCCTGGGGAGGGCAGTAGAGGGACTTGTCCAGTCTACCAGGTCTCAGCAGGGCCGGGTCTATCAGGTCTGGTCCACTGCTGGCTGCGAGCACATACACACCTGATAGCAAAACACAACACAAATATTTTCACTCAAATTATCTGTATTGTGGCCTGGACCGCTGGCGTAGAGGACAGCACCGTCACCACCACGTCACTGCTACCAGTTTATACAGTTACAGGCACTAAAATATATAAGCCTTTTTTGATTAATTGATTGAATATTTGATTAGTCAGAAATGTAAACAGCATGTGGTACAGTCAGACATTAAAGCTAAAAGGATAACACAAACAAAAAGTCATGGGGACTTGTTTCCATTGTGGTCCTATGTATTCAATTCATCAACATAGCATAGCATACAAAATTAGCACAATAATACATGTCATCAACAAATACAAAAGAGATGGAAAATGACATTTACCTCCCCTTGTGGTTTTTTTCAGGCCAGTTTTGAAAGAAACCAGTGTTACACATCCTTTAATGGATGGTGTTTCAGGACATTCCACATGTTGGTGGCAGAGCAGTAGAATGACAACTTTCCCCATGTTTGTTCTAAGTGTGGGTGCTACCAGATCATGGTGGCTCCCTCTAGTGGTGTGGCTGTGGGAGTCACACACCTTGGAGAAGTAGTTAGACAGGTATGAGGGTATAGAGACACACGGCCGGAAGCGGAAGGCCTACAAATCCACGCCCACTTTTGACACTCGGGGTCCGTTAGAACGATGAACTGCAGCTCTCAATGCAATCTCTATGAGAGGCATTGTAAAATACCGTAATTTCACTGGTTAAATACTGAGGCTGTAGCGATTTTTTTTGTGTTCTAATAATCTGTCCCATTTGTTTAATTTGTCCTTTTTAATGTCCCATATCTTTCATCTCGATATACTACCCACAATATACTATAATATACTCCATCAGTATGTCAAAACCGCTAGCATCGGAGATCCAGACTTTAAGTGGTCGCATCACGGACGCATCCCTTGAGGTTTTCAATACCCAGAAAACTGGCGAAAGTGGCAGTTTTCAATAGGTTTTGGTCATTATCTCTGGAACAGAAGGTCCAATCTGCTCAGTTCAAAGCTTGTTGGATGCGTGACTTTGAGGACATTAAGCACGCAATGACACATTTTCGGGTTATTTTTTTTTTTAGGGGAGGCGAGATCTTAGTTGGGCAGGCGACCGCCTCTCCTGCCTCTACAGTGGGTACGCTGTCGGTCGGCGCTCGGCGCTCGTAAAGACAGTGATGTCACTGAAATGCCTGTCTGCTGTCTACCCTCTGCTGTGTTAGCATTATGGGTAACTCGTTAAAGTGGCAAATTAAATGTGAAACACATCAACTATTAAGAAAACAAGAAGATATGTTGACAAAGACACTCCATACATTTGGAAACATATTTTTATTTAAATCAATATCGTCTTCAGTTAATGCAGGATAATTTTAAAAGTAGGCTAACTTTCATATCCTCTCATAGGGAATGCATTGGCAGCTGCAGTTCATCGTTCTAACGGACCTCGAGTAGCGGCGCTGTCTCAAAAGTGGGCATGAAATTTGTAGTCCCCGTGTGTCTCTATCGAGGGCACTGAGGGAAATGTCTCTTTGTCTATCTTAAGTGCTGCAAGGCAAGAAGGCAACAGCTTGTTAGCAAGTCATCCATCAGGAAGCTGGTGAAATTTTCACAGGAAACTCCAAGGGTTCACTGGTGAAGACATCAGGTTCAAATCTTACTCTGTTATTTTTGTACTTTACCTTGTAAGGACCTGAACGGGGGTGAACCTTTAAAATTATATTCCAAGGGTTCTGAGCTCATATGAGTGTCAGGCCATACATACATGGTTTATACAGTACATTAAATTCTTAATACCTGTGGTGTAAAGTAACTAAGTACATTTACTCAAGTACTGTACTTAAGTAGCTACACTTTTGAGGATTTTTTACTTTACTGGAGTATTTCTAATCTTCAGCACTTTTACTTCTACTCCACTACATCTCAAAGGCAAATATTGTACTTTTACTCCACTACAATTATTTACTTTGCAGATTCTGTTTTAAAAACAATTATTACAAAACATACAGTAACTACTTCAACCCTATATACATTTCAACCATTTGAAAATAGCCGATCTACAAGCTCACAATGCGTAGCAATGAGACGCATTGTGAGCTTGAAGATCGGCTATTTTCAAAAGATTTTCATACATTTGAAAACTCGAAATGGGACATTCTGCATAATGAGTACTTTTACTTTTGGCACTTTGCCAAAATGTTCTATTTTCTATGTAGAAAAAGTATTTCTATATTACAGTATTGATACTTTTACTTAAGTAAAAAAAATTGAGTACTTTGCTGCTTAATACATATTGGCTATTACAGTGTAAAGTATGCCATTTGTTAACATAAATAATGATTATTAATATATTAAAGCTGCTCTATAGGTAACGTTCCTCTTCTACCCCGGATTTGAAGCTGGTTTCCTGCACCAGTGCTGACATGTTTACCATTGAGGGTCAGCCCTGGTAAGGACATAGTGACATGTTTACCATTGAGGGTCAGCCCTGGTAAGGACATAGTGACATGTTTACCATTGAGGGTCAGCCCTAGTAAGGACATAGTGACATGTTTACCATTGAGGGTCAGCCCTGGTAAGGACATAGTGGTGAACAGTGTCTGAAAGGAATCTTATAGGACAACGATTCCCAACGGGCCATCAGGATAATTGAAAATGGTCTCCTAAATAATTTAATTGGCAAAACATTAAGATTTGATTGATAATATAACATTAACATTGAAAAATGTATGAAAAAAAGTCATGGTATTAATCATTGTGATACCGATAAATAGGAACTTAAAGGGATAGTTCACCCCCAAAATGACTTTTTTTCTATCGATTAGTCACCCCACAGAGACTTGAATTCATGGATAATTTTTTTTTTCCTAAGCCAATAATTTGATGACCGGCAGTGGTTCCGGTAGGAGACAAAAGAGTCTCCTTTGTGTCTCCTACCGGAACCGCTGCCTACCGGTCCGCTGGTCATCAAATCAATTGATTGATCATTAAAATAAACGTGCTCTGAAAATGCACGTGGAGCAGGGCCCACTGGAAAATCTTCAAAGTGTTCGCGGCCCACCCATCTGAAGTGGTCAGATGGGTGGGCCGTGAACACTTTTTTTCAAGATTTTCAAGTGGGCCCTGATCCAGAAAAGTTTGTGAACGGCTGTTACAGGAGGAACAGGAGGTACAGTAAGCAGCCTCAGCCATTAATGAATATACTGTACATCTATCACCAATTAATATATCAATGAATATATGTACAGACTATCAACAGTGAATATTAAAATGAATATTATGTACAGTATCAACAGGCCTTCTGGGTAGTAGTCTATTAAACAACGTAATGAATATATGACTGAACATAAAGTAACACTAGTTAGGAAAGAGGGTTTAATATGAAAGATAAAGTTTAATCATAATCACTATAACATGAATTAGAAGAAACTGCAAAAACTATTTACAAGCAATATTTACAGACTGTTTGTTTAAACTGAATGAATAGACGTTCTTCCTTAACTCTTTGACTGCGGACGACGCGATAACGCGTCAAGTGCTACTTTGTCCAGTTGGCCGTCGACGCGCTCGACGCGCTGGACGCGCGTTCATTGTTTAATCTCTGATTGCGCTATGCTGCTTAATATTCAATGTTATTCTCGAGTTCCACTTACTTCACGGACATCTGCATCCGGTTTCATGACCTGGATTCCGTTTCCGGTTTTTGATTCTTTTCCCCAGTCATTTTCGTCCAAAATAGGTAAATAAACGGTCTTTCACACGGTATGACGGACAAACGGACAGTTTCTCTTCTATAATCTATGGTCTGGGTGACGATCAGTCATCGCCGTCGTATATCACAACGTAATTTTCGCCGATCAAAACAATGGGGGGGACGTCACATCCGTTTTCATGTTTTTCCTTGTCTAATCTATGAAGAAGGGTGAGAGAGACCCAACGACATGATCAAAGCTGTCATGTGCTGCCCTCTAGTGGCGGATTTGTGCTGGGTCTTTACATTATGTGTCCTTAAATTATTTTCATGAGAAAAATTCAAAATATAAAAATAAAAAAACACGAAAATTGCTGGCACTGGGGGAGTACTTTATGAAAATACTCTGGCAGTCAAAGAGTTAATTAGACATTTAGCAACGAAAGATAAAGCAGGTGAGCTTTGCATATGAGAGAGAGCTACCCTCTATAAAATTAACTACCAGGATTAACGCCACTATATTAAAAAGGTGTATGTCTTGTAAGATATTACATGTACTTAAAGGACGACTTCACCCATTTTCAACCTATCTTTAATAGATCCTCACTAAAGCTCCTGATAAAATTGTGTAATTTCTTTCTACTCAGTCTGTGTCTCATAGGAGAGCTGTGGACACTTCAGAAACCCGTCTACCAGTGACATCATCGTTAGGAAGATGTTTTTCTTCTTCAATATTTTTTTGGGCGGTGAAACCGTCCCTATATGTGAGGTTTGGATATTTGCACACCAAATCCTGCGCTGTGATTGGCCACCAGTGTACCCCCCTAACCCTGCAACGTGATTGGCTAATCACAGTCTATTCAGGATTGTGATTGGCTAGTGTCACATGACACATGTGCATAGCCCTATAAATAGGACTATGCACTTAAAAAAAACACATTTATGTTTTTTTTTAAGTGAATCACACAGTAGCTAGCAAGACACCGCCCACTTCACACTGGGTGTGATTTTATTTTATTAATGTGAGAACAATGGCTTCCATTATAGCATGCTAACTTTCCAGGAATAGAAAGCCAGAAAGCCTATGGGTCTATGTTTCTATTAGCTTGGATTCCCCATCGATGTCGTCACTGGTAGGCGGGTTTCTGAACTGTCCACAGCCCTCCTCTGATACACAAACTGAGTAGACAAAAATGGTGCCATATTATAATTAGCATTAGTGAGGACCAATTATATAAATGGGGACGGCAGTAGAGTGGCCGGTAGAGCGGCCAGATGGGAACTGCAAGGTTCCCAGTTCGATCCTGGGCTCCTCCAGAGTAGTAGTGTTGAAGTGTCCTTGAGCAAGACGCTGAAACCCTAATTGCTCCCGATGAGCAGGTTGGTGCCTTGCATGGTTTCCTCCGCCATCGGTGTATGAATGCGTGTGTGAATGGGTGAATGTAATGCACAATCTATGTAAAGCGCTTTGGATGAAAGCGCTATATAAATGCACCATTTACCATTTATAAAGATAGGTTGAAAATGGGTGAAGTCGTCCTTTAAGATTCAGAAATGTTGCACATAAGATATATACTCAGGTTACCAAGTAGATATCGTATCTACTCATACCACCATAGTTAATTTCCAAACATATTGGTAAGCTAACAATGGCTGTCAATGTCTGTTACCGTGACAGTAGGTGGACAATCTTTTTTTTTTGTTAAAAGACAATACAGTTTCACATTAAAACAATATGTTTGCTCTTCCAAACATAGGCTGACTATTCTGTACAACAGCTATAAAAATTATATAATGAACCCTGCTTCTGCTCTCCTTTCTTCCCCCTCACAAGTACTCCCCTTCATTTCCTGTTGGCAGTTTTCCCAGCAACTTCAGACGTTTGTCCAGTGAGTTGTGATACACCTCCTCCAGCAATGAATAACGGCTGTGGCTCTCCTTTAATGTTTGTCTCAGTGTTGTCATCTCTCTGTTCTTCTCCTCCACTTGTCTCTTCAACTCTCTCTGCATCTTTGTGTTTGAGATCATGATGTTCTGGATCCCAGGCAGGAGAACCTTCATCAGGTTTCTCTCTGCTTCCACTCTGGCCTCTGCTTCGTAGGTCTCTCTCATCTCCTCTATGTCCTGTCTGTGTCTCTCCTCCTTCTCTCTCCTCTCATTCTCTCTCTTTGCTCTAAACCTATCCAGCTTTCTCTCCATCTCCTCTCTTCTCTCAGACTCCCTTCTCAGCTCTCCTTCCAGCTCTCTTTTCTTCTCTTCATCCCTCTCCTCCCTTATTTGTCTCTCTAGTTCACTCGTTCGATGGTCGATCTTCATGATGTCTCCCTCATGCTCTTGGATGGATCCCTCTATCTTCCTCAGAGAGTCCTTCAGCTCTTCCTCAAACCTCTCCCTCATCTCCTGCTCCTCCATGTGTCTCCTCTCCTCCAAGTCCCTCTGAATCTTTTTCTCCATCTCTCTGACCTGGGCCTCTGCCTCCTGGTAGGTCTGAGTGCTGTAGAAGTTCTCTGTGTTTCGTGCCACCATGCTCTCTATCTTCTCCAGCAGCTGTGAAACCTGACCAGCATTGCTGCTGTCTGTAATGTTGAGGATGTGGCATCTGTTCCCACATTTATCTACAAGCTGCTGATGTTCCTGACTGCCTGCTTGAAGAAACTCCTCAACACTCTGCTTCTTCACACTGTCAGCGCGGATAATGATGACAATGCTGTGTTCCCAGCAGCTCTCTCCAAATGCCTCCTGCATCTTCTCCATCATCCCTCTCACCTCTCCTTCAGAGGACTCTGCTGGTATGACCAGGAGGAAGGCATGGGGACCCGGGGCGGACAGATTGAGGCAGGATCTCACATCCTTCCACATCTCCTCCAGAGAGTGTACAGAGAAGACTGTAGCATCCACCAGCACCAGCTGTCTCCCACACACCTTCCCCAGTCTCCTCCTACTCAGTTTAGAGGAGCTGGTCTCAGCACCAAACTCCTCCCTGCCCAGGATGGTGTTTCCTGCTGCACACCCAGCTCCTGTCCTCCCCAGTAGCATCAGTCTCAGCTCTGAAACACAATACATTGGATAAAGCTAAAAACTGCACCACAGATGTATACAGTACTGAGCTGGGTCACTTCAGTTAAACCAAGTATTCTTACAAAGTATATAGATATATCCTAGAAAATCTGAAATCCTTGAAGCTTCCTGGTGCCTCATTAATCACATAAACATTATTCTGTGCTTTTAAATTGCATTTAGACCATATCAATTAAGCAAGTTTCACATCCTCAAAAGTAGGCTACTAAAAACAAATTGCACCCTTTTCCTCTTTATTGGCTTTTGATCTTGATGGGGTCTGAGCTACTCTTCTACACATGAAGAGTCTGAGAGAGAGAGAGAGACAGAGAGAGAGAGAGAGAGAGAGAGAGAGAGAGAGAGAGAGAGAGAGAGAGAGAGAGAGAGAGAGAGAGAGATGTTATCACCTGTGGTTAACGTCAGCAGTTCACTGAGGTAAGGGTCCAGCTGATGAATCATGTCAATCATTTGTAAACATGGCTTGTTTCCCTTTGTCTTCACCGTGTCGATAAGTAGCCGTGCTTTGTCTGACCGGAGTCTTTCTCCTGTGACTGCCTCCATTTCTCCATGGTTGATCACATTCTTCTGCAGAAGTTTGTCCAGCAGAGAATTCAAGGTGGCCTCTGAAACTCTTTCAATGAACTCTGTTCTCACACACTTCAGCTTCTCCTCTGCTGCTTTGTCTTCCTCCTGAGTTTGTTGAGCTGTGGAAGCACCTTGAAGACAAGATGGGGGATTAATTAATTATTAGTGGTATAACTATTCAACAACAATAATAATAATAAATATTGCTGCAAGCAGCAATTCGGGGGCAAAACAAATAAAATGCATTATGCAATATAGAAAAAGCTATTTGCAATATGCGCAATAAGCCATATAGAAACCTAATAGACTGAGTAGGTCTCGTCTATCCACCGGAACAAATTTTTTTTTACCTCAATCGTCCATTCTGTAGTAATCGGCCGTTGAATACAGTTCGTTTTCACCAAAAAAATAAGAAATCTGAGCTAGATGTGTTTTTCTACATTTCATAACATGGGAGTGGACGGAAATTAATCTTTTTGAGATCACGTCACATCCGTCCATTCCTTCTCTAGCAGTCAAGGGATCATTCATAGGTTGCGGAAGAGCGCCCTCTAGCGGAATTTAAAAAAATGATTAAAACAAATATTTGTCATAGATCTACGTCAATGGTAGTCAACGGTTGGATTTGAACTGATGTAGATCTACATCAATGGCAGTGATTGTGTTAAAAGTACACATGCATTAATTAATAAAGTCATGATGTCTGTGCAGCAAATACAATTTGGACTGGATGAGACAGGGTTTGAGCCAAGAACATTCTGACTGATAGGTAGACACTATCAACTGAGCCATTGAAACCACATTGGGCTTGAGAGAAAGGAGCCCATGGAGAGCTTTTTTTTTATGGCTCTACAATATTCATTGGCTCATGGAGGCTTCATTTTCTCTTCATCTGGGATTTTAGATAATGGCCCATAGATTGTGTGTAGAATGTTTCACGCAAATTGCTCAAAATTCCCAGGAGAAAAACAGGTTTAAGTGTTTTTCGAACTACTCAAAATGTAAAATCTAAGGGCGGAGCATAATGGTAAAAGTGACAGATGTATTCCTCATGAGCAGAGGCACATGTGTAAGCAAGTTTCATGGCTGTAGGCCAAACAAGGCATGATTTATGCCTGTTCAAAGTTCACATTTTGTAACGATTGCTATAATAGCGCCCCCCTTTCGCCAATTGGAGTATAAGCTTTGTTTCAGCGCTATTTGGCATGATCCTCTACCATACTGCAAAGTTTCGTAAAAATATGACAATGCATTCATATAGTTAGGGGCAGAAGAATAATTGTCATAAAACTGTAATATTCATTGGCCCCTGGAGGCTTAATTGTTTCACTTACAAACTGTTTTGTAGATATTGGTTCCAAGTGCATCTATAGAAGGTTTTGTGCAGATTGCTCAAAAATCTCAGCAGGACATTTTCGTGCTTCATTTCTCTGTAGTTTTTCATGACCCACTACCACCACACTGCTGAGTTTCGTAAAAAAAACGACTGCACGGTTTGTCCTGGAGCGGCGGAAGAAGAAAACCTACACACCATGCTTGGCCCCCTAATAATAATAATAATAATGTTTAGACCTAGTGGCCTTAATCAGAGCTGTGATGAAGGCCAAAATAAATTGGTGAAATTAAAACTACTACACAACCCCTGAACATCTGTTGGATATTCAATGTTGGGAAGGTCCATCATTTCAAAGATCTAACTACAGACTCACACTTTGAGTGAACATTCACACCTAATGATGTTTGTGTGTTCATACACACAAATAGTCTTAGTTTACACCAAATGGAGTTAATATTTCTAGTCAATATTATAAACATAAGCAAATAGTGTAATTTTGATTTGAGTTTTTTTTTTTGCAGATTTTCATCAATATAATTAGAGGTAGTAACATCAGGATGACAAAATGTTTACACAGATTCACTGTGTAGACGTGTGTCCATAGTTCTGTCTGTCTCCCTCAGAGCAAGAGTGGAGTCTGTGTTCTGTTCATCCTCTACAACATCATAAACAGTGGATGCATTCACTATAGAGACTATAGTGCTATTCACACTGAGAACTATAACTATATTGCTCACCATTGTATTTTTTTATATAGTCAGTGTGAACTCTGCATGCCATCCACTTGACATAGAACGATTTTTAAAACTATATTTTTATAGTTATAGTGCTTAGTGTGAATGGCCCTTAAGAAAGGCAATACATATGAAATTGAAAGAGTAACATGGACTCACTGTTTGGAGGAGGAAATGGCATACTGTGTGTCCTCCTCAGTGGAAGAGTGGAGTCTGTGTTCTCTCCATCCTCTGCAAGACAACATAAATAGTCAATGTATTGACAATAGTAAGATAACAAGACCAGGAGACCTAGATGGACATACTTTTATGCCCATGTATGGACGAAATGGGTCAAAGCCTCATGTAGGCCGACCCCTTGGGTCTGGCAAAAATCACACCCAGTGTGAAGTGGGCGGTGTGGTCATCACAGTGGTCATCACAGTGATGGAAGCTCAATTTAAAAAAAGTGTTTTTTTTAAAGTGCATAGTCCTATTTATAGGTTATTCATTTCATCATGTGTCTCGCTAGCCAATCACAGTGCTGAATAGAGTCAGCCAATAGAGTCAGCCAATAGAGTCAGCCAATCACAGTACAGCTAGGGGTGTACTAATGCTAGGGGTGTACTAATTATGAGCCAATCACAGTACAGCGAAGGGTGTACTAATGAGGTGTCCCAACCCCACTTATAGGGGCGGCTACACCGCCCAAAAAGAAAGGGGTTACTGGGCTATTACATGACACTGGATGTATTTTATTTTACAGTACTTTTGCACTATTGATTACTAACTTTCTGGAGGAATGCTGATGCTCCATCTCGTGATTGGTAGCTTGGGGCCTGATGTAGAGGTAAACCCACTCTCTATAAGACAAGACAACTATTTATCATCTTACTAATGTTGACGACACACATAAAGAAAATATATTTCAGATTACTGACCAGTCTTTTGGTCTGACTCAGTCCTCAGTTTCTCTAATTCAGTCAGATCATGATGACAGATCTGCTGAGCTGCACTGACAGGTTGAACATATACAGTATTTATGTTTTGATGAACCACTGAAAATATAATCTAGAGAGATGAGGTTTTACATTTTATAATCCAATTAAGGACATCATTATATTTCATCTTACTGACCAGTCTTTTGGTCTGATTCAGTCCTCAGTTTCTCTAATTCAGTCTTGAGATCACAGATCTGCTGAGCTGCAATGTTGAAGATATACTTATTTTATTAAATAGTATTCATTATTTAATATAAAAATAATCAAGAGAGATGAGGTATCTCTTTTTTTAATAATCCATTTCTCACCAGTCTGTTTGTTTTCAGTGATGACATCATCCCATTGCTTTTTCATCGTCTTCAGCTCTTCATCTTTCTGATTCAGTTGTTGGTCTTTTTTTGTCAGTCGTTTATTACTGTCATCCAATTCTTGGCCTTTTTTTGTCAGTAGTTTATTACTTTCATCCAATTCTTGGCCTTTTTTTGTCAGTAGTTTAGTACTTTCTTCCAATTCTTGGCCTTTTTCTGTCAGTAGTTTATTACTGTCATCCAATTCTTGGCCTTTTTTTGTCAGTAGTTTATTACTTTCATCCAATTCTTGGCCTTTTTTTGTCAGTAGTTTATTACTGTCATCCAATTCTTGGCCTTTTTTTGTCAGTAGTTTAGTACTTTCTTCCAATTCTTGGCCTTTTTCTGTCAGTAGTTTATTACTGTCATCCAATTCTTGGCCTTTTTTTGTCAGTAGTTTATTACTTTCATCCAATTCTTGGCCTTTCTTTGTCAGTAGTTTATTACTGTCATCCAATTCTTGGCCTTTTTTTGTCAGTAGTTTATTACTTTCATCCAATTCTTGGCCTTTTTCTGTCAGTCGTTTCTTATATTCATCCAATTCTTGGCCTTTCTTTGTCAGTAGTTTATTACTTTTATCAAATTCTTGGCCTTTTTCTGTCAGTAGTTTACTACTTTCATCCAATTCTTGGCCTTTTTTTGTAAGTAGTTTATTACTTTTATCCAATTCTTGGCCTTTTTCTGTCAGTAGTTTCTTACTTTCGTCCAATTCTTGGCCTTTTTTTGTCAGTAGTTTCTTACTTTCATCCAATTCTTGGCCTTTTTCTGTCAGTAGTTTATTTCTTTCATCCAATTCTTGGGCTTTTTCTGTCAGTAGTTTAGTACTTTCTTCCAATTCTTGGCCTTTTTCTGTCAGTAGTTTATTACTTTCATCCAATTCTTGGCCTTTTTTTGTCAGTACTTTATTACTGTCATCCAATTCTTGGTCTTTTTCTGTCAGTAGTTTATTACTGTCATCCAATTCTTGGCCTTTTTTTGTCAGTAGTTTATTACTTTCATCCAATTCTTGGCCTTTTTCTGTCAGTAGTTCCTTACTTTCATCCAATTCTTGGCCTTTTTTTGTCAGTAGTTTCTTACTTTCATCCAATTCTTGGCCTTTTTTTGTAAGTAGTTTCTTATTTTCATCCAATTCTTGGCCTTTTTTTGTCAGTAGTTTATTACTTTTATCCAATTCTTGGCCTTTTTCTGTCAGTAGTTTCTTACTTTCGTCCAATTCTTGGCCTTTTTTTGTCAGTAGTTTCTTACTTTCATCCAATTCTTGGCCTTTTTCTGTCAGTAGTTTATTTCTTTCATCCAATTCTTGGGCTTTTTCTGTCAGTAGTTTATTACTTTCATCCAATTCTTGGCCTTTTTTTGTCAGTAGTTTATTACTTTCATCAAATTCTTGGCCTTTTTCTGTCAGTCGTTTATTACTTTCATCCAATTCTTGGCCTTTTTTTGTCAGTAGTTTAGTACTTTCTTCCAATTCTTGGCCTTTTTCTGTCAGTAGTTTATTACTTTCATCCAATTCTTGGCCTTTTTTTGTCAGTACTTTATTACTGTCATCCAATTCTTGGTCTTTTTCTGTCAGTAGTTTATTACTGTCATCCAATTCTTGGCCTTTTTTTGTCAGTAGTTTATTACTGTCATCCAATTCTTGGCCTTTTTTTGTCAGTAGTTTATTACTTTCATCCAATTCTTGGCCTTTTTCTGTCAGTAGTTCCTTACTTTCGTCCAATTCTTGGCCTTTTTTTGTCAGTAATTTCTTACTTTCGTCCAATTCTTGGCCTTTTTCTGTCAGTAGTGTATTACTTTTCTCCAGTTCTGTCCGTAGGACCTGTGGATCTACAGAACATATATGTTCAGATGAACCAAAGACATTGTAATGTGTGTTTGTGTGTGTGTGTGTGTGTGTGTGTGTGTATGTGTATGTGTATGTGTATGTGTGTGTGTGTGTGTGTGTGTGTGTGTGTGTGTGTGTGTGTGTGTGTGTGTGTGTGTGTGTGTGTGTGTGTGCATAATTGTTTCATTGATAAATGTAAAGTATAATAAAGTTGAATGTTTTCGTTGAGTCTGTTATCCTACTTACCAAGCATATGAGCTGAGTTCTTTCTTCTATTCTTCTGCTCTGCTGTCTCCTTGCTGAGATAAGCTTCAGCTTGAGTTATACCTACATAAAGAGAGTTCAACTGTGTTTTAATAGCAACTCTTCATCATGTTATACTGACTGGATAATACATACATTTAATATTAAATCAACTTCAGTCTTGAACACATGTACATGAAGAAGAACAGGCATGCAATAGTCTGAACACATCAGATAAAAAGAGACTTTGTATACCTATTGTAAATATTATTATATAATGGTATTATATACATTATTATTATGTATTACTGATTTGTGTGAATAATTATGTCACTCTCCTCCCATGGGTCCTGGGCTGAGAGTTCAAGATAACTCAACTGAATAAATAAATACATCCAGAAGTGCCACAATATTAATTTGTACATCTAATTGTAGGATGGGGAATGACTGATTTAAGCAGCCATACCTGCCCGAGTCAAACTAATTGGACTCAGAGCTATAGGTGTAACTAAGGATAAATATCAGTCATCTCCACAAACATTCAGAGAGACACTGTCCAGACAGAAGTTAACATCAGCTCTCCCCTGTGGCTTTGTACCACAGTACAGTAAACACCACACAGCATGTATGTCTGCGAAGGTATTACAAATATTGGAAGGGGTCCTTGGGGCCGAAAAGCATCGTTTATTCACACTGGGTGAGTGGATGTGATTATTTTTTTCTTGCACAGACTTTCATTTTCTGTTAGATAACAACCGACTTCATACAAGACTGTTGTGATATCTGATCACGCCTGTGACCTTTGAACTCTCTCTTGCAGGACAATTTAACCAATCCAGATCCCACTGGCCTTTTGATTCACTCCTACTCTCACACGATGACTTTGTCAACTTTGTATCAGGTCAGATACATTTCTTCATAACACTAATGTCACACCAGGTGTTTCAGCCTATGAGAGATGTTTACATATTCTATTACAGGACAAATTATATCATACTCTGGTTTCTGAAACAATGCATGAAATGAACTGCTCTTATTACAAGGCTAGATAATGAATTCCTCCTCTCCAGATTTATATCTTTCAATTCTCAAGGTTATTTGATACACTGGTTGGTTGCATAACAATCAGAATCTATGTTATTAAAATGCAATCATACTCTATCTGAGTCAGTTATTCAGCTCATGCAAATAGTACAGTATGTCTCATCTAACTAACCTGCCTATAACACATACCTGGTTCCTTTCATCCAGATACAAATGTCTACTATTTCTGCAGACTAAAGACAATTTTTAGAGAACCCAATTTCAGAAGCAGAACTTACTATAGACATTAGTACAATGCAGAGCGGGTCAGATGGTCAATGGTGTGACAAGTGGGGTGTGGCAACAGACTTTTTAAAGTGTCAGGACTAGGGAAGGGTTCATATCTGGTGCAGTGGTGAGATGGGTTGGATTACGCTGAATATTGTCTATGGGTCTGTTGCAGGTGGATTCAATCATGGTCAATCGAATGATCACTTTTTACAGTGCATTGTGCATTTACACAGTGTCATGGAAGAACAGGCATAGACATTTCTCCCAAGAGCAAACTGATGGAACATAAAATTATCTTAGGGTTAGTGATGTCTGGCGATGAGCCAAAGAGAAACTGTCAGTTTGTGTAATCATCTATCTAGTTGACCAATCAGTAAGACTTTTATGAAGGAGAAACCTATATGGATATATGCCTTCAATATTCTGTGTGAGTCATGATGACGCAGTTTCGCTGGACAAATCTTTGACCTTGTTGACACCAAAATTGCTGAATGCTGCTGATTTGCAAACCACACCCCCTACTGCACCTCTCCTCCCACACCAGTGTACAGTGAATCCCCAAAACACCAAATACAGGCAGTGGGTAAGAACTCTGAGCCACTGCAAAATGAGAAATGGTCTATCTATCATCCGAAGTCAGTGCAACTGTTGACAGTGCTCCTGCTCCAAAGTAGAGCCCTTAAACCCACCCTTACTCTATTGGAGTCATTTCTTTCTCCAGCCTCTCTTCTAACATTGAATTCTTGCCTACTTATTTCTTCAAAATCCACCCTCTCTGTGGTTCCTGTTGTTCAGGTCACCTTTAGAATTTATATACAACTTTGTAGACATTTCTGACAATTCCACTGTAAATCACCCTTCATAATAAATCCTTTGTTTCCACTGAGTAGCCACAGTATTTATTGCCTCACTCATGCCACTATTCTCTGCCTGCAGATCAGACCAGTTTATCTCTAGTCTAGCTCGCTTCAACCTGTAATTCGGAACCTGTATTTCTGCCTGTTTATGACCTCTGCCTGTATCTGGATTTTACCCTTATGCGACACGTTGTGAGCTTGTCGATCAACTATTTTCTGTGAAAACCTTCCCCGCGATAAGGATGCTGAGGTTTAAGTGGTTAAATAACCTAGACACGACATAGAATTATTAAATAAATTAATCTGCTATCTCATAATTGTGTATGATAATCTGTCAATAATATAAATCAGCTTGGCTGTTAACTTAATGACATTATTTTGTACTGTTTGGACCAGGACCGGACCCACGGACCACGGCTAGCCTTACCCCTCATGGACCAGGCGCCATGCAGACTGCCCCCTCAGAACTCTGACCCACGCTCCCCCTTTGACTATGTCTCTGCCTGGTCCCTTTGCCCCCGGTTGCTTCCCCCCCCCAGCCTTTGTTCAATAAAAGCCGTAAACCTGTTTAAATAAATAATGATGTGAAAAGGTCTTGTAGGTTTTGTATTCAAACTAAAAACATTAGTAGACTACAAGAGGTGATTTGGGAATCTCATGACCTTAAATGTTTTAGACTTGAAACAATATAAGATACAACGGCTGTTTAGAAACAAATATATTTGTACATAAAGATGACAGATTATTATTATTAATTTAATTGTTAACTACTTAAACTCTATGGTTGGTTAAAACTTTAAACATTAGTACAAGAGGTGATTTGGGAAGCTCATGACCTTAATAATAACTTATAGTTGTATTCATAAGCAAATTACACCATCCTTGTAATAAAATGTTAGACTTGAAACATCAAGCAATGTAAAATACGATGGTCATTCACTGTGAAGACTTATTAGATCCATTCAATTTGTATTCTATTATCGTGATGAAAACACATCAGAGAACATGAAGTAGAATATGTTTGATACTCACCATACTCTTCATATTCATAATGCATAAAAAGAAAAAGAAAAACACATTTGTTTAGAAAACTGATATTTTATACATAAAGATGACGGAGCGTTTTCTTATAAGTTGTTAAATAACCTGGAATAAGAAATTTAATTATTAAATAAATGAGTCTGTGAGGTTGTACATCAGCTATTTTTAATGAAGATATTTGGTATAGAGGGGAAAAGTGATCCAAGTACAGAGTTAACTCAGGTCTGTTTCACTAAGCATAGAGGGTTTCATTGGTTAAGACTCCTTCAGTTTGTATTCGGCTGATGATAAGATGACAGATTATTATTTCCATTGTTTAACTTTTTCAACCCTATATGGTTGAACGGGGTCTCGCAGGGCTCTATACTAGTGTCTTTTCTGTTTTCTGTGGGGAAAGCTTTCGCTGAAAATAGCTGATCGACAAGCTCACAACGCGTCGCAGTAGGTAGGACACTTTGTGAGCTTGTCTATCAGCTATTTTCTGTGAAAGCCTTCCCCACAATAAGGATTCTGGGGTTGAAGTGGTTAAATAACCTATAGACACAACATAGAGTTATTAAATAAATGAATCTGCTATCTCATAATTGTGTATGATAATCTGTCAATAATATGAATCAGTTTGGCTGTTAACTTAAATGACACTATTTTGTACTGCAGTGGTTCTCAACCTGTGGGTCAGGACCCCCAGGGGGGTCCCCATATTATGTTGGGGGGTCCCCAGATGATTAGCTTAATGTGCAACATTGTTTTCTCACTCAACAGTAAACAAACCAACATACAGTATAAGAGTATACAGGGTATCTGCACATTTCTAAAGTGACAATTTAACGACTTTTAAGACCTTTTTAATACCTCTAAAATGAAAAGGGGAAAGAGACCATTAGGCTAAAGTGTGAAAAGTAATCAACAAACTATTCTATTCAACATAAAGGCCAAATTGTCAAATATTACCAAAGAAAGAGGCAAACCTTGTGGAAATAGACGATCTACATCCTCACAACGCAAGGCATTGTGAGCTTGTAGATCAGCTATTTTCACAATATTTATCTGTGGAACCGAGTCAATTAAAATTGAATGCTTCAACTCCTACAATTCCAAGAGCTTGTCAGGGTGGGGGGTCCCCAGTTCAAATATGATTATTTTGGGGGGTCCCCAGTTCAAATATGATTATTTTGGGGGGTCCCCAGTTTATATATGATAATTTTGGGGGGTCGTGGCCTGAAAAGGTCGAGAACCACTGTTGTAGAGTATATGGTATGCAGTAAGGTCTGCTACTGTACTGTAAGTACTGTACTTAAGTACAATTTTGAGGTATTTGTACTTTACTTGAGTATTTCCAATTTCCAATACTTTAACTTCTACTCCACTACATTTCGGATCCAAATATTGTACTTTTACTCCACTACATTTATTTGAAAACTTTAGTTACTAGTTACTTTGTAGATTTTGATTATTATTACAAAACTTACATTGAGCACTTCAGCCCAAATACATTTCGGCCATTTGAAAATAGCTGATCTACAAGCTCACAATGCGTTGCATAGCGAAGAATTGTGAGCTTGTAGATTTTTTTCAAAAGATTGTTATACATTTGAATATTTTAAATGGGATATTCTGCATAATTAGTACTTGTACTTTTGCTCAAGTAAATTGTGAATTCAAGACTTTTACTTTTAACAGAGTATTTCTAAAATAGTGCAGTATTGATTTTACTTAAGTAAAAAACTTTGAGTACTTTTTCAACCACTGTCTTCAACACATCCTGTGTAAGAAGACATGCTCTATTAGCTCTGTGGTAAAAATGTCAGCACTTGTGCAGGTGACCTGGGTTTGAATCTCGGGTAAGACATGAAAGTTACAGAGTGCAGCTTTAATGTATTCTTTAATATGATTGGATGACTTGTCATCAATGAAGCCATCATCAGGTGTGAACTGGAGCCAAATCACACTGTGATCATTATGTTTATGATCAAAATGCCTCAAATCAAATCAGAAAGACCAATAAGCTATCAGAAAGTGACTATATGTCAAATAATGATGACTTAGATTACAGTAAACACTTATAGCCATTATATGAAAGCACAGTGTAATTTATACATGGAGAGATAAATATGATTACATAATTATATATACATATCGTTGCTGTCGGGCAGAAACCTTGTATCTCCATATTTTAACTTTTATGTTTGCTTGTTATTTTTTCACTGAATGCCTTATTGCATCATACTACAATGTCACACAACAATTGCAAAAATAATATCTACAAGCTCACAACGTGTCGCACTGTGATGCATTGTGAGCTTGCAGATCAAATATTTTTGCTAGTTTAGAAATTTGTGAAAGTGGTTAAGTTTGGGGTTTTATATATATTTGATGAAGAGTATTAACAATAGCTTGTGACTAAATAATAACTACATTAGATCCTTTAGAACACAGTCATGTTCTTTTTTTCCATTTCCTGAAAAGTAACAGTTTTGGACATACAAGGATTCCACCTGACAGCTACAATATCACGGTTAATGATAATTAACGATGTGAGTTTGTACATCGGCTATTTTTAATGAAGATATTTGGTATAGAGGGGAAAAGTGGTCCAAGTACAGAGTTAACTCAGGTCTGTTTCACTAAGTATAGAGGGTTTCATTGGTTAAGACTCCTTCAGTTTGTATTCTGCTATGGTGAAAACTTGATGTCAATCTAAAAACATATTGGAGTTCATGAAGTAGAATTGATTTAATACTCACTGTATGCTAGTTCACGTTCACATTCATCATTCATGAAAAGAGAAAACACATGGTTGGAATGGTTAGAAAACTGATACTTCACAAACAGAAAGATTACTAATAATTAGCAAATTGTTAAGGAACCTGAAATATGGAATGCAAAAATAGAATGGGTTAAATTAATCCACTATCTCAATTATTTTACAAAGTAATAGCTTGCTTCATTAATCATAATGATTCAGCATTCTAATTATAACATTCTAATTTTATTTGTGAAGTGACTAAATGTCAGCTTAGAGATACAATTCTACACTATAGTATAATATTAAGAGTGAAACATTTCCATCTGCTATGACAGATTGGTTTGTAGTAAAATGATCAGTTGGGAAAAGAAAGTGTTCAGTACTTGAATCAATCTATTGTCTGATGTCAAGATTATTTGCTATTCATGTCAACTGTTTCTGCAGTCCATGCCATTTATTATTAACCAGCCTTGTGGGCACCAACTTGTCATATTTTTAATGTTTGCACAAAACGTTCACCTCCACACTATTCAGGAATCAAGTTTATCCTCCAAAATAATCTTCTGATTCATTCCTCAGTATGCCATCATTTATATCTGGTATTAACATGCATTCTGTATCTGTATATGTTAACCCTTTAAGACCAGGAACGCATCTGTGTAATTTTAAGATTTCTTTGGCTATTAAAAGATAGCAGATATACAAGCTCGGCACCGAGTGCTGCGGTATGAGCGCATGCAGCACTTGTGCAGGTGACCTGGGTTCAAATCTCAGGTAAGACACGAAAGTTACAGAGTGCAGCTTTAATGTATCCTTTAATATGATTGGATGACTTGTCATCAATGAAGTCATCATCAGGTGCACACATGCTTGTATCATAAGCATGTGTGCGCACGCGTGTGCATGTGCACACATGCACACGCGCACACGCACACATGTGTGTCGTCGTGGACACTGGATAGTAACCATAGACTGTAACCCATGAAAAGATCTATTCTCCCCCTATCGGTTCACAACTCGGACGGCACTGATTCGACTAGCAGACCTTCGGCCGGTCGGCGCGGGCACTCGCGCCTGGAGGCCCGAGGGCGCGCCTCCTCGGCCTCAAGCTCTGCTGAGTCGGCGCGCCTCCGTCATGGACAATAACTATTATCACGTGTGCGTGTGAACGCGTGTTCAGCGTTCCCCTAGCGTAGCTTCCTGCCTGGTTGCTATGTGGGGGGGAATAACAAAAGCCAGGTCGGCCTCGCATCAAAGCCCCGTCTCCTCCTCCTCCTCCTCCTGGTGCCGCCTCGTATCAAAGCCCCGCTTCGCGCCTCCTCCTCCTCCTCCCGCCGCCTCGTATCAAAGCCTCGCCTCGCGCCTCCTCGCGCCGCCTCGTATCAAAGCCCCGCCTCGCGCCTCCTCCTCCTCCACCTCGCGAGCCTCGCGTAAAAAACCCTGTCTCGAAAAGCCCCGCCTCGCGCCGAAGCCCCGCGCCTACAAGAGAGCGCTCCTCTTTCAATTTCCCTGGAATGCCAATTTCCCTGTGACATATATACATATCGTTGCTGTCAGGCAGAAACCTTGTATCTCCGTATTTGAACTCTTCTATTTGTTTGTTATTTCGTAACTGAATGCCTTACTGCATCATGCTTCAATGTCACACAACAATTGCAAATATAGCCGATCTACAAGCTCACAACGTGTCGCACCGTGACACGTTGTGAGCTTGCAGATCAGCTATTCTTGCAAATTAATTTTCTTTTTAAAGTGGTTAAGTTACATAAATATTTGATGAAGAGTATTAACAATAGATTGTGACTAAATAATAACTACTTTAGAACACAGTCATGTTCTTTTTTTTCCATTTCCTGAAAAGTAACAGTTTTTGACATACAAGGTTTCCACCTGACATCTACAATATCACGGTTAATGATAATTAACGATGTGAGTTTGTACATCGGCTATTTTTAATGAAGATTTGGTATAGAGGGGAAAAGTGGTCCAAGTACAGAGTTAACTCAGGTCTGTTTCACTAAGTATAGAGGGTTTCATTGGTTAAGACTCCTTCAGTTTGTATTCTGCGATGGTGAAAACTGTCAATCTGAAAACATATTGGAGGCCATGAAGTGGAATTGATTTAATACTCACAGCCCACTAGTTCACGTTCACATTCATCATTCATGAAAAGAGAAAACACATGGTTGGAATGGTTAGAAAACTGATACTTCACAAACAGAAAGATTACTAATAATTAGCAAATTGTTAAGAAACCTGAAATATGGAATGCAATAATAGAATGGGTTAAAATAATCGACTATCTCAATTATTTTACAAAGTAATAGCTTGCTTCATTAATCATAATGATTCAGCATTCTAATTACAACATTCTAATTTCATTTGTGAAGTGACTAAATGTCAGCTTAGAGATACAATTCTACACTATAGTATATATTAAGAGTGAAACATTTTCATCTGCTTTGACAGATTGGTTTATAGTAAAATGATCAGTTTCATAGTAAAAAAGAAAGTGTTCAGTACTTGAATCAATCTATTGTCTGATGTCAAGATTATTTGCTATTCACGTCAACTGTTTCTGCAGTCCATGTCATTTATTATTAACCAGCCTTGTGGGCACCAACTTGTCATATTTTTTATATTTGCACAAAACGTTCACCTCCACACTACTCAGGAATCAAGTTTATCCTCCATAATAATCTTCTGATTCATTCATTTAATCTTCCTCAGTATGCCATCATTTATATCTGGTATTAACATGCATTCTGTATCTGTATATGTTAACCCTTTAAGACTGGGAATGCATCAGTGTCATTTTAAGATTTCTTTGGCTATTCAAAAATAGCAGATATACAAGTTCATAGCGCGGCACTCGGTGCCGCGCTATGAACTTGTAGATCTGCTGTTTTTGAAAAATCGTTAACGTTTGTGCAAATCTTTGAATATGTATTTTTTTTAAGCCAACATTTTTTAATCTGTTACATCTTCTGGGGGTCCCTGGAAAAAAATATTTTGAGGTGGGGGTCCACGGCCAAATACATATCATTTTGGGTGGTCCTTGACATGAACCACTGATATTATAGCAACATACGTTCAAAGATTTGAGATATAAATGTTCGCTTTAAGAAAACATAGCCTATATATATATTGAAGATTTGCAAACATTTTCACGAAAAAAAAAAAAAAAAAAAAACATATTATATATATAAGTGCAGATCTACAAGCTCATAGCGCGGCACTCGGTGCCGCGCTATGAACTTATATCTGCTATTTTTGAACAGCCAAAGAAATCTGAAAGTGACACAGATGCGTTGCCATCTGAATGGGTTAAGGGAGAGCACATGTTAGTGCAATATGTAAACACATAGAAACACATGAAAGTTACATAGTGCAGCTTTAATGTATGATTGGATGACTTGTCATCAATGAAGTCATCAAATCAAATCAGAAAGACCAATAAGCTATCAAAAAGTGACTATATGGAAAATAACGAAAAATATAATGGAAAATAAGACTTAGATTACAGTACAAACACTTATAGCCATTATATGAAAGCACAGTGTAATGTATACAAGGAGAGATAAACATTACATAATTATATATATACATATTGTTGCTGTCGGGCAGAAACCTTGTATCTCCATATTTTAACTTTTATGTGTTTGTTATTTCATAACTGAATGCCTTACTGCATCATAATACAATGTCACACAACAATTGCAAAAATGGCTGATCTACAAGCTCACAACGCGTCGCACCGTGGCGCGTTGTCAGCTTGTAGATCGGCTATTTTTGCTAGTTTAAAGTTTTTTGAAAGTGGTTAAGTTTGGGGGTTTATAAATATTTAATGAAGAGTATTAACAATAGCTTGTTACTAAATATTATATTATATATATATTAGATCCTTTAGAACAGTCATGTTCTTTTCTTTTCATTTCTTGAAAAGTAACAGTTTTCATGCAAGATCCCTCCCTCCCCCCCCCCCCCCGACAGCTACAATATCACGGTTAATGATAATGTACAGTGACAGTAGGTCACTTACATGTTAATACCACAGCAATCTCCTCCTCCTGTTCTCCATGTTTGACCTGACAGATGTAAACTCCATTATCTGTCTCTCTGAAGTCTCTCAGTGTCAGAGACACATTGCCTTTCTGCAGATCCTGGATGTTCAGGGTCAATCTGCCCTCGTAGCCCCTCCCCTCTATCACCTGACCATTCTTATAAAGGTAAATACACTCTGACTCCTTAAACCACCTGATTGTCATGGAAGACGCGTTGGTCTCAGGAGAGAGGTGACAGGAGAGGGTGGTATTACTACCTCTCCAACCCCAAGCATAGCCTGCAGTGACGAGTTTAAAGTCACCTGGAGTGAAGAAAAGACACAGTTAGTGAAGAAAGAATTACTGTTCATTTAAACGTAACCATAATTAAGAAGACACGCAGTGATGTAACCAACACTTTACAATGACACCCCCCAAAACACACACACACACACACACACACACACACACACACACACACACACACACACACACACACACACACACACACACACACACACACACACACACACACACACACACACACACACACACACACACATTGCAAACAGATCTACAAGTTCACGTTGTGAGCTTGTAGATCAGAATTGTTTTGCTACCTTTGTGTGACACTGTAGTATGATGAAGTAGGGCATTGATTTAGTTTAAGTATAGAGATACGAGGTTTGTGACTCAACAGGGAGGATATATTAGTGGACGTTAGGGTGTTCATTTAATCCATTTGCCTAATGAAGACCTACATGGTCAAAACGTTGCCCTTATAATACACTTGTTATGGGAGCTTTAACCCATTAAGACCGGGAAAGCATCTGTCATTTTACATTTTAACCACTTTAACCATTATCTTATACTTTGGCTATTCAAAAATAGCAGATCTACAAGCTATGAGCTTGTAGATCTGCTACTTTTTTAGAAAAATCTGGCACATTTTGTGCAAATCTTTGAATATATATATTATAAAGTGAACATTTGTAACTCAAATATTTGCTTCTAGATTTCTAAATCTTTTTGTTGTTGAAAAAGCGTATGTTGCTCTAATCAGTGGTTCTCAAACCTTTTCATGTCAAGGGCCCCCAAAATGACATGTATTTGGCCGAGGACCCCCATCTCAAAATATGTTCTTCCAGGGACCCCCCATGGAAGCAAAGATTTGAGTTAAAAATGTTCGCTTTAAAAAATATATATATTCAAAGATTTGCACCAATTTTCACGATTTTTCAAAAATAGCAGATCTACAAGCTCATAGCGCGGCACTCGGTGCCGCGCTATGAGCTTGTATATTTGCTAATTTTTGAATAGCCAAAGTATAATATATGGATAAAGTGGTTACACAGATGCGTTCCCGGTCTTAATGGGTTAACTCAGTGTTTTCTTATTTATTATATTTGACCTCTCTTTGATTTCTGCCTTTTTATCTGACACCTGGCCTAAATACAGACACAAGCCTCAAAGCTGGCACAAGCAGACTGAAGAACACTTTCCTCCCCCAGGCTATAAGACTGATAAATAAGAAACCACAATGAACATCTTCTGTGGTATTACGGCCTTGTATGCCGTTTGTTTTTAACTGTTTTATGAATATGAATGACATCCTGTCACATACAGGGAATGTTTTGGAAAAGTGGATATATTTGACACATTTCCTGCCAAAACTTTCAAAGGGATTTGATACTATAGGACATGACCTCCAATTACAGCAATTAATTATTGGCTTAGAGTACACATAGAGGATGCGCACACACACACACACACACACACACACACACACACACACACACACACACACACACACACACACACACACACACACACACACACACACACACACACACACACACACACACACACACACACACACACACACACACACACACACACACACACACACACACACACACAGCATATTTTTCATACAACAATATACAGTCATTGTGTTTTTTTTGTCTAATTGCCAAGCAGCATCTTAACCCATTAAGACCAGGAAGGGAAAGCATCTGTGTCATTTTAATATTTATTTGGCTATTAAAAAATATCAGATCTACAAGCTCATAGCGTGGCACATGTGCCGCGCTATGAGCTTGTAGATCTGCTATTTTCTTTTTAAAGATCTTGAAAATGTGTGCAAATCTTTGAATATATACATATATATACATTTTTAACTCATATCTTTGCTTCTGGGTGGTCCCTGAAATATATTCAGATGGGGGTCAGAGGCCAAATACATATAATTTTGGGAAGTCCTTGAAATGAAAAAAGTTTGAGAACCACTGATATTATAGCAACATACGTTTTTGTTTATTTTTAAACTGTTAAGATTTAGAAGACATTTTGTAAAATACCCAAAAGCAAATATTTGAGTTACAAGTGTTAGCTTTAAAAAATACATATTCAAAGACCCACGATTTTCCACAATTTTTCAAAAATTAAATGACACAGATTTTGTCCCGGTCATGTTAATCCACTGACCAATAACAGCGTGCTCACGTGAAGCCCCACCCCTTGTCCTGAATCTCACTTTATCACCCAAGAGGAAGTAACACTTTTTTAGTAGTTTAGTAGTAACAAAGATTGTTAATATAGAAAGATACACATTCTCCATTGGAGCCACTAGAGGCGAAGTAGTACACAAATCCTACAAATGGTCTCCAAAGTAGGCGTGGTTGTCTTCTCCCCCGACCATCCCACCACCCTCCCCCTCCCCTCTCCCTGGCTGACAACGTCATGTGGATGTGTATTTGTGTATTTTCTTCATTAAAGAAAATAAATGCTTTACATGTTTGAAAGTGCACTGTTATTGGCAAAGATGATTTTAAAGAAACCCCAAAAAATCCCACCACAAACTCACACGTATTATTCAGTCTTATCTTCTGCTAGACATGCTCCTAATTCTGCTCAACATTGTAACAGGTCCTTTTATTTATAAGGTATATATTTTACCACTATAGACTATAATGTGTTTAGCATGAATGTTTAGCAAAATGTCATGATTCCCAAATCATACCCATCAACCAAGACAGTTAATAATGGAAAATGATATTATTGAGCATTGGAACACACATTTTATTTAATTTTTGAAATGTCCATAATGATTTCACGTAGGCCACATTCACATATAGAATCTCAGTTTATTAGTTTTTAGAACATCTTATGGGGACAGTGCATAGAGTTCAAATCTAATATAATAATACAATATAATATAAGGGACAGACAGAGCCCTCTATGTCTCGTCCGTCAGACTGCAGATGGACTCTTCAGATATCTTCCCAGATCTCGCGAGAGTGTTGCTAGGATAGAGAAAGGTTGATAACAAAGTAGATTTTCTCCTAATTTGTGTCACCAAAAAAAAAGCCATTTTAGTATGAAAATCGTGCATATTTTGTGTCTTGTGACGATCGGGTCCAATATTTAGTTCAGTGACCATGGAGCTAAAGAATGGTTCAGAAGCTGTGTTCACGTTGACTCTTCCATTGGAATCAAATAGACTCCAGCTTGCTTCCTGTCTCCTAAAAAGGTGTACACCTACGTCACGCAGAAAATAGGAGAAACGGGAAGTAAACCGGAGAATGCGCCTCTTGCTATTTTCCTCTTGGGTAGTAAGCAGTGGTGCAACTAAGTACATTTACTCAAGTACTGTACTACAATTTTGAGGTACTTTTACTTCACTGGAGTATTTCCAATTGTCTATACTTTTACTTCTACTCCACTACATCACAGAGGGCAATATTGTACTTTTACTCCACAAAAATCATTTGACAGCTCTAGTTAGTTACTTTGTAGATGTACATTATTCCATTTTAAAACATACATTAACAACTTTAGCCCTATTTTATACCTTGGCTATTTTCAAACATTTTAGTACTTTTACTTTTGGTACTTTAAGTACATTTTGATACCAATACTTTTGAACTTTTACTCAAGTAAATTCTGAATTCCGGACTTCTACAGTTTGATACTTTTACTTAAGTAAAACATTAGAGTACTTTTCCATCACTGGTAGTAAGTAGCTAGTTTTGTTACCATTAGACACTACACTACAGAAAGTATTAATACTCAGCACTAAAGTCTCACTTGTATATGAAATAGAGGAGAAAAAGAGGATTACGTCAACAACCTAGATGACGTCTTGTGGAAAAAAGACAGACACATTCTTGTATAAATATATATTTTCACTGTTTTGAGGTGTGTTTTTTTGTTGTTGTTTATTCTTCTTTACTGTCAGTGTTGAAAGCAGTAAAGATTTAGTGAAGTACATTTAAGCAAAGCTCTGGCTGCATGGTCTGTCTGTGAATGATAATGTTTATATATATTACTGCTTGAAATGTGAACCACATATCTCCCTCCTCATATCAGGTGATCATGGTTCATCAATCAGGAAATAAAAAAAATGTGTTGTGACCTACCATGACCTCTGGCCCCTGCCATGTCTCCTGTGTAGAAGAAAAATAGCCAAATTACCACTTCATCACATTTATCTGTAAATAGTTTGTGAGCTGCAGTCTTCTTCATGGGAATTGAGATTACTTTTGTTGCAATTGGTCACAAGTAACCAACAGTTTGTACCGTCTCGTCTGTTGTTTCCTGCTCACAAACCCTGAAACCTACAGTGGTTCTGCGGCCAGATATCTTCATTATTAAAGGTTGAAAAATGTTAAGAGAATCTCTTACCTTTCACTGCTTGACATACGCTTTAGACTTGAAAAACTAATTCATACAAATCCTCACACATTACTGACTCCTATACAACTAACACACAAGTGAAAGTATTAATGTCAGTTCCTCACTGACACTGGCCGCCGGGAGGGGCGGGACAATTCCCGGTGGCCTGCCGTCTGATTGGCCTGCCTGGCCTGTCTGTCAGGCCAGGCAGGCAGGCTCCAGGCAGCGCTTAACCTCACGTCACCAGACGTGTGACTAATTTACGGTTATACATTCAAAACAATCCCGGATTGGGCCCTTGGGACCATTTATGCTCTCGAACTGAGAAAAAGGAACTGAAATCTCAGCCATATGTATCTGTGTACGATACAAGGAAGTGGATAGAGCACTCTCATCATTATTCTACTGTAAGTATTTGTCTCATTGGCAAGAACTGCACGTGATGGTGAAGAAAGAGAACTAACAGACAAACCACACGTCATTTGACTAGACATTTCCAGCAGAGAGAGAACTGAGAAAAATAAATAAAATAAGGAACTGAAATTTCAACCATTGCCCAAAACCATGCTAAAAATATCAAGTCAAGTGCAATCATCAGTATGTTAATCATAAATAATGTTTTTTTTATTGTTTGATGTGCGTTACACTTTTTTCATAATTATACATATTAAACTATTAACTTATTCTCTTTGCATTATTTGAATTAGGGGTCTATAATGAGATGAAAAGGCAGTGACTAAATAGATTTCATGCCCACAATGAAAATGTTGGGGCACTGTTCTAACCTTCTTGAATTAGCACGCACGTCACAAATGTGTTTCGTTGTGAGCTTGTAGATCGTTTTTATTTATTCCCGAATATATATATATATGTGTGTGTGTTTGTGTGATCAGCGCATGCGCCCAAAATGTGTCTCGACAAGCGGTTGTTAGTGAGGCGTGTTTAGCAAACAGGATCTGAACGCAACTCTCACACACACACACACACACACACACACACACACACACACACAAAATATGGATAAAGGGGTTAAAATGATTGTGATGCTGTATTAAAAGAACATTGCTTTTCGGGACCGGAAATTCCAAGATGGTGGATTTGAATTCACCGAAAAAGTGTCTTGAAAACGTGTCTGTAGAAACCAATGGGTGACCTCACTGTTCCCTTCGTCCATATTTGTTTACAGTCAATGGGTGTAACTCACATTGGCTCTCCTGTGGTAGCCTGGTAAACCCTCCCTCCGGAAATCTCATTTCTATTTGATTCCAGGAGTCACTCCTGGAATCAAATAGAAATGAGATTTCCGGAGGGAGGGTTTACCAGGCTACTCCTGTGGCTGCTCTTGATGGTTTTGGACCAGAGAGGCACTGAGAGTTCTGGGGTTTCACAACAAAGGAAGTTGTGTTACAGTGCCATCTAGTGGCCTTCTGGTATACGTGCGGTTCCTCTATGCATTCTAAAGGAGATAATACTCAGTAATACTTGCAGTGGTGGAAGAAAATAGCAGATATACAAGTAGATCTGCTATGTATTTTTTTATCGTGAAAATGTGTGTAAATATTTGAATATGTATATTTTTAAAGCGAACATTTGTAATAATAAAATTTTTGCTTCTGGCAATTCTACAAATGTCTTCTAAATCCGAACAGTTTTTTGAAAAAACTTATGTTGCTATAATCAGTGTTTCTCAAACCTTTTCATGTCAAGGGCCCCCAAAATGATATGTATTTGGCCGCAGACCCCCATCTAAAAATATGTTGTTTCAGGGACCCCCAGAAGCAAAGATTTGATTTAAAAATGTTTGCTTTAAACAATATATATATATATATATTTAAAAGATTTGCACAAAAAATCTCAATTTTTCAAAAATAGTAGATCTACAAGCTCATATCGGTGCCGCGCAATGAGCTTGTATATCTGCTATTTTTCAATAGCCAAAGTATAAAATAATGGTTAAAGTGGTTACACAGATGGTAGAAGTAAAAGTATCACAATATAGAAAAAAGTTAAAAGTAATACGCCTGCATTCACAATCTTACTTGAGTAAAAGTATGAAGGTATGGTCTGCTAAATGCCTAAATTGTGGTATTGGTATCAAAATATGCTTACAATGCCAAACGTTAAAAAAGTGTCAAACTTCATCGACAATAGCAGATCTACAAGCTCACAACGCGTGAGCTTGTTCTACAAACAGCTAAGCAGTCTGCAAGACATTTCAGATTGGGAATTTAACCTTTGCTTTTATGAAATTATCAGAGAATAATAAGGTTTTATGGCAGATGCTTCTGAACATGTATTCTATTGTTATTTTTGACCCATTCTAATTCTCTTTAATCATATACAAAATGACTGAAATCAGTAGTGGTGACTATAGGTCTGTCACAATTATTATATAATCGTCTAATCGCTATTATTTTTGCATAATCGTTTCCATGTTGAAAAATGTTCATGCATTTTCAAATTTAAAAACATTTTGAAAGTATAAAATAATTAAATATGTCAGTAATGTCTTGAATATTTAAGTCATATCTGCCCTGAGCAATGTGTGATTATGAAGCCTAAAAAGCAAACAGAAATGACATTTTTATTCATATGTTCCAATGCTCAAAAACACAATTAAATTGTTAAAATCGCAATTATTTGTGTGACAATTAATCATCAACTTAAATGTTGTAATGGTGACAGCCCTAGTGGTAACTGAGAACTTTAAACTCCATGTGTTCGCAAATGCAGTGGTGTAAAGTAACTAAGTATATTTACTCAAGTCTGTACTTTTTTTTAGGTACTTTTACTTTAGTGGAGTATTTCAATACTTTTACTTCTACTCCATTACATCTCAGAGGCAAATATTGTACTTTTACTCCATTACAATTATTTGAAAACTTTAGTTACTAGTTACTTTGCAGATATCCCTCTAAAGTGGTTCAAATAAAAAAAATGTCCCGGTCTTAATGGGTTCAGAGGGAATGGTTAAGGAAGCAGAACCCAACCCCCAGTAGTACTGACATGTGTGGTGCTGGCCGCCAGGCTGCCGTGTGCCGCCTCCAGCTGTCCGTTGTACAGCAGGGCTCTCAGGTCGGCTCCGGTGAAACGCTCCGTGGCGGCGGCCAGCTGCCCCAGGTCCACGTCATCGGCCAGGGGCAGGCCCGCGCTCAGAGCCCTGAGGATCTCCACACGATCCTCCTGAACCCGCCGCCAGAGGAAGAGACACACAGAGAGAGAGAGAAGGTTTTAAGGTGGTTATAGATCCAAACCGAAGGCAGTTCATTTACATTAACCACTGACTTGAACCCTATAGCGTCCCTATAGAGGCTATGCGCGTGACATCATCGTACCCGGAAGTTATGCGGCAAAAAAAAACGTTCTGGCCTTTACAGCCCCATACATCCAAACAGAAAAGTCCTATCTGATTGTATTAAACAACATTAAACTCACCAACATGGCAGCTGTACGGAAAGCTTGAATTATCCTCTTTCTATTTGCAAAGTTTTTTGTTTCATAATAATCCACCGTAGAGATATGTTATGAGATACTTTCTGTCAAAAAATGGAACCAAATGGACCCGTAAGGGTCCATTTGGTTCCATTTGTACACTCTCAGAGTTACACACCTTTTAAGGGGCCATTTGGAACCCCCTCAACTTGGAACCATGAGGGTCCCTGGACCACACTTTGAGACCCACTGGTGTAGCAGAGTGTTTCCAGTGAGCCAACATTCAACAATATCAGCACCCTGACTCTGTTTGACCAGAATTGAACAGAGCCCATTGGGTAACACCTGTGAAGGAAGTAAGGAAGAGGCCCAATTTCTCTCCAAAACGGCTGCTGTGCATAGAGCTTATTCTGGGAGGTGAACTGTTGCTGATCTATAAGCTCACAACAATCTATAAACTCATGATCTACAATCTATATAAGATCTATAGGCTCACAAAGCTTGTTAGGCGTCGCGATGCGTCTCGTTGTGAACTTATAGATGGGCTATAGCTTGGGCAAAGAGATGTGGTGTACAGGGGAAGTCCTGGGGGACAGCGGTCGACTAAGTATAAAGGGTTCATTATGTTTTAAGTTGTCTTCCACCTACTTTTTAAAAGTGTTCTACTATACCAACTGTTTTGTCTTTGTGAATCACTGTGTGACCTTACATGGTTTCTATGTTTCTGTCGGGTGGAAACTTCATCATTATGTCCAAAACTGTTACTTTTCAGGATTCACATTCAAAAGCATCAAAAGTA
Source organism: Gymnoscopelus braueri (assembly GCF_963280865.1). Classification (NCBI taxonomy): domain Eukaryota; kingdom Metazoa; phylum Chordata; class Actinopteri; order Myctophiformes; family Myctophidae; genus Gymnoscopelus; species Gymnoscopelus braueri. Next base: position 12,537,776 of record NC_137613.1, read on the forward strand.
GCAGATCTACAAGCTCAGAGCACGTTTTGTGTGACGCTGTAGTAAAGATCAAGTAGGGTGTTAAAATATGGATGATAAGAGGTTTCTGCCCGACAACAACGATATAATAAGCATGTTAAATGGTTGAAATATTAGTGTGCTAAAACAGTGATCATTATGAGTGTGTGTATGATATTAAACAGTACAGACCAGGTCCTGGGGAGGGCAGTAGAGGGACTTGTCCAGTCTACCAGGTCTCAGCAGGGCCGGGTCTATCAGGTCTGGTCCACTGCTGGCTGCGAGCACATACACACCTGATAGCAAAACACAACACAAATATTTTCACTCAAATTATCTGTATTGTGGCCTGGACCGCTGGCGTAGCGGTCCAGGCACCTATATAGGCTCCAAAGTAGCCTGACAGCACGTCGCGAGTTCGAGTCCCAATCCTGACGGCCTTTTGCTGCATGTCACTCCCCATCTCTCTACCCATTTCCTGTCAGACTATCCTATCAATAAAGGCATAAAAGCCCAAACAACCATCTTAAAAAATATATATAATTATATGTATTACTGGGGATGCCTGGTGGCTCAGACCGTTAATACACTGTTTCCCAAACCATGGGTCGGGACCCATTATTGGGTCGCGGCGGACCCACATTTTAATGTCCAATTTTCTGTCCCTGTTTGCCAAGGTGTGATCCCGGTATGACCCCCCCCCCCTATTGGGTCCATTTTTTATACTTTCAGAGTTAAATAAATACTCATGATTTTGCTAGCAGACCATGGTAAACAGTATGTGAAGTGTGTAGTGCATTGGTTCTCAAAGTGAACCAGGGGTCCTTGGGGGGGTACCAGGGGGTCCCCAGCAAAACTAGTTAATATGGCGTCACAATCATTTTAACCAATTTAACCATACTTTATACTTTGGCTATTCAAAAATAGCCAAAGTATAGGCTAGAGGACAGCACCGTCACCACCACGTCACTGCTACCAATTTATACAGTTACAGGCACTAAAATAAAGCCTTGTTTGATTTATTGAATGCTTTATTAGTCAGAAATGTAAACAGAATGTGGTACAGACATTAAAGGTTTAGTTCACCCCCAAAATGAGTTTTTTTTCTATCGACTAGTCACCCCATGGAGACTTGAATTCATGTGAAAGAAAAGCAAACACACAAAATCAAAAGGAATCAAAAAGCTATAATACAAATGAATAAGCAGTCTGTCAGCATGACACCTGCATTCAAAATCTTACTTGAGTAAAAGTATAAAGGAATGGTCTGCTAAATGCCTACATTGTGGTATTGGTATCAAAATATGCTTAGAGTAAAGTAGAGTAAAGTAATCGACAATAGCAGATCTACAAGCTCACAACGCATGAGCTTGTTCTACAAACAGCTAAGCAGTCTGCAATAAATTTCAGATTGAGAATTTAACCTTTGCTTTTATGAAATAGAATAATAGGGTTTTATGGCAGATGCTACTTAACCTGCTAGTTTGACCTAATTCTCTTTAATCTTATTAAAAATGACAGTAAAGGGTTAGAAATCAGTAGTGACGACGAGTCTTGTCACAATTATTACATAATCATCTAAACACAATTATCTTTGCATAATCGTCATAATCATTTCCATGTTGAAAAATGTTCATGTATTTTCAAATATAAAAACATTTTGAAAGTATGAAATAATTAAATATGTCAGTAATGTCTTGAATATTTAAGTTGAAGTGTTAACTAAGCAGAACATAATTTGAAAGTACATTTGTAGAACCTGCACACAGATCCTAATTAAAACATATTTTTCATTCATTGCTTGGTGGCAATGCAGTCTGGACTACAGGAACTGACATGATGACCTGTCCATTATTATAAAACATATGTTGTTACTTTGCTGTGTCCCGTAGTTAAATAAAGCAGACCTTAATAAAAAAGGAAGCAGTTATTTTAATGCTGCAATGGACCATATTTATAGAGTAGCAGAGATTTAGCAGAAACTCATTCCACAACAGCATTGGCTAATTGTTCTGGATATAATAACACACTTTGCCCAGTAGATGTCCTCATAGCATACAGTATGCTTGGTTGTAAATGAAGCTAATGGTTATGGAAACACTTCATATGGTGAATAATAATAATAATAATAGCAGCTTTAATAAGTGGTATTGTACCCCTCATTGTATCCCTCTGCCTTCCTCACACAAACAATGTCTTTTTTCATGTACAGTTTATGAATGTGTGTGTGGACAGGGTGTGGTTAGTGTGGTCTTTTCTTAGATCATGTCTTGCATAACAGTGCCTTGATCACAACTCTGCTATTAATCATTAATTAAGCTTAATATCATAGACAATACCTCCTGGAGAACTAATAAACATCTACTGTATGGGTTCTTTATAATAACTATTACTAACCCGCTGCCACTGTCCTTAAAGGAGTAGTTCACCCAAAAAATTACTTATTTTCTATCAATTACACAGCCCATGAAGCCTTGAATTCATGGATTTGTTTTTGTTTTTGTTGCATTCCAAAGCCAATAATTTGATTACCGGCGGAAAGATGCCAATGTATCCGGTAGGAGACACAAAGTAGACTCTTTGTGTCTCCTAGTGGAAATAAACGCGGTCGTCACATTATTGGCTTAGGAATACGACAAAAACAAAAACAAAGCCATGAATTCAAGGCTTCATGGGGTGCGTAATTGATAGAAAATAAGTATTTTTTGGGGTGAACTACTCCTTTAAGTCACAACTGGAGCAGAACAGTGGTGAAGACAGGACTAAGCCTAACACCCAGTCATCCGTCTGATATGAGGAAACAGCAGCAAGACAAACACCAAGCTAATAAACAATTACTGAAAGCAGTAACACTGTACGTACCTGTGATTTATTAGCGGCAAGTTTTTTACTGAGCGGAAAACCGAGTTACATTAATCCTCATAAGCTACAAGACAGAAGATGAACGTTGGCTGACCCCTGTGCATGTGTCCACCATTGCATGGCGGTGTTGATTTCGTCGACTAAAACTATGACGAAACATGTTCGTCGACTAACTTTTATCACTGACGAAAACTAAATAAAAACAAAGCGTTGATGACTAAAACTAAGACTAAATATATTGACAATTTTGTCAACAAATAAAAACTAGACTAAAATGTAAGTGGAGAAGAGATGCAGTAGAACTGAAAGACGAGTCATTTTATGTTTGGTTGCGCTCTGGTGTTGCGCTCTGAAAATAGCAGATCTACAAGCTCACAACGTGTCGCGCTGCGACACGTTGAGAGCTTGTAGATCGGCTATTTTCAGCATGCAATCAAGTGGAAAATCAGCCATTACGACGCCATCAAGGCACCGGCGGAAATACATTTTAGTCGACTAAATCAACTGTAGATTTAGTCGACTATAATCTTATGATATTTAGTCGACTAAAACTAGACAAAAACTAAAACATTTCAGATGACTAAAATATGATTAAAACTAAATGGAATTTTATTCAAAAGAATAAAACTACATTTGTTGTCAAAATCAACACTGTTGCATGGAGAGCATTTCGTATAAAAATGTAAGAAATGAAAACTGTGTACAGCATGAGATGTGATGAACAACAGTATCATAATATGTAGTGGAGGCCTTCATCTGGTGTAAAACTACTCTGCACTTGCTTATCAGACATAGAGCTGCTTTGCATGAAGCTACAGCAGAACTACAGTACAGTATCACTCATAATATTCAGATGAAATAGACATTGTCCTACTGTACCTCTACTGGCAGACTTCACAGCATCAAACCTGAAGTGTAACAGGTGTTTCACTGGCCTTGACAGAAACAGCACATTTCTGCCTTGATGGAAGAGCTTTAAATGGAATAATTGCTTCATACTGAACAGACTTTATGTTTAATTCTCTCCTCTGTCCTACAGAGACCATATAGAACAGCTAACTATGTGAGTAGAGACTGCATCTCCTAACAGTATTGCTAGTATAATTTGGTGACATTTATGAGTTAAATGTTTTGTTTCTAATGAAATCTAAACTTTTCTAGAACCTGATGGATGCCACTATGGAGCCAAAACAACAGCAAGCATCCAACAAGTCTGGTCTCTATTTTCTATTTAGATCTGATATTACACAAATTCAGCATTTTAGAAATGTTTTAAATGTCACCATAATTGAAAAGCATGTCTGTTTATAATCTATCATGAAGTTAAATGCCTGCAGTGGCTAGAATGAAAGGCATCTCTCTGGGGTGACAGGAATGGAATATAATATGTAATCATTATGTTTTTGATTCTTTAGCTTATTTCTTATAGGAGTCGTATCTAAGTATTTACCATGGAGGGCCAAGAGTATTGCAGGTCCTATGAATATCATATGATTTCACTGAATAGTTCAACTCCTCTGTAAGGACATAAACTCCTGTAGTGTTGGGTTGAGATGAGGACACCACTGTTTATTGCATTGCTTTATGATGATAGTTTGTACTCTTCCTGTCTGTCTCAGGCTGGTGTCACAGGCAGCTGGCTTATTACTTCTTCTTGCTCTGCTTTCTGTTGACTCTGGTCACACTCCTACAGACCCTCTATAGTGAGTACTGTACTTCATGTCTCCTATAATAGACTCTATAGTGAGTACTGTCATGTCTCCTATAATAGACTCTATAGTGAGTACTGTCATGTCTCCTACAATAGACTCTATAGTGAGTACTGTACTTCATGTCTCCTATAATAGACTCTATAGTGAGTACTGTACTTCATGTCTCCTACAATAGACTCTATAGTGAGTACTGTCATGTCTCCTATAATTGACTCTATAGTGAGTACTGTACTTCATGTCTCCTATAATAGACCCTCTATAGTGAGTACTGTACTTCATGTCTCCTATAATAGACTCTATAGTGAGTACTGTCCTTCATGTCTCCTATAATAGACTCTATAGTGAGTACTGTACTACCAGATTTCCACCAACCATACTGTAGGTCTATGTCATCTTGCTGCAGGGCTACTTACAGTAGCAGTGCACTGGTTCTCAGCCTTTTTAATTACAAGGACCCCCAGTTTGATATACAATAGGCTGTGGACCTTCTTTTGATAAAGGTTTTATCCACACTGTAAAACCTGCAGTGTTAATTGAACTCTGAAAGTGTAACAGTGGAGCCAAATGGGTCCATTTGGTTCCATCAGAGTTTCAGACCCGTAAGGGTCCATTTGGACCCCTGGTGGTCCCCGGACCGGATGTTGAGAACCAGTCTTAAATCTCTTATGTCAGTACACTGAACATTAGACAGCACAAACATTCACTCTCAGCCTAGAGGCAGAGCAGAGACAGAGCAGCAGTTTACCCACAATGCAGTGTGAACATTGACCTACAGTATTCCATCCATCATACTGACAGTTGAGGTTTCTACAGTGTCTTATTTTACCTTTAGGCTTTTAGCTGACAACATGTCCAAACACAGAGTCATCTTCATTTCATAAGTTGACAACATTGCAAGCAGTAGTAAGTAGAACAAGGTTCAGAACCATAGCAGCACACAGCAACATCTCTCCAGTGTTCATTTAACGTAGGATCATCCATTTTTACACTTTCAGTCAAATTCACACTCAGTAGGTTGTAGAGTAAGATATCTGAACAGTCTCTGTTGTTATTTGGTGTTTGTTTTTGACCTCCTTTGTGTCTGTCTGTCTGTCTGTCTGTCTGCTTTGTTTTCAACGGCACACATCACACCGGATGCTGGCCCTTTGTTGTCCTGTATCCATGGCAACGGCTGTTGGGACGACGGCTGTACCTGAGTCCATTTAATGTCTGTCTGTCCCGCCCCGGGGGGATTCATTCTTTTTAAATGTCATATCAACATGAACTTATTTATGCATACACATGAATTCACATTAATCAAATGTTTCTGTTCTGACAACAGGTTAATACTGTATTGCAGTGGTTTTCAACCCTTTTCATGCCAAGGACCCCTAAATTGATCTACATTCGGCCACAGACCCCCATCTGAAAATGTTTAGTAATTCTACAAAATTCTTCAAACACTTAAAAAAGAATAGAAAATCTACAAGCGCTGCGAGCTTGTAGATCTGCTATTTTTGAATAGCCAAAGTATCCAATATGGATAAAGCGGTGAAAATGTATTAACACCTTCTGCAGGGGACCCCCTGGAACCCCCTCAAGGACCACTGGTGGTCCCCAGACCACTGGTTGAGAACCACTGCTGTATTGTCATACTGCAATGAACACAAGGCACTACTGGAGAGGATTAACGGAAGAATATGAACATTTCTCAATATAAAAGTAGAATCACATATTAAACAATACAACAGGGAGAACTAAAGGGAGCAACACAAATACTATAAGTGAAACACACTACAGGTTTGTGAGCAGCAGTAATGGCTGCCATGAATCTGACTGCCTAGGCCCAGATTTCACTACACACAACAAACTAATACAAAATCACCACATTTCTGGTATAAAACCAAGACAAACTTTGTTTTACATGACACAGTGCTCATATTGAACATGTTTCATGTTCTAATACTTCATTTACCTGAACAAACAGGGAACAACGGGAGACAGAGTCAGTTTTGGTGTTGTTGTTCTTTCTCTCTTCCTTGTTCATCTGAAGAAAGATGTCACCTGACCACCTAAAACTACCTGTCTCACAGGCGGATTTGTCACCTTGTGGCGAAAAGTGGGATAGGTCTGTTCCTAAAATAATAAGTTCCCTGCTCGTTCTAATACACAATAAGGCTCTTAAAAATACAAAGAACACGTTCATAATAAACAAAAATGTGACTATACATGTGTGTATGTCACACGTGTCACCTTGATGCTCCAGTCTCAGTCTAGCTTGCAGCAGTCCAGACTGACAGAGCTGACTCACAGACTGGACTCTGTGCAGCAGACCTACCAGCTGCTGTTCTCCAACTACCTGCTGCCCTCAACCTCTACTGTCCTGATACCAACACTATACCAGCAACCTGCCCTCAACCTCTACTGTCCTGATACCAACACTATACCAGCAACCTGCCCTCAACCTCTACTGTCCTGATACCAACACTATACCAGCAACCTGCCCTCCACCTCTACTGTCCTGATACCAACACTATACCAGCAACCTGTCCTCAACCTCTACTGTCCTGATACCAACACTATACCAGCAACCTGCCCTCAACCTCTACTGTCCTGATACCAACACTATACCAGCAACCTGCCCTCAACCTCTACTGTCCTGATACCAACACTATACCAGCAACCTGCCCTCAAGCTTTACAGTAAATATGAAAATGTATGTTCTGTACAGTATGAACAGGTCTTCAGGAGTGAGTATCTGGGTAATGTATGTAGTCTATAAAATGCTATCAGCAATGAATATACGACTGAACATATTAAGTAACACTAGTCATATAAAACCTAAAGTTTAATCATCATAGTCATAACATGAATTAGCAGAAATAAGCAGAAGCATTTACACTGTTTTGTGCTTCCTTAATTTGACATTTAGCAAAGAAAGATAAAGCAGGTGGTGAGATGTGTTAATGAGAGCTACTCTATATGGAATTAACTGTACAGACAAATGACAAAATCAAATGAGCAAGAGCTAAAACAAATAAGTGTATCGACTAAACAAGATCCAATAAAACAATACAATAATAAAACAACAAGTAGGCAAGGTGAAGAGGAAGGGTAGTGTTTCCTGAAGAGGTGGGTTTTCAGCCTGCGGCGAAAGATGGGCAGTGACTCTGCTGTCCTGACATCAGTGGGGAGTTCATTCCTCCACTGTGGGGCCAGAACAGAAAAAAGTTGTGACCGTGTACTGTAGATCGTCCAGAAGGACCCTTGAGCGACGAGGCAATCAGTCGCCCCGAGGTGGCAGACCGAAGTGGTCGGGCAGGGGTGTAAGCATCGACCATAGCCCTGAGGTAAGAAGGAGCTGTTCCTTTCACTGCCCTATAGGCTAGCACCAGGGTTTTAAACTGGATGCGAGCCGCTACGGGGAGCCAGTGTGGGAGAACTTGGGGCGGTTGAACACCAGACGAGAGCAGCTTTCTGAACAAGCTCCAGAGGTCTGATGGCAGATGCCGGAGCACCAGCAAGGAGGGAGTTGCAGTAGTCCATGAGTTGTATGTATGTAATCATATATTACATAATACTTAGATAAAAATAATGTTGCACATATGTTACACATACTCAAGTTACCAAGTAGATATATTATTTACTCATACCACCATGGTACATTTTTGAACATACTGGTATGATCAATGTGGTGATCAATGTCTGTTACCATGACCTTTTTGTAGGTGGACCGTTTAAAAGATAATACAATTTCACATTTCATTTTGCTCTTCCAAACTGACATAGGCTGACTGTTCTGTGCAGCAGCTAAAAATTGAGCAGCATCTGCTCTCCTCTCTTCCCCCCTCATGTGTACTCCCTTCACGTTCTGATGGCAGGTTTTCCAGTAAGTTCAGGTGTTTTTCCAGTGAGTTGTGATACACCTCCTCCAGCACTGAATTAAGGCTGTGGCTCTCCTTTAACCTTTGTCTCAGTGTTGTCATCTCTCCGTTCTTCTCCCCCAGCTGTCTGTTAAACTCTCTCTGCATCTTTGTGATTAAGATCATGATTTTCCACTGGATCTCAGGCAGAAGAACCTTCATCAGAATTGCTTCGTAGGTCTCTCTCAGCTCCTCTATGGCCTGCATGTGTCTCTCTTCCCTCTCTCTCCTCTCATTCTCTCTCTCTGCTCTAAACCTATCCAGCTTTCTCTGCATCTCCTCTCTTCTCTTAGACTCCCTCCTCAGCTCCTCTTCCAGCTGTCTTTTCCTCTCTTCATCCCTTTCCTCCCTCATTTGTCTCTCTAGTTCACTTATTCGATGGTCGATCTTCCTGAAGTCTCCCACAAGCTCTTGGATGGATCCCTCCATCTTCCTCAGAGAGTCCTTCAGCTCCTTCTCAAACCTCTCCCTCATCTCCTGCTCCTTCATGTGTCTCCTCTCCTCCAAGTCCCTCTGAATCCCTCTGACGAGGGCCTCTGCCTCCTGGTAGGTCTTAGTGCTGTAGAAGCTCTCCATGTTTCGTGCCACCATGCTCTCTATCTTCTCCAGCAGCTGTGAAACCTGACCAGTGTGGCTGCTGTCTGTAATGTTGAGGAGGTGACATCTATTCCCACATTTCTCTACAAGCTTCTGATGTTCCTGACTGCCTGCTTTGAGAAATTCCTGAACACTCTGGTCTTTCATGATGTCCTCATGGATGAAGATGACGATGCTGTGTTCCCAGCAGCTCTCTCCAAACGCCTCCTGCATCTTATCCATCATGCCACTCACCTCTCCTGCAGAAAGCTCTGCTGGTAGGACCAGGAGGAAGGCATGGGGACCTGGAGCAGACAGATTGAGGCAGGATCTCACATCCGTCCACTTCTCCTCTGAGTGTACAGAGAAGGCTGTAGCATCCACCAGCACCAGCTGTCTCCCACAGACCTTCCCCGCTCTCCTCCTACTCAGTTTAGAGGAGCTGGTCTCAGCACCAAACTCCTCCCTGCCCAGGATGGTGTTTCCTGCTGCACACCCAGCTCCTGTCCTCCCCAGTAGCACCAGTCTCAGCTCTGAAACACAATACATTGGATAAAGCTAAAAACTGCACCACAGATGTATACAGTACTGAGCTGGGTCACTTCAGTTAAACCAAGTATTCTTACAAAGTATATCGATATATCCTAGAAAATCTGAAATCCTTGAAGCTTCCTGGTGCCTCATTAATCACATAAACATTATTCTGTGCTTTTAAATTGCATTTAGACCATATCAATTAAGCAAGTTTCACATCCTCAAAAGTAGGCTACTAAAAACAAATTGCACCCTTTTCCTCTTTATTGGCTTTTGATCTTGATGGGGTCTGAGCTACTCTTCTACACATGAAGAGTCTAAGATAGAGGGAGATAGAGAGAGAGAGAGAGAGAGAGAGAGAGAGAGAGAGAGAGAGAGAGAGAGAGAGAGAGAGAGAGAGAGAGAGAGAGAGATTATGTTATCACCTGTGGTTAACTTCAGCAGTTCACTGAGGTAAGGGTCCAGCTGATGAATCATGTCAATCATTTGTAAACATGGCTTGTCTCCCTTTGTCTTCACCGTGTCGATAAGTAGCCGTGCTTTGTCTGACCGGAGTCTTTCTCCTGTGACTGCCTCCATTTCTCCATGGTTGATCACATTCTTCTGCAGAAGTTTGTCCAGCAGAGAATTCAAGGTGGCCTCTGAAACTCTTTCAATGAACTCTGTTCTCACACACTTCAGCTTCTCCTCTGCTGCTTTGTCTTCCTCCTGAGTTTGTTGAGCTGTGGAAGCACCTTGAAGACAAGATGGGGGATTAATTAATTATTAGTGGTATAACTATTCAACAACAATAATAATAATAAATATTGCTGCAAGCAGTAATTCGGGGGCAAAACAAATGAAATGCATTATGCAATATAAAAAGCTATTTGCAATATGCGCGATAAGCCATATAGAAACCTAATAGACTGAGTAGGTCTCGTCTATCCACCGGAACAAAAACATTTTTACCTCAATCGTCCATTCTGTTGTAATCGGCCGTTGAATACAGTTCGTTTTCACCAAAACAATAAGAAATCTGAACTAGATGTGTTTTTCTACATTTCATAACATAGGAGTGGACGGAAATTAATCTTTTTGAGATCACGTCACATCCGTCCATTCCTTCTCTAGCAGTCAAGGGATCATTCATAGGTTGCGGAAGAGCGCCCTCTAGCGGAATTTAAAAAAATGATTAAAACAAATATTTGACATAGATCTACGTCAATGGTAGTCAACGGTTGGATTTGAACTGATGTAGATCTACATCAATGGCAGTGATTGTGTTAAAAGTACACATGCATTAATTAATAAAGTCATGATGTCTGTGCAGCAAATTAAATTTGGACTGGATGAGACAGGTTTGAGCCAGGAACATTCTGACTGATAGGTAGACACTATCAACTGAGCCATTGAAACCACAGTTGGGCTTGAGAGAAAGGAGCCCATGGACAGCTTTTTTTTTATGGCTCTACAATATTCATTGGCTCATGGAGGCTTCATTTTCTCTTCATCTGGGATTTTAGATAATGGCCCATAGATTGTGTGTAGAATGTTTCACGCAAATTACTCAAAATTCCCAGGAGAAAAACAGGTTTAAGTGTTTTTCGAACTACTCAAAATGTAAAATCTAAGGGCGGAGCATAATGGTAAAAGTGACAGATGTATTCCTCATGAGCAGAGGCACATGTGTAAGCAAGTTTCATGGCTGTAGGCCAAACAAGGCATGATTTATGCCTGTTCAAAGTTCACATTTTGTAACGATTGCTATAATAGCGCCCCCCCTTTGGCCAATTGGAGTATAAGCTTTGTTTCAGCGCTATTTGGCATGATCCTCTACCATACTGCAAAGTTTCGTAAAAATATGACAATGCATTCATATAGTTAGGGGCAGAAGAATAATTGTCATAAAATTGTAATATTCATTGGCCCCTGGAGGCTTAATTGTTTCACTTACAAACTGTTTTGTAGATATTGGTTCCAAGTGCATCTATAGAAGGTTTTGTGCAGATTGCTCAAAAATCTCAGCAGGACATTTTCGTGCTTCATTTCTCTGTAGTTTTTCATGACCCACTACTACCACCACACTGCTGAGTTTCGTAAAAAAAAACGACTGCACGGTTTGTCCTGGAGCGGCGGAAGAAGAAAACCTACACACCGTGCTTGGCCCCCTAATAATAATAATAATAATAATAATAATGTTTAGACCTAGTGGCCTTAATCAGAGCTGTGATGAAGGCCAAAATAAATTGGTGAAATTAAAACTACTACACAACCCCTGAACATCTGTTGGATATTCAATGTTGGGAAGGTACATCGTTTCAAAGATCTAACTACAGACTCACACTTTGAGTGAACATTCACACCTAATGATATTTGTGTGTTCATACACACAAATAGTCTTAGTTTACACCAAATGGAGTTAATATTTCTAGTCAATATTATAAACATAAGCAAATAGTGTAATTTTGATTTGAGTTTTTTTTTGTGCAGATTTTCATCAATATAATTAGAGGTAGTAACATCAGGATGACAAAATGTTTACACAGATTCACTGTGTAGACGTGTGTCCATAGTTCTGTCTGTCTCCCTCAGAGGAAGAGTGGAGTCTGTGTTCTGTTCATCCTCTACAACATCATAAACAGTGGATGCATTCACTATAGAGACTTAAGTGCCATTCACACTGAGCACTATAACTATATTGCTCACCATTGTATTTTTTTTTATAGTCAGTGTGAACTCTGCATGCCATCCACTTGACATAGAAGGATTTTTAAAACTATATTTTTATAGTTATAGTTATAGTGCTTAGTGTGAATGGCCCTTAAGAAAGGCAATACATATGAACTTTACCATACTTTTGTACAGTTTTTAATTCATGTTGATTATTAACATCCTAGAGGAATTGGTTTTCTACCAGTTTATTTATGCCAATTCCAAATATCCTCTACACTTGTGTACTTACTTACTACACTTGTGTCCTCCCCCCTGAACAGGCACCCCAACCAACCTGTGATCACTCTCCCCAACCGGCTTACCACCTACAAACATTGACAATTGTGTTTGTTGGAGCATCCAGCACGAACTGAAAACCCATGGTGGTGGTGAGGACCTTTACTCCTGCACCACCCAGACACATTCCTAGATTAACATCTATGTTCCATCTCCTCGTGACTAGTAGCTTGTCACCAAGGCAGGACAACTATTTATCAACATGCTAATGTCTAAAACACAGATAAAGAAAATCTGTTTCAACCTACTGACCAGGCTTTTGAGCTGATGCATTCCTCAGGGTCTCTAATTCAGTCTTCAGATCACATATCTGCTGAGCTGTAATGACAGGTTGAAGATAATTTGAAGAAAGTAATTTGTAAAGAAGCGGTTGGTGACCCAATGTGTGTCAGAGGAAACATATGGTAGTCTACACCACCAGACCAATAGTGGGGGACTTGGCAGCAACAGGGAACACAAAGCACATTTGAGAATTGGTAATGACAACATTGGAAGAGAAAATGTGAACAAATAGCAAGAGAAAAATACAGTGGAAAGACATATTCCACTGTCTCTTAACTCCATATATCAAGGTTATATATTTTTCTTTATTCACTATGTTTAAAATGTCGGATTAATACGTACTGTATAATGTTCCTTACTAGACTATTTGTAAAAGCAGCATAGACTCACTATCTGGAGGTTGACCCTTACTGCGTCTCCTCTTCCTCACTGGTAGAGAGGAGTCTTCATCTGTGGTCTCTCCACCCACTGCAACACAACACAGACATCAGTCAAACAGTCCAGGTGGATTAAATACCAAGGAGAGTGAAAGAGCTTTAGCCATGTACTGTAGCCACACAATCTGCACATATATATGCTCTAATCTGTGATGTCATGATGAGATGCTATGGTGTGGTTCTGACATCAAATAGAAAGACTTGCACTGTTTGACCATTCACAATTACCTTCTTTTCTTTTGTGTTACTCTTTACTGGTAATGTTCATGTGTTTTTACACCCTTGTTGACAGTCTTAAGGTCTGACTACACTTGCTATAGGTGAGAGGGTCCATGGACAGCAGGTGGTTGAGATTATACAACAATTTGGTGTCTGCAGACACGCATGCATTCAAGAGCAAGACTCAAGAGCAATACAGGCTATGCTCAATACTATAATACTCATAATCTAACAACCTTCTTCCAAAAAACAGAAGGATTTGTGAGATGTTTACTGTAGTTTTACTCTATCTTGCATCAGTTATTCCTGTGCATTCCTGTTATACTCTGATGGACAGAAATTTAAAAAAAAAAATCCCTCAACAAAGCTTCGAGAAGTATTTTTTTGTTACTTTTTTATTCTTCTTGGGTGTATTAGATATTACAAACCTGGCAACGAACGTCACGTCAAAGTCCTTTATCGTCAAATAATATAATACAGCACGTATCTCCTCAAACAGAGCGTCTATTTTTCCCTTCTAACATATTAGCAGTCAGTGGGCTTGTCCGAACATAAAGTACACACAATCACAACATCTGAGATGCACAGACATGAGCTGGTGATGAAATTTACATCATAATGTAGATTTCCTATTTCTTGTCAGTAGAACAAGTATAAGCATAGAGAGTTAAGAGTTTCATTTATAACACATTTTAAAGGCAGGCTATGAAACTGATTGCATGACCAGAATGAATAGTGTAACATCATGAAGTTCAACAGAAATTGAAAGAGTAACATGGACTCACAGTTTGGAGGAATCCATAGAATACTGTGTGTCCTCCTCAGTGGAAGAGTGGAGTCTGTGTTCTCTCCATCCTCTGCAACACAACATAAATAGTCAATGTATTGACAATAGTAAGAACAAAAGAAAGGGGTAACTGGGCTATTAAATGACACTGGATGTATTTTACAGTACTTTTGCACGTTTGATTACTAACTTTCTGGAGGAATGTTGATGCTCCATCTCCTGATTGGTAGCTTGGGGCCTGCTGTAGAGGTAAACCCACTCTCTATAAGACAAGACAACTATTTATCAACTTACTAATGTTGACGACACACATAAAGGAAATATATTTCAGATTACTGACCAGTCTTTTTGTCTGACTCAGTCCTCAGTTTCTCTAATTCAGTCAGATCATGATGACAGATCTGCTGAGCTGTAATGACAGGTTGAAGATATACATTATTTATGTTTTGATGAACCACTGAAAAAATAATCTAGAGAGATGAGGTTTTACTTAATTCAATTAAGGACATATATTTCATCTTACTGACCAGTCTTTTCGTCTGATTCAGTCCTCAGTTTCTCTAATTCAGTCTTTAGATCACAGATCTGCTGCGCTGCAATGTTGAAGATATACTTATTATATTAAATAGTATTCATTATTTAATAATAATAATAATCAAGAGAGATGAAGTCTTTTTTTAATAATCAATTTCTCACCAAGCTGTTTGTTTTCAGTGATGACATCATCCCATTGCTTTTTATGTAGTTTATTACTGTCATCCAATTCTTGGCCTTTTTTTGTCAGTAGTTTATTACTGTCATCCAATTCTTGGCCTTTTTTTGTCAGTAGGTTATTACTTTCATCCAATTCTTGGCCTTTTTCTGTCAGTAGTTTATTACTTTCCTCCAGTTCTGTCCGTAGGACCTGCAGATCTACAGAACATATACGTTTAGATGAACCACAGACATTGTAACGTGTGTGTGTGTGTGTGTGTGTGTGTGTGTGTGTGTGTGTGTGTGTGTGTGTGTGTGTGTGTGTGTGTGTGTGTGTGTGTGTGTGTGTGTGTGTGTGTGTGTGTGTGTGTGTGTGTGTGTGTGTGTGTGTGTGTGTGTGTGTGTGTGTGTGCGCGCGCGCGTGCGCGTGCGCGTGCGTGCGTGCGTGCGTGCGTGCGTGCGTGCGTGCGTGCGTGCGTGCGTGCGTGCGTGCGTGCGTGCATGCTTGTATTACTCTACTTGTGACTAAACATCCCCACAAGTATAGTGTAGTATAAGAAATAGACATTGTGAGGACCATTTTCCAGGAGAATGGTTGTTTTATGGTTAGAAAATATTTTTAGAGAAAAGGCTTACAATTAGGAAAAGATTATAGGTTGGGTTAAAGGTTAGGACTACACATTTAGAGGTTAAGTTTAGGGGTTAGGATTTAAACTTAATCGCACGTCGGTCTTGTGCAATGAAAATATCAGATCTACAAGCTCATGACGTGTGTGTAGATCTGACTTTTTCGGCTTTGCGGTTAAAAATGGCAATTCGTAAAATCACTGTCCTAAAACCTTCATTGTCCTCACAAGTATAGTAATACGTGTGTGTGTGTATGTGTGTGTGTGTGTGTGTGTGTGTGTGTGTGTGTGTGTGTGTGTGTGTGTGTGTGTGTGTGTGTGTGTGTGTGTGTGTGTTCATAATTGTGACTGTTTCATTGATAAATGTACAGTATAATAAGGTTTAATGTATAGTTTTTGTTTGAGTCTGTTTGTTATCCTACTTACCAAGCACTTGAGCTGAATTCTTTCTTCTATTCTTCTGCTCTGCTGTCTCCTTGCTGAGATAAGCTTCAGCTTCAGCTTTAGCTTCATGTGTAGTTTTACCTACACAAAGAGAGTTCAACTGTGTTTTAATAACACATCTTCATCATGTTATACTGACTGGATAATAAATACATTTAACATTAAATCAACTTCAGTCTTGAATACATGTACATGAAGAAAAGGCATGCAAGAATCTGAACACATCAGAACAGCCTTTGTATACCTATTGTAAATATTATATTATTATATAATAGTATTATATACATTATTATTATTCATTATTATTATGAATAATTATGTCACTCTCCTCCCATGGGTCCTAATTGTAGGATGGGGAATGACTGATTTAAGCAGCCATACCTGCCTGAGTCAAACTAATTGGACTCAGAGCTAGGTGTCACTAAGGATAAATCAGTCATCTCCACAAACATTCAGAGAGAGACACGAAGTTATCATCTGCTCTCCCCTGTAACAGATGTTTAGTTTCCTTGTGGCTTTGTACCACAGTACAGTAAATACCAAAGGCAAAGCCAGCAGCATGTATCTCTGCGAAGGTATTCAAAATATTGGAAGGGGTCCTTGAGGCCAAAAAGCACCGTTTATTCACACTGGGTGAGTGGGTGCGATTCTTTTTTTCTTGCACAGACTTTAATTTTCTGTTAGATAACAACCGACTTCATAGATGACTGTTGTGATATCTATCACGCCTGTGACCTTTGAACTCTCTCTTGCAGGACAATTTAACCAATCCAGATCCCATTGGCCTTTTGATTCACTCCTACTCTCTGACGATGACTTTGTCAACTTTGTATCAGGTCAGATACATTTCTTCATAACACTAATGTCACACCAGGTGTTTCAACCTATGAGAGATGTTTACATCTTCTATTAGAGGACAAATTATATCATACTATGATTTCTGAAGCAATGCATGAAATGAACTGCTCTTATTACAAGGCTAGATAATGAATTCCCCCTCTCCAGATTTACATCTCTCATTTCTCAAGGTTTTTTGATACACTGGTTGGTTGAATAACAATCAGAATCTATGTTATTAAAATGCAATCATACTCTATCTGAGTCAGTTATTCAGCTCATGCAAATAGTAGGCCTACAGTATGTCTCATCTAACTAACCTAAGGATAAGGATAAGGATAATTCCTTTTAACAGGTCGTTCATGAAAGTCCTTGCGGTCTTGTTTCCAATGAGAACCTGTGAGCAATTGGGGTTAAGAGTCTTGCTCAGGGACAAATTTCATATCATCGGCACATATGCTGGGATAGCCTGGAATCGAACCTGGGGCAACCAGAGCCAGCTCTGGTTCCCTAGGCGGGCTCAATAACCACTCAGCTATGGCCACCCCTAACATAACACCTACCTGGTTCCTTTGATCTAGATACAAATGTCTACTATTTCTGCAGACTAAAGACACTTTTTAGTGAACCCAATTTCAAAAGCAGAACTATAGACATTAGTACAATGCAGAGCGGGTCAGGTGGTTGGAAGGAAATTATATTGCTTTTAGAATTAAAGTCTTAGAAGTATAATAAATGTGTCTGTAGAAAACTGCATATATAGGAGATTAGAAGAGTAAAAAAAGGGAACCAATACATAAATCTAGAATAGAGGACCTTTGATTTACAGCTACAGCCTGGTCATATGATCTCTCTCTCTCTCTCTCTCTCTCTCTCTCTCTCTCTCTCTCTCTCTAGGGAGTGTTTCACTGAAAATACAGGAAAACTAGTTTTGCCTCAAAGTTAATGTTAGTTCATAAAGATAGCAATGTTTTTTTGGCCTAAACGATCGTATACTCTTATTGTAATACTAACTAGTAATAACTAAAAAGCTTTAAATGGATATCAAAATGCCATCAAATTGCACAGCAGAATTCAGTGTGTTAGTTCCCAGTAAAAAGAAACTCAACAAGATACTCCCAAATGCCTGGCCAACTCATTTTAGACAATAACCTTATAGAAACTTATCAGCACCCAAAATTAGGGAGGAAGACAGTCCAGATGCCTTCGACGGGAGGCATGGAAGCCAAGGTCACTGTCAAGCGTGAGACAGCGGGAAGCCTGATCACCTTCGTTGGACCAACAGCGATATTTATTGATAATGTTTTATTATAATCTACATTTGTTAATATAAGCTCTGATAGGGAAAGAGTCCGGCATTGCAGAATTTTCGCCCTGTGTGCTGGACTTTCTATGTGGCAGGGAGAGAACTTTGCATCTTCAGAGCTCTGAACTGAATTGTTGGTATTGTATCATCTTTTTTTGATAATTCATTCTGATTATTTCATAGGTTCATAAATAATTGTAAACTTAGATTTAAGGGTAATAAAATAATTGGATTCAAACAATTGTAAATCACCTGTGTAGCGACTTTCATTCAAGGATATTAACTCCTCACTCCACAGAACCACTGAACCATGCACCTTGCTTATTTATGATTTATTAGACCTTAGTATTATGGTGTGAAGGTTCAGGTTTAAACCTTTCATGGTCAATGGTGTGGCAAGTGGGGCGTGGCAACAGACTTTTTGAATTGTCAGGAGGGACCAGGGAAGGATTAGCCTCGGTCCCAGCCTCACTCATCTGCGAAGAGAAGAGCCTGGTCACGACCTAAAGCAGCTAGTGTCTAGGAAGTCCTCAGTGGACAGGATTTCAGTTTCTCCCGGAAACGATATTTTTTGACCAATCACAACACTCGTTTCATTCACGGAGAATGTTAACAGATTTGTAAAGCATCAACGTCATTTCCATGGGCAGTACCTCCGCCAAATTCAACCATTTCCGGTTGTCAACTTCCTAGACAACCAACATCCCAGGTCTTGCCCAGCGTGGGGAAGGGTGCATATCTGGTGCAGTGGTGAGAAGGGTTGGATTACGCTGAATATTGTCTATGGGTGTGTTGCAGGTGGATTCAATCATGGTCAATCAAATTAATGATCTCTTTTTATTACAGTGCATTGTGCATTTACACAGTGTCATGGAAGAAGAGGCCTAGACATTTCTACCAAGAGCAAACTGATGTAACATAAAATTAGCTTGGGGTCAGTGATGTCTGACGATGAGCCAAAGAGAAACTGTCAGTTTGTGTAATAATCTATCTAGTTGACCAATCAGTAAGACTTTTATGAAGGAGAAACCTATATGGATATATGCCTTCAATATTCTGTGTCAGTCATGATGATGCAGTTTAGTTGGACAAATCTTTGACCTTGTTGACACCACAATTGCTGCAATGGCTGCTGATTTGCAAACCACACCCCCTACTGCACCTCTCCTCCCACACCAGTGTACAGTGAATCCCCAAAACACCAAATACAGGCAGTGGGTAAGAACTCTGAGCCACTGCAAAATGAGGAGCGGTCAATTCATCAGAAGTCAGTGCAACTGTTGACAGTGCTCCTGCTCCAAAATAGAGCCCTTAAAGTTTACCCACCCTTACTCTATTGGAGTACATTTTTTCTGCACCAGCCTCTCTTCTAACTTTGAACTCTTGCCTACCTATTTCTTCCAAATCCACACTCTCTGTGGTTCCTGTTGTTCAGGCCACCTTTAGAATTTATACACAACTTCATAGACATTTCTGTATCAGACAATTCCACTGTAAATCACCCTTCATAATAATCCTTTGTTTCCTCTCTTACAACATGATGGGGTGTTTGATGCCTGTCACTGTTATTGAGAATGATAGAGTCCCAATAGTCGTTGGTATCACGTCCACACCCATCGAAGCACACAAACACACGCACACGCACACACGCGCTCCAGTTTCCACTGAGTAGCCACATTATTTATTGCCTCACTCATGCCACTATTCTCTGCCTACTGATCAGACCAGTTTATCTCTAGTCTAGCTCGCTTCAACCTGTTATTTGGAACCTGTATTTCTGCCTGTTTATGACCTCTGCCTGTATCTGGATTTTACCCTTATGCGACACGTTGTGAGCTTGTCGATCAACTATTTTCTGTGAAAACCTTCCCCACGATAAGGATGCTGAGGTTTAAGTGGTTAAATAACCTAGACACGACATAGAATTATTAGATAAATTAATCTGATATCTCATAATTGTGTATGATAATCTGTCAATAATATAAATCAGCTTGGCTGTTAACTTAAATGACACTATTTTGTACTGTTTGGACCAGGACCAGACCCACGGACCACGGCTAGCCTTACCCCTCTTGGACCAGGCGCCATGCAGACTGCCCCCTCAGAACTCTGACCCACGCTCCCCCTTTGACTATGTCTCTGCCTGGTCCCTTTGCCCCCGGTTGCTTCTCCCCCCCAGTCTTTGTTCAATAAAACCTGTAAACCTGTTTAAATAAATAATAATGTGAAAAGGTCTTGTAGGTTTTGTATTCAAACTAAAAACATTAGTAGGCTACAAGAGGTGATTTGGGAATCTCATGACCTTAAATGTTTTAGACCTGAAACAATATAAGATACAATGGCTGTTTAGAAAATAATATATTTTGTACATAAAGATGACAGATTATTATTATTAATTTAATTGCTAACTACTTAAACTCTATGGTTGGTTAAAACTGCAAACATTAGTACAAGAGGTGATTTGGGAAGCTCATGCATGACCTTAATAATAGCTTATATTCATAAGCAAATTATACCATCCTTGTAATAAAATGTTATACTTGAAACATCAAGCAATATAAAATACAATGGTCATTCACTGTGAAGACTTATTAGATCCATTCAATTTGTGTGCTATTATTGTGAGAACATGATATTAATATGAAAACACATCAGAGAACATGAAGTAGAATATGTTTGATACTCACCAAGATCTTCATATTCATAATGCATAAAAAGAAAAAGAAAAACACATTTGTTTAGAAAACTGATATTTTATACATAAAGATGACCAAGTGTTTTCTTATAAGTTGTTAAATAACCTGGAATAAGGAATGTAATTATAAAATAAATGAGTCTGTGAGTTTGTACATCAGCTATTTGTAATGAAGATATTTGGTATTGAGGGGAAAAGTGGTCCAAGTACAGAGTTAACTCAGGTCTGTTTCACTAAGTATAGAGGGTTTCATTGGTTAAGTTTGTATTCGGCTGATGATAAGATGACAGATTATTATTATTTCCATTGTTTAACTATTTTAACCCTATATGGTTGACCGGGGTCTCTCAGGGCTCTATACTAGTGTCTTTTCTGTTTTCTGTGGGGAAAGCTTTCTCTGAAAATAGCTGATCGACAAGCTCACAACGCGTCACAGTAGGTAGGACACTTTGTGAGCTTGTCTATCAGCTATTTTCTGTGAAAGCCTAAGGATTCTGGGGTTGAAGTGGTTAAATAACCTATAGACACAACATAGAATTATTAAATAAATCAATCTGATATCTCATAATTGTGTATGATAATCTGTCAATAATATGAATCAGTTTGGCTGTTAACTTAAATAACACTATTTTGTACTGCAGTGGTTCTCAACCTGTGGGTCAGGACCCCCAGGGGGGTCCCCATATTATTTTGGGGGGTCCCCAGATGATTAGCTTAATGTGCAACATTGTTTTCTCACTCAACAGTAAACAAACCAACATACAGTATAAGAGTATACAGGGTATCTGCACATTTCTAAAGTGACAATTTAAGGACTTTTAGGACCTTTTTAATACCTCTAAAATGAAAAGGGAAAAAATACCATTAAGCTACAGCGTGAAAAGTAATCAACAAACTATTCTATTCGACATAAAGGCCAAATTGTCAAATATTACCAAAGAAAGAGGCAAACATTGTGGAAATAGCCGATCTACATGCTCACAACGCAAGGCATTGTGAGCTTGTAGATCAGCTATTTTCACAATATTTATCTGTGGAACCGAGTCAATTAGAATTGAATGCCTCAACTCCTACAATTCCAAGAGCTTGTCAGGGTGGGGGGTCCCCAGTTCAAATATAATTATTTTGGGGGGTCCCCAGTTCAAATATGATTATTTTGGGGGGTCGTGGCCTGAAAAGGTCGAGAACCACTGTTGTAGAGTATATGGTATGCAGTAAGGTCTGCTACTGTACTGTAAGTACAATTTTGAGGTATTTGTACTTAACTTGAGTATTTCCAATTTCCAATACTTTAACTTCTACTCCACTACATTTCGGATCCAAATATTGTACTTTTACTCCACTACATTTATTTGAAAACTTTAGTTACTAGTTACTTTGTAGATTTTGATTATTATTACAAAACTTACATTAAGCACTTCAGCCCAAATACATTTCGGCCATTTGAAAATAGCTGATCTACAAGCTCACAATGCGTTAAATAGCGAAGAATTGTGAGCTTGTAGATCTGCTATTTTCAAAAGATTGTTATACATTTGAATATTTTAAATGGGACATTCTGCATAATTAGTACTTATACTTTAAGTATATTTTGATGCCAATACTTTTGTACTTTTGCTCAAGTAAATTGTGAATTCAAGACTTTTACTTGTAACAGGGTATTTCTAAAATAGTGCAGTATTGATACTTTTACTTAAGTAAAAAACTTTTAGTACTTTTTCCACCACTGTCTTCAACACATCCTGTGTAAGAAGACATGCTCTATTAGCTCTGTGGTAAAAATGTCAGCACTTGTGCAGGTGACCTGGGTTTGAATCTCGGGTAAGACATGAAAGTTACAGAGTGCAGCTTTAATGTATCCTTTAATATGATTGGATGACTTGTCATCAATGAAGTCATCATCAGGTGTGAACTGGAGCCAAATCACACTGTGATCATTATGTTTATGATCAAAATGTCTCAAATCAAATCAGAAAGACCAATAAGCTATCAGAAAGTGACTATATGGAAAATAATGAAGACTTAGATTACAGTAAACACTTATAGCCATTATATGAAAGCACAGTGTAATTTATACATGGAGAGATAAACATGATTACATAATTATATATACATATCGTTGCTCTCGGGCAGAAACCTTGTATCTCCATATTTTAACTTTTATGTTTGTTTGTTATTTTGTCACTGAATGCCTTATTGCATCATAGACAATGTCACACAACAATTGCAAAAATAGCCGATCTACAAGCTCACAACGTGTCGCACTGTGATGCATTGTGAGCTTGCAGATCAAATATTTTTGCTAGTTTAGAAATTTGTAAAAGTGGTTAAGTTTGGGGTTTTATATATATTTGATGAAGAGTATTAACAATAGCTTGTGACTAAATAATAACTACATTAGATCCTTTAGAACACAGTCATGTTCTTTTTTTCCATTTCCTGAAAAGTAACAGTTTTGGACATACAAGGATTCCACCTGACAGCTACAATATCACGGTTAATGATAATTAACGATGTGAGTTTGTACATCGGCTATTTTTAATGAAGATATTTGGTATAGAGGGGAAAAGTGGTCCAAGTAAAGAGTTAACTCAGGTCTGTTTCACTAAGTATAGAGGGTTTCATTGGTTAAGACTCCTTCAGTTTGTATTCTGCTATGGTGAAAACTTGATGTCAATCTGAAAACATATTGGAGTTCATGAAGTAGAATTGATTTAATACTCACTGTATGCTAGTTCACGTTCACATTCATCATTCATGAAAAGAGAAAACACATGGTTGGAATGGTTAGAAAACTGATACTTCACAAACAGAAAGCTTACTAATAATTAGCAAATTGTTAAGGAACCTGAAATATGGAATGCAATAATAGAATGGGTTAAATTAATCCACTATCTCAATTATTTTACAAAGTAATAGCTTGCTTCATTAATCATAATGATTCAGCATTCTAATTATAACATTCGAATTTCATTTGTGAAGTGACTAAATGTCAGCTTAGAGATACAATTCTACACTATAGTATAATATTAATAGTGAAACATTTTCATCTGCTATGACAGATTGGTTTGTAGTAAAATGGTCAGTTGGGGAAAAAAAGTGTTCAGTACTTGAATCAATCTATTGTCTGATGTCAAGATTATTTGCTATTCATGTCAACTGTTTCTGCAGTCCATGCCATTTATTATTAACCAGCCTTGTGGGCACCAACTTTAATATTTTTTATGTTTGCACAAAACGTTCACCTCCACACTACTCAGGAATCAAGTTTATCCTCCATAACAATCTTCTGATTCATTCATTTAATCTTCCTCAGTATGCCATCATTTATATCTGGTATTAACATGCATTCTGTATCTGTATATGTTAACCCTTTAAGACCAGGAACGCATCTGTGTCATTTTAAGATTTCTTTGGCTATTAAAAGATAGCAGATATACAAGCTCATAGCGCGGCACCGAGTGCTGCGGTAGGAGCGCATGCAGCACTTGTGCAGGTGACCTGAGTTCAAATCTCAGGTAAGACATGAATGTTACAGAGTGCAGCTTTAATGTATCCTTTAATATGATTGGATGACTTGTCATCAATGAAGTCATCATCAGGTGCACACATGCTTGTATCATAAGCATGTGTGCGCACGCGTGTGCATGCGCACACATGCACACGCGCACACGCACACATGTGTGTCGTCGTGGACACTGGATAGTAACCATAGACTGTAACCCATGAAAAGATCTATTCTCCCCCTATCGGTTCACAACTCGGACGGCGCTGATTCGACTAGCAGACCTTCGGCCGGTCGGCGCGGGCACTCGCGCCTGGAGGCCCGAGGGCGCGCCTCCTCGGCCTCAAGCTCTGCTGAGTCGGCGCACCTCCGTCATGGACAATAACTATTATCACGTGTGCGTGTGAACGCGTTTTCAGCGTTCCCCTAGCGTAGCTTCCTGCCTGGTTGCTATGTGGGGGGGAATAACAAAAGCCAGGTCGGCCTCGCATTAAAGCCCCGCCTCCTCCTCCTCCTCCTCCTGGCGCCGCCTTGTATCAAAGCCCCGCTTCGCGCCTCCTCCTCCTCCTCGTGCCGCCTCGTATCAAAGCCCCGCCTCGCGCCTCCTCCTCCTTCTCGCGAGCCTCGCGTAAAAAACCCTGTCTCGAAAAGCCCCGCCTCGCGCCGAAGCCCCGCGCCTACAAGAGAGCGCTCCTCTTTCAATTTCCCTGGAATGCCAATTTCCCTGTGACATATATACATATCGTTGCTGTCAGGCAGAAACCTTGTATCTCCGTATTTGAACTCTTCTATTTGTTTGTTATTTCGTAACTGAATGCCTTACTGCATCATACTACAATGTCACACAACAATTGCAAATATAGCCGATCTACAAGCTCACAACGTGTCGCACCGTGACACGTTGTGAGCTTGCAGATCAGCGATTCTTGCAAAAAAATAATAATTGGAAAGTGGTTAAGTTTGGGGTTACATAAATATTTGATGAAGAGTATTAACAATAGATTGTGACTAAATAATAACTACATTAGATCCTTTAGAACACGGTCATGTTCTTTTTTTCCCCATTTTTGGACATAAAAGGTTTCCACCTGACAGCTACAATATCACCTTAATGATAATTAACGATGTGAGTTTGTACATCGGCTATTTTTAATGAAGATATTTGGTATAGAGGGGAAAAGTGGTCCAAGTACAGAGTTAACTCAGGTCTGTTTCACTAAGTATAGAGGGTTTCATTGGTTAAGACTCCTTCAGTTTGTATTCTGCTATGGTGAAAACTTGATGTCAATCTGAAAACACATTGGAGGCCATGAAGTAGAATTGATTTAATACTCACTGGTGTCTAGTTCACGTTCACATTCATCATTCATGTAAAGAGAAAACACATGGTTGGAATGGTTAGAAAACCGATACTTCACAAACAGAAAGATTACTAATAATTAGCAAATTGTTAAGGAACCTGAAATATGGAATGCAATAATAGAATGGGTTGAATTAATCGACTATCTCAATTATTTTACAAAGTAATATCTTGCTTCATTAATCATACTGATTCAGCATTCTAATTACACCATTCTAATTTCATTTGTGAAGTGACTAAATGTCAGCTTAGAGATACAATTCTACACTATAGTATATATTAAGAGTGAAACATTTTCATCTGCTATGACAGATTGGTTTATTGTAAAATGATCAGTTTCATAGTGGAAAAAAAAGTGTTCAGTACTTGAATCAATATATTGTCTGATGTCAAGATTATTTACTATTCATGTCAACTGTTTCTGCAGTCCATGCCATTTATTATTAACCAGCCTTGTGGACACCAACTTGTCATATTTTTTATGTTTGCACAAAACGTTCACCTCCACACTACTCAGGAATCAAGTTTATCCTCCATAACAATCTTCTGATTCATTCATTAAATCTTCCTCAGTATGCCATCATTTATATCTGGTATTAACATGCATTCTGTATCTGTATATGTTAACCCTTTAAGACCGGGAACGCATCTGTGTCATTTTAAGATTTCTTTGGCTATTAAAAGATAGCAGATATACAAGCTCATAGCGCGGCACCGAGTGCTGCGGTATGAGCTTGTAGATCTGCTGTTTTTGAAAAACGTTTGAACATTTGTGCAAATCTTTGAATATGTATTTTTTTTAAGCGAACATTTTTAACTCTGTTACAACTTCTGGGGGTCCCTGGAACAAAATATTTTGAGGTGGGGGTCCACGGCCAAATACATATCATTTTGGGTGGTCCTTGACATGAAAAAGTTGGGGAACCACTGATATTATAGCAACATACGTTCAAAGATTTGAGATAAAAATGTTTGCTTTAAAAACATATATATTCAAAGATTTGCACACATTTTCCAAAAAATGTGGCAGATCTACAAATGTGGCAGATCTACAAGCTCAAAGCGCAGCACTCGGTGCCGCGCTATGAACTTGTATATCTGCTATTTTTGAAAAGCCAAAGAAATCTGAAAGTGACACGGATGCGTTCCCGGTCTTAATGGGTTACGGGAGAAAACATGTTAGTGCAATATGTAAACACATAGGATGGATCGTGATGGGTTAAACATGATTACATAATTATAAATACATATCGTTGCTGTCGGGCAGAATTCTTGAATCTCCGTATTTTAACTTTTATGTTTGTTTGTTATTTCGCAACTGAATGCCTTACTGCATTATACTACAATGTCACACAACAATTGCAAAAATAGCCGATCTACAAGCTCACAACGAGTCGCACCGTGGCGCGTTGTGAGCTTGCAGATCGGCTATTCTTGCTAGTTAAAAAAATTGTGAAAGTGGTTAAGTTTGGGGTTTTATAAATATTTGATGAAGAGTATTAACAATAGCTTGTGACTAAATATTAACTACATTAGATCCTTTAGAACACAGTCATGTTCTTTTTTTTCCATTTCCTGAAAAGTAACAGTTTTGGACATACAAGGTTTCCACCTGACATCTACAATATCACCTTAATGATAATTAACGATGTGAGTTTGTACATCGGCTATTTTTAATGAAGATATTTGGTATAGAGGGGAAAAGTGGTCCAAGTACAGAGTTAACTCAGGTCTGTTTCACTAGTATAGAGGGTTTCATTGGTTAAGACTCCTTCAGTTTGTATTCTTCTATGGTGAAAACTTGATGTCAATCTGAAAACATATTGGAGGCCATGAAGTAGAATTGATTTAATACTCACGTCCGTCTAGTTCACGTTCACATTCATCATTCAAGTAAAGAGAAAACACATGGTTGGAATGGTTAGAAAACTGATACTTCACAAACAGAAAGATTACTAATAATTAGCAAATTGTTAAGGAACCTGAAATATGGAATGCAATAATAGAATGGGTTAAATTAATCGACTATCTCAATTATTTTACAAAGTAATAGCTTGCTTCATTAATCATAATGATTCAGCATTCTAATTACAACATTCTAATTTCATTTGTGAAGTGACTAAATGTCAGCTTAGAGATACAATTCTGCACTATAGTATATATTAAGAGTGAAACATTTGCATCTGCTATGACAGATTGGTTTATAATAAAATGATCAGTTTCATAGTAAAAAGAAAGTGTTCAGTACTTGAATCAATCTATTGTCTGATGTCAAGATTATTTGCTATTCATGTCAACTGTTTCTGCAGTCCATGCCATTTATTATTATCCAGCCTTGTGGGCACCAACTTGTCATATTTTTAATGTTTGCACAAAACGTTCACCTCCACACTACTCAGGAATCAAGTTTATCCTCCATAATAATCTTCTGATTCATTCATTTAATATTCCTCAGTATGCCATCATTTATATCTGGTATTAACATGCATTCTGTGTCTGTATATGTTAACCCTTTAAGACCGGGAACGCATCTCTGTCATTTTAAGATTGTTTTGGCTATTCAAAAATAGCAGATATACAAGCTCATAGTGCGGCACCGAGTGCCGCGCTATGAGCTTGTAGATCTACTATTTTTGAAAAACGTTTGAACATTTGTGCAAATCTTTGAATATGTATTTTTTTTAAGCGAACATTTTTAACTCTGTTACAACTTCTGGGGGTCCCTGGAACAAAATATTTTGAGGTGGGGGTCCACGGCCAAATACATATCATTTTGGGTGGTCCTTGACATGAAAAAGTTGGGGAACCACTGATATTATAGCAAAATACGTTCAAAGATTTGAGATAAAAATGTTTGCTTTAAAAACATAAATGTTTGCTTTAAAAACATAATTATATATTCAAAGATTTGCACACATTTTCCAAAAAAATGGCAGATCTACAAGCTGAAAGCGCAGCACTCGGTGCCGTGCTATGAACTTGTATATCTGCTATTTTTGAATAGCCAAAGAAATCTGAAAGTGACACGGATGCGTTCCCGGTCTTAATGGGTTACGGGAGAAAAAATGTTAGTGCAATATGTAAACACATAGGATGGATCGTGATGGGTTAAACATGATTACATAATTATAAATACATATCGTTGCTGTCGGGCAGAATTCTTGTATCTCCGTATTTTAACTTGTATGTTTGTTTGTTATTTCGCAACTGAATGCCTTACTGCATCATACTACAATGTCACACAACAATTGCAAAAATAGCCGATCTACAAGCTCACAACGCGTCTCACCGTGGCGCGTTGTGAGCTTGCAGATCGGCTATTCTAGCTAGTTTAAAAAATGGTGAAATTGGTTAAGTTTGGGGTTTTATAAATATTTGATGAAGAGTATTAACAATAGCTTGTGACTAAATAATAACTACATTAGATCCTTTAGAACACAGTCATGTTCTTTTTTTTCCATTTCCTGAAAAGTAACAGTTTTGGACATACAAGGTTTCCACCTGACAGCTAAAATATCACCTTAATGATAAGTAACAATGTGAGTTTGTACATCGGCTTTTTTTTATGAAGATATTTGGTATAGAGGGGAAAAGTGGTCCAAGTACAGAGTTAACTCAGGTCTGTTTCACTAAGTATAGAGGGTTTCATTGGTTAAGACTCCTTCAGTTTGTATTCTGCTATGGTGAAAACTTGATGTCAATATGAAAACATATTGGAGGCCATGAAGTAGAATTGATTTAATACTCACATGGGTCTAGTTAACGTTCACATTCATCATTCATGTAAAGAGAAAACACATGGTTGGAATGGATAGAAAACTGATACTTCACAAACAGAAAGATTACTAATAATTAGCAAATTGTTAAGGAACCTGAAATATGGAATGCAATAATAAAATGGGTTAAATGAATCGACCATCTCAATTATTTTACAAAGTAATATCTTGCTTCATTAATCATAATGATTCAGCATTCTAATTACAACATTCTAATTTCATTTGTGAAGTGACTAAATGTCAGCTTAGAGATACAATTCTACACTATAGTATATATTAAGAGTGAAACATTTTCATCTGCTATGACAGATTGGTTTATAGTAAAATGATCAGTTTCATAGTTAAAAAAAAGTGTTCAGAACTTGAATCAATCTATTGTCTGATGTCAAGATTATTTGCTATTCATGTCAACTGTTTCTGCATCAACTTGTCATATTTTTAATGTTTGCACAAAACGTTCACCTCCACACTACTCAGGAATCAAGTTTATCCTCCATAATAATCTTCTGATTCATTCATTTAATCTTCCTCAGTATGCCATCATTTAAATCTGGTATTAACATGCATTCTGTATCTGTTAACCCTTTAAGACCGGGAACGCATCTGTGTCATTTTCAGATTTCTTTGGCTATTCAAAAATAGCAGATATACAAGCTCATAGTGCGGCACTCGGTGCCGCGCTATGAGCTTGTAGATCTACTATTTTTGAAAAACTCGTGAACATTTGTGCAAATCCTTGAATATGT
Organism: Gymnoscopelus braueri; assembly: GCF_963280865.1. Classification (NCBI taxonomy): domain Eukaryota; kingdom Metazoa; phylum Chordata; class Actinopteri; order Myctophiformes; family Myctophidae; genus Gymnoscopelus; species Gymnoscopelus braueri. Next base: position 12,568,063 of record NC_137613.1, read on the forward strand.
ATTTTTCTTTAAGCGAACATTTTTAACTCCGTTACAACTTCTGGGGGTCCCTGGAAGAAAATATTTTGAGATGGGGGTCCGCGGCCAAATACATATCGTTTTGGGTGGTCCTTGACATGAAAAAGTTTGGGAACCACTGATATTATAGCAACATACGTTCAAAGATTTGAGATAAAAATGTTTGCTTTAAAAACCTATACTCAAAGATTTGCATGAAGGTCAACATTCTATTTCTCTCCTGTGTAAGAAGACATGCTCTATTAGCTCTGTGGTAAAAATGTCGAAACTTGCGCAGGTGACCTGGGTTCAAATCTCAGGTAAGACAAGAAAGTTACAGAGTGCAGCTTTAATGGATCATTTAATATGATTAGATGACTTGGATGATATCAATGAAGTCATTATATTTATGATCAAAATGCCTCAAATCAAATCAGAAAGACCAAAAAGTGACTATATGGAAAATAATGAAGACTTAGATTACAGTAAACACTTATAGCCATTATATGAAAGCACAGAGTAATTTATACATGGAGAGATAAACATGATTACATAATTATATATATCTTTGCTGTCGGGCAGAAACCTTGTATCTCCATATTTTAACTTTTATGTGTCTTTGTTATTTTGTAACTGAATGCCTTACTGCATCATACTACAATGTCACACAACAATTTCAAAAATAGCCGATATACAAGCTCTCAACGTGTCGCACAGTGACGCATTGTGAGCTTGTAGATTGGCTATTCTTGCTAGTTTAAAACATTTGGAAAGTGGTTAAGTTTGGGGTTTTATAAATATTTGATGAAGAGTATTAACAATAGCTTGTGTCTAAATAATAACTACATTAGATCCTTTAGAACACAGTCATGTTCTTTTTATTTTTTTCTGAAAAGTAACAGTTTTGGACATACAAGGTTTCCACCTGACAGCTACAATATCACGGTTAATGATAATGTACAGTGACAGTATGGTCACTTACATGCTAATCCCACAGCAATCTCCTCCTCCTGTTCTCCATGTTTGACCTGACAGATGTAAACTCCATCATCTGTCTCTCTGTAGTCTCTCAGTGTCAGAGACACATTGCCTTTCTGCAGCTCCTGGATGTTCAGGGTCAATCTGCCCTCGAAGCCCCTCCCCTCTATCACCTGACCATTCTTATAAAGGTAAATACACTCTGACTCCTTAAACCACCTGATTGTCATGGAAGACGCGCTGGTCTCAGGAGAGAGGTGACAGGGGAGGATGACACCAGCACTACACCACCCACCATAGCCTTTAGTGACGAGTTTAAAGTCACCTGGAGTGAAGAAAAGACAGTTAGTGAATAAATAATTACTGTTCATTTAAACGTAACCATAATTAATTTACCAACACTTTACAGTGACACCCCCCAAGGCACGGGCGCGCGCGCGCACACACACACACACACACACACACACACACACACACACACACACACACACACACACACACACACACACACACACACACACACACACACACACACACACACACACACACACACACACACACACACACACACACACACACACACACACACACACACACACGTTATAAAGTCAAAGCAGCTCTTTGCTACAAGTAGCTATTATTCAGTCACAAGCTTTTGTTAATACTTTTTACACTCGTAACCACTTTCATATCATAACAAGTTTAAGTATAGAGATACAAGGTTTGTGACTCAACAGGGAGGATATATTAGTGGACGTTAGGGTGTTGCCCTAACGTTGCCCTTATAATACACTTGTTATGGGAGCTTTAACCCATTAAGACCGGGAAAGCATCTGTCATTTTAGATTTTAACCACTTTAACCATTATCTATACTTTGGCTATTCAAAAATAGCAGATCTACAAGCTATGAGCTTGTAGATCTGCTACTTTTTTTTTAGAAAAATCAGGCACATTTTGTGCAAATCTTTGAATATATATATTTTAAAGTGAACATTTGTAACTCAAATCTTTGCTTCTGATGATTCTACAAATGTTTTCTAAATCCATTTTTTTGTTGTTGAAAAAGCGTATGTTGCTCTAATCAGTGGTTCTTTTCATGTCAAGGGCCCCCAAAATGACATGTATTTGGCCGAGGACCCCCATCTCAAAATATGTTTTTCCAGGGACCCCCCATGGAAGCAAAGATTTGAGTTAAAAATGTTCGCTTTAAAAAACAATATATATTCAAAGATTTGCACCAATTTTCACGATGTTTCAAAAATAGCAGATCTACAAGCTCATAGCGCTGCACTCGGTGCCGCGCTATGAGCTTGTATATTTGCTAATTTGTTAATAGCCAAAGTATAAAATATGGATAAAGTGGTTACACAGATGCGTTCCTGGTCTTAATGGGTTAACTCAGTGTTTTCTTATTTATTATATTTGACCTCTCTTTGATTTCTGCCTTTTTATCTGACACCTGGCCTAAATACAGGCACAAGCCTCAAAGCTGGCACAAGCAGACTGAAGAAAACTTTCCTCCCCCAGGCTATAAGACTGATACATAAGAAACAACAATGAACATCTTCTGTGGTATTACGGCCTTGTATGCTGTTTGTTTTTAACTGTTTTTAACTGTTTTTAACCTGTTACTATGAATGACATCCTGTCACGTACAGGGAATGTTTTGGAAGGGTGGTTATTATTATTTTATACATTTCCTGCCAAAACTTTCAAAGGGATTTGATACTATTTGACATGACCTCCAATTACAGCAATTAATTATTGGCTGAGACACACACACACACACACACACACACACACACACACACACACACACACACACACACACACACACACACACACACACACACACACACACACACACACACACACACACACACACACACACACACACACACACACACACACACACACACACACACCTTTAACCCAAAGCATATTTTTCATACAACAATATACAGTCATTGTGTTTAGTTGTCTAATTGCCAAGCAGGATCTTAACCCATTAAGACCAGGAAGGGAACACATCTGTGTCATTTTAAAATTTATTTGGCTAATCAAAAATAGCAGATCTACAAGGTCATAGCTATGAGCACGGCACTCAAAACTTAAAACTTAACCGTTAAGATTTAGAAGACATTTGTAGAATCGCCAGAAGCAAAGATTTGAGTTACAAATGTTCACTTTAAAAATATAATTATCAAATGACCCACGATATATCCCAAAAATAGCAGATCTACAAGTTCATAGCGCGGCACTCGGTGCCGCGCTATGAACTTGTAGATCTGCTATTTTTGAATAGCGAAAGAAATCTAAAAATGACGCAGATTATTTCCCGGTCTTAAAGGGTTAATCCACTGACCAAAAACAGCGTGCTCACGTGAACCCCTTAACCTGAATTTAAAAAAGTAAAGATTTAGTGATTAATGATAGTGATTAAAGTAAAGATTTAGTAATGTAAATGTAAGCAAAGGTCTGCTTGTCTGTCTGTGAATGATAATGTTTATGTATTATTGCTTGACGTGTGAACCACATCTCCCTCCTCCTCATATCAGTATATGATGGTTCATCTATCAGGAAAAAAACAATAAACTGTGTTGTGACCTACCATGACCTCTGGCCGCTGCCATGTCTCCTGTATAGAAGAGAAATAACCATATTACCACACCTAACATTCATCACATTTATCTGTACATAGTTTGTGATCTTCTTCATGAGAATGGAGATTACTTTCTTTGCATTTAGTCACAAGCAGTGGTGTAAAGTAACTAAGTACATTTAATCAAGTACTGTACTTTTTTACTTTACCAGAGTATTTCTAATTTTCAGTACTTTTACTTCTACTCCACAACAACTCAGGGGCAAATATTGTACTTTTACTCCACTACAATTACTTGACAGCTTTAGTTACTAGTTACATTAACCACATACATTAACCACTTCAGCCCTATATATAATATTTTGTCCATTTGAACATAGCCGATCTACAAGCTTGCGACGAATTGTGAGCTTGTAGATCTGCTATTTTCAAAATATTTTTTAACATTTTGTACTTGTAAATGGGGCATTATGCACAATGAGTACTTTTACTTTTGGTATTTTAAGTATATTTTTACGCCAATACTTTTGTACTTATACTCAAGTATATTTTGATAACCAGCCTTTTTACTTAACAGAGTATGTATGTCTACACTGCAGTATTGACACTTTTACTTAAAAATATGAGTACCTTTTCCACCATTTGGTCACAAGGAAGTAACCAACAGTTTGTACCGACTGTTGTTTCCTGCTCACAAACCCTGAAACCTACAGTAGTTCTGCAGACAGATTTCTTCATCATTAAAGGTTGAACAATGTTAAGAGAATCTCTTACCTTTCACTGCTTGGCATACACTTTAGACTTGAAAAACTAATTCATACAAATCCTCACACATTACTGACTCCTATACAACTAACCAGCGTGAACACAAGTGAGAGTATTAATGTTAGATTCTTATCCGTGGTTAATCATTAACTTCCAGGTAGTCAGTCATAAAGTGACTGAGGGTTTAAGTCCACTGCTCCACTCTGAGTCATCTTAGAGCAGTAAAAGGTGATTACATTACATTACATTACATTATATTAGAAATTTAGCAGACGCTTTTATCCAAAGCGACTTACAATAAGTGCATTCATCATAAGGAAAGAAGGAAACTACTAATCTCCAGAAGTCTTAAGTGCATTCTTTTCTAAAACAAGCAACTAAGAGTATACCTAGCGCTAAGGTAAAAGTGCAATATATCAGCTACCTACTTTCTTAAACAGATGAGACAAATAGGAAAATCAAATGAGCAAGAGCTAAAACAAATAAGTATCGAATAAACAAGATCCAATAAAACAAGAGCTTGTACAACTAGTTAACAAGTAGGCAAGGCAAAGAGGAAGGATAGGGTTTCCTGAAGAGGTGGGTTTTCAGCCTGCGGCGAAAGATGGGCAGTGACTCTGCTGTCCTGACATCAGTGGGGAGTTCATTCCACCACTGTGGGGCCAGAACAGAAAAAAGCTGTGACCGTGTAGATCGGCCAGAAGGACCACTTCATCATCACTGCGAAACTGTGCACACATACTCCCTGGATGCCAATTCAGAACCTCTGGCCCGAATTTTTCAGATTGGCAAAAATTTCTATCCTACAGATTTTATCCAAACGTCACACAAATCGGTACACAGTATCTCTATAGTCATGTGATCAACATAGATCTGTCCGATTTCCTGTCCGATTTCCCATTCCATCCTGATTGCCTAACATTGGCTTCCAAAGTTTGCAGGACAGATCCGTTTTGAACAAAATGCCTCAAATCATGAACGCAGCGTGCAATTTCCGTGAAATTTTGCACGCACATTCCTACTAGGCCGAGGAAAAAATGCCACCATTTTCACATTGTCCTGTTATAGCGCCACCAGCAGGTCTAATTTAGCAAAACACATTTTTGGAACAAAGTGCCTCAAATCATGAATGCCGTGTCCGATTGCCGTGAAAGGCCTAAGAAGAAATGGCACCCTTTTCACATTGGCCTATTATAGCGCCACCAGGAGGCCAAAATAACGTACCTGACCTGGCGGAGACCTGTGCTCCGAGGATTACTTTGTCTAGTTTACAATAGGCCCACAATGGAAATACGCTCTCTGGCTTTCTAGTGTTATCCTTATGAACTTTTGTACATACTGTATGTTTCTGCGTCAATATGTTTCTTTATCAGCTCCTGATTTCATAGATTAATACATTCAAGCTTATTTTGTCTGCATCCCATAGTAGTAGTTGCATTATAAAGAGAACAAATAATAAAACGGTTGATGAATCTTCACCAAAAAGCATTCTTGAATTATATCAACAATTAGATTAGATTTTATTTTACATATATGTACATTTATTACATGATACATTCAAGTGTATTATATTCATAATCATTTAAAATACCAATAAGAAACATTAAAATATTAAACTCTTTGATTTTCATTGTCCACAAATTAGCACATTAGATTCAAAGGTAACCGTTAAAGGGGCATGCTGTAGTTTTTGACCCAAAGTTGAAAACAAACTACATCATCAGCCAAGGGCAGGGGTTCTCAACCTCTTCAGGTCGTGACCCCCAAAATGATCATACTTGACCTGGGACCCCCCCCCCCCCCCACACACATACACACCCTGATAAGCACTTGGAATGTATGAGTTGAGGCATTACATTTTGTTTGACTCGGTTCAATATGTGATCTACAAGCTCACATATTTTTTTGTTCCCTCTTTCTCATTATTTGACAATTTGTTTAAGGTTTGACCATTTTCTATTGTATAGTTTGTTGATTACTTTTGATACAGTAATGGTCTTTTTCTTAGTTATTTTTTTGAGGTATTAAAAAGGTCTTAAAAGTCCTTACATTGTCATTTCACTGTCATCTGGGGACCCCCCCCCCCCTCAAAATCATGCAGGGACCCCCCTGGGTGGGGGTCCCGACCCACAGGTTGAGAACCACGGGCCTAAGGAGTCATGCTCCTATAATGTGACAAGGCTAAGGTGTCATTAGGCTAGAGTGACACGCTGTCCGGGTTGAAAAGGGACTGAAGTCTGCACTTTGCTTTCTCCTGTAGCACCGAACGCTTCATACCTAGAGAAACATATAAAATAACATTAAACTAACTTTTACATCCTCCAATTTGTTTTACTTTTCAATACACAGAAGTTTTGGGGAAAATGTATCATTTTATTTAAATCAATATTCTTTAATAATCAATTAGATTAACCGTTGCACCCGTGAACTGCAGTGTGTGTGTGTGTGTGTGTGTGTGTGTGTGTGTGTGTGTGTGTGTGCTCGCGTATTACCATACTAGAGCGGACCAAACCAAACTAACAAGAGAAATTGTTGTGTTATGGTTGAAAAACAATTAGCGAAGAAATGAGGTGTGTGGGATTCCTGTTTGTACACACAGTGGTATTGTTATTGTAGAATGTGTACATTCTCAGAGTTATGGGAGTTCTTGAAATACATGATAAATAAAGTTATAGAACCACAGTGTGTAGAACAGTGTATTGTACTCACAGGCTGCTGTATGAGCTCCAGTCAGCCTTGCTGAGAGAGGCTCTGGTGGTCAGCAGAGCTGAGGTCAGATGAGACTGACTGAGAAGCAGGCCTGATCCACTGGACACTGGAGTCACCTGCTCACTGGATCCACCTGCTTTCTGTCCCTAAAAAACAACAACAAACGTGGGGATTGGGGAAGCAGCATTTAGTTTTTATGAACCACATATACTGGAACAAACTCTCAGAGAACTGCACTCTTATTTCTGTTAAAACACAACTAAAGACCTTTCTGTTTGCCTTTACCTTTCTTTCCACCAGTGTTGATTTTAACAGCAAATTTTGATTTAGTTTCAGTCATAATCTTTTGAATAAAATTCCATTTAGTTAAAGTCATATTTTAGTCATCTTAAATGTTTTACTTTTTGTCTAGTTTTAGTCGACTAAATATCATATAATTATAGTCGACTAAATCTACCAGTTTATTGTCAACTGGGGGCATAGCTGAATGGTTAGAGAGCCCGTCTGGGGCCAGGTTCGCGATTCCAGACCTGGGCCAGCAATGTGTCGAATATGACTGGTCGAAGTGTCCATTTCACGGGGAACATTCAATCGTAAATGTCAGTAACAGTTTCCCCTTTCTTTTCTTTTTTCTTAAATGATGATGTTTCACTTGCTTTTGCCATTGTTTATATAATGACATCTGCATCTTCCAACCTGTAGAATAGTGACACGCCCACTTTGGTTACGAGTTCAGGGCAAGAAAAAACATTTTTGGTTCCAGCTCCAAACCAACATAAAAGGTCCTTACACACCGGGGCGATTTTTTTCATGCGAAAAATACGTTTTTGTTTAAAACCTTAAAAAGTCAATGCAAGCTTCCACACCAGTTTCGCGGAGCGAAAAAAGCGTCTTTTAATTATTCGGAACGAGTCCGAATTTTGCGTATATTCGCATATTCGCCGGTGTGTAACCGCCTTTAGGGTTCTGAACCAATTGATTTTCAGTGGAAACACTTTGAACTGGTTCAAAATTAGGCGGGGGAAAAAAACTGAACCGGTTCAACCCCGGTGGAAAAGTCTTCACTCCTGTATTGACAAACATTGACTCACGCTGCCTCCCCTGGGCTTTTTTCATGAGTATCCTCATGGCATCATTATATGCAACTTGCAACCTTTGCAGTAGAAGTATAAAGTACAAAAACAACTGAAAATACTCAAGTAAAGCTCAGTACTTGAGCAAATATACTTAGTTAATTTATACTTAGTGTTGGGCACGGTGTAACTCACATTGTCTCTCCTGTGGCTGCTCTTGATGGTTCTGATCTCCTGTAGGAGGCGCTCCATCTGCTCCTGGTTCAGCTCCTCAAAGCCCCTCTGGATGGAAGGCATGTAGGCCGGGGGGAGTCGTACCGACAACCCTGTGAGGTCCTGGCTCATGGAGTTTGGACCAGAGACGCACTGAGAGTTCTGGGGTTTTACAACAAAAGAAGTTGTCTTACAGTGCCATCTAGTGGCTTTCTGGTATACGTGTGGTCCATGTATTTTAAAGGAGATGACATTGATGATCAGTAATACTTGTAGTGGTGGAAGAAATACTCAGTAGATTTTACTTGAGTAAAAGTATCAGTACCAATATAGATACGCTGTTAAAAGTAATACGCCTGCATTCAAAATCTTACTTGAGTAAAAGCGTAAAGGCATGGTCTGCTAAATGGCTAAATTGTGGTATTGGTATCAAAATATGCTTACAGCGCCAAAGAAAAAAAGTATTTATAAAACTTCATCGACAATAGTCAACTTAAATTTAGTTTGTGTTCACAAATGTCCTCTCACCTGTCCAGACGGCGAGGCGTGGTTGTTCCCCAGCTCCGACTCGTAGGAGCTTCCAAAGTAGAGCCTCCACAGGTTGCTGCGGTGGAGCTCTGGTTCCAGATGGCGGTGGTTCTCCGGGAGAAGTGCCGCCGCGGCCTGGTCCAGCCCCGCCCCCACTCCCGGCTCCGCCTCCCCGGCAGAGTCGTCCGAGCCGCTGCTGTGGTTGAGGAAGATCATGGAGCCCAGGCTCATGTCGCTGTCTGACCCCGAGGTCAACTCCTGAACGCCACACGGGAGAACAAAGACAACATTTTTACATCTTAGGAGGAGCTGACATGTTAGTCCAGAGCAGAGGTATAGGGCATAGCAGTGGCAGCCATTTTCTGGTTCCACTCCAAAATAGTCAATGCATTTTTCCCATTGAGATTTCCAAAAATATTTATATCAATTCATTTAAGCCTAGACAAGCCATCCAGGGTCCTGGTGAATCATGACCATAAAAAATAAATCTGTGATTTAAAAAAAAATTATATTTAATTATATGATATACTATATTTAACACATACAGTGCCAAGATCGCATCGATACGTTCTTTCAAATCCATCGCTTGAGTGCCAGGATTCCAAAGAACGCGTTGACGCGTTGTTTTGAATTTTCATTGTTTAATCTGTGATCGCACGGCTGTGTTTATTTCTCATCAACACTTTCGTTTTCCACTTACGTCACACTCACCCGGAGCCGGATGTAAAAAAAAAAAATCTTTTCCGGGTCACGTTGTTTTTCTCCGGTGATTTTCGGCCAGAATAAGGAAAAACACGGTTTTTCACACGATATAAAAGACAAACGGACAGCTCAACTTCTATTTTCTTTGGTCCGGGTGACTAACAGTCATCGTCGTAGTGTATCACATCGTTTTCAGGCCGATCAGCGGGCCGGGAATTGTCGAAAACGTCACATCCTTTGAATGACCGGATATGACGTGGGCCTGTTTGGGAGGGGGCGAGCGAGGTGATCAATGTTTGGATGTGCTGCTCTCTACTGGTGGAACAATCGTAGGTGCTTGACAACACAATCAGAGAATGTATTTGAATGAAAAATTACAAAACAAAAAAATTAAAAAACACGCAAATTGCTGGCACAGGGGTGAGTACATTATGAATAAACTCTGGCAGTCAATGTGTTAATAAATACCCTTTGTTTTCCCGTTCTCAAAAACTTTTTTTCACAGAATCAAACGTTTTATGGTCATGATTCACCAGGACCCTGGATGGCTTGATTCTAGGCTTAAAATAATTGATATAAATATTTTTGGAAATCTCAATGGGAAAAATGCATTGTCTATTTTGGAGTGGAAACAGAAAATGTCCGCCACTGCTATGCCCTCGCCTGTCACAATTATTCCATTATCACCCAATCGCAATTATTTGAGATAATCGCAATGAATTTGCATGATCGTCGTTAATCGTTTCCATGTTGAGAAAGGTTTATACATTTTGAAACATTTTCAAAAATAGTGTAAACATTATTTATTTACACTATTTTGTTACAAATCTTTAGTATAAAATATTAAACATGCCGTGTTTTCGCCACAATACAATATTCATTTTGACTATTGGTATCGTTCATCGTCAGTAATTTCTTTGTGCATTTGAGTTTTTTGTCATATCTGCCCCATGCAACTTGTGTTTAAAAGCCACACAATTAAATTGTTAATTGCAACTATTTGTATGACAATTAATCGTCAAGTACAATTCATAATGGTGACAGGCCTAAGCAGATGTACTCAAAAAATGTTTTTATCCCAGCCATGATGATAAAATGATCATGAAAGCGACATCAGAAAGAGTTGGACAAGGGATAGAAGACATAATGGTACACTTTGTTTTTTCACAATAGACTTGTTAGTGGAGGTGGGAACACAAAATAAAATAAAGATATCTGGTGGTTCTCAAACTTTTTAATTTCAAGGACCACCATAACTCTGTGAGGGAATCGTTAAGGAAACGGAATGGTTAAAATCCATAAGGAACCCAACCCCCAGTAGTACTGACATGTGTGGTGCTGGCCGCCAGGCTGCCGTGTGCCGCCTCCAGCTGTCCGTTGTACAGCAGGGCTCTCAGGTCGGCTCCGGTGAAACGCTCCGTGGCGGCGGCCAGCTGCCCCAGGTCCACGTCATCGGCCAGGGGCAGGCCCGCGCTCAGAGCCCTGAGGATCTCCACACGATCCTCCTGAACCCGCCGCCAGAGGAAGAGACACACAGAGAGAGAGAGAAGGTTTTAAGGTGGTTATTTCGTCGACTAAATCTATGACGAAAAATGTTCGTCGACTACCTTTTTTGACTGACGAAAACTAGATAAAAACAAAATAAAAACTAAGCTACAATGGCTAAAACTAAGACTAAATATGTTGACAATTTCGTCAACAAATAAAAACGAGACTAAAATGTTAGTGAGGGACTAGTGGTGGAGAAGAGATCCAGTAGAACTAAAAGACAAGTAAATGTATGTTTGGTTGCGCTCGGGTGTTGTGCTCTGACAATAGCAGATCTACAAGCTGACAACACGTCGCGCTGCGACATGTTGTGAGCTTGTAGTTCGGCTATTTTCAGCATGCAAACAAGTGTAAGATCAGCCATTACAACACCATCAAGGCACCGCCAACATACATTTTAGCCGACTAAATCAACTATGGATTTAGTCGACAATAATCTTATGATATTTAGTCGACTAAAACAAGACAAAAACTAAAACATTTCAGATGTCTAAAATATGACAAAAACTAAATCAAAATTTGCTGTCAAAATTAACACTGTTAGATCCACATCGAAGGCAGTTCATTACATAAACCACCGACTTGAACCCAAGCGTCCCTATTTTGTGGGGGAACAGTTGCCGATCTATAAGCTCACAATCTATAAACTTACAATCTACTATCTATAAGATCTATAGGCTCGCAATGCGTGTTAAGCGTCTTGTTGTGAACTTATTAGGCATGTAACGATTCACTCAACTGACGATATGATTCTAATCACGATACTAGGTTCACAATAAAAAAAATCATGATTTTTTTCAACACAAAATAAATTTCAAGACAAAATCTTTTTAAATTTTTTTTCTCTTACGCAAATCCAGTATTTTCTTCTCTTTATTTTTTTTTTACAATACTGTGTTTTCTCATATCCTCTTTTAAATACAGTAGCAAATGACTTAAACTATTTTTTAATCAATTCTCATACAAAGATCCTGTATTTTCTTCTCTTTTTTTTTTACACGCCCTCTGCTGTTTGCATCGCAAATCCGCAAGCTCAAAACCCGTCGCTTCGCGTCACGTATCAAACTTCAAACAGATCTGCTACTTTAGTAGTATGATCAAGTAGGGTGTTATTTTACGAAAAAACACAGAAATGATCTGATCTGATGTCAGACAGACCAGGTCTGGGGAGGGCAGTACTAAAGCAGTGATCAGTGAGTGTATAATGTTAAACAGACCAGGTCTGGGGGAGGGCAGTACAGGGACTTGTCCAGTCTACCAGGTCTCAGCAGGGCCGGGTCTATCAGGTCTGGTCGACTGCTGGCTGCGAGCACATACACACCTGATAGCAAACACACACAAAAATATTATCACACAAATTAGGTACTAACCACACCGGATAGATACTGTATGTAGATCATTATTTGGTTTGTTTTGTCTTCTTCCCTTTCTCTTATGGAATTTTTTTTTTGTTGTTATTTCTCTTATGGAAATAATGCATTAAAAAAGATGTACCCACCATTTTACACTTCCCAAATTGGGTCACAGACACAGTTTTATGGGTCGCAAGTAAATGTCCATTCTTTATACTTTCAGAGTTAAATGAACACTCAGGATGTTGCTAGCAGACCATGGTAAACAGTATGTGTTGCTACAGTGTGAAGTGAAATGAAGTGTTACAGTACCTTGCAGACCCTCCACCCCGTCCAGCTGTGTGAGGAGCTGGTTGACCACGCGGTCCGTCACCCCCGTGTTGTCATGACCCCTCCTGGGGGCCAGCGAGTCAAACTCATCAAAGAACAGGATGCAGGGCCTGGCTGCCTGGGCCCTGAGGGGGGGGGGGGGGGGACAACACCGTCACCACCACGTCACTGCTACCAGTTTACAGTTACAGGCACTAAATTAAAGCCTAGATTTAGAATAGAATGTAAAACATGTTAACTGAGCGGATTAGAGAACCGACCTTTGAAAGACGTCCCGGACTGCCTGTTCACTGGCTCCGATGTACTTGCTGAGAAGCTCAGGTCCCTGGAGGGGTAGAAAAAAAATCTGCTATTTTCTATAATACTAGCTTTTAGATCTGCTATTTTCTACTACTACTACTTTCTACTACCAAGTAGTCTGTAAGATTTTAAACAAAAGTTGTAAAAATTGCTGTATAAAAGGCATTAAAACTATTATTTTGCATTGTACAGAGGTCTCCTCATTTGTTTTTTCATTGGATTTCTGCCTCCTTGGGAACCCTAGGAATTTTTTGTGTGGCAAAATAAAAAAAATTAAATTAATAAACTCTCACAGGTTTATCTACCAACATTAAACCAACTCATCGACTGGGGCAGCAGTGTCCCAAAGGTTAGAGGAGTGGTAAAATCTGGGTGGGGAAGTGAATGGCCACCACTCACCCCTCCCCCAACACTGCTGGTTTTAACGTGCGTGCGTGCGTGCGTGCGTGTGTGGGGAGTTGCTGAAAATGAGCGCTTTATTTACCCAGCTACTACCCTGGGTAAATAAAGAACAAAAAGAAATAAAATAAACTGTCACCAGAAGGTCCTGGTCAAGCCATATACTGTACCTTGATTGAGATGAAGTTCATGCCACTGTCTTTGGCCACGGCCCCTGCCAGCAGGGTCTTGCCCGTGCCAGGGGCTCCGTAGAGGAGCAGCCCTGAGCAATGGCGGATAGGCAGCTTGGAGAACAGGATGGGATACTGCAACGTACAGGAGACACATGCCATTTAAAGTGCACACAACCAAACATACCACAATTATATCTTAAGGCACTATGTAACTTTCCATTGAACCCGGTGCTGAAATATGTGCTGAAATATTTACCATTGAGATAATTGAGCCTGCTTGCTCAAAATTCGTGTCAGATCCTGTGTCTAGGTGAGGCATGACCTTTGACACGATTTAAATGTATCAATAGAAGAGCAGGGAGATCAAATACAACCACCCCAATTATGTTATATTGTATTAACATACTCTACCACACAGATTGGATAATATTACATTTTATTCATTAAAATAGTGTTTCATAGTGCCGCTTTATTGTCATTTTAACTTACTTCAGCTACTGTAGATATATTTATTTTAGCCTTGTCAGGTGTTACATAATAGATAAAATAGATAGACAGACAGACGGATACTTTTCTTTCTTACAATAATCTATTGTAACTCCTAGGAAGCCGCGAAATGAGCTTTCTAAAGTTTCACACAAAAAGAAGAAATACATGTTTCCGGGCCTAAAAATACCAAGAGTTCCCAAAATCTGCTCTCGGGACAGTTTTTGTAAAGAAATATAAAACCTGGCCAAGAGGGCAGTGTGTTCTCATAAGCGTTTACTGAAATCAGACGTACGATTAAAGAAAATAGTTGATTTTTGCGAGTCATTTTCCCCTTTACATTGTACATTAAGGACACTTTTGATATCTTTGTATTTAACATTTTTATCCAACCCATTTAGACATTTTCAAGCTGGGAACACCTCTGTGTCATTTTATTTGTTGCTATATATCGTATAGCAACATTTTCTTGTTTTTATTTTCTTTTTGTTAAAGTTTGAATAAAAAATAGTTTTTCAGAACATTTGTCAGAATTTAGAGGCCGTTTTTAGAAACAGCCTCAGGTCTAAAATGGATTAAAGCAGTGATTCTCAATCCCTTTCATTTCTTTCAAAGACTCCCAGCGTGATATTAAATAATTATGGCATGGACCCCCATTTCTAATATGATTTTGAGTCTGGCCCCAATCTATACAGTAAAACCCTCAGTATCAATGTAACTCTGAGAGCTTACATAAGCTCTCAGAGTTACAGACACGTAAAAGGTCCATTTGGTGCTATCAATCATTCAGCTGGGGACGCCCCTGGAACCCCCTCAAGGACCCCTGGTGGTTCCCCCACACACTCTATATCCCACATGGTTTGACCGTTGTGCAGCTGACCTTGGCAGGGAGCAGGATGGCGTCCATCAGCTGCCGTCGCACGTCTTTCAGCCCCCCCACCCTGTCCAGCCCCGCCCCGCTGGGGGGGGTGTGGAGGTCCATGGCCAACAGCGAGGGGGGCGTGAAGCCCTCCAGAGCCTGCTGGAAGTCCTCCTGAGACAGACACACACCTGAGGACGGACAGACACTGTATTAGTAGTCTCGCGTAGCCAGACAACTATTCCACAACCTCCGAACACTATATAGAGTCTGGAACTACACCTCCTGAATGCTATAGAGTCTGGAACTACACCTCCTGAATGCTATATAGAGTCTGGAACTACACCTCCTGAATGCTATATAGAGTCTGGAACTACACCTCCTGAATGCCATATAGAGTCTGGAACTACACCTCCTGAATGCTATATAGAGTCTGGAACTACGTCCTGAATGCTATATAGAGTCTGGAACTACACCTCCTGAATGCTATATAGAGTCTGGAACTACACCTCCTGAATGCCATATAGAGTCTGGAACTACACCTCCTGAATGCTATATAGAGTCTGGAACTACGTCCTGAATGCTATATAGAGTCTGGAACTACACCTCCTGAATGCTATATAGAGTCTGGAACTACACCTCCTGAATGCTATATAGAGTCTGGAACTACACCTTCTGAATGCTATATAGAGTCTGGAACTACACCTCCTGAATGCTATATAGAGTCTGGAACTACACCTCCTGAATGCTATATAGAGTCTGGAACTACACCTCCTGAATGCTATATAGAGTCTGGAACTACACCTCCTGAATGCTATATAGAGTCTGGAACTACACCTCCTGAATGCTATATAGAGTCTGGAACTACACCTCCTGAACGCTATATAGAGTCTGGAACTACACCTCCTGAATGCCGAAACTGGCACTTCAGTTCACAAAAATATATTTTAAAATATCTTTACATTTTATTTTTTAATTTCCATTTCTGCTAAGCATCAAGCTGTATATATTTAGATGATTTTGATTTATATTAGGATAAATTGGCACGACTGTAAAGACGAAACGGAAGTGGGGAGGAGGCTTCACATCCGCTTTATATTTTAATCATGATCAGAGGCAACAGTGTGGCCACACAAGACTACTGTATTAGTGACGCTAGTGATATATACTGTAGATGATATGGCCCTTTAACCACTTAAACCCTACAGTATACAGTTAAACCCCCCCTAGTATGTGGATGTGACGTCGTCGCAAAAAACGTCACATCAGTTCATCCCAACGATGGGATTTTCAGAAAAACAGCTGTAACTCAGTTTCTTTTTTTTTGCATTGAAAACCACCCGTTTTCAACGGGGCGTAGCCCCAAAATGGCGGATCGCGGTTGGAATGTTGTCGTTCCTATGGATACACAGATATCTCCGCCAAACCACGGGGACTATTTTTTTTGGGACACAAATGTCACTTCCACAGCGTTTCAAATATGATCGGATTGAGGTAATTACGCTGGCAAGGGGATAGAAAACTATGTTTAATATCTTGGCAATCAATGTGTTTAAACCAAATCTCTCCCCCAAATAGCCGTGAAACCATGAAACGTCTGTCTTCTTGAACAGACCATATAGAAACGTTACCATGTTTCAATTACATCTCCTTACCAGAAGCTCAATCCTGGACAGCCTTAATTATTCAAGCCATATTGAAAACTTTATTGTACGACACTGGCCTGACCTCGACTAAGTCGACTAGTCGACTGGTTAGTCGCGGGGGGTCCGAGTCGACTAAGTGTCTCTTAGTCGACTCTAGTCGGGAAAAAAAAAAAAAAAAAAAAAAAAAAGTTTTTTTTTTTTTCTTTTTTTTTAAAGGGCCAAAAATGTTTTAAATTGTTTTTTGGCCAAGTCTACACCTGCAACCACACGTAACTTCCACTTTATTCTTCTTATTCCTCGTCTTTGTATTGGTATTGTTTGTGTTGGAGTTCATGTGCAACCTCTTACTTCCAGAGAGAGATAGAGACACTAGAAACTCTGCTGGAGACAAAACAAACTGTGTAGACTTGGCCCTTTGAAATAAAATGTATTTTGGCCCAAAAAAAAAAAAAAAAAAAAAAAGACGACGCGAGGCGCTTTATCGTACCAACAGCTGGGACAGGAATTTCCAAGCTTTTATTTTTTAGCAAAACTAAAAAATAAAAGCCTGGAGATCGAGGCTAGGAATTTACTTCCTGAAGCCACACTCACACAATCACGCTAAAGCACGCGTCGGCCCCATGTACAGCCATTGCAGGAGGAGAGGCAGGGTCCCCACACATTTTTAGCAATGAATTTCCAAAACTTTTCCAAAACTTTTCCAGAATATTTAGCCCAATTTCCAGGCCTATATAACAATCATTCAGCGCAATAATGTGTCTCTTACTCCTATGTAGAATGCCCAAAGATAGGCAGTGCAGCAAAAATAAAGCATAGAATATAGAATAGTACAATTTCATTCAAAATTTCGTGCAAAATCAGGGCATAGCTCACTGGAAGACTCATTATGGCATCCGTATGACTTATTTTATTTAAATAATATATGCCATCACACAGCCCGTTCGGCGAAAAACTACTTATGTTACATATTTCGTGTAATGTTATACATGTTTATGAAAATGTTTTGTATTAACAAAATCAATAGCCAAAAACAATGCATAGCCAAATATTTTTCCAGGACCCTTGATAAATTCCAGGACCTTTGATCAATTCCCAAACTTTTCCAGTACTGGATTATTATTTTTTCAATTTCAAAATATTTCCAGGAATTTCATGACCGTGGGGACCCTGGAGAGGACGCATGCTGCACGTGATTGTGTGAGTGTCTCGCATCGCCTCGCATTGCCTCGCTGCGTGCACACAGCCAGCAGCGGCTGTTAGAGGCACTCGTCACCGATGATAAACGCACCGTAATGGTGCAAAATATGCCGTGAACGTCCCAATCTGGCGGATAAAAGCAGCGCAGCACAGGGCACCAACCTTGGGGGCTTCATCAAACGGCGTGAGAAAAAAAAAACGGCGAAAATCGACGGAATTTGGAAGCAGAGCGTCCTATTTTCTCGCGCAGCACGCACCCCCCCCCAAACAAAACTGTCCGGTGGGCACCGTGCTGAATATCCCCCCCCCCCCCGTTGACAAAACGGCACGGGACCATTTATTTGGTGCGCACCAAGTCACATCTCCAGGTGCTCTTCTGAGTACTAGACCTAAAAAGTTATGTGCACCCCTGGTAATAATGCCCAGAATAGGGCCGCCAGGCTGAAAGTTAACATTAAAATGTGTTAATGTACAGTAGTACGGTGGTTGGTTACCGTGTCCAGTGCGTACAACACTGGCGTGCACGCTCCTCTCTAGCAGCAGAGCCAGGTCACGGGGCACGTAACCCTCTGTCTCCTTGGAGACCATCCCCAGGTCCAGAGTGCGTAGGGTCTCCTCTGATAGGCCGGTCCTCCTGAGGATCAGACAGCGCAGGATCTCTGCTCTCTGCGTCTGAGGGAAGACGTACAGTATAACGCTGTTGTCGGGCAGAAACCTCTTAGCTCCATATTTTAACTTTTTGTGTTTTTTCTAATTAACTAACTAGTTAGTTAGTATTATATTTACAGTATATATCAACTGGTGTCTTTATTCATGCAATTCTCTTTTCATTGTGTGTAGGGCTGCTACTATCAATTATTCTCTCTCTCAATTATTGTATTGATCACTTTTCATAAAATGATCGAAAAGCATATTTTTTGATAATTTGGTTTATTATCAAATGATTGACACGTACACATGTGTACGTACGTTTTACAATAGAATTATTATAATTATAATAGAATACATTGACTAGTCTGACTAACAACTTAAGGCCTATTTTGTACTTTGTTGCACAACAGTGTCGCACAGAAATTGCAGAAATCGTCAATATTATGGCCAGATTTGTTCCCTTTAGAATAAATCACTTTTATTAAAATTAATAATATTAAAAAATTACATCAGTTCAATAAACTGTAGTACCCCTAATTGTGTGTGTGTGTGTGTGTGTGTGTGTGTGTGTGTGTGTGTGTGTGTGTGTGTGTGTGTGTGTGTGTGTGTGTCTGTGACATGGAAATTGGCATTCCAGGGAAATTGAAAGAGGAGCGCTCGCTTTTAGGCGCGGGGCTTAGGCGCGAGAAGGGGCTTTTAGAGACAGGGTTTTTTACGCGAGGCTCGCGAGGAGGAGGCGCGAGGCGGGGCTTTGATACGAGGCGGCGCGAGGAGGAGGAGGAGGGGGAGGAGACACGAAGCGGGGATTTGATAAGAGGCGGCGCGAGGAGGAGGAGGAGGAGGAGGCGCGAGGCGGGAGAAGGGGCTTTGATGCGAGGCCGACCTGGCTTTTGTTGTTCCCCCCCACATAGCAACCAGGACGCTACGCTAGGAGAACGCTGAACACGCGTTCACACGCACACGTGATAATAGTTATTGTCCATGACGGAGGCGCGCCGACTCACTTGAGGCCGAGGAGGCGCGCGGCGCGAGTGCCCGCGCCGACCGGCCGAAGGTCTGCTAGTCGAATCAGCGCCGTCCGAGTTGTGAACCGATAGGGGGAGAATAGATCTTTTCATGGGTTACAGTCTATGGTTACTATCCAGTGTCCACGACGACACACACGTGTGTGTGCGTGTGTGCGTGTTCATGTGTGCGCATGCACACACGCACACGCGTGCGCACACATGCACACGCACACACGCATGTGCATGCGTGTGCCTTGCATTCATTGCCCTCTAGTGTTGGTTATACAGAATTGCCTGGGTGGGTGGTAAAAACAAGCGCTCCTTTTTCAATTTCCCTGGAATGCCAATTTCCCTGTAACATATATACTGTGTACCTGGTCAGGGGGTTGTATGTGGAGGAAGCCCTGGATGAAGTGGGAGCCCTGCACCTGGGTCAGGGAGCGGTGCAGAGAGTGTTCACTGTGGCTGGAGAGGAGCAGACACACCAGGCTGGAGCGCTGCACCAACTCATCCACTATGTCCATGAGACCTGGAGGGAGGCACGCATACACACACACACACACACACACACACGTTTGTATTACCGTAATACATTTGTGAGGACATCAACATTTTATTACGCTTGTACAATGTATAAAAGTGATGTTTTACTCTGTGCGATGTGTTTCCGTAGGAGCGCCTCGGGGCCGTGCTCGTGCTCCGGCGAGGTGGGCGCACCCGTCACGTGATCCAGGTCGTCCAGTAGGACCACCGAGGGCTGCCTCCACACCGCCTGCTCAAAAACCTCCTCCAGAGTCTGCCTCACCGTCTCCGCCCTTTTCCCTGGAAAATAAATACTGTTTGATTGACATGAAAAATGAAAAACAATGTTCGCAATTATTTGTGCGACAATTAATCATCAACTTCAATGTTGTAATTGTGACAGCCATAGCGAGCGTGTGCGTGTGCGTGTGCGTGTGCGTGTGCGCGTGCGTGTGTATCCTCCTACCTTTGAGCTTTTTGCAGTCCACCACCTCCACATGTGCGTCCAGGTCTTCCCCAGCCCTCCTGCACAAGGCTTTAGCCAGAGCGCTCTTCCCACTGCCCTGTAGAAGAAGACAACCAACATAACACCATGTGTACAGTATGTTAGCCCAGTGCTAACCATGCCAGCTAAAGGACAATCTCTTGTCAATCTCTCGGGATGGGGGGGGGGGGGGGGGTTTAAAGGTTACCTTGGCTCCGGTGACGAGCAGCGCCCCGCCCCGGAGACCCCGCCCCGTGGACACCAGCTCTCGGGAGAGCGGACCGGCCTGGAGGCTGTAGTAGATGAACTCAAACCCAGTGGTGATCAGGTCCTTCATCCCACTGGGGTCGGAGACAATTTACAATTTAGCAGACGCTCCTATGCAAAGTGACTTACATTTTTTTGTGGGGTAGGGTTGAATTTGTTTACAGAAATAAATATATAGATATATTATACCACATATATATAAGTATACCACATGGGAACTCATTTTTACAAATCAGATTTGAACCACATTCCTAGGTGGTTTTAAATGCAATTAAAGTCCAAATTAAATTTCCAAAGTCTCAGACTGTACACCTGACACTGATTTACACTTCCATATCATGTATTTCACAAATAAATGGGACTGGCCTGCTGTGTGAAACAAAGCCACAGAGCTCATACTGTAAAAGCAATAAATAGCACCAGACGTACCCGAGAGCACTCAGACAGGGAAGATCTGAATGGAATGCGTCGCCCGGGGATTTCACTGCTGGTGGTGTGTTGACCGGCTGTCTGTCTACCTGGATGTGACCAATAACACAACTGTGATCTGTCAGAACAGACTTAAACAAAATTCACTTTCACCCATTGCCGTCAAAATGTCTATCCAGAGGTTCTCAAACTATGGGTCGGGACCCCAAGTGGGGTTGCGGAAAGGTGACGGTGGGGTCACACATTGACAACAGAAAAAAGACAAAATGTATCCTTTCTATCAAGTCTGTTTTTATTGATTTGAATACACTCTTTTATTTAGATTAAGGTTCTGGCAGAAACACTTGTATGTAGCTTTTAAACTATGTTGATGAGACACAAAGCATGAATCACAACATAGTGAATGTATTTTCTAATAAATATTCAATGTACCGGTATACCAGTGTTCATTTTGTTGACGAAGACTAAGACTAAAAGACTAAAATACAAAGATTTTGATATTTAGTCGACTAAGACTAAACCATTTCAGATGACTAAAATAGGACAAAATGGTGTGTTATTCAAAAGACTAAATCAGAATTTGCTGTCAAAATTAACACTGCGGTATACTTTATTTAAGCTTTATTTCAACTTTGAAAAAAGCAAGGTGTAATGCACACCTGATCAGCTCAGAGGCGGGTGCGTAGGCAGGGATCAGACGTATAGAATACAATAAAATGACCCGCACACCGTCTACACACTAAGCACAATAAGGACAACTTTATTTAGGCAAGCTAGACCTTCTTCAGGCATCTGGTGTCTTTGAGATGCCTGAAGAAGGTCTATTGACCGAAACGTTGCCTAAATAAAGTTGTCCTTATCGTGCAAGTGTACAGTAGACGGTGTGCGGATCATTTTATTGTATTCTAACTTTGAAACTGAAAAATGTACCCCCATAAAATGGGATCCTCCTGGTATAAAATAAAAAGTTTTGAGAACCCCTGGACTATACTGTACGTACAGCAGTGTTGACAGCAAATTTAGATTTAGTTTCAGTCACAGTCTTTTGAATAAAATTCCATTTAGTTTTAGTTATATTTTAGTCATCTGAAATGTTTTAGCTTTTGTCTAGTTTTAGTCGACAAAATATAAGATTTTAGTCGACTAAATCTACAGTTGTTTTAGTCGACTAAAATGTATTTTGGCGGGCCTCGATTGCCTGCTGAAAATAGCCGATCTACTGTACAAGCTCGTAGCGCGGCGCGTTGTGAGCTTGTAGATCTGCTATTTTCAGAGCGCAACATATATTTAGTCAATATATTAAGTATTTAGTTTTTATTTAGTTTTCGTCAATGAAAAAAGGAAGTCGACGAAAATTTTTCGTCATAGTTTTAGTCAACAAAATCAACACTGACGTTCGTACAGTAATGTGAATGCTGAAGAAACGGTGACAAAGATTATAAATGTGACTAATCTGACAGCATGAACAGTACCTGTATGGCTGCCTTGCGTAGCACAGTAGGAGCTAATAGAAACAGTATGAACAGTACCTGTATGGCTGCCTTGCGTAGGACAGTAGGAGCTAATAGAAACAGTATGAACAGTACCTGTATGGCTGCCTTGCATAGGACAGTAGGAGCTAATAGAAACAGTATGAACAGTACCTGTATGGCTGCCTTGCGTAGGACAGTAGGAGCTAATAGAAACAGTATGAACAGTACCTGTATGGCTGCCTTGCGTAAGACAGTAGGAGCTAACAGAAACAGTATGAACAGTACCTGTATGGCTGCCTTGCGTAGGACAGTAGGAGCTAACAGAAACAGTATGAACAGTACCTGTATGGCTGCCTTGCGTAGGACAGTAGGAGCGAGCAGAAACAGCTGGTCGGGTGGATCACTCTCTGGCTCTGGCTTAAGCACAGTCAACGCAAGCTCCAGCTTAGCTAAAAAATAGTCACAAGAATTTTTTTAAGATATATTTGTGGGGCTTTTCTGCCTTTATTGATAGTACAAAGTAGAGAGTGACAGGAAACCGAGAGAGAGAAACACGCAGAAAAGGACGTCGGGCTCAGGATGTCAAACCTGCGACTTGCTGTCAGGCTGCATTAGAGCCAATATGTGGTATGCGCCCTAACCACTAGGCCAGCGGCGCCCCTGTTCACTATTTACTGTATGTACCACTATGTGGTATGTACAGTAAATGTCATGGTTGTTGATTTTCCAAACTCCAGGAGTAGTAACTTATCAGTATGATGAATTATCCTTCAAACCGGTTTCCACTCACCTTCATTTCCGTGTAGAGGGATGACGCTGCAGCGTGTGGTCAGACAGGCCAGCGGTTGGTGGCTCTGTGTGTGCAGCCAATCCAAGAAGGCGGTCTGGATGTCCTCGTCACTCTCGTCTGGCTGTGACTACAACAACAAGACATGGTGACAAAAGCTCTCAAAGCATCCGATGGCAATGAGCTTTTATCTGCTGCTGCCCAGCTTGGCAAACAATTTTACACTATACACACCAAGTAGATGAAATGACTGAGTGAGCCATCATTGGAACTGCACACTCACGACTGAAAATGTTTGACCTAACGTGCCACACACTAGCCCTATTTCCTAAATAATATGTAAAATTATGTTTTAGTAATATTGCCCCTTGCTGTCAACCCGGTGAATAAATCACAGATTGAGGCTTTAACATTTGCTTTAATATGAAATATCAGACACTATTATTAAGATTTTATGGAAGATGCTTCTCAACATACGGCTAGTTTGACTACTTCAAATGCTCGAATCTTAATGATAACCGAAAATAGCCTATCTACAAGCTTGAGAGCTTGCAGATCGGCTATTTTTGCTGCGCAACATCCATAGAAGACATGCTGCTGGCTTCTAAGGAATCCAAATGACTGAAATCAGTCGTGGCGACTGAGAACTTTAATCCATGTTTGTCATGAGAGGATCTGGAACTCACCGCTGGCTTTAAGGGCTGTAGGCGAATACTCAAGGCCACTTTACAGGTGGTCTCAACGGGCTTGATCCTCACCGTGGAGTGGGAGCTGATGTTCAGTTGTGTCGTCAAGTGCTCCGGCATCTAAAAAAGACATGTTTCTTGTAAGATTGAACTACTGGGAAAGAGCCACGTTACCCCACTTTCAATATGCCGGACGCTATTTTGGTCATGTTATTATTATTGTAGGCGATGACTTTCCAAAAATGACTTTCAAAAATAGCAAAAAATAGCAGATCTACAAGCTCTCAACACGCCACACCACGACACGTTGTGTCCTTGTAAATTGGCTATTTTCACTATTTATCACATGACAAATTATATATGGCTTAAGTGGTTAAAGTAAGCATATTCATAGTTCACATGCAAGTATGCCTTCCGTCACCTGCATAGGCCTGTCACAATTATTACATACTCACAATTATTTTTTGAATAATCCACATAATCATTTTCATGTTAAAAATGTTCATATATTTTCCAAAACATCAAAGAAATAGTGGAAATAGCAGAGCTTGTAGATCGGCTTTATCGGTTTCTTTTTAAGTATAAAGTAATTAAATATGTGTTATATGTCATATCTGCCATGTGAAACTTTTGTTTATGAAGGCTAAAAGCCAAACAGAAATGTTTATATTCATAATGTTCCAATAATGTTCAATAACAGAAACACAATTAAATGGTTAATCGTAATTATTTGAGTGACAATTAATCATCAAGTAAAATGTCAGTCGGGACAGCCCTACTACTCCTGCGGTTTGCCACACTCACCCACACTCTTCCACAGTGGATCTCCCCCATGTCAGGGTATCTCTGCAGGCCTCCTCCTAGCTGCTCCATGTGGTGACACACCACCCGGACCACCACGGTCTCCTCCTCATCCTCCTCCTTCTCCTCCTCCTCTCCCACCCTACCTGCACCTGCGGGATCCTTGGAGGAGGCACTCCCAACAACCTTCTTTTTCTCCGTGATCCGCTTAACCCTCTCCCTCCCTTCTTTGGGAGAGAGGACCCTGGAGAGCAGGCCGTAGGTGACCGCGGAGGAGCGGCGGCCTCCTCCTCCGGGCGTCCCGTCCTCCGTGCCCCGCCACCAGGGGAACAGATGAACCACCCCGGCCGCCGCCGCGCCGCCGCCGTGGGGGCTTATGGTGCAGACGTAGCCGGGAGGGGCGCGGCACACCCTGTACATGGAGTCACTGACGAGGGCCGGGATGGCGGGGACGGGGGGAGGAAGGTCCCTGACGGGGTAGCTGCCCGTTAGCATGTAACGCATCAGGCTCTGTAGGTCAGCTATGCCGCCCACTGCCCACTGGTGGTTAGGAGGGGTAGAGGACGAGGCACTAATGGAAGAGTTAGAACTGTGTCCCTGATGATGATCGCTGGTTTGGAATGACGTCGGTGGCGGCAGGGAGGAGGGGAAGTCGAGGTTGGACCGGCGTCCGTGAGGAGGAGGAGGAGGAGGAGGAGGAGGAGGAGGAGGCTGCTGGCCCCCCTGAGCGGCTGGGAGAGGAGGGGGGCCACTTCCCCCTCCCGCGCGGATCTTTGGAGAAACCATGAGCTCTGTGAACTGCTCCAGGCGGCCGTAGGGTACGGATGGCGAGAGAGATGCTACAGGGGGTGTTAGGAGAGAAAAGAGTATATTTATGTGCCATGAATGAATGTCGTTCCTACTGTATCGTCACTGACAGGCAGAAACCTCTTATCTCCATATTTAAACTTTTTGTGTTTTTTCATAAATGAACGCCCTACTTGATAGTTTTAATTTAAATTCTTTACTATAATATATATCATTTTTACTCATTTCCAAATAGGCAAATTCTATTTCCCTAAATATATATAATTTATATAAATTTGAATCACTTTCAACCAGGCATGCCATTACAGGCGCAATTTTTTTTTTTTTAAATAGCAGATCAACAACGCGGCTAGTCCCACTATGAATACAGGTGTGCCTTGAGACTTGACTGTATGTTGGTCCACCCATGAAGTAAAACTAACCTATCCTGATGTAGATGACTGCGCGCTGGTCCACCCATACGCTAATACCGACCTATCCTGATGTAGATGACAGTGCGTTGGTCCACCCATACGGTAATACTGACCTATCCTGATGTAGATGACAGTGCGCTGGTCCACCCATACAGGGAACACAGCGTCCTGGAACACCACTCTGATCTGGTCCAACAGCTGCTGCTCCAGAGCTGCACTGTGGAGCTCCTGGGAGGGTGTAGTGTTACACATTTACATTAGGGCTGGGCATTTGGGCAATATATCAATATTATATGTTCATGGATTAAACTGCTTACCAGGATCTCCCAGTCATCAGAAGACACAGGCTCCACGAACACTTGATGCACCGATGAGACTTGATGACATGGCCTCAGGAAGCCCTGGAGGAAATCATCATGATTATCACCAATTCAATACAGACAACCGTCTCCTCCTGGTCAAATTATTATATGAAATCTGTGTTTCTCAACGGGGGAGGGGCGGTACTGCCCACTAGAACAGTGAAACAGTGAAAAGTGGGCACTGAGGTGCTGTTGGGGGGGCTTAAGGGACCTTGATATTGGAGGGTGCTGGCCCAAATAGTTTGAGAACCACTGAACTAAACGCATTAAAACCACTTTAGCCCTATTTTCAGATTTTCACGCCACGTCAGTATGACTCAGACATAACCATAAACAAACCTGATACGCCCATATATAGGCAGGACCACGACCACGTCAGTATGACTCAGACATAACCATAAACAAACCTGATACACCCATATATAGGCAGGACCACGACCACGTCAGTATGACTCAGACATATAACCATAAAACCTTTATCTTCCTCCTGGGAAGTAATTTAATCACATTCGAACAGTCCTGTTTAATGTCAAATCTGTTATTTGGCATTCAGTGAGATGTTGTCTGAATCATATGAGCAATACAATAATAAGCAAACATACATTTTCAGAGCAGGAGCTTACATTTTAACTGTGTGTGCAACCCGATCGCCAGAGAATTAGTATACATTGCACGGATCCAGTGCACGTCATTCCGTGCATAGTCGCCTAGAAACCCCGAAATTCCGTGCATATAGTACATCTCTCCCTTTGTGACAAAACCATTTCGGAGGCGCGCAGTCTCAAGGGAATTGTCGCCACGTAAGGGGCCAACGAGCGAGCTAAAGCGAGCGAGTTGCCGTCCCGAACGTTGCGACATTCCCTTGTGCCTACTCAGCGCCGTTTGAGTTATGTACCGATAGGCACAGAATCGTAAATGTTGTTGTGGGGACTGCTCTGCTTCCGGGTTTTTCCGGGTTGCGACTGGTTACGCCCACCGTGGGAATCGCCGTACATATGCACGGAATTTCTGGGTTTCTAGGCGACTATGCACGGAATGACGTGCACTGGATCCGTGCAATGTATACTAATTCTCTGGCGATCAGGCTGGTGTGTGTGTGTGGGGGGGGGGGGGGGAGGCAGTAAGGGACCCGCTGGCCCGAAAGAAGGTTAAGTGAGAAGAACCACTGAATTAAATGAATTTAAATACTTAGTGACCACCCACCTGCTCTCCATCTTTCAGCCCCAGATTCTGTCCCAGGTGGCGACACAGCGCCACCTTGTGGTCCTCCACACAGGAGGAGGAGTTTCCACTTCGAGTCCAACCGAGGAAGACACGAGAGCCATGGTCCCAGGACAACTCCACAGCCTGCTTCTGTTCATTTCAATGAGCTCTTTAGTTTTACTTTAAAATAACTTCATATACGTTGTATAGGTAGATATGTATGGTGGCCATGTCTTGAGTACTGTACAAAAACAACAGTATAAGAAGTATTGTCACACACTGTCATTTATATGAATGTATTTTCCAAACGGTGGCGACCACCACCACACCAAATGAAACGTTTCACAAATTAATCACCATAGGCCTACGTACGTAGCCCTGGTCCAGAGCGTTAGAGAGAACTCACTAACGCTCTGGACCAGGGCTATGATCGCCCCCCCCCTGATCGTCCCCCTGATGATCGCACTGAGTGCCGCGCTATGAGCTTGTAGATCTGCTATTTAACAAATTTGAGACGGCGGCCCATAAAAAAAAAAAAACATAATTTTGGGGGTCCTTGACATGAAAGAGTTTGAGAACCACTGGTGTTACAGTACCTTGCAGACCCTCCACCCCGTCCAGCTGTGTGAGGAGCTGGTTGACCACGCGGTCCGTCACCCCCGTGTTGGTGGGGGGCACTAAAATAAAGCCTTGTTTGATTGAATACTTTATTATTCAGAAATGTAAACAGCACGTGGTACAGTCAGACATTAAAGCTACAAGGATAAGTCCTGGGGACTTGCTTCCATTGTGGTCCTATGTATTCAATTCATCAACATAGCCTAGCATCCAAAATTAGCACAATAATACATGTCATCAACAAATACAAAAGAGATGGAAAATGACATTTACCTCTCCTTATGGTCTCCTGATAGATGTTTTTTTCAGGCCAGTTTTGAAAGAAACCAGTGTTACACATCCTTTAATGGATGGTGTTTCAGGACATTCCACATGTTGGTGGCAGAGCAGTAGAATGAGAACTTTCCCATGTTTGTTCTAAGTGTGGGTGCTACCAGATCATGGTGGCTCCCTCTAGTGGTGTGACTGTGGGAGTCACTAACTTTGGAGAAGTAACTTCAACAGGTATGAGGGTATTGAGGAAATGTCTCTTTGTCTATCTGAACCCATTAAGACCGGTAACACATCTGTGTAACCATTTAAACCATTATTTTATACTTTGGCTATTAAAACAAGACCAGGAGACCTGGTTCTGCCAGACCCAGAATAAATTCCTAGTACTTTATAAGGACTTCGAATGACGGACTTCGTATGACGTGTCAGCCTGTGTCCCTTTTATGCCCATGTATGGAGAAGAAAGGGTCCCTTTTATACAGCCTGTCTTTTTCGCCCATGTATGGACAAAGAAAAAGTTTGAGCACCACTGATATAGCAACATATGTTTTTCAGAAAACTGTTAAGCTCCTTACACACCGGGGGCGATTTTTTTCATGCGAATAATACTTTTTTTTTGGTACTTTACCTTGTAAGGACCTGAACGGGGGTGAACCTTTAAAAAATATTCCAAGGCCTCTGAGCTCATATGAGCCTCATGCCATACATACATGGTTTATACAGTAGCTTAAATTCTCAATACATATTGGCTATTACAGTGTAAAGTATGCCGTTTGTTAACATAAATAATGATTATTAATATATTAAAGCTGGTAACTTTCCTCTTCTACCCCGGATTTGAACCCGGTTTCCTGCGCAAGTGCTCATATTTTTTACCATTGAGCTAATAGAGCCTGCCTGTTTACTCAGGGGATAAATTGAATCTTGACCATCAGGTCAAAATTGGTGTCAGATCCTGTGTCTAGGTGAGACATGACCTTTGACACGATCTAAATGTCTCAATAGAAGAGCAGGGAGATCAATTGTATAAGTTATATTGTATTAACATTCTATACCATACAGATTGGACAATTACATTTTATTCATTAAAATAAGTTTAAAGTCATTTAGTCCCCACTCCTTTGGGGTATCAAGTGAGACCGCCTCTCTACCCACTCAGCTATGGCCACGTCATACATTTATACATTAATACATTGGTTCCCAAACTGGGGGGTCCCCACATGATTTGGGGGGGGTCCCCAGATGATTAGCTTAATGTGCAACGTTGTCTTCTCACTCAGCAGTAAACAATGCTTGCAAAATGTGTAATCTCCGCACATTTCTACAAGCAACGCCTCCCATTGCGAGGTGTTGTGAGCTTGTACTTCGGCTATTTTCACAATATCTATCTGTGGAACAGAGTCAAAATGGTATGCCTCAACTCCTATAATTCCAAGTGCTTGTCAGGGTGGGGGTTCAAATATGATTATTTTGGGGGGTCACGGCCTGAAAAGTTTGGGAACCCCTTGCATTAATATATACATTCAGTTGTGAGTTTTATAGATGGCTTTCCAAGATTCTCAAGTGGGCCTCTCTGTTACAGGAGGTACAGTAAGCAGCCACAGGCATCAATCACATCCAACATTTAGCCACGGTTGTTGTAATTATTCAGATAAAATGTAGTCATCACCAATTAATATATTAATTAATATACTGTACATCTATCACCAATAAATATATGAATGAATATACTGTACATCTATCACCAATTAATATACCAATGAATATATACAGACTATAAACAGTGAATATGAAAATGAATATTATGTACAGTATCAACAGGCCTTCTGGGTAATATATGTACAGTCTATTAAAAAAAAGCAATGAATATATGACTGAACATAAAGTAACACTAGTTAGGAAAGAGGGTTTAATATGAAAGATAAAGTTTATTCATCATCACCATAACATGAATTAGAAGAAACTGAAAAGACTATTTACAAGCAATATTTACAGACTGTTTGTTTAAACTGAATGAATAGACGTTCTTCCTTAATTAGACATTTAGCAACGAAAGATAAAGCAGGTGAGCTTTGCATATGAGAGAGAGAGCTACCCTCTATAAAATTAACTACCGGGATTAACACCACTATATTAAAAGATGTGATCAAATATTACAGGTACAGGTACATAAGTTATATAAACTCAAGTAACAAGTAGATATCGTATCTACTCATACCACCAGTTAATTTCCAAACATATTGGTAAGCTAACAATGGCTCTCAATGTCTGTTACCATGACAGTAGGTGGACCATAATGTTTTAGTTAAAAGACAATACAGTTTCACATTAAAAAACATTTTTTGCTCTTCCAAACTGACATAGGCTGACTGTTCTGTACAGCATCTAAAAACTTAAATATTCTGAACCTTCATTCTACTCTCCTTTATTCCCCCTCACAAGTACTCCCTTTCACTTCCTGATGGCAGTTTCCCCAGTAACTTCAAACGTTTGTCCAGTGAGTCTTGATACACCTCCTCCAGCACTGAATTAAGGCTGTGGCTCTCCTTTAACCTTTGTCTCAGTGTTGTCATATCTCTGTTCTTCTCCCCCAGCTGTCTGTTAAACTCTCTCTGCATCTTTGTGATTAAGATCATGATTTTCCACTGGATCTCAGGCAGAAGAACCTTCATCAGAATTGCTTCGTAGGTCTCTCTCAGCTCCTCTATGGCCTGCATGTGTCTCTCTTCCCTCTCTCTCCTCTCATTCTTTCTCTCTGCTCTAAACCTATCCAGCTTTCTCTGCATCTCCTCTCTTCTCTCAGACTCCCTCCTCAGCTCCTCTTCCAGCTGTCTTTTCCTCTCTTCATCCCTTTCCTCCCTCATTTGTCTCTCTAGTTCACTTATTCGATGGTCGATCTTCCTGATGTCTCCCACAAGCTCTTGGATGGATCCCTCCATCTTCCTCAGAGAGTCCTTCAGCTCCTTCTCAAACCTCTCTCTCATCTCCTGCTCCTTCATGTGTCTCCTCTCCTCCAAGTCCCTCTGAATCTCTCTGGCCAGGGCCTCTGCCTCCTGGTAGGTCTTAGTGCTGTAGAAGCTCTCCGTGTTTCGTGCCACCATGCTCTCTATCTTCTCCAGCAGCTGTGAAACCTGACCAGTGTGGCTGCTGTCTGTAATGTTGAGGAGGTGACATCTATTCCCACATTTCTCTACAAGCTTCTGATGTTCCTTACTGCCTGCTTTGAGAAATTCCTTAACACTCTGGTCTTTCATGATGCCCTCATGGATGAAGATGACGATGCTGTGTTCCCAGCAGCTCTCTCCAAACACCTCCTGCATCTTCTCCATCATGCCACTCACCTCTCCTGCAGAAAGCTCTGCTGGTAGGACTAGGAGGAAGGCATGGGGACCTGGAGCAGACAGATTGAGGCAGGATCTCACATCCGTCCACTTCTCCTCTACAGAGAAGACTGTAGCATCCACCAGCACCAGCTGTCTCCCACACACCTTCCCCACTCTCCTCCTACTCAGTTTAGAGGAGCTGGTCTCAGCACCAAACTCCTCCCTGCCCAGGATGGTGTTTCCTGCTGCACACCCAGCTCCTGTCCTCCCCAGTAGCATCAGTCTCAGCTCTGAAACACAATACATTGGATAAAGCTAAAAACTGCACCACAGATGTATACAGTACTGAGCTGGGTCACTTCAGTTAAACCAAGTATTCTTACAAAGTATATAGATATATCCTAGAAAATCTGAAATCCTTGAAGCTTCCTGGTGCCTCATTAATCACATAAACATTATTCTGTGCTTTTAAATTTCATTTAGACCATATCAATTAAGCAAGTTTCACATCCTCAAAAGTAGGCTACTAAAAACAAATTGCACCCTTTTCCTCTTTATTGGCTTTTGATCTTGATGGGGTCTGAGCTACTCTTCTACACATGAAGAGTCTAAGAGAGAGAGAGAGAGAGAGAGAGAGAGAGAGAGAGAGAGAGAGAGAGAGAGAGAGAGAGAGATTATGTTATCACCTGTGGTTAACTTCAGCTGTTCACTGAGGTAAGGGTCCAGCTGATGAATCATGTCAATCATTTGTAAACATGGCTTGTCTCCCTTTGTCTTCACCATGTCGATAAGTAGCCGTGCTTTGTCTGACCGGAGTCTTTCTCCTGTGACTGCCTCCATTTCTCCATGGTTGATCACATTCTTCTGCAGAAGTTTGTCCAGCAGAGAATTCAAGGTGGCCTCTGAGACTCTTTGAACAAACTCTGTTCTCACACACTTCAGCTTCTCCTCTGCTGCTTTGTCTTCCTCCTGAGTTTGTTGAGCTGTGGAAGCACCTTGAAGACAAGATGGGGGATTAATTAATTATTAGTGGTATAACTATTCAACAACAACAATAATAATAATAAATATTGCTGCAAGCAGCAATTCGGGGGCAAAAAAATGCATTATGCAATATAGAAAAAGCTATTTGCAATATGCGCAATAAGCCATATAGAAACCTAATAGACTGAGTAGGTCTCGTCTATCCACCGGAACAAATACATTTTTACCTCAATCGTCCATTCTGTAGTAATCGGCCGTTGAATACAGTTCGTTTTCACCAAAAAAATAAGAAATCCGAGCTAGATGTGTTTTTCTACATTTCATAACATGGGAGTGGACGGAAATTAATTTTTAGAGATCACGTCACATCCGTCCATTCCTTCTCTAGCAGTCAAGGGATCATTCATAGGTTGCGAAAGAGCGCCCTCTAGCGGAATAAAAAAATAAATAAATTATTACATTATATTATTACAAATATTTGACATAGATCTACGTCAATGGCAGTCAACGGTTGGATTTGAACTGATGTAGATCTACGTCAATGGCAGTGAATGTGTTAAAAGGGCAGACGCATTCATTAATAAAGTCATGATTTCTGTGCAGCAAATTACATTTGGACTGGATGAGACAGGGTTTGAACCAGGAACATTCTGACTGCTAGGTAGTCACTATCAACTGAGCCATTGAAACCACAGTTGGGCTTGAGAGAAAGGAGCCCATGGACAGCTTTTTTTTTTATGAAGCCATGCCCTCTACAATATTCATTGGCTCATGGAGGCTTCATTTTTTCACGTACAAACTTCTCTTCAGCTGGGATTTTTGATAATGGCCCATAGATTGTGTTTAGAATGTTTCACGCAAATTGCTCAAAATTCCCAGGAGAAAAACAGGTTTAAGTGTTTTTCGAACTACTCAAAATGTAAAATCTAAGGGCGGAGCATAATGGTAAAAGTGAGCAGATGCACATGTGAGCTAAATTACATGTGTAATCAAGTTTCATGGCTGTAGGCCAAACAAGGCATGATTTATGCTTGTTCAAAGTTTACATTTTTTAACGATTGCTATAATAGCGCCCCCCTTTCGCCAATTGGAGTAAGCTTTGTTTCAGCGCTATTTGGCATGATCCTCTACCATACTGCAAAGTTTCATAAAAATATGACAATGCATTCATGTAGTTAGGGGCAGAAGAATAATTGTCACAAAAATGTAATATTCATTGGCCCCTGGAGGCTTAATTGTTTCACTTACAAACTGTTTTGTAGATATTGGTTCCAAATCTATAGAAAGTTTTGTGCAGATTGCTCAAAAATCTCAGCAGGAAATGTTCGTACCATAGTGCCACCCTTTGGCCAATGGTTGTGAGTTTCATTTCTCTGTAGTTTTTCATGACCCACTACTACCACCACACTGCTGAGTTTCGTAAAAAAAACGACTGCACGGTTTGTCCTGGAGCGGCGGAAGAATAAAACCTACACACCGTGCTTGGCCCCCTAATAATAATAATAATGTTTAGACCTAGTGGCCTTAATCAGAGCTGTGATGAAGGCCAAAATAAATTGGTGAAATTAGAACTACTACACAACTCCTGAACATCTGTTGGATATTCAATGTTGGGAAGGTCCATCGTTTCAAAGATCTAACTACAGACTCACACTTTGAGTGAACATTCACACCTAATGATGTTTGTGTGTTCATACACACAATAGTCTTAGTTTACACCAAATGGAATTAATATTTCTAGTCAATATTATAAACATGAGCAAATAGTGTAGTTTTTTTGTGCATATTTTCATCAATATAATTAGAGGTAGTAACATCAGGATGACAAAATGTTTACACGGATTCACTGTGTGGAGGTGTGTCCATAGTTCTGTCTGTCTCCCTCAGTGGAAGAGTGGAGTCTGTGTTCTGTTCATCCTCTACAACATCATAAACAGTGGATGCATTGACTATAGAGACTTAAGTGCCATTCACACTGAGACGGGCCGAAAATGGAAAATTCTGTAACCATGTAGGCATTTTTGAGTAAAAGTTGGCATCCAGCATTTTTTCAAAGTTCAATGTGTCCCCAATAAGAATCCACCGGATGCCAGTGAAATAAGGGTCCCAGTTTTTTTTATTCCTCCGCCAAAGAAGATATGGTTTCACCACCACTTGTTTGTCTGAGCGTCTGTTTGTAAGCAGGATTATGGAAAAACTACTGCGCCAACTTTTATGAAACTTGGTGGAAGGGTGTAGCATGGGCTGATGATGAACCAAATTAACTTCCCATGCCCCTCGGCCATAAGGGGGTGGGGCAATGGGCGTGGTCAATCGCAAAAAGACACCCAACTCCCAAATGGCTTCACATAACGCCACAAAACTTTGTAGCAGGGATGGTCATCGCCTAAGAAAGAACGGATGCACTTTACACATCCACTGGCTAAAAGAGGGCACGGCAAATAGCTGTGGCCTATTGTTCAAAAGGTCAGCATTGGGGCTTGAATGGTCCCTTGAGCGCCCTGTGTAGACACTGCAAAACATTGCAAACAAAGACTTGGCTACCCAAGAAATTGAAGACGATCTGTTGGCAGCTCCACAGAAAGGGCAAGATCAGTTGGATGCCTTTGTGGAGGAGAGGCTGATGCCATCTGAGGAAAGAAGAGTTACGTTCAGGGACAAACTGACACGGAACAAGTATTTGACTTTAGCTTCACTGTATGAAGTGCGACAGTCAGACCCAAAAACTGGGAAGGCAAAAACTGTCAAGGCAGACAGAAACATCCTGCAGCTCCTCATTGCTGCATATGAAGCAGGACGCCCAGTCAATCTCGACAACATTATGACACATGAACTGTTTGTTGTACCTCTGTCCTTGGCAGGGGTGGATGGGCAGCTTCGTTCAGGTTCAAAGGCAATACTTGCTAAGATCTTGACTGCTGACATTCCATGTCCCAAGAACCTTAAAGACAGAGACCTACAGGATGAGCCAATGCTTGTCATTGATGGTCAAGCTCTGGTCATTGCCATTGGAAAGCCACAAGCAGCAAAGACTTTTGCAGACATCTTTGTTGAATCCGTTCTCCAAAGTGGGGCACAGTTCCAGCGAATTGATGTCCTCTTCGATCGCTACCACAAGCACTCAATCAAAAGTGGAACACGGAAACGCCGTGGAAGAGGCTCCGTGGCAATCAGGAGACCAGTTACGAGCAGAGATTTACCACTTCCTGCAAAGTGGGAGAACTTCATTGCTCACCAGGACAACAAAGCAGACCTTGCTCGCTTTATCTCACAACAGCTGATTCTGAGAGCACCAGCCAACAAGACCATAGTTGCTGCAGGTGGCTTCAGTGATGAAGAGAGGGTTGAAGCTTCTGACCCAACCCTTGACACTGATAGCTTTGAAGCTAAACATGAAGAAGCAGACACAAGGATTATTCTTCACTGCATCAAAAGCAGTGCTGCGACCATTGTCGTCTCTGCAAGAGACACAGGCGTCTTGATACTGCTGATCGCCTATTTCCACATGATGCCGTGCGAAAAAATCTGGATGAAAGCCGGGACAGCAAAGGAAAGAAAGTACTTCCCAGTTCATGAAATAGTGGAAAAGCTGCAGATGGAAGAACAGGTCCTCAACCTGCTTCCAGGTTTCCACGCTCTGACTGGGAGTGACTCAACCTCATACATTGCAGGACATACAAAGAAGACATGCTGGAATGTGTTTGTAGAGCATAACCATCTGCTTAAGGGGCTTGGCCAAGGTCCAGAACTTACTGACTAAACCATTCAGGATGCAGAAGTTCTTTTCTGCAGATTGTATGGTGCAAAGAATGCAGACAATATCAATGAAGTTCGGTCAAGCATGTTCATTAAGGGCATGACAATAGAGAGACTACCACCAACCAAAGATTCTCTCTACTTTCATATTCAGCGTTCACACTTCCAGACTTTGGTCTGGCGGCAGGCCCACTTGCAGCACCCAGTTCTGCCACCCCCCGAAACGATGGGATGGAAGATGGAGGACAATTTGCTTGTTCCTCAACTTATGTCGCTGCCTCCAGTTCCACACGCTTGTGAGGAGCTAACTACCTGTGGCTGCACCACTGGATGCAAGACAGCCCGATGCGGCTGCAAACCTAACCCATGTACTGCATCTTGCAAGTGCAGACACTCAAGTGATACCTGTATGAATAACTAATTTGTGGAATGTTTTGTTTTTTGCAACTTGTTTGGAAATATTGTTGCTTGTTTTTCGCTGTGTATTGACAGTCTATGTGTCCCTTTCAATTTTGTTTTAATTATTATATTATTATTATTTAAATGCTTTAATAACCTATGAATCAAAAGTTTAGTTTCAATAGATCTGTACCATGTACATTTTTTGTTTTTGCTTTTGATGGATTCAATAAATGGATCAAAAACATTTCAGAGTGTGTTTTTTATTACATTTTCTAATTCATCACCTATCATCACCTAATTCATCATCATCATCATAATCATCATCACCATCATCATTTATGACTTAACCTTTACAGCTTGTTTTAAAACAGAAATGCATTCAGCACCCAAAAACTGTACAGAAACAACACATCAAATACTTCAGATCCCTATCACCTTTTATGGAGATTTGTCAATTTTTGGTATATTTCCTAGTTTTGGACTATCTCATAATTCATGCAAATGAAGAAAATATGTATTAATGACAATAGATGGCTTTCTAGACATTAAAACATAGACTTAGATTCGAGAGCTAAACTTTTAGGACTAAAAGAGAAAAACAAATTGTAATGTCCTGGCTTTTACCAAATTCTTGCATAATTTATGCTAATAAGGAAAGGTAGCATGATTGCACCATGGTAATAGATGGATTTCTGGACATCATAAACATGGACTTAAACTCTTAGATTACCTTTATAAGTTAATTAAAAGCTAAATTATAGCCTTTTCCCAGTTTTTGGCATGCAATTAAGTTGCTCATTATGCAAATTTCGCGATATTTATGCCTAAACCGAGACTTTTACAGCACGGCATCCGGCAGAAATGGATTCAGCGCCTTAAAATCATATAGAAACAACTCACTTAGTACTTTTACTCAAAAATGCCTACCACATTGTTTTCCAGGGGGAATTTTCCATTTTCGGCCCTGTCTGCTCACCATTGTATTTTTTTTATAGTCAGTGTGAACTCTGCATGCCATCCACTTGACATAGAACAATTTTAAAAACTCTATTTTTTATAGTTATAGATATAGTGCTTAGTGTGAATGGCCCTTAAGAAAGGCAATACATACAGTACTATTAGTTGGATGAACTTTACTATACTTTTGTACAGTTTTTAATTCATGTTGATTATTAACATCCTAGAGGAATTGGTTTTCTACCAGTTTATTTATGCCAATTCCAAATATCCTCTACACTTGTGTACTTACTTACTACACTTGTGTTGTCCTTGTCACCGCAGACACCTACTGTAAGTCATGTAGGAGTGTGCAGTCAAAAGCATGTCTCCCCCTGAACAGGCACCCCAACCAACCTGTGATCACTCTCCCCACCCGGCTTACCACCTACAAACATTGTGTTTGTTGGAGCATCCAGCACAAACTGAAAACCCATGGTGGTGGTGAGGACCTTTACTCCTGCACCACCCAGACACATTCCTAGATTAACTCTATAAACGCCATTGACTCGAAAACGCGTCAATAACTACTTAATCCACCCACGCCATTGACGCGTTTGACGCGTTGGATTTGCGTTCATTGTTTAATCTCTGATCGCGCTATGCTGCTTAAAATTCAATGTTATTCTCGAGTTCCACTTACTTCACCCATATCTGCATCCGGTTTCATGTCCTGGGTTCCGTTTCCGGTTTTTGATTATTTTCCCCCGGTCATTTCGTCCAAAATAGGTAAACAAACGGTTTTTCACACGGTATGACGGACAAACGGACAGTTTCTCTTCTATAATCTATGGTCTGGGTGACGATCGGTCATCGCCGTCGTGTATCACAACGTAATTCTGACGATCAAAACAATCTGGGCGGACGTCACATCCGTTTTCATGGTTTTCCCTGTCTAATGGCTCAAGAAGGGTGAGAGAGACACCAGGAGCTGATCAAGCTATCATGTGCTGCTCTCTGGTGGCGGATTTGTGCGGCGTCTTTAAAAAACATTCTGATCAATTATTTTCATGAAAATTTCCAAAATATAAAAATAAAAAAAACACGAAAATTGCTGGCAATGGGGGAGTACTTTATGAAAATACTCTGGCAGTCAAAGAGTTAACATCTATGTTCCATCTCCTCGTGACTAGTAGCTTGTCACCAGTGGCGTAACGGAGGGGCAGCAAGTGCTGCGGTGCGGGGGGGCCACCAGCAGGCGGGGCCCCGCCTGCGCTGATAAAAATATTTTTACAGCAAAAAAAAAGACAAAAGTTGATTTATATTGGTCAAATAGACCCGAATTAGACCCGAATTAGACCGAATTAGACCCGAATTAGACCCGAATTTTTTCGCGCGCGTGCGCTTCACATACAGTACATACAGTACTATTAGTTGGATGAACTTTACCATACTTTTGTACAGTTTTTAATTCATGTTGATTATTAACATCCTAGAGGAATTGGTTTTCTACCAGTTTATTTATGCCAATTCCAAATATCCTCTACACTTGTGTGCTTACTTACTACACTTGTGTTAGTGTGGGGGCAGAAGGTCGTGACCTATGACCCTGGCCTGCTAAACTAAATTGTATTAATAGAGAAGGTACTGGAAGAAGTGGACTTCCATTTCAGTTCCAGTCCATTTCCAGTTCCAGTTGATTTGTCAGTAAATCGAGATAAGCTGCCCACTCCTCTGCCCAGAAGTGGGTGTAAACCAAAAGAATACTATATGCCCAGAATGGGAGGTAAATCAGGCAGAGGAATCTCTCTACTGACAGCGAGCATCCCTACTGACAGCGTATGACGAACAAGGTCTACAGCTGAGCACAGCTGGGTGGCGCTTGATTAGGGGGCAACCAAGGAGCGCTCGTGGCCTAGTAACCTCAGGCCTATAAGAAACAACGGAGAAACCGCTAGAAAGAACTAGAAGAACACAAGGGAGGGGGAATGACTTGACAAATATAAGCAGGCAAACAACAGGTGGTGTTCGACACTGTGGTCCCATGTGGGACACAGTGGAGAGATAACAAATATTTGTATGATGAGAGGATTACGGGTGATGCCCAGTGATGACGATGGTGCCCAGATATATTAGTAAGATAGACGGAAAAGGGACAGAGAGATTGGGGAGCCCTGAGAGTCAACATCGTTTGCTGTAACTGCTTAAGCTGTGCTGTACTTATGCTGTAATAAACCACTTATATTGATATAACTAACTTCAAGTTTGATAGTGCTTCATTCTACCAATCCATCACTGGGAAGACTTAAAGATCCCAAGGTACTACACCCACAAAGATTGGCGTCACGAAAACGGGAGTTTAATAAAGCGTTTCGTGAATTTTGACCGACGCCTCGCGCGGCGCAGCTGCAGCGGCCGGAGGACCGGGCCAATCTCGCGCTTCGCCTGTCGACAGAACTCAAGGTGGCCACCAGAGAAAAGGTAATAAAACTCGAGCCATTGATTCAGTGCCTTTTTGTGGAGTTCTCTCGCTGGGGGGAGACGGAGGGGTCCCGGCCCGGGGCTGTGGGGCGCTGGGCGGGGAGGAGGAAAAAACAGCGAAACTATAAATAAAAGAATTTGTGCTGGGAATAGTACCAAAAAAAAAAAAAAAAAAAAAAATACAAATAAATGTAGTTATTAGCGGATTGGAAGGTGAATGAATGCACGATTAAGCTTAATAATACTAACCAAGCAAAACAAGCATGTCTAAAATTCTCAGCGTGAAAAGCATTGCAAAGCAAAATTTTATTTGACCACAATTTGGAAAACAAGGTCGAGAGAAGAACCGGTTCAAGAGATAATTATAAGAGTTTGCAGTAAACTGTGTGCAGAGATATTGCGCAGATTTATACAAACAAAACAGAGAGAGGAAAAAGTCTGAAGAGATAAAAAAAAAAAAAAAAAAAAAAAATTACAGACGCATGAAAAGCTACAATATAGAGATTTAAAAGAGAACAGACTAAGAGAGAGAAAAAGTCTGAAGAGATAAAAAAATGACAGACGCATGAACAGTTGCAAAACAGATATTTAAAAGAGAGAGAAAAAAGAAAAGTCTGAAAATAATACAGCCAGCAGGCTGCGTAAGAGATTAAGCTGTATTCAGATAATTAAAGAGGTAAAAAGGCCAAGAGAACCAGTAACGTTACACAGAAAAAGAAATGAATGGTGAGCTCACATGTGATAATTTAGGAACATTTAAAGAGTAGAAAGCAATTATATAAATCA
The DNA here is from genome assembly GCF_963280865.1 of Gymnoscopelus braueri. NCBI lineage: Eukaryota > Metazoa > Chordata > Actinopteri > Myctophiformes > Myctophidae > Gymnoscopelus > Gymnoscopelus braueri. The sequence continues at coordinate 12,609,371 of NC_137613.1, forward strand.
GCCGACGGGCTGAGAGTCAAGGTATTTATATAAGGAGATGTCATTTATGTCATGTACATAAAAAAAAAAATGTAGCTACACAGAGAATAAAATAATAATAATAATAATAATATATACTGTATAATCAAATTATTTAGAGCGCATAAAGTCATGACAAACCTGGAGAATTTAGACAGTGGAAATAAGAGAGCAATGGAAGTGTGTGGAGTACATGGCTGGTTTAATCACAGGTTGAGATAACTAGGTGCAATATTGGTGAGTGTGATGACCGTGGATTTGAAAGAGTGCATGATGGCTTAAATAGGACAATTTTACAGTGAGTGAATGAAGTATTTAGAATGCATAGAAATAGAGTTATTTGGAGGGCGTGCAGTGTGGATTTGAAAGAGTGCATGATGGCTTAAATAGGACAATTTTACAGTGAGTGAATGAAGTATTTAGAATGCATAGAAATAGAGTTATTTGGAGGGCGTGCAGTGTGGATTTGAAAGAGTGCATGATGGCTTAAATAGGACAATTTTACAGTGAGTGAATGAAGTATTTAGAATGCATAGAAATAGAGTTATTTGGAGGGCGTGCAGTGTGGATTTGAAAGAGTGCATGATGGCTTAAATAGGACAATTTTACAGTGAGTGAATGAAGTATTTAGAATGCATAGAAATAGAGTTATTTGGAGGGCGTGCAGTGTGGATTTGAAAGAGTGCATGATGGCTTAAATAGGACAATTTTACAGTGAGTGAATGAAGTATTTAGAATGCATAGAAATAGAGTTATTTGGAGGGCGTGCAGTGTGGATTTGAAAGAGTGCATGATGGCTTAAATAGGACAATTTTACAGTGAGTGAATGAAGTATTTAGAATGCATAGAAATAGAGTTATTTGGAGGGCGTGCAGTGTGGATTTGAAAGAGCGCATGATGGCTTAAATGGGACAATTTTACAGTGAGTGAATGAAGTATTTAGAATGCATAGAAACAGAGTTATTTGGATGGCGTGCAGTGTGGATTTGAAAGAGAATACAGAAAATCGATCGGAAAAAGGTTAAATAAATGCAATAAATGTACTAATAAAAAGCCTAAAGCCTAAAATAACCTAGCACAAAGAGAGGATAATTAAATGAAAAAGCATGTTTTAAAGTGGACTAATTAAATGAAAAAAGAATGCAGTTTGGAACATTTGAACGCGGTAATTTAAAATAAACAAATTATGCGTCCCCAAGCCTGGATGACAACCTAACTTTTTGATTTACGAGTTAGTTTGGAGCTTAGAGAGAGAGAGAGGAAAAATGGGAGAGCCAGCTTCACTGTGAATAGAAGGGGGATCCAACGCTAAGGAGGCGCCCCCACCCGTGCTGGCCTCTCTGCCTATCGTGGCTCTCTCTCTGTGAAGCCTGGATGACAACCTAACTTGATTTACGAGTTAGGTTGGAGCTTAGAGAGAGAGAGAGGAAAAATGGGAGAGCCAGCTTCACTGTGAATAGAAGGGGGATCCAATGTTAAGGAGGCGCCCCCACCCGTGCTAACCTCTGCCTCTCGTAGCGCTCTCTCTGTGTCTATATAGGCCCCTGTAATAGAACAGCGTATCTGTATTCTGCTAAAACAATACATTTCGTCCAACATTTTTTGACGTTAAAATAATGTGTGGATTGCGTGAACATTTTAAAACTTTGTAAAGTATTAGATTTAAGGGTTTCTGAAAATCTAGAAGAATATTTCTTTTTTGAAATCTACCTCAGGTCTACCTCAAACATCACAAATGCTGCTGTATTTGCACAGACACACACACACACACACACACACACACACACACACACACACACACACACACACAAGCAACCACATTGGTTCCATAAACAATTTATACAAGAACATTTATCAATACAGCTACCTCAAAAGAATATATCACAACGCTGCTAAGGAACCTTTGTGATATAAAGAGAGACGGGTGACGGTGTGGTTGACGTTGTGGTTTGAAAGTGTATTAATGTTGTGTTGTAAATGTTATAACCCCTACAGAAGGAGAGGCAGTCAGCAGAGAGGCTGACTAGGGGCGATAGAAGAGAGACTAAGGGAAGACAAAACAGGTGACGGTGTGTTTTAACGTTGTGTGTGAAAGTGTAGTAACGTTGTGTTATGAATGATGATCCCATGTACAGAGATACAGAGAGATACAGAGATACTCTGAGAGATACAGAGATACAGAGATATACAGAGATATACAGAGATACTCTGAGAGATACAAAGAGATACAGAGATACAGAGATATACAGAGATATACAGAGATATACAGAGATACTCTGAGAGAGACAGAGAGATACAGAGAGATACAGAGATACAGAGATATACAGAGATATACAGAGATATACAGAGATATACAGAGATACTCTGAGAGAGACAGAGAGATACTCTGAGAGATACAGAGATACAGAGATACAGAGATATACAGAGATATACAGAGATATACAGAGATACTCTGAGAGATACAAAGAGATACAGAGATACAGAGATATACAGAGATATACAGAGATACTCTGAGAGAGACAGAGAGATACAGAGAGATACAGAGATACAGAGATACAGAGATATACAGAGATATACAGAGATACTCTGAGAGATACAGAGATACAGAGATACAGAGATATACAGAGATACTCTGAGAGATACAAAGAGATACAGAGATACAGAGATATACAGAGAGATACAGAGAGATACAAAGAGATATACAGAGATATACAGAGATACAGAGAGATACAGAGAGATATACAGAGAGATATACAGAGATACAGAGAGATACAGAGATATACAGACAGATACAGAGATATACAGAGATATACAGAGAGATACAGAGAGATACAGAGAGATACACAGAGATACAGAGAGATACAGAGAGATACTCTGAGATATACAAAGAGATATACAAAGAGATACAGAGAGATACAGAGATACAGAGATACAGAGATATACAGAGATACTCTGAGAGATACAAAGAGATACAGAGATACAGAGATATACAGAGATATACAGAGATACTCTGAGAGAGACAGAGAGATACAGAGAGATACAGAGATACAGAGAGATACAGAGAGATACAGAGATATACAGAGATATACAGAGATATACAGAGATACTCTGAGAGATACAAAGAGATACAGAGATACAGAGATATACAGAGATATACAGAGATATACAGAGATACTCTGAGAGAGACAAAGAGATACAGAGAGATACAGAGATACAGAGATACAGAGATATACAGAGATATACAGAGATACTCTGAGAGATACAAAGAGATACAGAGATACAGAGATATACAGAGATATACAGAGATATACAGAGATACTCTGAGAGAGACAAAGAGATACAGAGAGATACAGAGAGATACAGAGATACAGAGATACAGAGATATACAGAGATATACAGAGATATACAGAGATACTCTGAGATATACAGAGAGAGATACAGAGAGATACAGAGAGATACAGAGATACAGAGATACAGAGATATACAGAGATATACAGAGATATACAGAGATACTCTGAGATATACAAAGAGATATACAAAGAGATAATAAGAGAGAGAGAGAGAGAGGTCCATAATTACTGTAGGTACAGTAAGAGAGAGAGAGAGAGGTCCATAGTTACTGTAGGTACAGTAAGAGAGAGGTCCATAGTTACTGTAGGTACAGTAAGAGAGAGGTCCATAATTACTGTAGGTACAGTAAGAGAGAGGTCCATAGTGTACTGTAGGTACAGTAAGAGAGAGGTCCATAATTACTGTAGGTACAGTAAGAGAGAGGTCCATAATGTACTGTAGGTACAGTAAGAGAGAGAGAGAGGTCCATAGTGTACTGTAGGTACAGTAAGAGAGAGGTCCATAATTACTGTAGGTACAGTAAGAGAGAGAGAGACACACAGAGAGAGAGAGAGAGAGAGACACACAAGAGAGAGAAAGACTCTATAAACGTCATTGACTCGAAAACGCGTCGACGCTTTAGACGCGTTGGACGCGCGTTCATTGTTTAATCTCTGATTGCGCTATAATGTTAAGTTATTTCAATCTTATTTTCGAGTTCCACTTGCTTCAACCACACCTGCATCCGATTTCATGACCTGGGTTCCGTTTCCGGTTTTTGATTTTTATCCCTGGTCATTTTCGTCCAGGAAAAAAAAAAAAAAAAAAAAACGTTTTTCACACGGTATAACAAACGAACGGACATGTTATCTGCTATAATCTATGGTCTGGGTGACGATCAGTCATCACTGTCGTGTATCACATCGTAATTTTGGCCGATTGGACAATCTGCCGATCACTCACCAATCAGTCACATCAGTTGTAATGTATTCACTGTTTGACTGTGTGTGTGGGGTGCGAGCTGACATGACAGCTCATTAAGCTATCATGTGCTGCTCTCTAGAGGCGGACTGGAGGCTCTAGAGAAAAAACCACTGAGGGAGTACCTTATGAAAATACTCTGGCAGTCAACGACTCTGGCAGTCAAATGAAAATACTCTGGCAGTCAACGACTCTGGCAGTCAAAGAGTTAAGACACACAAAGAGAGAGAGACACACAGACACAGAGCGTTCGAAATTTGGATGGTTTTAGAGAGAATTAATGAATTAAAGGTTACTTCCGTAACCATGGTTTATGAATTAAGAACGAGTGTTCACATACAGTCACTACCATCGAAATTTGGATGGTTTTAGAGAGAATTAATGAATTAAAGGTTACTTCCGTAACCATGGTTTATGAATTAAGAACGAGGGTTCACATACAGTCACTACCATCGAAATTTGGATGGTTTTAGAGAGAATTAATTAATTAAAGGTTACTTCCGTAACCATGGTTTATGAATTAAGAACGAGTGTTCACATACAGTCACTGCCATCGAAATTTGGATGGTTTTAGAGAGAATTAATGAATTAAAGGTTACTTCCGTAACCATGGTTTATGAATTAAGAACGAGTGTTCACATACAGTCACTACCATCGAAATTTGGATGGTTTTAGAGAGAATTAATGAATTAAAGGTTACTTCCGTAACCATGGTTTATGAATTAAGAACGAGTGTTCACATACAGTCACTACCATCGAAATTTGGATGGTTTTAGAGAGAATTAATGAATTAAAGGTTACTTCCGTAACCATGGTTTATGAATTAAGAACGAGTGTTCACATACAGTCACTGCCATCGAAATTTGGATGGTTTTAGAGAGAATTAATGAATTAAAGGTTACTTCCGTAACCATGGTTTATGAATTAAGAACGAGTGTTCACATACAGTCACTACCATCGAAATTTGGATGGTTTTAGAGAGAATTAATGAATTAAAGGTTACTTCCGTAACCATGGTTTATGAATTAAGAACGAGTGTTCACATACAGTCACTACCATCGAAATTTGGATGGTTTTAGAGAGAATTAATGAATTAAAGGTTACTTCCGTAACCATGGTTTTGTTAATTGAGAACGAGTGTTCACATACAGTCACTGCCATCGAAATTTGGATGGTTTAATGAACTAATCATGCAACTAATTAAAGGTCGGCTTTACGTATTCACGATTTTTTTCTCTTTTTGAATTTTATTTTATTTTAATTTTGTCTCATTTTATTTTTATCAGCAATATTTTGAGAGAGTAAATCATGAGGATAAGGAGGGAACAAGAATAATGACATTGTGAATGAGGGAACAAGAATAATGACATTGTGATCACTGAAGTCCACAGAAGTTCAAGAGAAAGTACAGCTAAAGAAACAGACAACTATAATTCCCACTACAGCTAAAGAACAATTCCCACTACAGCTAAAGAATAAATCCCACTACAGCTAAAGAACAGACAACTATAAATCCCACTACAGCTAAAGAACAGACAACTATAACTCCCACTACAGCTAAAGAACAGACAACTTTGGGCCTGCAATAGAAACAAGAGGAAGAGGAAGAGGGCTCACAAAAGGAGGATGAAAGACAAGTATGAAAGATGGAACAGCACTACAACATGAACAACAGACTAGCTCCCACTAAAGAACAGACAACTGTAAATCCTACTACAGCTAAAGAACAAACAACTATAACTCCCGCTACAGCTAAAGAACAGACAACTCTGAGCCCTGAAACAGAAACAAGAGGAAGAGGAAGAGGGCTCACAAGAGGAGGATCTGGACCAAAACAAGGGGTTGGAAGAGGAGTGACATGCGCGAGCTGCGGCTACTGGAGGGAGACCGAGCCACAGAAAAGGCTGTTTGAATGCTGGGGATGTGGACAATGTGGCCACCGGAGGGCCGATTGCCGAACTAATCCCTGGAGGGAGACCGAGCCACAGAAAAGGCAGTTTGAATGCTTTGGATGTGGACAATGTGGCCACCGGAGGGCCGATTGCCGAACTAATCCCTGGAGGGAGACCGAGCCACAGAAAAGGCAGTTTGAATGCTGGGGATGTGGACAAAGTGGCCACCGGAGGGCCGATTGCCGAACTAATCCCTGGAGGGAGCGCCAGCCACAGAAAGGCAACAGAATCCCCCACGAAATTAAAGAAAGGTCAGTGGGCCAGAGAACGGCTGAGGATATACTGACAGAAGAATACCCAATGTTGCAAAAAGAATTGCAGGAGACTGAAGCAAGATTGATGGAGCTTGAAGCAAAAACAAGAAAACTGACCCAGATGCGAATCCAGATGGCGAAAAACGAATAAGAAGCAAGGAAGTTTGAAGTAACAGAAGGGACCAAAAAGGAGGAGGACAAGAAACCTGCGTATAGAAGAGAGGAGGATAGGAAGAGACAATACAAGAAAGTAATTATGAACATTTTTCGTTGGTTTACAAGAAATTACTTATGAACATTTTTCGTTATAGGTAAACCAACCCCAAGACAAGGAAGACCAACAAGAGTCAAGACAAAGGGCAAAAATCACCACAAAACAAAGTCATGAGGGCGGCCGATGATAACGAAGACTCAGTACCAGAAAATGATGCAACGCTACAAGGGAGTGACGTAACATGGCAGGATGAAGAGGAAGGAGAAGAAAGAAGAGCGGGGGTGATGGTATTGGGAGACCGTCAGGAATTCCCACAAAATCTGAATGAAGAGATTCTGCCACCAAACAGAAGTGTGAAAAACATAGCGGAGATGGAACAACGGGACCACCAAAAAGATCATCCAACAAAAGAGGAAGAAAGAGAGAGGAGGCAAAAAGAGTGGTACACAGGCTTGGACGGGCTGACCATGGGAGGTTTTGACATTACCGAATATGTCACCAAGGGAAGGTTTATGGGGCCGGGGCCTGGACTCCTCTCTGACCAAAAAGAAGGACCCAAGGTAATAAATTTAACAGCGATAGAAGATGCAAACTGCTTACAATGCCCAGAGATAATAACTGAAGTGAACTTCCTGCAATATGTACAAGATCCCCATGGCTGGGGAGGAGTCTGGTTTTATGTACCAGAAGAAGAGGTGCTGAGCAGAAGAAAAGGCAAAGGGAAGAGTGCCAAGCTAAGAATGAGAGAAGAGGGAAGAGTAGTGGTGGAGCAGCGTGGAAGGGAAGGATCAGGAGAAGAAATCCAGGAACATTTCAGCATCCTGACGGGATATGCACGGGTCACAATGTATCCATGTCCAGAAGACACATTCACCGCCACGATGGCATTCCACCTGTTCCAACAACATGTGATCATGAGTTGGAAGGAAGGACCAGGAGGAGGAAGAGAAACTCTGGACCCCAGAGCGTTCGGAGGAACATACAATTATCGATGGCTGGAATGTGTGATACCAATACAGGTGATGGTCCAGAAGAGCGATCAATATGAAGAAGACATGCTATCTTCAAGTTGCCTCGGAGGAGGGCTAAGTACCCTCACAGGAGACTCGAGGAAACTCAAACGACTGCTGCACGTAATTGGAACAGACATAGAAACAACAAAGATAAACCTGCATATGCTGGCCACACGACACAGAGACCAAGGCAACAAACGACGCACTTGTCAATGGGTGTTGGAACAATTCAACCCGGGAAAACCATCATGGGATAGAAGAGAGGGCCTAAAGGAAGCCTCAGAGGAGCAAGCTCCAGAAGAAGGGAACCTCACAACACCTGAAGTCACATTACCACCGCAACAACCAAACCCAGACGAACCGCCAGAGGAAGGTGAGCGACAAAACCCAGAGGAACCGCCAGAGGAAGGTGAGCGACAAAACCCAGAGGAACCGCCAGAGGAAGGTGAGCGACAAAACCCAGGGGAAGCTTGGGTTTGTCAAGAAGATTGTCACCAGGGGGACCCAACGACACCTGAAACCACACCACCCCAGACAGAACAGGGACCATACTCACCCAGGGAGGAGGAAAACATGGAGGAAAACATGGAGGAAGAAAAACGGGAGGAGGAGAAGATGGAGGAAGAAAAACTGGAGCAGAGGATCTTAAAGATACAGCGCTTACGCAAGGAATTGCAAAACTACCCTGCAAGCACTGAACCAGCAAGCGAACCAGCAAATAGCTCAGCCAAGAAACAAGGTGAAAAAAGGAAAAGGCAGACTGACAAAGAAGATGCACTGTTCAATTACTGCCTAGAAGCAAAACAAAAGAGCCAGGATCCAGGAACCAACCAGAAGCACATTGAGATGGCAGAAATAAACTATGTGAATTACCAGGGAAGAAAGATATGGTATCCAAGAGCATCAGACACTTCCACGGATGAGGAGGATCCAGAAGAAGAGCCTACCAAGTCCAAAGAAGAAGAGCCTACCACAGAAGAAGAGCCTACCATGTACAAAGAAGAAGAACCTACCACCGAAGAAGAGCCTACCACAGAAGAAGAGCCTACCATGTACAAGGAAGAGGAGCCTACCACGTCCAAAGAAGAAGAGTATACTACGTCCAAAGAAGAGGTGCCACCAGAGGGACCAACCAACAGCCCAGGGAGCAGTCAAGGAGAAAGCAACAGACGCAATGACACTACCGAGGGAAGAACAATCGATGAGGCTCCAGATAAGCAATCATCAATGACCAGTGTTCCAGAGCATCCAACCACGTCCCAGGTGCCAGGGAGAGGGAGAGACGGAAGCAGAACCAGAAGAACCAGAAGGGCCAGAGACCACAAGGACAGGACAAGCAGAACCAGAGGGACCCGCAACGACCAGGAGACAGGAGAGACCAAAAGAGAGGCCAGAGAGGACAGCGAACACAACGAAAGCAATTAAAAAGGGTAAGAACCCAAAATCAACCTGCATCAGATACATATAACACATATAAACTGGTACAACAGCTACATGTACTGGTATTATAAGAATGATAAAATGATTCTTTCTAAGCATAGGGGATTCCCAACCTCAGACGGCTTGGTCGGCTGGGGTCTTCGGGGATTACGTTTGTTGTTTTGTTTGTTATTTTAGTTTGTTTTTTGTGGAGACAGGCTGGGCGAGACTGTACGCAGTCTGAGCCAGTAAGGACTCTGAAGACAGTTTAGGGAGATATTAGAGGAAGAATCAATATATAATCCCAAAAGGTGATCATAATGTGTATATGTGTATGTTATAGAAAAAGAAAAGAGAAAAAGAAAAAAGAGTGATATATATATATTACTAAGACATGCATTTCCTCTCTTTTATGTCCATAATGACGGAGTTCCGGCTGGGGAAACATCTTCCGAACTCCGCACATGTATTTCCTCGGCGTTCTGGCTGGAAAACAACTTCCGTACCGCCGCAGTAGAAATGGACAACTATACTTGGCTGTGTATTTCTAGGCACAGCACAAGTGGACTTGGATACTGGACAGTTAAGTGTCACGTGTCCGTGACAGAGGAAGGGATGATTGAGGGGTACGATCGGTACCAGGAAGAACTGTCACATCGAAGGTTTTCTGAACTATCGCTTTTGCACTATGGGACGGAGTACGGAAGACAAATATTAGATGAAGGACGCGGGAAGCTTTGTTATAAGAAAAGAATACGCAGAATTGCAGTATATTACATTCCATTTGGTATATTACATTCCAAATGTCATTTATTACATTCCATTTTGTTATTACATTCCAAATGTCATTTATTATTTCAGTTTATTATATTACATTCCATTTGTTATGACTAGTTTATTACAAGTCATTTATTATTACAGTTATACAAGTCATTTATTATTACAGCAGCAGTTATACAAGTCATTTATTATTACAGTTATTATTAAAGTAGAGTAACAGTTATTATTAAAGTAGAGTACTTTATTACTTTATTAGAGTAATAAGAGTAGAGTAAATAGTAAAGTAGAGTAGAGTAAACAAGTAGAGTGGTTCATTTACAAAAGTACAGTGAGAGGACAATCGTGTATTACTTTTACTTAAGAGTATTTACAAGTGCATCATACCAAAACGACCAAAAGTGCATCATACCAAAACGAGTTAAAAGTTAAGAGTAATTGACTAGTCTCACATTATAGCCTATAAAACATGAATGTTGAGTGCATTATGTTGAGTGCATTATAGAGTGTTTGAGTGCATTATAAGAATGTTTGACTGCACATTATGCACTTTATGAAGTGAAAGCCATACTTAGCCATACTTATCTCATAGACAACCCGACCTGGCAATCCCGACCTGGCAGAGATAGACAAATTATTGTCTAGAGGAAGGATTATGTGGGGGCAGAAGGTCGTGACCTATGACCCTGGCCTGCTAAACTAAATTGTATTAATAGAGAAGGTACTGGAAGAAGTGGACTTCCATTTCAGTTCCAGTCCATTTCCAGTTCCAGTTGATTTGTCAGTAAATCGAGATAAGCTGCCCACTCCTCTGCCCAGAAGTGGGTGTAAACCAAAAGAATACTATATGCCCAGAATGGGAGGTAAATCAGGCAGAGGAATCTCTCTACTGACAGCGAGCATCCCTACTGACAGCGTATGACGAACAAGGTCTACAGCTGAGCACAGCTGGGTGGCGCTTGATTAGGGGGCAACCAAGGAGCGCTCGTGGCCTAGTAACCTCAGGCCTATAAGAAACAACGGAGAAACCGCTAGAAAGAACTAGAAGAACACAAGGGAGGGGGAATGACTTGACAAATATAAGCAGGCAAACAACAGGTGGTGTTCGACACTGTGGTCCCATGTGGGACACAGTGGAGAGATAACAAATATTTGTATGATGAGAGGATTACGGGTGATGCCCAGTGATGACGATGGTGCCCAGATATATTAGTAAGATAGACGGAAAAGGGACAGAGAGATTGGGGAGCCCTGAGAGTCAACATCGTTTGCTGTAACTGCTTAACCCTCTAAGACCCAGTGATCCCTTTTGGAAACAATTATATTTCATAAAGAAAGATGTTTAAATCTTTTTTTTTTCTGTTATTTTTTCACCTCTAAATGCTCATTGGGTCCTATTGTTTAGTCTTACAATGCCATTGGCCAGGATATTTGCATATAAATACCCCCCACAGAGCGGGGAATCATCACAACTTGAAAAATCTCTGTTGGAACAGCATCTCTTTTTTCTCTGGAAGATATTCCTCACAAAAACGTAAGTAATATGCCTGTAATATTTGTTTTGGTGAACATTACAATGTCTAGAACATGTACATATGTTATTATTGTGAAATATATGTCCCAAATTATAAATTAAAGCATGATTCATACTTGTGTCTTTTTGGAATCGTTGGGCCCTCTTGGTTGCAAAAAAATACAAGGGCAGGCCTAATGTCCACCTGCTACTGTTCAGCCTTATATATAGTTTTCACAATAGATTTAAACAGTTATATGTGTATTTCTCCCACTTTACATTACTATATATATATATATATATATATATATATATATATATATATATATATATATATATATATATATATATATATATATATATATATATATATATATATATATATATATATGAGAGAGAGAAACAGTGAGAGAGAGTAGGCTATATGTGCATTTTTACTTTAATTTCTAATTTCCAATGATATTTGTAACCATTGTTTTAACAGTCAGAACCATACAAGCTGGTTCCTTTGTTCATGTATGTTTAATTTGCTTTCAATACTTCAAGGACAGTGGGACCACTTTGGTACTTGTTGGGGGTTGTGGGGGTTGTTCATTATTATTCATTATTCATTCAAGGTGGCACGACCGCATCAGCCATCAGATGTTTGCAAAGACCAAGTTGGACACTTCCCAATGAAGACACAGAAAGGGCGCTGCAGGAGTACTGGTTGTTCAAGTTACACCAGTATGAGCTGCAACAAGTGTGATGTCCGCCTGTGCATTGCAGGAGAGAAAAACTGTTTCTGGGACTATCACAACTGAAAAGAAAGTGATTGGGGGTGCCTGTGTCATTTTGCAGAGCAGGTGTGAATTGTCAGGAATGTGCAGGGTCATATTGGGTGGAGATCAGTTTGCATCCTTTTATCAATGCAAATCAGTGAGTTGGCCAGACAGTATTGTGTGACCACTGACAATGGTTTAGGTTATTAGGTTTCTTTACTACATATATTGTACACATTTTTTTTTTCTTGTTCTTTTAATAAAATTGATTAAAAAATATGGCTTATTGGTGTTATTATTCATAATGTATACTGTTCTGAGGCCAAATATTATTCATAATTGATCTGAGGCCAAATAATAAACCATATAAATGAATCCTTAAGTTGTTTTAGTGAAGTAATTACACATTTGCCATGTTATCCTTAAAAATGGCCTATAGGAAATTTTGCTACCTGATGGACCCAACGTTTCCATATGGAAACATTTGCATAAAAACTTACCAAAACATAAAAAATAAAAAAACATTATATTTTCCTCTCCTAAGTACTCCTACAAGACCATCTGAAAGTTTTTTTTTTTTTTTTTGCAAGTAGAAATATATCCGGGTCTTACAGGGTTAAGCTGTGCTGTACTTATGCTGTAATAAACCACTTATATTGATATAACTAACTTCAAGTTTGATAGTGCTTCATTCTACCAATCCATCACTGGGAAGACTTAAAGATCCCAAGGTACTACACCCACATTAGTAAGTGTTAGTAACACTTGTGTTAGCTGCGCGCGCGTGCATGTATGTGGGCCTCACGTGAAACTCCCGCGGGGAGGCCCCGCGATTCTGCGTTACGCCACTGCTTGTCACCAAGGCAGGACAACTATTTATCAACATGCTAATGTCTAAAACACAGATAAAGAAAATCTGTTTCAACCTACTGACCAGGCTTTTGAGCTGATACATTCCTCAGGGTCTCTAATTCAGTCTTCAGATCACATATCTGCTGAGCTGTAATGACAGGTTGAAGATAATTTGAAGAAAGTAATTTGTAAAGAAGCGGTTGGTGTGTGTCAGAGGAAACACATGGTAGTCTACACCACCAGACCAACAGTGGGGGACTTGGCAGCAACAGGGAACACAAAGCACATTTGAGAATTAGCAATGACAAAACAACAAATAGCAAGAGAAAAATACTGTAGACAAATTCCACTGTCTCTAAACTCCATATATCAAGGTTATATGTTTTTCTTTATTCACTATGTTTAAACCTTGTGCACTAATTGCACTTAAATGTTTTGAGATTAACACGTTCTGTATAATGTTCCTTGCTAGACTATTTGTAAAAGCAGCATAGACTCACTATCTGGAGGTTCAGCCTTACTGCGTCTCCTCTTCCTCACTGATAGAGAGGAGTCTTCATCTGTGGTCTCTCCACCCACTGCAACACAACACAGACATCAATCAAACAGTCCAGGTGGATTACAAACAGAGTAGAGTGAAAGAGCTTTAGCCATGTACTGTAGCCACACAATCTGCACATATATATGCTCTAATCTGTGATGTCATGATGAGATGCTATGGTGTGGTTCTGACATCAAATTGAAAGACTTGCACTGTTTGACTATTCACTTTTATCATTTTTATAATCCAATTAAGGACATATATTTCATTTTACTGACCTGTCTTTTGGTCTGATTCAGTCCTCAGTTTCTCTAATTCAGTCTTCAGATCACAGATCTGCTGCGCTGCAATGTTGAAGACATACTTATTATATCAAATAGTATTCATTATTTAATGACAAAAATAATCAAGAGAGATGAAGTCTTTTTTTAATAATCCAGATAATTTCTCACCAAGTGGTTTGTTTTCAGTGATGACATCATCCCATTCCTTTTTCATCTTCTTCAGCTCTTCATCTTTCTGATTCAGTTGTTGGTCTTTTTCTGTCAGTAGTTTATTACTTTCATCCAATTCTTGGCCTTTTTCTGTCAGTACTTTATTACTTTCAACCAATTCTTGGCCATTTTCTGTCAGTAGTTTATTACTTTCATCCAATTCATGGCCTTTTTTTGTCAGTACTTTATTGCTTTCATCCAATTCTTGTCCTTTTTTTGAAAGTACTTTATTACTTTCATCCAATTCATGGCCTTTTTTTGCCAGTACTTTATTACTTTCATCCAATTTTTGGCCTTTTTCTGTCAGTACTTTATTACTTTCATCCAATTTTTGACCTTTTTTTGTCAGTACTTTATTACTGTCAACCAATTCTTGGCCTTTTTTTGTCAGTACTTTATTACTGTCAACCAATTCTTGGCCTTTTTTTGTCAGTACTTCATTACTTTCAACCAATTCTTGGCCCTTTTCTGTCAGTAGTCTATTACTTTTCTCCAGTTCTGTCCGTAGGACCTGCAGATCTACAAAACATATACGCTTAGATGAAACACACACATTGTAACTCTGTGTGTGCGTGTGTACGTGTGTGTGTGTGTGTGTGTGTGTGTGTGTGTGTGTGTATGTGTGTGTGTGTATTACTTGTGAGGGATAAACATCCAGACAAGTATAGTACAATGTGAGAAATTTACATTGTGAGGATCATTTTCCAGGTCCTCACAAGAGAGATGGTTGTTTTATGGTTAGAAAAGATTTTTTGAGAAAAGGCATACAATTAGGAAAAGATTATAGGTTGGGTTTAAGGTTAGGATTAGACATTAAGAGGTTAAATGTAGGGGTTAGGTTTTAAACTTAATCGCACATTGGTGTTGTGCACTGAAAATATCAAATCTACAAGCTCATGACGTGTCTGTAGATCTGATATTTTCGGCTTTACGGTTAAAAATGGCAACAAAGAAAATGGCATTCGTAAAATCACTGTCCTAAAACCTCTATTGTCCTCACAAGTATAGTAATACAAATGTGTGTGTGTGTGTCTGTGTCTGTGTGTGTGTGTGTGTGTGTGTGTGTGTGTGTGTGTGTGTGTGTGTGTGTGTGTGTGTGTGTGTGTGTGTGTGTGTGTGTGTGTGTTCATAACTGTGACTGCTTCATTGATAAATGTACATTATAATAAAGTTTAATATATAGTTTTCGTTAAGTCTATTGTTATCCTACTTACCAAACACATGAGCTGAATTCAGTCTTCTATTCTTCTGCTCTGCTGTCTCCTTGCTGAGATAAGCTTTAGCTTCAGCTTCAGCTTTAGCTACCTCTACATAAAGAGAGTTCAACTGTGTTTTAATAACAACTCTTCATCAAGTTATACTGACTGGATAATAAATACATTTAACATTAAATCAACTTCAGTCTTGAATACATGTACATGAAGAAGAAAAGGCATGCAAGAATCTGAACACATCAGATCTAAACAGACTTTGTATACCTATTGTAAATATTATTATATTATAGTATTATATACATTACTATTATGTAAATATAAGCTGAATTACTGATTTGTGTGAATAATTATGTCACTCTCCTCCCATGGGTCCTGGGCTGAGAGTTCAAGTTAACTCTACTAAATAAATAAATACAGAAGTGCCACAATGTTAATTTACATCTAATTGTAGGATGGGAAACGATTTAAGCAGCCATACCTGCCTGAGTCAAACTAATTGGAATCAGAGCTATAGGTGTAACTAAGGATAAATCAGTCATCTCCACAAACATTCAGAGAGCCACTGTCCAGACAGAAGTTATCATCTGCTCTCCCCTGTAACAGATGTTTAGTTTCCTTGTGGCTTTGTACCACAGTACAGTAAACACCAAAGGCATAGCCAGCATCATGTATCTCCGCGAAGGTATTCACAATATTGGAAGGGGTCATTGGGGCCAAAAAGCACTGTTTATTCACACTGGGTGAGTGGTTGAGATAATTTTTTTCTTGCAGACTTTCATTTTCTGTTAGATAATAACTGACTTCATAGATTTACGTGATATCTGATTACGCCTTTGACCTTTGAACTCTCTCTTGCAGGACAATTTAACCAATCCAGATCCCATTGGCCTTTTGATTCACTCCTACTCTCAGACGATGACTTTGTCAACTTTGTATCCAGTCAGATACATTTCTTCATAACACTAATGTCACACCAGGTGTTTCAGCCTATGAGAGATGTTTACATCTTCTATTAGAGGACAAATTATATCATACTCTGGTTTCTGAAACAATGCATTAAATGAACTGCTCTTATTACAAGGCTAGATAATGAATTCCTCCTCTCCAGATTTATATCTCTTAATTCCCAAGGTTATTTGATACACTGGTTGGTTGCATAACAATCAGAATCTATGTTATTAAAATGCAATCATACTCTATCTGAGTCAGTTATTCAGCTCATGCAAATAGTACAGTATGTCTCATCTAACTAACCTGCCTATAACACCTACCTGGTTCCTTTCATCCAGATACAAATGTCTACTATTTCTGCAGACTAAAGACACATTTTAGAGAGAGAACCCAATTTCAGAAGCAAATTTTACTATAGACATTAGTACAATGTAGAGCGGGTCAGATGATCAATGGTGTGGTAGGTGGGGCGTGGCAACAGACTTTTTGAATTGTCAGGACCAGGGAAGGGTGCATATCTGGTGCAGTGGTGAGATGGGTTGGATTACACTGAATATTGTCTATGGGTGTGTTGCAGGTGGATTCAATCATGGTCAATCAAATGATCACTTTTTATTACAGTCCATTGTGCATTTACACAGTGTTATGGAAGAAGACATTTCTCCCAAGAGCAAACTGATTTTAAAACATTAGCTTGGGGTTAGTGATGTCTGGTGATGACCCAAAGAGAAACTGTCAGTTTGTGTAATAATCTATCTAGTTGACCAATCAGTAAGACTTTTATGAAGGAGAAACCTATATGGATATATGCCTTCAATATTTAGCTGGACAAATCTTTGACCTTGTTGACACCAAAATTGCTGGATGCTGCTGATTTGCAAACCACACCCCCTACTGCACCTCTCCTCCCACACCAGTGTACAGTGAATCCCCAAAACACCAAATACAGGCAGTGGGTAAGAACTCTGAGCTACTGTAAAATGGGGAATGGTCAATTCATCTGAAGTCAGTGCAACTGTTGACAGTGCTCCTGCTCCAAAATAGAGCCTTAAAACACACCCTTACTCTATTAGAGTCATCAGCCTCTCTTCTAACTTTGAATTCTTGCTAACCTATTTCTTCAAAATCCACACTCTCTGTGGTTCCTGTTGTTCAGGCCACCTTTAGAATTTATAAACAACTTTGTAGACATTTCTGTATCAGACAATTCCACTGTAACAAACACACACAAGGTTATTACGATTATGCATGCACTTCATGGTATCACAACACCTCCAAGGCCTTAAAAACAAGGCTCCAAACATCCCAAAACAAATTAGTAAGGCTACTTCTTGGCCTCAATCACAAAACCCATCTAACCCTGCTCATTTTGCTAGGATTGGATGGCTTAGGGTTGAGGACAGAGTACAGCAACTTGCTATGGGCCTGGTCTTCAAGATACACCACAACATTGGGATCCCCCTGTATTTGTCAAAATACTTCCAAAATGTTAATGAAGTCCACGATCATAACACCAGAGGCAGCTCCACAAATCATGTTCAACCCAGATGTGGCTCAACAAAGGGAATGAACTCGTTCTCATGCTATTCATCAAAAATGTGGAATGCCCTACCAAAAGGAGTAAAGGAGTGTAAAACCCTACGCACTTTCAAAACCTACCCGCTACCCTCCCCCTTTTTTTTCTTCTCTTGTACATATTTTTCACTCTTCATACCAGTAACCTGTAAGCTGATTGTATGACGTTCTGTATAGTAGTGTGTATATCTGTCTGTCTCTTATATGTCATCATGATTTGTGTGCATGGGGATCTCATCTTAAACAAGCTCAGTGCTTAATGAGTCTTCCAGTTTAGTAGTAACCTGACTCAGCCAGATGAGGGGCTGTGAAACAAAATGTGTGTCGCAAGCTTCTTCCATTTGGCGAAGTCAGGTTAGTTTAGTAGACCTTGTATTGTGAATTTGTACTTCCATGTACTGTTGTTCTCATGTCTTACTAAATAAAGTACATCAATCTATCAATCAATCACTTCCACACCTGTGCCTTTTTCCACTGAGTAGCCACAGTATTTATTGCCTCACTCATGCCACCATTCTCTGCCTGCTGATCAGACCAGTTTAACTCTAGTCTAGCTCGCTTCAACCAAATTATTGTGGGGGGTCCCAAGATGATTAGCTTAATGTGCAACATTGTTTTCTCACTCAACAGTAAACAAACCAACATACAGTAGGCCTATAAGAGTATACAGGGTATCTGCACATTTCTAAAGTGACAATTTAAGGACTTTTTAAAAAAAAAATGTGCATTTATTGCTTTTGACCAGCACATACATGGGAATACAGTTGCCATAGGATTTTCTTCTTTTTTTTTCTTTTTTTCTTTTAAGACCTTTTTAATACCACTAAAATGAAAAGGGAGAAAAGACTGTTTGGCTACTGCGTGAAAAGTAATCAACAAACTATTCTATTAAACATAAAGGCCAAATGGTCAAATATTACCAAAGAAAGACGCAAACATTGTGGAAATAGCCGATCTACATGCTCACAACGCAAGGCATTGTGAGCTTGTAGATCAGCTATTTTCACAATATTTATCTGTTGAACCGAGTCAATTAAAATTGAATGCCTCAACTCCTACAATTCCAAGAGCTTGTCAGGGTGGGAGGTCCCCAGTTCAAATATAATTATTTTTGGGGGTCCCCAGTTCAAATATGATTATTTTGGGGGGTCCCCAGTTCTAGTATGATTATTTTGGGGGGTCGCGGCCTGAAAAGGCTGAGAACCACTGTTGTACAGTATATGGTATGCAGTAAGGTCTGCTACTGTTTCTGTTCATCTTTAGATAGTGTTTATCTGTAACATTTACAAACAGGTCAACTCTTCAACACATTAACACAACATGTAGATCAAATATGTGAAGTGATTAAATGTCAGCTTAACCACTTGAACCCCAGCATCCCTATTCTGAGGGGAAAGTTTGTGAAAAATAGCTGATCTACAAGCTCACAACGCATCGCGATGCGTTGTGAGCTTGTAGATCAGCTATTTTTGCCAAAGAGATGAGTGTAGACTGGGAAAAAAGGGCGTACCTAGTACAGTTAAGAGGGTTTAAAATATCAATAAAGTAATTGTTTCTACGGTATGTATAGTTAAACCCTCCTCTGTTAAGATGATCAGTGGCGCGGGAAGGGGGGGGCTATGGGGGCTGCAGCCCCCCTGGTGATGGGAGCAGCCCCCCTGGTGATGGGAAGAAAAAAAAAAAAAAAAAAAAGAAAGTTTTATTTTATTTTATTTTTTATAATATATATATATTTTATGGATCATAGCAGTCTGTTACGGTCATGGATGAACTTCAACCTGGTGTTTACCTGGTTTCACATATTTTAATAGCTTTTTTATTTAATTTTTTTTGTGAGATATGACGAATATAGATTTCAATCTCGTCTAGCGAGACTTCTGTTTTTTTTGGGGGGGGGGGTTGCATAGTGTTCTGTCACTATGAACGTCAGATCTCATGAAAAAATAATAAACAAGCTATTAAAATATGCGATCTAGCGCAAGGCCTTTCCGCGCACGTTTTAAGCTGTGGTGGACCCGGGATGGAGTTATGAAATTTTTCTACTGTACCATTCATCCTACGATATCATAAAATCATAGAAAAGGTAAGAAAAACGTAGTCCAATATTCTCCTTTAAATTTGTATTCTGCTATGGTGAAAACTTGATGTCAATCTGAAAACATATTGGAGGCCATGAAGTAGAATTGATTTAATACTCACTGGTGTCTAGTTCACGTTCACATTCATCATTCATGAAAAGAGAAAACACATGGTTGGAATGGTTAGAAAACTGATACTTCACAAACAGAAATATTACTAATAATTAGCTAATTGTTAAGGAACCTGAAATATGGAATGCAGTAGAATGGGTTAAATTAATCGACTATCTCAATTATTTTACAAGTAATAGCTTGCTTCATTAATCATAATGATTCAGCATTCTAATTACAACATTCTAATTTCATTTGTGAAGTGACTAAATGTCAGCTTAGAGATACAATTCTACACTATAGTATATATTAAGAGTGAAACATTTTCATCTGCTATGACAGATTGGTTTGTAGTAAAATGATCAGTTGGGAAAAAAAGTGTTCAGTACTTGAATCAATATATTGTCTGATGTGTCATTTTAAGATTTATTTGGCTATTAAAAGATAGCAGATATACAAGCTCATAGCGCGGCACCGAGTGCTGCGGTATGAGCGCATGCAGCACTTGTGCAGGTGACCTGGGTTCAAATCTCAGGTAAGACATGAAAGTTACAGAGTGCAGCTTTAATGTATCCTTTAATATGATTGGATGACTTTGTCATCAATGAAGTCATCATCAGGTGCACACATGCTTGTATCATAAGCATGTGTGCGCACGCGTGTGCATGCACACACATGCACACGCGCACACGCACACATGTGTGTCGTCGTGGACACTGATAGTAACCATAGACTGTAACCCATGAAAAGATCTATTCTCCCCCTATCGGTTCACAACTCGGACGGCACTGATTCGACTAGCAGACCTTCGGCCGGTCGGCGCGAGGGCGCGCCTCCTCGGCCTCAAGCTCAGCTGAGTCGGCGCGCCTCCGTCATGGACAATAACTATTATCACGTGTGCGTGTGAACGCGTGTTCAGCGTTCCCCTAGCGTAGCTTCCTGCCTGGTTGCTATGTGGGGGGGAATAACAAAAGCCAAGTCGGCCTCGCATCAAAGCCCCGCCTCCTCCTCCTCCTCCTCCTCCTCCTCCTGGCGCCGCCTCGTATCAAAGCCCGCTTCGCGCCTCCTCCTCCTCCTCCTCCTCGCGCCGCCTCGTGTCAAAGCCCCGCCTCGCGCCTCCTCCTCCTCCTCCTCCTCGCGAGCCTCGCGTAAAAAACCCTGTTTCGAAAAGCCCCGCCTCGCGCCGAAGCCCCGCGCCTACAAGAGAGCGCTCCTCTTTCAATTTCCCTGGAATGCCAATTTCCCTGTGACATACTGTATATACATATCGTTGCTGTCAGGCAGAAACCTTGTATCTCCGTATTTGAACTCTTCTATTTGTTTGTTATTTCGTAACTGAATGCCTTACTGCATCATGCTTCAATGTCACACAACAATTGCAAATATAGCCGATCTACAAGCTCACAACGTGTCGCACCGTGACACGTTGTGAGCTTGCAGATCAGCTATTCTTGCAAATTCATTTTCTTTTTAAAGTGGTTAAGTTTGGGGTTACATAAATATTTGATGAAGAGTATTAACAATAGATTGTGACTAAATAATAACTACTTTAGAACACAGTCATGTTCTTTTTTTCCATTTCCTGAAAAGTAACAGTTTTTGACATACAAGGTTTCCACCTGACATCTACAATATCACGGTTAATGATAATTAACGATGTGAGTTTGTACATCGGCTATTTTTAATGAAGATTTGGTATAGAGGGGAAAAGTGGTCCAAGTACAGAAATGACTCAGGTCTGTTTCACTAAGTATAGAGGGTTTCATTGGTTAAGACTCCTTCAGTTTGTATTCTGCTATGGTGAAAACTTGATGTCAATCTGAAAACATATTGGAGGCCATGAAGTAGAATTGATTTAATACTCACGTCCCCCTAGTTCACGTTCACATTCATCTTTCATGTAAAGAGAAAACACATGGTTGGAATGGTTAGAAAACTGATACTTCACAAACAAAAAAGATTATTAATAATGAACAAATTGTTAAGGAACCTGAAATATGGAATGCAATAACAGAATGGGTTACATTAATCGACTATCTCAATTATTTTACAAAGTAATATCTTGCTTCATTATCATAATGATTCAGCATTCTAATTAGAACATTCTAATTTCATTTGTGAAGTGACTAAATGTCAGCTTAGAGATACAATTCTACAATATAGTATATATTAAGAGTGAACATTTTTCATCTGCTATGATAGATTGGTTTATAGTAAAGTTATCAGTTTCATAGTTTAAAGAAAAAGTGTTCAGTACTTGAATCAATCTATTGTCTGATGTCAAGATTATTTGCTATTCATGTAAACTGTTTCTGCAGTCCATGCCATTAATTATTAACCAGCCTTGTGGACACCAACTTGTCATATTTTTAATGTTTGCACAAAACATTCACCTCCACACTACTCAGGAATCAAGTTTATCCTCCATTTAATCTTCCTCAGTATGCCATCATTTATATCTGGTATTAACATGCATTCTGTATCTGTATATGTTAACCCTTTAAGACCGGGAACGCATCTGTGTCATTTTAAGATGGCTATTCAAAAATAGCAGATAAAAAGCTCATAGCGCGGCACCGAGTGCCGCGCTATGAGCTTGTAGATCTGCATTTTTTATTTATTTATCGTGAACATTAATTTGTGCAAATCTTTGAATATATATTTTTTAAGACAACATTTTTAACTCCGTTACAACTTCTGGGGATCCCTGGAACAAAATATTTTGAGGTGGGGGTCCACGGCCAAATACATATCATTTTGGGTGGTTCTTGACATGAAAAAGTTTGGGAACCACTGATATTTTAGCAACATACGTTCAAAGATTTGAAATAAAAATGTTTGCTTTAAAAACATAATATTCAAAGATTTGCACAAGCGTTTGAGAACCACTGATTATAGCAAGTTTTTTTTTTTTTTTTAACTGTTAGGATTTAGAAGAGACTTGTAGAATCCTCAGATGCAAAGATTTGAGTTAAAATGTTTGCTTTAAAAAATGTATAAAATATTTGCAAAAACAAATCATGATTTTTCAAAAAGTTGTCACTGTCAGATCTACAAGCTCATAGCGTAGCACTCGGTGCCGTGCTATGAGCTTGTATATCTGCTTTTTTAAATAGCCAAAGACATCTGAAAATGACACAGATGTTTTCCCGGTCTTAATGGGTTAACTCAGGTCTGTTTCACTAAGTATAGAGGGTTTAAATGGTTAAGACTCCTTCAGTTTGTATCAGGGTTGCATTGCTTATGGGACGGCCTTGCACGCCGTGCAGAACCTATATGAACAGGAGCACGCGCAGGCACATGCATACATTTAAAACAACTTTAAATTCACACCTCAACAAAGTTAACAAAGGATGCCGACAGCCAGTTGTCACACCAGCATTAATTAACAGAGGATTCACATAGGAATGAGTGTAGATGCATATAAATTGTTCATTGTGTGACCTGTTGGGTAGGTGTTAAGTGACGTGCGCGTTACGTCATTAAAGTAGAGTGCAACCACATACCAAATCAGCAATGCAACACTGGTTTGTATTCTGCTAGGTGAAAACTTGATGTCAATCTGAAAACATATTGGATGCCATGAAGTAGAATTGATTTAATACTCACATCATACATAGTTCACGTTCACATTCATCATTCATGAAAAGAGAAAACACATGGTTGGAATGGTTAGAAAACTGATACTTCACAAACAGAAGCATAGCTTGTGACTAAATAATAACTACATTAGATCCTTAAGAACACAGTCATGTTCTTTGTTTCTCCATTTCCTGTAAGGTAACAGTTTTGGACATACAAGGTTTCCACCTGACATCTACAATATCACGGTTAATGATAATTAACGATGTGAGTTTGTACATCGGCTATTTTTAATGAAGATATTTGATATAGAGGGGAAAAGTGGTCCAAGTACAGAGTTAACTCAGGTCTGTTTCACTAAGTATAGAGGGTTTCATTGGTTAAGACTCCTTCAGTTTGTATTCTGCTATGGTGAAAACTTGATATCAATCTGAAAACATATTGGAGGCCATGAAGTAGAATTGATTTAATACTCACCGAAGACTAGTTCACGTTCACATTCATCATTCATGAAAGAAAACACATGGTTTGAATGGTTAGAAAACGGATACTTCACAAACGGAAAGATTACTAATAATTAGCAAATTGTTAAGGAACCTGAAATATGGAATGCAATAATAGAATGAGTTAAATTAATCGACTATCTCAATTATTTTACAAAGTAATAGCTTGCTTCATTAATCATAATGATTCAGCATTCTAATTACAACATTCTAATTTCATTTGTGAAGTGACTAAATGTCAGCTTAGAGATACAATTCTACACTATAGTATATATTAAGAGTGAAACATTTTCATCTGGTATGACAGATTGGTTTATAGTAAAATGATCAGTTTCATATAAAATAAAATAAATTTGTTCAGTACTTGAATCAATCTATTGTCTGATGTCAAGAATATTTTCTATTCATGTCAACTGTTTCTGCAGTCCATGCCATTTATTATTAACCAGCCTTGTGGGCACCAACTTGTAATATTTTTAATGTTTGCACAAAACGTTCACCTCCACACTACTCAGGAATCAAGTTTATCCTCCATAATAATCATCTGATTCATTCATTTAATCCTCAGTATGATATCATTTATATCTGGTATTAACATGCATTCTGTATCTGTATATGTTAACCCTTTAAGACCGGGAACGCATCTCTGTCATTTTAAGATGCCTATTCAAAAATAGCAGATATACAAGCTCATAGTGTGGCACCGATTGCCGCGCTATGAGCTTGTAGATCTGCTATTTTTGAAAAACGCAAACATTTTTAACTCTGTTACAACTTCTGGGGGTCCCTGGAACAAAATATTTTGAGGTGGGGGTCCACGGCCAAATACATATCATTTTGGGTGGTCCTTGACATGAAAAAGTTTCGGAACCACTGATATTAGCAACATACGTTCAAAGATTTGAGATAAAAATGTTTGCTTTAAAAACATATTAAAAAAAAAAAATCACGAAAAATATATAAATATATTTATATAGAAATGGCAGATCTACAAGCTCATAGCGCGGCGATGAACTTGTATATCTGCTATTTTTGAATAGCCAAAGAAATCTGAAAGTGACACGAATGCGTTCCCGGTCTTAATGGGTTAAGGGAGAGCACATGTTAGTGTAATATGTAAACACATAGGATGGATTGTGATGATTGGAATGTAATCACATGTCAGACCACATCAGAAACTGCTCTGACACACAGAGTGATGTGAGTGGGACGTAATGAGTCCAAGAAAATATGTGTTCTTGTTCCTGAGGTCGTGTGTATGCATTTGTCTTTAACACTTTATTTAAAGTGTGTGGCTACAATAATTAGAATATGTTTTATTTGATGATCATTTGTGAGTCTAACTACCATTTATCTGGGTCTGGAAGATCCTATAGCACAGTGTCATACAAACATACATGAGAGATTAACATGATCACATTATTGTAGGATACATGGTTACATTCTGAGCTGAATCTATGTTCTGCCATGTAGACCTGTAAGCTACACTATGTAACTTTATTAGTGAATAAAATGTTATTTTGACCAATCTGTATGGTAGAGTATGTTAATACAATATAACTGGTGGTTATAAACACAATGGTGGTGGTTGTATTTGGTCTCCCTGCTCTTCCGTTGAGAAATGGTAAGGTCTGACCTACTGGTAGACAAGTGGTACTGCATGAAGGTCAAAATTAAATGATCATAAGTGATCATTATGTTTATCATCAAAATGCCTCAAATCACATCAGAGAAACCAATAAGCTATCAGAAAGTGACAATATGGAAAATAATGAAGACTTAGATTACAGTAAACACTTATAGCCATTATATGAAAGCACAGTGTAATTTATACATGGAGAGATAAACATGATTACATAATTATATATACATATCGTTGCTGTCGGGCAGAAACCTTGTATCTCCATATTTTAACTTTTATGTTTGATTATTATTTCGTAACTGAATGCCTTACTGCATCATACTACAATGTCACACAACAATTGCAAAAATAGCCGATATACAAGCTCACAACGTGTCACACCGTGACGTGTTGTGAGCTTGTAGATCGGCTATTCTTGCTAGTTTAAAACATTGTGAAAGTGTTTAAGTTTGGGGTTTTATACATATTTGATTATTAAGAGTATTAACAATAGCTTGTGACTAAATAATAACTACATTAGATCCTTTAGAACACAGTGTTCTTTTTTTTCCATTTCCTGAAAAGTAACAGTTTTGGACATACAAGGTTTCCACCTGACATCTACAATATCACGGTTAATTATGTACAGTGACAGTAGGTCACTTACATCCTAATCCCAAAGCAATCTCCTCCTCCTGTTCTCCATGTTTGACCTGACAGATGTAAACTCCTTTATCTCTCTCTCTGTAGTCTCTCATTATCAGAGACACATTGCCTTTCTGCAGATCCTGGATGTTCAGGGTCCATCTGCCCTCGTAGCCCCTCCCCTCTATCACCTGACCATTCTTATAAAGGTAAATACACTCTGACTCCTTAAACCACATGATTGTCATGGAAGACGCGCTGGTCTCAGGAGAGAGGTGACAGGGGAGGGTGACATTATGACCTTCAATAGCCCCAGTCCAGCCTTTAGTGACGAGTTTAAAGTCACCTGGAGTGAAGAAAATACACAGTTAGTGAAGAAAGAATTACTGTTCATTTAAAAATAACTATAATTAAGAAGACATGCAGTGATGTAACCAACACTTTACAATGACACCCCCCAACACACACATGTGCGTGCGTGCGTGCGTGCGTGTGTGTGTGTGTGTGTGTGTGTTCCTGTTTGCCTTCTATATTTTAACTAATTAATTTCCAAAAGGATTCAACAGGTTATAAGGTCAAAGCAGATCTTTGCTACAAGGAACATAAACATAATTATGATCAAGGCAGAGTTTTGCTTTATCTAATTAAACACTGAATAGGACTGAAATGATTAGAACATCTGATAAGCTTCTGTCTTGGTCTTTATGACTTGAACCAAGTTATGTTATAGTTACTAATGGAGCTCAGCACCTTCTCATATCCTCACTGTCTGACAGAAACCTTGTATGTCCAAGTAGTTATTATTCAGTCACAAGCTCTTGTTAATACTTTATCTTAACAAATCTACAAGTTCAGGTTGTGAGCTTGTAGATCAGCATTTTTTGCTACCTTTGTGTGACACTGTAGTATGATGAAGTAGGGCATTGATTTATGAAAAAACATAAAAAGTTTAAGTATAGAGATACAAGGTTTGTGACTCAACAGGGAGGATATATTAGTGGACGTTAGGGTGTTCATTTAATCCATTTGCCTAATGAAGAACTACATGGTCAAAACGTTGCCCTTATAATACACTTGTTATGGGAGCTTTAACCCATTAAGACCGGGAAAGCATCTGTCATTTTACATTTTAACCACTTTAACCATTATCTATACTTTGGCTATATATATAAAATAGCAGATCTACAAGCTCATAGCGCGGCACCGAGTACGGAGTGCCACGCTATGAGCTTGTAGATCTGCAATTTTTTGGAAAAATCATGCACATTTGTGCAAATCTTTGAATATATATTTTTTTAAAGTGAACATTTGTAACTCAAATCTTTTTTTCTGATGATTCTACAAATGTTTTCTAAATCCAAATTGTGTTTAAAAAGCGTATGTTGCTGGAATCAGTCGTTCTCAAACCTTTTCATGTCAAGGGCCCCCAAAATGACATGTATTTGGCCGCGGACCCCCATCTCAAAATATGTTCTTCCAGGGACCCCCCATGGAAGCAAAGATTTGAGTTAAAAATGTTCGTTTTAAAAAATATATATATTCAAAGATTTGCACCAATTTTCATTGTTTCAAAAATAGCAGATCTATGAGCTTGTATATTTGCTAATTTTTGAATAGCCAAAGTATAAAATATGGATAAAGTGGTTACACAGATGCGTTCCCCGTCTTAATGGGTTAACTCAGTGTTTTCTTATTTATTATATTTGACCTCTCTTTGATTTCTGCCTTTTTATCTGACACCTGGCCTAAATACAGACACAAGCCTCAAAGCTGGCACAAGCAGACTGAAGAACACTTTCCTCCCCCAGGCTATAAGACTGATAAATAAGAAACAACAATGAACATCTTCTGTGCTATTACGGCCTTGTATGCTGTTTGTTTTTAACTGTTTTTAACCTGCTACTATGAATGACATCCTGTCACATTCAGGGAATGTTTTGAAAAAGTGGATATATTTTACACATTTTCTGCCAAAACGTTCAAACGGGACACACACACACACACACACACACACACACACACACACACACACACACACACACACACACACACACACACACACACACACACACACACACATATATATTGAAAATATATATATATATATACACACATACACACACACATTTTTTTACTTCTGGGCGGTCCCTGGAATCAATATTTTCAGATGGGGGTCAGAGGGCAAATATATGATTTTGGGAAGTCCTTGAAATGAAAAAAGTTTGAGAACCACTGATATTATAGCAACATACGTTTTTTGTTTATTTTTTAACTGTTAACATTTAGAAGACATTTTGTAAAATCCCCAAAAGCAAAGATTTGAGTTACAAGTGTTAGCTTTAAAAAATACATATTCAAAGACCCACGATTTTTCAAAAATTAAATGACACAGATTATGTCCCGGTCATGTTAATCCACTGACCAATAACAGCGTGCTCACGTGAAGCCCCACCCCTTGTCCTGAATCTCACTTGATCACAAGAGGAAGTAACACTTTAGTAGTGTAGTAAGTACTGTACTTAAGTACAATTTTGAGGTACTTTTACTTCACTGGAGTATTTCCAATTGTCTATACTTTTACTTCTACTCCACTACATCACAGAGGGAAATATTGTACTTTTACTCCACAAAAATTATTTGACAGCTTTAGTTAGTTACTTTGTAGATGTACATTATTACATTATAAAACATACATTAACAACTTTAGCCCTATTTTATACCTTGGCTATTTTCAAACATTTTAGTACTTTTACTTTTGGTACTTTAAGTACATTTTGATACCAATACTTTTGAACTTTTACTCAAGTAAATTCGGAATCCCGGACTTCTACAGTATTGATACTTTTACTTAAGTAACCATTTGAGTACTTTTTCCATCACTGGTAGTAAGTAGCTAGTTTTGTTACCATCAGACACTACACTACAGAAAGTATTAATACTCAGCACTAAAGTCTCACTCGTATATGAAATAGAGAAAAAGAGGATTACGTCAACAACCTAGATGACGTCTTGTGGAAAAAAGACACACATTCTTGTATAAATATATCTTTTCACTGTTTTGAGGTGTGTTTTTTTTGTTGTTGTTATTCTTCTTTACTGTCAGTGTTTTAAATTTAGTGAAGATTTAGTGAAGTAAATTTAAGCAAAGCTCTGGCTGCATGGTCTGTCTGTGAATGATAATGTATATATATTACTGCTTGAAATGTGAACCACATATCTCCCTCCTCATATCAGGTGATCATGATTCATGGAAATAAAAAAAACTGTGTTGTGACCTACCATGACCTCTGGCCTCTGCCATGTCTCCTGTGTAGAAGAAAAATAGCCAAATTACCACACATAACATTCATCACATTTATCTGTAAATAGTTTGTGAGCTGCAGTCTTCTTCATGAGAATGGAGATTACTTTTGTTGCACTTGGTCGCAAGTAACCAACAGTTCATACAGACTGTTGTTTCCTGCTCACAAACCCTGAAACCTACAGTGGTTCTGCAGCCAGATTTCTTCATTATTAAAGGTTGAAAAATGTAAAGAGAATCTCTTACCTTTCACTGCTTGGCATACGCTTTAGACTTGAAAAACGAATTCAAACAAATCCTCACACATTACTGACTCCTATACAACTAACCAGCGTGAACACAAGTGAGAGTATTAATGTCAGTTCCTCACTGACACTGGCCGCCGGGAGGGGCGGGACAATCCCCGGTGGCCTGCCGTCTGATTGGCCTGCCTGGCCTGTCTGTCAGGCCAGGCAGGCAGGCTCCAGGCAACGCTTAACCTCACGTCACTAGACGCTCCAGGCTGTGCCTGAGGAGCAGCATTCCTGATGGGACCTGCATGGCAGTGAGACAGACAAGACTAGACAAGAGCCCACAGTAAGGAAAGAACTGCAAGCACAATGTTAAGATCACTGATGGAAACACTTCACACAGGGTGGCATGTGGTTCTCAACCTTTTGGATCAGGGCCCACTTGAAAATCTCAAAAGCCATTACTGCCGCCGTGTTAAGTGGTCAGATGGGTGGGCCGTGTGCATTTTCAGTGCACGATTATTTTAGTGTTAATTTTAACAATCAATCAAACCGTGTTCTGGCTTGGATCAGTGGAACTTACTAGTATGCTTTAAGTTCCAATTTGATCAGGTTTTCAAGAAAACATACCATAATTATTTTTTTCACAGTAATCTTTTAATATTGATGATATTATCATCATAACAATTCAATTTTAAATATTCAAATCTAAATCTGTAGGACTGTACAGTATGTGATTATAATCCTGTACAGTATGTGATTATACTCCTAATTTACGGTTATACATTCAAAACAATCCCGGATTAACCAGTTATGCTCTCGAACTGAGAAAAAGGAACTGAAATCTCAGCCATATGTATTTGTGTACGATACAAGGAAGTGGATAGAGCACTCTCATCATTATTCTACTGTAATTATTTGTCTCATTAGCTAGAACTACACAGTGATGGTGAAGAAAGAGAACTTACAGACAAACCACACGTCATTTGACTAGACATTTCCAGCAGACAGAGAACTGATAAAAATAAATGAACTAAGGAACTGACCATTGCCATTACCATTGCCCAAAACCATGCTAAAAATATCAAGTCAAGTGCAATCATCAGTATGTTAATCATAAATAATGTTTTTTGTATTGTTTGATGTGCGTTACACTTTTTTCATAATTATACATATTAAACTATTAACTTATTCTCTTTGCATTATTTGAATTAGGGGTCTATAATGAGATGAAAAGGCAGTGGCTAAATAGATCTCATGCCCAAAATGAAACTGTTGGGGCACTGTTCTAACCTTCTTGAATTAGCATGTGTGTGTGTGTGTGTGTGTGTGTGTGTGTGTGTGTGATCAGCGCATGCGCCCAAAATGTGTCTCGACAAGCGGTTGTTAGTGAGCCGTGTTTAGCAAACAGGATCTGAACGCAACTCTCACACACACACACACACACACACACACACAGTTCACAAACCCAACACAAGAAGGATTATTGTTAAACACGCTGTTGATCTGTCCATGCAGGTGTCTAGGTCAGTGGTGGAAGAAGTACTCAGATATTTTAAGTAAAAGTATCAATACCACAATATAAAAATATAAGTAAAAGGCCTGTGTTCAAAATGTTACTTGAGTAAAAGTACAAAAGTATTGGCATCAAAATATACTTAAAGTACAAAAAGTAAAAGTAGATGTACTTTATTTAGTAAGACATGAGAATAACAGTACATGGAAGTAAAAATTCACAATACAAGGTCTACTAAACTGGAAGACTCATTAAGCACTGAGCTTGTTTAAGATGAGATCCCCATGCACACAAATCATGATGACATATAAGAGACAGACAGATATACACACTACTATACAGAATGTCATACAATCAGCTCACAGGTTACTGGTATGAAGAGTGAAAAAAAAGGGTGGGGGGGGTAGGTTAAGACTTAGACAGGGGCCATTTTCGAAATTGCAGCCTCCTGAAGGTGTATCTTTAGGGCAGTTTTGAAAGTGAGTAGGGTTTTACACTCCTTTACTCCTTTTGGTAGGGCATTCCACATTTTTGATGAATAGCATGAGAACGAGTTCATTCCCTTTGTTGAGCCAAATCTGGGTTGAACATGATTTGTGGAGCTGACTCTGGTGTTATGATCATGGACTTCATTAACATTTTGGAAGTATTTTGACAAATACAGGGGGATCCCAATGTTGTGGTGTATCTTGAAAACCAGGCCCATAGCAAGTTGCTGTACTCTGTCCTCAACCCTAAGCCATCCAATCCTAGCTAAATGAGCAGGGGTTAGATGGGTTTTGTGATTGAGGCCAAGAAGTAGCCTAACTAGTTTGTTTTGGGATGTTTGGAGCCTTGTTTTTAAGGCCTTGGAGGTGTTGTGATACCATGAAGTGCATGCATAATCAAAATAACCTTGTATGAGGGCCCCTGTTAGGACACCTGTTACCTTGCTCTCTCTCCCTCCCTCTAAAATGTAAAGTCACATTCAGGAGGAAGGAAAAAAGAAAAGGACAATAATAGGCTTACCTTATTGTTGCGTCACGGCGCTTGGATCTCTCTCTCTCTCTCTCTCTCTCTCTCTCTCTCTCTCTCTCTCTCTCTCTCTCTCTCTCTCTCTCTCTCTCTCTCTCTCTCTCTCTCTCTCTCTCTCTCTCATAAAGTTATAGAACCACAGTGTGTATTGTACTCACAGGCTGCTGTATATGAGCTCCAGTCAGCCTTGCTGAGAGAGGCTCTGGTGGTCAGCAGAGCTGAGGTCAGATGAGACTGACTGAGCAGCAGGCCTGATCCACTGAGTCACCTGCTGACCACTGTCCTGATGACACTGAACACACACACAACACAGTTACACACTGTCCTGATGACACTGAACACACACACAACACAGTTACACACTGTCCTGATGACACTGAACACACACACAACACAGTTACACACTGTCCTGATGACACTGAACACACACACAACACAGTTACCCACTGTCCTGATGACACTGAACACACACACAACACAGTTACACACTGTCCTGATGACACTGAACACACACACAACACAGTTACACACTGTCCTGATGACACTGAACACACACACAACACAGTTACACACTGTCCTGATGACACTGAACACACACACACAACACAGTTACACACTGTCCTGATGACACTGAACACACACACACACACAACACAGTTACACACTGTCCTGGTGACACTGAACACACACACAACACAGTTACACACTGTCCTGATGACACTGAACACACACACACACACACACACACACACACACACACACAGTCCTGATGACACTGAACACACACACAACACAGTTACACACTGTCCTGATGACACTGAACACACACACACACACACACACAACACAGTTACACACTGTCCTGATGACACTGAACACACACACACAACAGTTACACACGGTCCTGATGACACTGAACACACACACACACACACACACACACACACACACACACACACACACCAGTTACACACTGTCCTGATGACACTGAACACACACAACACAGTTACACACCGTCCTGATGACACTGAACACACACAACACAGTTACACACTGTCCTGATGACACTGAACACACACACACACACACACACACACACACACACACACAACAGTTACACACCGTCCTGATGACACTGAACACACACAACACAGTTACACACTGTCCTGATGACACTGAACACACACACACACACACAACACTACACACTGTCCTGATGTAGGGGTGTTCGATATTGTGATAACTATCGTCGCGACGATAGAATGTCCCCACGATATGCGTTTTCAGAGATATCGTACATATCGTCATACAGGGAGTCACTTAGATATATAACGTGCACTCGCTGTTTTATTACATTTTTTGGTTTTTATATATTTTATTAGGCAAAATACTTGTCTAAGGGCCCGTACACACTGCAGGAGATTGGGTCCGAGATTGCTGTCGCCGACATTTTTTGGCGCTCGCCGACAAAACCTCCCGATCTGACGCAGATCGGCCTTTGATCTGCGAGATAATGCTCGCTCTGTGTGAAAGGTTCCGCGAGACGATGTGGCCGCGATTATCCGCTCTGCGACGGCTTTCCGACCGTTTTCAGATAACTACCATGTTAGATATTCAGCTCTGTCCCAGACAGGAGATCGGACAGTATCATACATTATGAAAGGGTCTGCGAGGAGATCCACGCTACAGCCAATGAGAGCACATTACAGCCACCGTGGCCAGGGGAGCGTCGCTGGATCTGACCGCAACAAACAGTCCCTACCGCAATATTACCGTCCAGTCCTGTATTAAGTTAACATTATAAAACAAAATGAGAGAGTGAGCGAGCCTGGTGGGCTGTTTATTTTAGAGGAATTGTACAGAGAGAGAGAGAGAGAGACAGACAGACAGAGAGTGAGAGCAAGAGCGAGCTCTGTGTGTGTGTGTGTGTGTGAGTGTGCAGCATGTGCACGCTGTTATGAACAGCGTTGCCAGATGTTGCGAGAGAAATAAGCAACCAGGTCTATGAAAACAAGCCCAAGAAAAGGCCACTTGAGCACTTTAAACCTATTTACAAATACATTGGATATTTGAAAATAGCCGATCTACAAGCTCACAACGCGTCGCAGCTATTTTCAAATAAAAATCTTGAGAAAATTGTGGAATATTTTCCAAATCCACACAAATCTTGTATGGGGGTCAGTGATGGCACAACATATTTACAGAAGGGGGGTCTGCGGACAAATACATATTATGTGTTGTTTAAACCACTGGTTTAAACAACATTAGGAAACAAGGCCAAATAAGCAACTACACAAATAAGCCCAAAAAATGCACCCCGCAACAACCAATATTTACAAGCAACTCTACAGAAAAACAAGCCCAAAGTCGCTTATAATAAGCGGACATGGCAACGCTGTCACTGACGGCTTCTGCGCACTTGACTGCGAGAGAGGGGGAGAGAGAGAGAGAGAGGGAGAGAGAGAGAGAGAGAGAAAGAGCGAGAGAGGGGGGAGAGGGAGAGGGAGAGAGGCATATCACGGGATACGTCGATTAAAATGAATTGGAATAAACTCAAATGTATGTATTGGGTCTGACTCTGGAGATAGCATCCTAGTGAACTATCCTACAGTGTGTCAGCCCTTGTCGGGGATCAATCCTGTTGTGAAGACCACAACGATATTATGACAGCCGATTTCAAGAAATAAACTCCTGCAGTGTGTAATGCTTAACGATCAGATAACCCCCCGAGCACTTGAAGGTCCTGCAATGTGTACCTGCCTTAAAAAGGTCCAAAAAATGTCCTTGCGGTCTTGTTTCCATTGAGGTCCTGTGAGTGCACAGTCTATGATTTGCAGTTCTATTCCTTCATTTATACTTCTG
The DNA here is from genome assembly GCF_963280865.1 of Gymnoscopelus braueri. Lineage (NCBI taxonomy): Eukaryota > Metazoa > Chordata > Actinopteri > Myctophiformes > Myctophidae > Gymnoscopelus > Gymnoscopelus braueri. The sequence continues at coordinate 12,644,693 of NC_137613.1, forward strand.
TAGTACGACGGCAGGCCTGATCCACTGAGTCACCTGCTGACCACTGTCCTGATGACACTGAACACACACACAACACAGTTACACACTGTCCTGATGACACTGAACACACACACAACACAGTTACACACTGTCCTGATGACACTGAACACACACACAACACAGTTACACACTGTCCTGATGACACTGAACACACACACAACACAGTTACACACTGTCCTGATGACACTGAACACACACACAACACAGTTACACACTGTCCTGATGACACTGAACACACACACACAACACAGTTACACACTGTCCTGATGACACTGAACACACACACAACACAGTTACACACTGTCCTGATGACACTGAACACACACACACACAACACAGTTACACACTGTCCTGGTGACACTGAACACACACACAACACAGTTACACACTGTCCTGATGACACTGAACACACACACACACACACACACACACACACACACAGTCCTGATGACACTGAACACACACACAACACAGTTACACACTGTCCTGATGACACTGAACACACACAACACAGTTACACACTGTCCTGATGACACTGAACACACACACACAACAGTTACACACGGTCCTGATGACACTGAACGAACACACACACACACACACACACACACACACACACACACACACACACACACACACACACACACACACACACACACACACACACACACACACACACACACACACACACACACACACACACAGTCCTGATGACACTGAACACACACAACACAGTTACACACCGTTCTGATGACACTGAACACACACAACACAGTTACACACTGTCCTGATGACACTGAACACACACACACACACACACACACACACACACACACACACACACACACAACAGTTACACACCGTCCTGATGACACTGAACACACACAACACAGTTACACACTGTCCTGATGACACTGAACACACACCACAATTACACACTGTCCTGATGACACTGAACACACACACACAACAGTTACACACTGTCCTGATGACACTGAACACACACAACACAGTTACACACTGTCCTGATGACACTGAACACACACACACACAACACTACACACTGTCCTGATGTAGGGGTGTTCGATATTGTGATATATCGTCTCGACGATAGAATGTCCCCACGATATGCGTTTTCAGAGATATCGTACATATCGTCATACAGGGAGTCACTTAGTTATAGAACGTGCACTCGCTGTTTTATTACATTTTTTGGTTTTTATATATTTTATTAGGCAAAATACTTGTCTAAAAGGTCCAAAAAATGTCCTTGCGGTCTTGTTTCCATTGAGGTCCTGTGAGTGCACAGTCTATGATTTGCAGTTCTATTCCTTCATTTATACTTCTGTAGTACGACGGTTTCGTTCGCCAAAAAGAACAGATCTACAAGCTAACAACGCGTCTCTCCCATGAGCATTTGCAGCTTGAAGATCTGTTGTTTTTATCAGACACGCTCCCAAAGTCCCCGCCCCCTTTCTTCTTGCCAGCAACTGGGGAAACCCCGTCGACACGGCTGACCGCACTCACCGCAGTTACCACACTACAACAACAATGGACGACGAGTCAGAATTAGATGAGGAAGAATTAGTCCCCAAAAAGAAGTTCACGGCTGTTGTATGGAACTATGGATTTTCCACAACAGACAAGGACCAAACAAACATAATTTGCAGAGTTTGCAAAAAAGAAAATCTGAAAGCGACAGATGGCAACACGTCGGGCTTACGAGACCATCTCAAACACAAGCACCAGAGAGAGCATGCAGAGACTGTATCAATACAAGGTCCCCCGCGTGTGAATAAGAAATGGCGCAGGGGCACCACATCCAAAACAAACCACCATAACAGAGGCATTTGATAAAGGGGTTTCTTATGAAAAGGAAAGCAAACGGTGGAAAGACATAACTGAAGCGATGGCGTTTTATGTGGCCAAGGATATGCATCCCATTAAGAGCGTGGAAAACAGAGGTTTCGTGAGGCTGATGAAAACCATTGATCCACGCTACGTGGTGCCCGGTCGCAAATATTTTTCTAAAAAGGCCATTCCAAAAATGTACACTGAATGCCGAGAGAAGGTACAACAGCTGGTTCAAAACGCCCAGTTTTTTGCTACAACCAGTGATTTATGGTCTAGCCGCACGTCAGAACCATATATGAGTCTCACCATTCATTTCATTCACAAGTGGAAGCTGCAAAGTGCATGTCTCCAAACGATATACTTCCCAGTATATCATACAGGGGACCTAATTGCAGCTGGCCTAAAAGACTTACTTGAAGGCTGGGGACTGAAAGAGGAGAACATGACCTGCATGACCACAGACAGTGGAGCAAACATGGTTAAGGCGTTGGATGTTAACAAGTGGACTCGCCTGGCGTGCTTTGGCCACAGACTTCACCTGGCCATCGGTGAGTGAAACAAGTAGATTTTTGCCACTGTCTGTCATTCAGATAAGGTCGGGAGTTAATTCATAATAATACTACAAACAAATATACGTTTCTTCATTGTCTGTGTGTGTGTGTGTGTGTGTGTGTAATGCATTTCAATAAAATATATAAAAATCTACAAAACAAGTAAAAAGAAAAAAATACAATTCAAAATATAAATAGTCTAATGAAAATGTGAATTAAAATGTATTGTGTGATACTGTGATTAACCAATTTAAAAATGTTTAGTAGTGATAATAAATAGTGTAAAATTAAATTCACAAGCTAGGCCAAACTGTCCCTATGTTTTAGTGTTGTGCAAAATAGTTGGCATATGTTAAACCAGATTTTAAGGCTTTTCTTCAACAGGAGTATAAGCTGCCAAAGCACAAACTCATGACCGACTCACCAACTCGATGGGGTTCCAAACTGGCCATGATTGAGAGAGTACTAGAACAGGAAAGGGCCTTTTCTGAGATCCTTAAGGCAGACAAGAAGACAAAGTGTTTGGTCCCTGGATACAACGAAAAGGATGTGATGGAGTCTGTAGTGATGGCCCTGGGTCCACTACGGGACTTCACAGATGCACTCTCAGGTGAGGACTTTGTGGATTTATTTACATTGTTTTATTATTTATATTTTTTTTATTAGAAAAGTGGCAATACAATCAATACAACTCAATATACAAAACAAATACAAAAATAAATAACCTGCGTGCTATTTGTCCTCTTTTTTTCTTTCCTTTTTAGGCGAGGACTATGTGAGTGTGTCTTATGTAAAGCCAGTGCTTCACCTGTTCAAAGAAAACCTCTTGAAACCGAATGATGACGACACAGACCTCTCAAGAGAAATGAAGACGACCATTCTCGACTACCTCACTGACAAATATAAGGATCCCAAAACTGATGAACTGCTGGATATGGCTTCACTTGTTGATCCAAGGTTCAAGACACAGTACATTGACAGTGACAAGACAGAGAAGATACAAGCCAGAGCTGTGTCTGAGCTTGAGTCCTTGCTGACTGTCACTGTACAAGCACAGCATCCCGCAGCATCAGCTCAGCCCAGTTCATCTACCTCCACATCACAGAGCCTGGCCCCTGAGGCAGAAGAAACGCAGGGGCAGGGCCCCCACCAAAAGAAAGCTAAGAAAACACTGGCCAGCTTTTTAAAGACCTCTGTTGCAACTGCAGTAGGCGCATCTTCTTCTCCATCCCTAAAAGAAGCAATAGAGGGAGAATTGAAGTCCTACCTGTCCATAGTAAATGCAGACAGTGAAATAGATCCTCTTGAATGGTGGCAAAAACATGAGGCAAACTTTCCAAGGGTGGAAGCTAGAAAGTATCTCTGCATTCCGGCAACAAGTGCTCCCTCAGAGAGGGTGTTCAGCACTGGTGGCAATATTGTCACATGTCAGAGGGCAACTCTCAAGCCAGAGAAAGTTGACAAACTGATTTTCCTGGCAAATAATCTGTGACTGTGTTCTGTCATACAAAAAGACAATTTTTAAAAAGTAAAAAAAAGTAAAAAATGCCATAAAAAATATTTTAAAAAAAAATGATGTGAAAGAGCTAAAGCTAGTTAAAGCTAAATACTAGTTTAAAACTTTGTTTTCAATTTTCGGCAAGTTCCAAGCATAGTTAGTAAAGGAAGTCTGTGCAGTGTGTCAATCAATCGTGCCTTGCCACGATTCTTTTTTTTTCTTTATTCACTTTCATAAAAAGCTCTTTTAGACAGCGTTTTTTCCTTGATGAAAGGAAGATTGTTTGAATTTAGCCTAAGGAAGAACACGCAGACTCAAGTACACACAAAAAACTTCTGATTGTAAACTCTATAATCCTGCATGCTGTTTGCCTATTGCAACAGAGTGGCCTCCACCTCACCGCAAGCCTGTTCAATTCACAGAGGATTGTGTGTGTACTGAACGCTTAACTGTCCTGTCCTGTTCACCTACCCCCCCCCCCCCTCCCCACCGCCCTCTTCCCCTCCCCTCCCCTCCCCTGGGATGGGCTGCCCCGGAGGCCCCCTGCAGCTTCCACTGTGTATGTGTGTGTGTGTGTGTGTGTCAGACAGTATTGCACTTTATTCTGTCTTGGTTGGTTCTGTTGGCTTATGTTATTTTATCAATAAGTTTTATATTGTTTTTCTTTACATTTTAATTGTTTGGCACTGACTTTTCCTCATTGATGTCGTACTCTTATGTTGTACTTAGTTATGTTTTTGTGCCTTGAATATTATTTATTTTATTTAGCAAGAGAGTGCACTTGGTTGTGTTGTTTACATTTGTAGGGCTACGTCTACCTACTTGAACACTGAGGAATTGTTAATTCAGAGATTCATTGCATTGCAGAATTAATTAAAACCAGCGTTAAATGGTATTTTGGTCTAAATGGTCTGTTATCCCTTTTCTTTTAGTTTTTGTTACCTTGTAGGTGGTCGTACTGTTAAGTAACTTGAAAAATTACCATAATAACCAACATGAAAGATAATGGTGATATATATCGTCTATCGTGATATTTCTTGAAAAATATCGTGATAGTATTTTTTTCAATATCGAACACCCCTATCCTGATGACACTGAACACACACACACAACACTACACACTGTCCTGATGACTACCTTTTTTTCACTGTAGAAAGCTAAATAAAAACTAAATAAAAACTAAGCTATGATAACTAAAACTAAGACTAAATATATTGACAATTTTGTCAACAAAGTAATTTTATGTTGGCTGCGCTCGGGTGTTGCGCACTGAAAATAGCGGATCTACAAACTCACAACGCATCACGCCGCAACGCGTTTGTAGATCGGCTATTTTCAGCCGATCTAAGTGTAAAATCAGCCATTACGATGCCATCAAGGCACCGCCAAAACACATTATAGTCGACTATATCTAGCTCATCTACCTTGGAGGTAGATGAGCAGCAGAGACCCGGGTACGGATCCCAGGGCATTACACACATCTTACATACAATAGGGTCATGTCAGAACTTGTCAGAATTGGACCCCCAAATTGATATTTAGCCGCAGACCCCCATCTGAAAAGGTTTTGTGCCAGGGACCCCCAGAAGAGAAGATTTGTGTGCAAAAAGCACTTTAAATATTTTTCAAAAATGAATAGCCAACGTATAAGATATGGATAAAGGGGTTAAAATGATGGTGATGCTACTTCGAAAAACATTGCTTTTTGGGACCGGAAATTCCAAGATGGTGGATTTGAATTCGACGAAAAAGTGTCTTGAAAACGTGTCTGTAGAAACCAATGGGTGACCTCACTGTTCCCTTTGTCCATATTATATTACAGTCTATGGGTGTAACTCACATTGGCTCTCCTGTGGCTGCTCTTGATGGTTCTGATCTCCTGTAGGAGGCGCTCCATCTGCTCCTGGTTCAGCTCCTCAAAGCCCCTCTGGATGGAAGGCATGTAGGCCGGGGGGAGTCGTACCGACAACCCTGTGAGGTCCTGGCTCATGGAGTTTGGACCAGAGACACACTGAGAGTTCTGGGGTTTTATCAACAAAATAAGTTGTGTTACAGTGCCATCTAGTGGCTTTCTGGTATATGTGTGGTGCCTCTATGCATTCTAAAGGAGATGATAGTCAGTAAGTTGCAGTGGTGGAAAAAAATAGCAGATATTATGAGCTTGTAGATCTGCTATATATTTTTTTTATCGTTAAAATATGTGCAAATATTTGAATATATATCTATATCTATATAAGCGAACATTTGTAACTCAAATCTTTGCTTCTGAGGATTGTACAAATGTCTTCTAAATCCTAATAGTTTTTCGAAAAACTTATGTTGATATAATCAGTGGTTCTCAAACTTTTTCATGTCAAGGACCACCCAAAATGATATGAATTTGGCCACAGATCCCCATCTCAAAATATGTTGTTCCAGGGACCGCCGAGAAGCAAAGATTTGAGTTAAAAATGTTCGATTTAAACAATATATATATTCAAAGATTAGCACACATTTTTAAGATTTTTCAAAAATAGCAGATATACAAGCTCATAGTGCGGCACTGAGTGCCGCACTATGAGCTTGTATATCTGCTATTTTTGAATAGCCAAAGTATAAAATAATGGTTAAAGTGGTTACACAGATGGTTTTAATGGGTTAAGTAAAAGTATCAGTACTTCAATTAACACGCTGTTAAAAGTAATATGCCTGCATTCAAAATCTTACTTGAGTAAAAGTATAAAGGTATGGTCTGCTAAATGTCTAAATTGTGGTATTGGTATCAAAATACACTTACAAACGTTAAAAATTTGTCAAACTTCATCGACAATAGCAGATCTACAAGCTTACAACGCGTGAGCTTGTTCTACAAACAGCTAAGCAGTCTGCAAGACATTTCAGATTGAGAATTTAACCTTTACTTTTATGAAATTATCAGAGAATAATAGGGTTTTATGGCAGATGCTTCTGAACATGTATTGTATTGTTATTTTTGACTCATTCTAATTATCTTTAATCTTATAAAAAATTACTGAAATCAGTATAGAGACTATAGGCCTGTCACAATTATTACATAATCGTCTAATCGCTATAGTTTTTGCATAATCGTCATAATCGTTTCCATGTTGAAAAATGTTCATGCATTTTCAAATATAAAAACATTTTGAAAGTATAAAATAATTAAATATGTCAGTAATGTCTTGAATGTTTAAGTCATATCTGCCCTGAACAATGTGTGATTATGAAGCCTAAAAAGCAAACAGATATTTCATTTTTATTCGTATGTTCCAATGTTCAAAAACACAATTAAATCGCAATTATTTGTATGACAATTAATCATCAACTTAAATTATACGTAGCCTGCGAGTTAGTTCTGGCAGCATACACTCGAGAGGTTACATGCATTGCTCATTCTATGTGGCTGTTTACAGCATCATGCAAGATCCTTACGTCATACACTGACATGGCAATCAGCTGTCCAATTGGGCGGGTATTTAAGTTCTCTTGAATCAGGCATTCCATCCGGTTGTGTCTTCTAGCTTGTTGTCATGCGGCGTTTGCTGTTCCTGGCTGGTTGTTATATTGCTTAAATATATTCGGTCTATAATATTGGTTCAATCTATTCGTGAGTTATCTGACAGAAATGTTGTAATGGTGACAGCCCTAGTGGTAACTGAGAACTTTAAAATCCATGTGTTCACAAATGCAGTGGTGTAAAGTAAACAAGTACATTTACTCAAGACTGTACTTTTTTTTAGGTACTTTTACTTTAGTGGAGTATTTCCAATTTTCAATACTTTTGAAAATGGTTTAGTTTTAGTCATACTTTAGTCGACGAACATTTTTCGTCATAGTTTTAGTCGACAAAATCAACCCAGCATCTCAGAGGCTTTAGTTACTAGTTACTTTGTAGATCCCTCTAAAGTGGTTAAAATAAAATAAATTCCCGGTCTTAATGGGTTAAGAGGGAATGGTTAAGGAAGCAGAACCCAACCCCCAGTAGTACTGACATGTGTGGTGCTGGCCGCCAGGCTGCCGTGTGCCGCCTCCAGCTGTCCGTTGTACAGCAGGGCTCTCAGGTCGGCTCCGGTGAAACGCTCCGTGGCGGCGGCCAGCTGCCCCAGGTCCACGTCATCGGCCAGGGGCAGGCCCGCGCTCAGAGCCCTGAGGATCTCCACACGATCCTCCTGAACCCGCCGCCAGAGGAAGAGACACACAGAGAGAGAGAGAAGGTTTTAAGGTGGTTATAGATCCACACCGAAGGCAGTTCATTTACATTAACCACTGACTTGAACCCTATAGCGTCCCTGATAGAGTTATTTGATTACTCTTATCTGATTACTCTTATCTGAATTATCATAATGTGTCTAGGGTCCTTAACCTGGTTAAAATGTCATATTAATTATGGTCTCATTATGGGCCTGTACTTTGTCATGGTAAAAGTACTCTGTACTCTCTACTAGCAGTCTCTGTGTCTGCAAGCCAAGGTCAAATCCAAGCTACAGGCTTTCTCTGCGGCAATCTTGTTTTGGGAACACAGTATCTGGGTGTTCTTTTCTCTACAGCTGTCTCCCTTTAGTGTCACCAAATCTCCACTGACCAGTGACAGGTCAGAGATGTCAAACGTGTTTGACCCAGACATGGGGACGCTGTTGTCCAGAGATAAACTGTCACACAATCATCATCTACCATCATCTACCATCATCAGACGACGACGTAACCATCGCTCTCATCCAATCCGAGAAGTCCACCTTCACCCGGAACCTCATCGATGTCACATCCTATGATGTCATATGTTTATGTTACTGGACAATGTTAAAAGCTCGTGCTTGCTCTGTTACACTACGGAGAGACGGACGGCCGATGTTGCGGACCTGTGATATACTGTAAACCTTCTATTGTCTCTCTGATCTGAATACAAACATGTTTCCTTATACCCTTCGCTGCCTGAGTCTGGTCTTTCCTTATTGTCTCCGTGCTACAAGTATCTGTACTTTGTGTGGGTCATAAGGTGAAATTCAACTCCAACAGTCCCTATAGAGGCAATGCGCGTGACATCATCGTACCCGGAAGTTATGCAGGAACCCCTACTGAGTGGCAAAAAAACGTCTGGCCTTTACAGCCCCATACATCCAGACAGAAAAGTCCTATCTGATTTTATTAAACAACATTAAACTCACCAACACGGCAGCTGTACGGAAAGCTTGAATTATCCTCTTTCTATCGGCAAAGTTTTTGTTTCATAAAAATCCACCGTAGAGACATGTTATGAGCTACTTTCTGTCAATGAATTCCGTGCAGGTGATTAATTTTCTAAGTGTCAGAGTTTGGAAGCGCTCGTTTTACAATAACACAACATCCCGCTGCCTCCTGCATCATGTGACATTTAGAAACAGGTGGTACGCAGGACCGTTGAGTGATTTCCAACGAGCGCTTCCAAACTCCAACGCTCCATGCTGCTCAATGTTTTACCACTCAGTCTAGATGAGGGGGGCGTGTTCCTTACTTCCTTCACAGGTTTTACCAATGATACTAATGAAGGCTCTGTTCCATTTAGTGTAGCACAGTGGTTCTCAAACCTTTTAATTTTAAAGGACCCCCCCATAACTCTGAGAGTGTACAAATGGAACCAAATGGACCCGTAAGGGTCCATTTGGTTCCATTTGTACACTCTCAGAGTTACACACCTTTTAAGGGGCCATTTGGAACCCCCTCAAGGAACCATGAGGGTCCCTGGACCACACTTTGAGACCCACTGGTGTAGCAGAGTGTTTCCAGTGAGCCAACATGCAACAATATCAGCACCCTGACTCTGTTTGACCAGAATGGAACAGAGCCTTCATTAGTATCATTGGAAAACACCTGTGAAGGAAGTAAGGAAGAGGCCAAATTTCTCTCCAAAATGGCTGCTGTTCATAGAGCTTATTCTGGGAGGCGAACTGTTGCTGATCTATAAGCTCACAACAATCTATAAACTCATGCTCTACAATCTATATAAGATCTATAGGCTCACAAAGCTTGTTAGGCGTCGCGATGCGTCTCGTTGTGAACTTATAGATGGGCTATAGCTTGGGCAAAGAGATGTGGTGTACAGGGGAAGTCCTGGGGGACAGCGGTCGACTAAGTATAAAGGGTTCATTATGTTTTAAGTTGTCTTCCACCTACTTTTTAAAAGTGTTCTACTATACCAACTGTTTTGTCTTTGTGAATCACTGTGTGACCTTACATGGTTTCTATGTTTCTGTCGGGTGGAAACTTCATCATTATGTCCAAAACTGTTACTTTTCAGGATTCACATTCAAAAGCATCAAAAGTAGCAGATCTAAAAGCTCAGAACGCGTTTTGTGTGACGTTGTAGTACAGATCAAGTAGGGTGTTAAAATAATGGATGATTAGAGGTTTCTGCCCGACAACAACGATATAATAAGCATGTTAAATGGTTGAAATATTAGTGTGCTAAAACAGTGATCATTATGAGTGGGTGTATGATATTAAACAGTACAGACCAGGTCCTGGGGAGGGCAGTAGAGGGACTTGTCCAGTCTACCAGGTCTCAGCAGGGCCGGGTCTATCAGGTCTGGTCCACTGCTGGCTGCGAGCACATACACACCTGATAGCAAAACACAACACAAATATTTTACCTCAAAATATCTGTATTGTGGCCTGGACCGCTGGCGTAGCGGTCCGGTCCAGGCACCTATATAGGCTCCAAAGTAGCCTGACAGCACGTCGCGGGTTCGGGTCCCAATCCCGACGGCCTTTTGCTGCATATCACTCCCCATCTCTCTACCCATTTCCTGTCAGACTACTATCCTATCAATAAAAGCATAAAAGGCACTAAAATAAAGCCTTGTTTAATTGATTGATTGAATGCTTTATTAGTCAGAAATGTAAACAGCATGTGGTACAGTCACACATTAAAGATTTAGTTCACCCCCAAAATGAGTTTTTTTCTATGGACTAGTCACCCCATGGAGACTTGAATTCATGGGGTGAAAGAAAAGCAAACACACAACATCAAAAGGAATCAAAAAGCTATAATACAAATGAATAAGCAGTCTGTCAGCATGACACCTGCATTCAAAATCATACTTGAGTAAAAGTATAAAGGTATGGTCTGCTAAATGCCTAAATTGTGGTATTGGTATCAAAATGCTTACAATGCCAAACGTAAAAAATGTGTCAAACTTCATCGACAATAGCAGATCTACAAGCTCACAACGCGTGAGCTTGTTCTACAAACAGCTAAGCAGTCTGCAAGACATTTCAGATTGAGAATTTAACCTTTGCTTTTATGAAATTATACGAGAATAATAGGGTTTTATGGCAGATGCTTCTGAACCTGCTAGTTTGACCTAATTCTCTTTAATCTTATTAAAAATGACAGTAAAGGGTTAGAAATCAGTAGTGGCGACGAGGCTTGTCACAATTATTACATAATCGTCTAAACACAATTATCTTTGCATAATCGTCATAATCATTTCCATGTTGAAAAATGTTCATGTATTTTCAAATATAAAAACATTTTGAAAGTATAAAATAATTAAATATGTCAGTAATGTCTTGTATATTTAAGTTGAAGTGTTAAGTAAGCAGAACATCATTTGAAAGTACATTTGTAGAACCTGCACACCGATCCTAATTAAAACATGTTTTTCATTCATTGCTTGGTGGCAATGCAGTCTGGACTACAGGAACTGACATGATGACCTGTCCATTATTATAAACATATGTTGTTACTTTGCTGTGTCCCGTAGTTAAATAAAGCAGACCTTAATAAAAACGAAGCAGTTATTTTAATGCTGCAATGGATCATATTTATAGAGTAGCAGAGATTTAGCAGAGACTCATTCTACAACAGCATTGGCTAATTGTTCTGGATATAATAAAACACTTTGCCCAGTAGATGTCCTCATAGCATACAATATGCTTGGTTGTAAATGAAGCTAATGGTTATGGAAACACTTCATGGTGAATAATAATAATAATAATAATAATAATAATAATAATAGCAGCTTCAATAAGTGGTATTGTACCCCTCATTGTATCCCTCTGCCTTCCTCACACAAACAATGTTTTTTTTCATGTACAGTTTATGAATGTGTGTGTGGACAGGGTGTGGTTAGTGTGGTCTTTTCTTAGATCATGGCTTGCATAACAGTGCCTTGATCACAACTCTGCTATCAATCATTAATTAAGCTTAATATCATAGACAATACTCCTGGAGAACTAAATAACCATCTACTGTATGGGTTCTTTATAATAACTATTACTAACCCGCTGCCACTGTCCTTAAGTCACAACTGGAGCAGAACAGTGGTGAAGACAGGACTAAGCCTAACACCCAGTCATCCGTCTGATATGCAGAAACAGCAGCAAGACAAACACCAAGCTAATAAACAATAACTGATAGCAGTAACACTGTACGTACCTGTGATTTATTAGCGGCAAGTATTTTACTGAGCGGAAAACATAGTTACATTAATCCTCATAAGCTACAAGACAGAAGATGAACGTTGGCTGACCCCTGTGCATGTGTCCACCATTGCATGGCAGTGTTGATCTTGTCAACTAAATATGTTCATCGACTAACTTTTATCACTGACGAAAACTAAATAAAAACTAAATAAAAACTAAATAAAAACAAAGCTATGATGACTAAAACTAAGACTGAATATAGGCCTATTGACAATTTTGTCAACAAATAAAAACTAGACTAAAATGTTAGTGAGGGACTAGTGGAGAAGAGATGCAGTAGAACTAAGAGACGAGTCATTTTATGTTCGGTTGCGCTCTGGTGTTGCGCTCTGAAAATAGCAGATCTACAAGCTCACAACGTGTCGCGCTGCGACACGTTGAGAGCTTGTAGATCGGCTATTTTCAGCATGGAATCAAGTGTGAAATCAGCCATTACGACGCCATCAAGGCACCGGCGGAAATACATTTTAGTCGACTAAATCAACTGTAGATTTAGTCGACTATAATCTTATGATATTTAGTCGACTAAAACTAGACAAAAACTAAAACATTTCAGATGACAAAAATATGATTTAAAAACTAAATGGAATTTTATTCAAAAGAATAAAACTAAATTTGCTGTCAAAATCAACACTGTTGCATGGAGAGCATTTCGTATAAAAATGTAAGAAATTAAAACTGTGTACAGCATGAGATGTGATGAACAACAGAATCACAATATGTAGTGGAGGCCTTCATCTGGTGTAAAACTACTCTGCACTTGCTTATCAGACATAGAGCTGCTTTGCATGAAGCTACAGCAGAACTACAGTACAGTATCACTCATATTATTCAGATGAAATAGACATTGTCCTACTGTACCTCTACTGGCAGACTTCACAGCATCAAACCTGAAGTGTAACAGGTGTTTCACTTGCCTTGACAGAAACAGCACGTTTCTGCCTTGATGGAAGAGCTTTAAATGGAATAATTGCTTCATACTGAACATACTTTATGTTTAATTATCTCCTCTGTCCTACAGAGACCATATACTGTAGAACAGCTAACTATGTGAGTAGAGACTGCATTTCCTAACAGTATTGCTAGTATCATTTGGTGACATTTATGAGTTAAATGTTTTGTTTCTAATGAAATGTAAACTTTTCTAGAACCTGATGGATGCCACTATGGAGCCAAAACAACAGCCAGCATCCAACAAGTCTGGTCTCTATTTTCTCTATTTTATTTAGATCTGATATTACACAAATTCAGCATTTTATAAACGATTTAAATGTCACCATAATTGAAAAGCAAGTCTTTTATACTCTATCATGAAGTTAGTTCTAGCATTCAGTGGCTAGAATGAAAGGCATCTCTGTGGGGTGACAGGAATGGAATACATATGAGATCATTTATAAGTTTAACAGGTTTTTGATTGTTTAGTTTGCAGTAGTTTCTAAACGTTTACCATGGAGGGCCAAGAGTATTGCATGTCCTATGCATATCATATGATTTCACTGAATAGTTCAACTCCTCTGTAATGACATAAACTCCTGTAGTGTTGGGTTGAGATGAGGACAACACTGTTTATTGCATTGCTTTAAGATGATAGTTTGTACTCTTCCTGTCTGTCTCAGGCTGGTGTCACAGGCAGCTGGATTATTACTTATCCTTGCTCTGCTTTCTGTTGACTCTGGTCACACTCCTACAGACCCTCTATAGTGAGTACTGTACTTCATGTCTCCTATAATAGACCCTCTATAGTGAGTACTGTACTTCATGTCTCCTATAATAGACTCTATAGTGAGTACTGTACTTCATGTCTCCTATAATAGACTCTATAGTGAGTACTGTACTTCATGTCTCCTATAATAGACTCTATAGTGAGTACTGTACTTCCAGATTTCCACCAACCATACTGTAGGTCTATGTCATCTTGCTGCAGGGCTACTTACAGTAGCAGTGCACTGGTTCTCAGCCTTTTTTAATTACAAGGACCCCCAGTTTGATATACAATAGGCTGTGGACCCTCTTTTGATAAAGGTTTTATCCACACTGTAAAACCCACAGTGTTAATTGAACTCTGAAAGTGTACCAGTGGCGCCAAATGGGTCCATTTGGTTCTATCAGAGTTACAGACCCGTAAGGGTCCATTTGGACCCCTGGTGGTCACCGGACCGGATGTTGAGAACCAGTCTTAAATCTCTTATGTCAGTACACTGAACATTAGACAGCACAAACATTCACTCTCAGCCTAGAGGCAGAGCAGAGACAGAGCAGCAGTTTACCCACAATGCAGTGTGAACATTGACCTACTTCCATCCATCATACTGACAGTTGAGGTTTCTACAGTGTCTTATTTTACCTTTAGGCTTTTAGCTGACAACATGTCCAAACACAGAGTCATCTTCATTTCATAAGTTGACAACATTGCTAGCATTAGTAAGTAGAACAAGGTTCAGAACCATAGCAGCACACAACAACATCTCTCCAGTGTTCATTTAACGTAGGATCATCCATTTTTACACTTTCAGTCAAATTCATAATCAGTAGGTTGTAGAGTAAGATATCTGAACAGTCTCTGTTGTTATTGTCTCCGCCAGAGGTGGAGAGTATGTTTTCGTTCTGTCCCGCTGTGTGTCCCCCCCCCCCACTAGCCAAGCTAACATTGGTCAAGCTTCACGTGACACGTGACAATATGTTGTCACCAATGCTTTTGATTGGCTAGCGAGACGTATGACGAAATAAAATCCTATAAATAGGTGTGTCACTTCAAAAAAGCATTTATGTTTTTGAAGTGAGGTAAGACAGGATCAATCAGTCTTGATTGGAACAGTACCTTCCAGTACAAATCACCCTGTCCGTGCGTGTGTGTGTCCCTCTGAGAACACCTAACATTGGTCAAGTTTCACGTGACATCACAATATGTAATATAATTATATAAATAGCTTAGACAGGAACAGTACTTTCCAGTACAAACAGAGATCACAGCTGAGATCACACAATGCAACTAACTCCCATTACGCAAACTGAAGAAGCAGCAAATCATCGTCTGAAACCTGATGAAGAAGCAAAGGCGCAGAAGGCCAAAGCTAAGAAACAGAGACAAAGAACACTAAACAGAGACAAAGAATCCCTAAATGACAAAAAACGAAGACGAGCCACAAATGCTGACAACATGACACAGCAAAGATTGCTACAATCTCTGGAAGAAAAAGTACAAGAGTCTGTAAAGAACATCGAAAGGAAAAGAAGGCACTGGTCACAGTATTCAATAGATGAAAGACAACATCAACAAGCACATAACACCAGTAAGAAGAGACGCTACAGATCACAAGAACTAGCAGTTGATGAAGCTGCTGCCGCATTCTTAGTGCAAGATAAAATATGATTTTTAGAACATATTTTTGACAATAAATATTTCTTTATGTTCCTTACTTATGTTCCATTACTTTAACTTTATGTTCCATTACTTTAACATTCACCTTTTAACAAAGAACTTTTTGTTTAACTAAAAGATATATCTTTTACCCTACTGTATCTCATTAGTTATTGCTATGATAATATAATTGCTATGATATAGTAACATGTTCTATTTTAAGTAAGAATTAGAACATTCCCAGAAAACTATGGTTAAAGATAGGGTAAGTGATTTAATTTGATTAAAATAGCACGGGTCTGCTGGCGGAGACTTGTGCTCCGAGGAGCACATTTTCTAGTTTGGTGTTTGTTTTTGACCTCCTTTGTGTCTGTCTGTCTGTCTGTCTGCTTTGTTTTCAACGGCACACATCACACCGGATGCTGGCCCTTTGTTGTCCTGTATCCATGGCAACGGCTGTTGGGATGACGGCTGTACTGACGACGGCTGTTCTTCAAACACTTAAAAAAGAATAGCAGATATACAAGCGCTGCGAGCTTGTAGATCTGCTATTTTTGAATAGCCAAAGTATCCAATATGGATAAAGGGGTGAAAATGTATTAACACCTTCTGCTGGGGACCCCCTGGAACCCCCTCAAGGACCACTGAAGACCACTAAAGGGAGCAACAACAACACTGTAAGTGAAACACACTACAGGACAGGTTTGTGAGCAGCAGTAATGGCTGCCATGAATCTGACTGCCTAGGCCCAGATTTCACTACACACAACAAACTAATACAAAATCACCACATTTCTGGTATAAAACCAAGACAAGGCTTTGTTTTACATTGCAAGGTGCTCATATTGAACATGTTAAATGTTCTAATACTTCATTTACCTGAACAAACAGGGAACAACGGGAGACCTGAGTCAGTTTTGGTGTTCTTTATCTCTACCTTGTTCATCTGAAGAAAGATGTCACCTGACCACCTAAAACTACCTGTCTCACAGGCGGATTTGCCACCTTGTGGCGAAAAGTGGGATAGGTCTGTTCCTAAAATATAAGTTCCCTGCTCGTTCTAATACGGCTCTTAAAAATACAAAGAACACATACATAATAAGCAAAAATGTGACTATACATTTGTGTATGTCACACGTGTCACCTTGATGTTCCAGTCTCAGTCTAGCATGCAACAGTCCAGACTGACAGAGCTGACTCACAGACTGGACTCTGTGCAGCAGGCCTACCAGCTGCTGTTCTCCAACTCCCTGCTGCCCTCAACCTCTACTGTCCTGATACCAACACTATACCAGCAACCTGTCCTCAACCTCTACTGTCCTGATACCAACACTATACCAGCAACCTGCCCTCAACCTCTACTGTCCTGATACCAACACTATACCAGCAACCTGCCCTCCACCTCTACTGTCCTGATACCAACACTATACCAGCAACCTGTCCTCAACCTCTACTGTCCTGATACCAAAACTATACCAGCAACCTGCCCTCAACCTCTACTGTCCTGATACCAACACTATACCAGCAACCTGCCCTCAACCTCTACTGTCCTGATACCAACACTATACCAGCAACCTGTCCTCAACCTCTACTGTAAAAATGAAAATGTATATTATGTACAGTATGAACAGGTCTTCAGGAGTGAGTATCTGGGTAATGTATGTAGTCTATAAAAAGCTATCAACAATGAATATACGAGCATATTTAGTAACACTAGTCATATAAAACCTAAAGTTTAATCATCATAACATGAATTAGCAGAAAGCAGAAACATTTACACTGTTTTGTGCTTCTTTAATTTGACATTTAGCAAGGAGAGCTGGTGAGATTTTTTAATGAGAGCTACCCTCTATGGAATTAACTGTACAGGGATCAACACCACTATATTAAAAAGCTTACCCATGAGTTGTATATAGTATGTAATCATATATTAAATAATACTTAGATAAAAATAATGTTGCACATATGTTACACATACTCAAGTTACCAAGTAGATATATTTTATCTACTCATACCACGATAGATCATTTTTGAACATACTGGTTTTATAAGCTAACAATGGTGATCAATGTCTGTTACCATGACCTTTCTGTAGGTGGATCATGTAAAAGATAATACAATTTCATATTTAATTTTGCTCTTCCAAACTGACATACAGGCTGACTGTTCCGTTCCGACAATTTCGCCCCAAAAAAGGGGTTTGGGGCCCCTGAGACCAAACGGCCCCAAGTTGGGGGTGTTCAGTATGAACTTGTGATGGCCCAAGGTATATGCTCACTGGAAATAATAGTGAAAAAAAGTTAGCAGAGAACATCCTGAGGGCTGGGCCTGGCTCCCGGTCTAAAGCATTAAGCTTGGCGGGCCCTATGCCTGGAGTCTTACATTTCATTTAGAAAAAGCATGGCTCATGGCACATCTGTTTACATACATACACACACTGAGATATTTATGTATGTATGTATGTATGTATGTATGTATGTATGTATGTATGTATACAGTATATGTATATATGTATGTATGTATGTATGTATGTATGTATGTATGTATGTACGTACGTATGTATGTACCGGTATGTATGTAAACAGATGACACAAACATGCCTATTACTAATGTGTCCCAACACGTTAATATTCACTTGCTACACTCTTAGTACACCTTGTCAGCCTCCTGTCTCTCATCCTGAGTCTCTCCTAGCCTCACGTAGCCATACTATATCACTGCGTGGATATGAGTCTGGTGCTTCTATGAGGACGTCTGGAACCAGGGATGTCTTACTGGGGGACACTGTCTGGAACCAGGATGTCTTACTGGAGGACACTGTCTGGAACCAGGGATGTCTTACTGGAGGACACTGTGTGGAACCAGGATGTCTTACTGCAGGACACTGTGTGGAACCAGGATGTCTTACTGGAGGACACTGTGTGGAACCAGGATGTCTTACTGGAGGACACTGTGTGGAACCAGGATGTCTTACTGCAGGACACTGTGTGGAACCAGGGAAGTCTTACTGGAGGACACTGTGTGGAACCAGGATGTCTTACTGGAGGACACTGTGTGGAACCAGGATGTCTAACTGGAGGACACTGTGTGGAACCAGGATGTCTTACTGCAGGACACTGTGTGGAACCAGGATGTCTTACTGGAGGACAGTGTGGAACCAGGATGTCTTACTGGAGGACACTGTGTGGAACCAGGATGTCTTCCTGGAGGACACTGTGTGGAACCAGGATGTCTTACTGGAGGACACTGTGTGGAACCAGGATGTCTTACTCAGAGCTGCCAACTCTCACCCTTTGAGAGTGAGAGTCACGCAATTTAACCTCTTCTCACGCCTCACGCCACACTTGCCATTTCTCACGCTTTTTCCCCCCTCTCACAGCAAAAAAAAAAAAAAAAAGAGCAATCGGGTGGAAAACGCAAGCCTCGTCCTAAAACACACTGCCACCCTTTTTTCGCGGACCGTGGCCGCCGCATTAGACCGGGGGCGAGGGTGTTTTAGGACGACTTTTCCATATTTGTGGTTGGTGCGCTGCGCGATGGGATGTACTGCAGCCACGGTTCACATGACGCTCGTCTGTCACTAATACAAACCAATCAGAGGCAGCTTAAGGCGGGTCATTGCGTCTCTCTAGCCAAGGAGAAGGATTTAAGGAAGCACAACAGTGCACTTTGGTGGAGAAATTAAAAAAGTATACAACGTGAAACGCCGACCGACGCGTCTGTGTCAGCGCCTCAATATGCCGTGACTGATTCTGAAGCGGGTCAAACGGTAGATCACTTAACCACCTCCTTTTTACAAACACATTATCTTTACAAATCATTTTATTTTGATGAAATGGTGGGTCTGACTACATGAGACTTAAACGTTACACAGGCTGCTGGTGAGCAGCATACATGTGACTAGCAGTGTTAGTCAAATCACTGGTTCTCAACCTGTGTGTCGGGACCAGGGACCCACAAGTCCCAGGGGGGTCCCCACGTAATTTTTTTGTTGGGGGGGGGGGGGGGTCCCCAGATGACAGTAAAGTGACCATTTTTTTAAAGACCTTTTTAATACAAAAAAAAGAAGGAAGAAATGAAATTTTAAATATCATTACTGCATGAAAAGTAATCAACAAACAATACTATAGGAAATTGTAATTTGTGAAAATAGCTGATCTACAAGCTCACAACACATCATATCTCGGCATGTTGGTAGTTTGTAGATCGGCTATTTTTACTCTTATAGTGTGACACTCTTGTATGATGAAGTAGGGCAGTGGTTCTCATACTTTTTAATTTCATGGACCCCCAGTTTAATAAGCATTAGCCCACGGACCCCCATTTGATACCTCTTTGCTATCTCTGGGACCCCAATCTATACTAAGAAATCCTAACTCTGAGAGTGTACAAATGGAACACTCTCATAGTTAAAGTCATGCAACTCCTCAAGGACCCCTGGGGGTCCCCGGACCCCAGTTTGAGAACCGCTGAAGTAAGGCATTCATTTATGAAAAAACATAAAGTTGAAATATGGAAATACAAGGTTTCGGCCTGACAGCGAAGATATATATATGATTTAAGCATTTGCATTTATCCATCAAAACATTATGTTTATTTGTATTTATTCATTTCCTTCACTTGCTGACGTGCTGCTGCGCAACAGGGAAGATATCCGCCAGGCCAGGTGGCCCTACCCAGGCCCATGAAATTGATAGGCAGTCTACAGTAGCCAATTAGAATGAAATCTGCTAAAACTGACTCATACACTAATACAGAACCATATATAGGCAAAATATTGTCTCTGACTCTCTGTCGGTTGGGAAAACTGTTTACCTTTTATTTTAAAACAATTTCAAATGGTGAAAAAAGCCAATCTACGAGCTATAATTATTAAAAATTAAGAAATACTATATTTTAAATAGTGAAAAATACAGAAAATAGGGGAAAATACATAAAATCTCTAATCTGTGATTCTAATGTGATTAATGTGACCCCTGCAGTCAGTGAAGTCCAGGGCTGAATGTGACAAATATTGAGACAAATAGGCTATAACCCAATACATAATTTTATGAAATAAATGGGTTATATTTTACAGATACAGTAGTTACACTATTCTTGTACTATATTAAAATTAAATCATCCTTATTTTATTAAATATTAAATTTATTAAATTCATTATTTCCGTGGACTTAAAAATCATCGTTTTATTTGATGGCCTTCTTTTTGATTGGCCTTTATTACAGGCCCTACCAGCCTGTAGGGGGAGGTAGAGAGTCACATTATAATACCAGCCTGTAGGGGGAGGTAGAGAGTAACATATTATAATACCAGCCTGTAAGGGGAGGTAGAGAGTAAAATTATAATACCAGCCTGTAGGGGGAGGTAGAGAGTAACATTATAATACCAGCCTGTAGGGGGAGGTAGAGAGTAACATATTATAATACCAGCCTGTAGGGGGAGGTAGAGAGTAACATATTATAATACCAGCCTGTAGGGGGAGGTAGAGAGTAACATAGTATAATACCAGCCTGTAGGGGGAGGTAGAGAGTAACATATTATAATACCAGCCTGTAGGGGGAGGTAGAGAGTAACATATTATAATACCAGCCTGTAGGGGGAGGTAGAGAGTAACATATTATAATACCAGCCTGTAGGGGGAGGTAGAGAGTAACATATTATAATACCAGCCTGTAGGGGAGGTAGAGAGTAACATAGTATAATACCAGCCTGTAGGGGGAGGTAGAGAGTAACATACTATAATACCAGCCTGTAGGGGGAGGTAGAGAGTAACATATTATAATACCAGCCTGTAGGGGGAGGTAGAGAGTAACATATTATAATACCAGCCTGTAGGGGGAGGTAGAGAGTAACATAGTATAATACCAGCCTGTAGGGGGAGGTAGAGAGTAACATATTATTATACCAGCCTGTAGGGGGAGGTAGAGAGTAACATATTATAATACCAGCCTGTAGGGGGAGGTAGAGAGTAACATATTATAATACCAGCCTGTAGGGGAGGTAGAGAGTAACATAGTATAATACCAGCCTGTAGGGGGAGGTAGAGAGTAACATATAATACAGCCTGTAGGGGGAGGTAGAGAGTCACATATTATAATACCAGCCTGTAGGGGGAGGTAGAGAGTAACATATTATAATACCTTTGCTCTAAGTGAAACCTGTGTCCAAACCCAATGTTGAATAAATGTGACTAACAATAGCATAATGTAGTCGTGTTTTTCATCAGAATTAATGAATAAATGCAATTATTAACACTATATAAGCATGAGGGGGCCGACAGGGAGAGCAGCTGGCATGGGGGTGAAGACATCAGTCTTAATGTTAAATTCCTCTAAATCAGCGTTAAAAAGGGCCCTTTTTAAATTTTGGGCCCCCAAAATTTTTTTTCGCCGCCGGCCTTCGGCCGGCGGCCGAACGCATTATGACTGTTAAAGTCTCACTCTTACAAATTTCTGAAAGTTGGCAGCCCTGTCTTACTGCAGGACACTGTGTGGAACCAGGATGTCTTACTGGAGGACACTGTGTGGAACCAGGATGTCTTACTGGAGGACACTGTGTGGAACCAGGGAAGTCTTACTGGAGGACACTGTGTGGAACCAGGATGTCTTACTGCAGGACACTGTGTGGAACCAGGATGTCTTACTGCAGGACACTGTGTGGAACCAGGATGTCTTACTGCAGGACACTGTGTGGAACCAGGATGTCTTACTGGAGGACACTGTGTGGAACCAGGATGTCTTACTGGAGGACACTGTGTGGAACCAGGATGTCTTCCCAGCCACACAACACTCAGGGCTGAAGTGCTTTGAACACATCTTTGTGTGTGATGTAATCTGTATGAACATTACACAGAATAAATATGTGTTCCATTGAGGATATAAGCACGTTACTTAATTAGCGTAATTTAAACCTGAACATTTGAGGTCGGGTGACAGCAAGACCAGTTACAGTAACGTTAACGTTGCAAGGGATGTGAGTCTTAAAGTCTTCTATATTACATTAAATTACATTACATTTAAATCTTGCTTAAATGGTGGGTTTTACTTCTTAAATATTAAGTCCAAGATGTGCGTTGATATTTCAGCTCGTGTACATTACTATGTGAAACCTAGCTAGGATGTAATGCTAACGTTAGATAAGTCAGATAGGGGCTAACGCTAACAGGGGCTAACGCTAACAGGGGCTAACGCTAAGCAAAACCTTGTTTTACCTTGAAATTTGGTCCAATATCGCTCCGGATTTTCACAATCCATTGTCTCCTAAGTTTGTCCATCGCTGGAAAACGATGGAACGACAATGATTTGCCAGATTCCCGCCGTTTATCAGATTTGCAGCCCGGCACACAGCAACACAACATTGTTATTGAGGCAGCGTTGCCATGTGATGACGTAATCCAAGATGGCCACGGTGTCAATATATATGTATATATGTGTATGTATGTATGTATGTATGTATGTGTGTATATGTATGTATATATATATATGTATGTATGTATGTATGTATGTATGTATGTATGTATGTATGTATGTATATGTGCATATGTGTCATGTCATCGCAGGTGCACTGAGTTGGGGCTGATTCATGATGAAGATTGGTAGGTACCGCCCCTTGATGACGCGCTGTCTGCTGGGCCTCTCTCTGTCTCTCTCCCTCTGTCTCTCCATGGTGAGGTGCATACCTGGCAGGCGGTCCCCTAGTGAGACTCCACAGTATCTATGTATGTAAACCAATGGCAACAGGAAAGGTTTGGTGGAAGGAGTAATATGGGTCACAGACACAGTCAGGCCGGAATTGTGTAGTTCCCCGCTGGACAATGGCCAGGAGCTTTTAATCAGGAAACAGCATTTAAACAATACACTTCAAACACACATAATACAAATAATACCCGCCCCATGGAGCTACTGTCTAACTAAACTCAGCCGGGCCGCTGTTCGGCTTTACCGGTCTGTAGAAAGTCATTAGTCTGGCTCTCTGTCTATCCAGACAGCTCTTCTCTCTGCGGTTGCCCCACACACACACACACACACACACACACACACACACACACACACACACACACACACACACACACACACACACACACACACACACACACACACACACACACACACACACACACACACACACAAACACACACACACACACACACACACACACACACACAAACACACACACACACACACACACACAGCTTCTAAGGAGAGGGCCTAATGGAAGCTGAGTAGGTGTATAGCTGTCCATGCACCCTTCACACTATGTATGTATTGTATGTCTTGCTGATTAATTGGGTACAATGGACCACAATGGAAACAAGCCCCAGGGGCTTTTTGTGTTTTCCTTTTAGCATAACTTTTGACTGCGATATCTGTACTGTTAACAATGTTGATAATACAGTATTCAATCAATCAATCAATCAAAGACTCTTACACAACACTCAGGTGTGGTGGGTAACAAGGAGGCGGGGAAAATAAAACACAAATGCAAGGCAAAAAAATCAAAATAAAAAAAATCCAAAATGGCTACCAGAGATTAACCACAAAGTCCCCAAAATAATGAAAATGTCTTCAACCCATGACAAGAACATAGACTGTAACCCACCATATTAAGATAATAATAAAAACATGATCAAAATATGACATTCAAGGTAATCATGATGATCCCATAAAGTCCATATATCATAGTAGAAGAGATCCAATACTAATACAATCATAATGTCCATATGTCCATAAAGTCATGACTGGTGCACATGTGAGTAAAATGAATACTGCTTTTTGTCTGACTGTTGTATTCTCCAAATGTTTACCATATTTCTAGATTTGATCAGATTATTTAATGTTTAAACCAAATTATTTATACTGTGGATGAGTGAGCATGAATAGTTCTAACAATGAGTCAGAAGGTCTTTCTGACAGATGGACTCCTACAGTTTAAAACTGGCCTCTCTCCACCGTTTCTCCATTGATTCACAGGAGCATTTTCACCTCAGTTTCTCCTGAAGTCAATGATGACCTCCTTCCTCTAGAAAAAATAAATAAATAAACACGTCACACAAAACTCCTACAGACTTTAACAAAATAAACGTTAATATATTGTTATTGGCTCTTACTCAGGTCTTTAACAAGATGCTTCTCATGCTTCTGCAGAGCATCGTAGAACGCTGACATGGCTTTTTTCCCTTTCTTTTTCATAATGTCATGCAACATTCTCACTTTAGCCTCACTGGTCGCCTCTGCCTTGATGTTGCTAATCGTCTCTTCTGACAGAAAGTCTTCACGAAGAAGATCATCGAGTACACCCTGAACCTCTGTTACGCGTTTAACGAGCTCAGTCCAGTTCTTCTTTATGAAGTCTTCTTTCATTTCTGTTAAAATAAAAAGTCAGACTATTATGTCATTTGAATTCTGATTTCTGGTTTCACAAAGGTAGAGGTGAACTGCACTTAAAGTTTAATGGCCCAGATGACTGAGGGAGGAAAAAACAGGACGAACAATGTTAATTTCATTATGTTGTAGTTCTTGATTTGATGTCAGGGTCAAATATAAAGGTCAGAGAAGAGTAAAGATCTTACCTGTTGTCAGGGGTATCTGAAGTTGTTCTACACCTGAGGCATTTGGGAGAAAAGTGTGATATTTGTTCATTTGATTATAGTAACACACCCAGGGAAGTTGTAATGAAGTCCACTCAGATATATAATCCTTTATTGAACTACTCTTATAGTTATAATAGTTTATATAATCCTTTACTGAACAACTCTTACACATTACATGTGGGAGCATACTGTAACTACTTGCTTGCTGCCAACTAACTAAGCTCACTTCCTGGTTCTGACAGTGATATCATGCAAAGGTATGCAGTACAGTAGCCTGGAATTGGAACCCAACTGTTTACAATACGGCCCTGTGTCCTTAACATAGGGTTAAGGTTACCAACAACGCTGAGTCCTTACTTAATTCATTACTTACTTAAACAAGAGATCATTACATTCATACCAAAAACCAGGAAAGGATAAAAATGTGAACACATTTCTCCATGCTCTATGACTATGAGTTGATCCATATTTACATTAATAGAAATGTGTGTTTATTCTGCTGTTGCCGAATCACTCTGGATAAAGAACATCATATAAATGTATAAAATATAAAAGTAATCAGTACTATCTCACCAAGACGATTTTTTTCAGTGGTGACATCATCCCTCTCCTTCTTCATCATCCTCAGCTCTTCATCTTTCTTCTCCAGTTGATTGCCTCTTTGCTTCAGTTGAGCTGTGAGTTTCTCTACTTCATGGGTCAGCTTGCGTTGCTCTGCTGCCATCTCGTTGGTGTAGTTCTGCAGTTCTCTCTCTGTTTCAACAACGGATAGAACAAACATAAGTTTAGATTAAACACACATTTTAACATCCTCAATTAATTGTATTTCCACTTCTGTATATTTCACATGTATTCACTGTGATATTCCTGTCTTGATAGACATAGAAATCCTTTACAACTGCAGAGTTAAAATGTGCAGGTTCCACTTCACAAAACATAAAACAATGTTTGATGTTCTAATGTTTGTTTCCCAAAAGGCATGTTCACCAATAACATCAGACCACACTGGATGTTGTCCAATCAAAGTGAGACATTTTCACATCCCAGCAAGAGAGAACTGGCAGTTTAATACTAATCAATAACATTAAAAAAGAGATCATTAAATTCACACAAAAAAACAGGAAAAGAGTAAAGAACGTGAGCATAATTGTCCAATTGATTTAATAAATAATTAATATAAGTTATTTACAAGTTAATGTTTATTCTGCTGTTTCTAAATCACTGGATAAAAAACATCATATAAATGTATAAAATATTAAAGTAATCTGTAAAATCTCACCAAGACAAGTTTTTTCAGTGATGACATCATCCCTCTCCTTTTTCATCATCCTCAGTTCTTCATCTTTCTTCTCCAGTTGATCGTCTCTTTGCTTATGTGGAGCTGTGAGATCATCGACTTGTTATTTTTAATGGAATCATTGTATGTCACTGTCTGCTCAGATCCTGGCAAAGTTCATTCCCTTGTGCAAATAGCTTAAAAAAATAAAAATAATACTGTGTATAAAATAACCCCAACCCATAAACCTAACCTCTTAATGTCTAATCACAATTACCCTATCTTCGTATCGGTTGTATTTCGAGCAATGAGTCTGTGTACTGCTGCAAACAGCCCAGCCTGCGTGCGTGGCTCAAAACGAAGCACAGCGCGTTAAGGCACACTTTCAACACAGGTATTGTCATAATTTTTTGTTTGTGTCAGTCAAAAGATTAAAACATTGCTGTCCATTGTAAACTTTGTACAGACACCAACTCGCTTTCAACCACAGTGTATTCAACTGACATATAACACGCATCTCTCTCTCTCTCTCTCTCTCTCTCTCTCTCTCTCTCTCTCTCTGCTTCTCCACCCCCTCTCTCTCTCTCTCTATCACACACACACACCTCTCCCCCTCTCCCCCTCTCTCTCTCTCACACACCACAGTGCATGCAGTAAAATCCTCAGTGTTCAAGTGTTCCAGTAATATAGTCTGTGACGTGTGATGACTGTGATGCGTAAGTGATCTTTAGACCTGTGTAGGCTATAGGTCTGTTTGTGGCGGTGATGCGTCACATACTAGAAACCTATGGGTGTAGGAACCTTTGTAGTTCACTGTTACAGCGTCAGCTGTTTCATACGTTTCTGTCATATTATTTACACTCTTAGTTACCATTCCTAATTGGAGCACACTTTCCCATATCTATGCTATGTATGTATGTATGTATGTATGTATGTATGTATGTATGTATGTATGGATATATATATATATATATATATATATATATATATATATATATATATATATATATAGATATATAGATATATATATAGATATAGATATAGATATAGATATATATAGATAGATATAGATATAGATATAGATATAGATAGATATATATACATTGTTATAATATTAGAGTGGGATTGAAATGTAGTGCAAAGCCGATATTTAAAAGATAATGGTATTCCCTCTGCATGTGGGAGAAGGTGTTTGGACGTGTGGAGCCCCGAGGGGAGACAGTGTCCAACAAAATCACAGGAAAAAGGTCAATTTGATCTAAAGTCTGCTTGTGTGGTAGGTCGACTTCATGCCGTCACGCGAGTGACAAATCAACAGATTCAACCAAACGTGTGCAAAAGTCTTGTGGAATATTAATACAGGGTAAACAGAGAAGAAAGAAAAACTAAAATAAGAGCAGAGAGAGATATAAAGTAGTGCAAAAACCGAAAGCAGTTAAATAAAGCAGTTTTAAAAGAGATCAGGAGGAACATTTTTATGTTTTACCTTCTGGTCCAAAATAAATATAAATATCCAGGTTTGTTCCACTTTGAATGTACTTTTCGTCATTTTATATTAAGTTACAAAACTTTAGAATGCTGTCTTTTATATTCTTTTATAAAGAAAAAATCACCCTGTGTGAAGTGGGCGGTGTTTTGCTAGCTAATCACAATACTGAATGGAGTCAACCAATCATGTACAAAAAATAAATACATTTATTAAAACACTCTTTATGATGGACGAAACCATAACTTAAAAAAAACCAATTTATGTTTTTTTTTAAGTTATGGTTTCTTATATAGGGCTATGCACATGTGTCATGTGACACTGGCCAATCACAGTCCTGAATAGACTGTGATTGGCCAATCACAGCGCAGGATAATTGTACAAATTTCCAAACCTCACTTATAGGGGCGGTTTCACCGCCCAAAAAAAATCTATATCTATAAGTTATGTTTGTGTCAAAAACAGACCTCCAGGAGGCTATACATACGGGAGCGTTTCCATATACGTCATAGAATATCTATGGATAATTATTAGTTCGACATCAAACGGATAATGGTCCATGTCGTTATATCTGGAGTTAATAATGGATAAATGAACACTGAGGATTTTAGTGTGCAGCGTGCACAGAGGTACCGACAGACAGAGATATGAGTCCATTTGTCAGTCCATTTGGTCACAACTTAGCCAACACTTTAGGAATTAAAACATTTATAAATGTGTGACAAATGTACATTATATTTATCTGCTTGATCTATGGGTGTTATTATATACGAGTGATATGTAACATCTGATTTACTTATGCATGTAATTGTATCTGATTGATATGTAACATGTGGGAAACTATGAGGTATATGGACATTTCCAATTCACGTGAGGGTAATGGTCTGATCAGTGGGTGATTGAATGATTTGTGCCACCCAACGTTTCAAGTTCCCCCCTCCCCCCAGCTCCCACTGGGGGGAGGGGGGAACAAACACTGGTGTGAACTGGTGAATCCAGAGGAGATCTCCTGTGCGCCAGTGTTACTAGTTTAGGTTATAGTTTTTAACTAAACAGTAAGCTGCAGCCAAGAACAAAGAAATAGCGAGCCCAACGGAAGAGGAACGAGTCGTTGCTGCCGTGGGGTTACAATCGCGCTGGATTTATGAACAAACCGCCGGTCACCGAGAGGATTCTGACGGAGCCGCGGGTGATATAAGTCCATATTTCTGTTCCTGTGGATTACAAATAATGGGGTACCCCGAACTTTAAGTTATCTTCGGACCGCGTTGTGCGGAAGATCGTTATCGTTTCATTTGGATATAAGGACTAATAGACTTACTCGAGAGCATGGGAATAAGAGGCCGTTTGGACACTAACGTGTGAACTGTTGTTATTGTTTGGAGCGTCGGTCTGCGGTGACATTCACCCTTACGTCCGAGTAGTTGTTGTTGGTCATGTTTGAAAGAGATTGTGATCTGAAGGAGCTTGTGAAAGAAGTATTGTTTTGTTTATTTGTTGGTTGTTTGTTTGTTTATTTATTTTGTTTATTAGGGAAAGAGTATAGGGACAGAAGTTCAATTAAAAGTCTGAAGTGTATTATTTATTTACCAGCTCTATATCATGTTAAGCTCTATATCAGTAGTTCACATGTTAAGCTCTATATCATGTTAAGCTCTATCAGTAGTTCACATGTTAAGCTCTAAATAATGTTAAGCTCTATATCATTAGTTCACATGTTAAGCTCTATATCATGTTAAGCTCTATATCAGTAGTTCACATGTTAAGCTCTATATCATGTTTTGTGTCAGTAATGTATTACTTTTCTTCAGTTCTTTGTCTTCTTCAGTTCTTTGTCTTCTTCTGTCAGTAGTTTATTACTTCTATCCAATTCTTGGACTTTTTCTGTCAGTAATATATTACCTTTCTTCAGTTCTTGGTATTTCTGGCAGGTCAGTAGGAACTTCTGCTCGTGGGTCATACCCAGGAATAGTTGTCTCTGATCCTGAGTCATATCCTCGGCAAAATCCAGTTGTGCCGCTTTTGTAGAATATAAAGAACACACATAAGTTTAAAGGAACCACAGACATCTTCAATGTATAGGTGTGTGTGTATGTGTGTGTGTATGTGTGTGTGTGTGTGTGTGTGTGTGTGTGTGTGTGTGTGTGTGTGTGTGTGTGTGTGTGTGTGTGTGAGTGTGAGTGTGAGTGTGTGCGTGTGCGTGTGCGTGTGTGTGTGTGCATGTGTGCTTGTATTACTCTACTTGTGAGGGCCAAACTTCCCACAAGTATAGTATAATTTGATAAATAGACATTGTGAGGACCATTTTCCAGGTCCTCACACAATAAATGGTTGTTTTATGGTTAGAAATGATTTGGGGAGTAAAGCATATAATTAGGAAAAGATGTAGGTTGGGTTTAAGGTTAGGATTAGATAGCCTGGGACCAGACGAATCAGCCAGTGCAAAAAAGAATTGCACTCTGCGATTTGGGTCTGGCACGCTCCGTTGTGAATCCATTTCCTGCTCCAGAAGTCTGGGGTGACCAATCAGGGCCCAGTATTTAAATATGGGAGACTGTGATTGGTTGTAAGTCTAACCAATTGCGTCCAGAGCCATTGTTTTGATCCCGCCCCCTTGGAAAAATAACATCCTCATAGAAGCACCAGACTCATGTCCACGCAGTGATATAGTCTGGCTACGCGAGGCTAGGTTAGGATTTCAACTTAATCACACGCCGGTGTCTTGCACTGAAAATATCAGATCTACAAGCTCACAACACGTCGCAGCGGTACATATCATGAGCTTGTAGATCCGATATTTCCGGCTTTGCCGTTAAAAATGGCAACAAAGAAAAGTGCATTCGTAAAATCACCGTCCTAAAACCTTTATTGTCCTCACAAGTATAGTAATACTAGTACTCGTGTGTGTGTGTGTGTGTGTGTGTGTGTGTGTGTGTGTGTGTGTGTGTGTGTGTGTGTGTGTGTGTGTGTGTGTGTGTGTGTGTGTATGTGTGTATGTGTGTGTGTGTGTGTGTGTTCATAATTGTGACTGTTTCATTGATAAATGCACAGTATAATAAAGTTTAATGTATAGTTTTCGTTGAGTCTGTTTGTTATCCTACTTACCAAACTTATGAGATGAATTCAGTCTTCTATTCTTCTGCTCTGCTGTCTCGTTGCTGAGATAAGCTTTAGCTTTAGCTTTAGCTTCAGCTTCAGCTTTACCTACAGCTACATAAAGAGAGTTCAACTGTGTGTTAATAACAACTCTTCATCATGTTATACTGACTGGATAATAAATACATTTAACATTAAATCAACTTCAGTCTTGAATACAAGTACATGAAGAAAAAAAGGCATGCAAGAACCTGAACACATCAGATAAAAACAGACTTTGTATACCTATTGTAAATATTATTATATTATAGTATTATATACATCATTATTATGTAAATATGAGCTGAATTACTGATTTCTGTGAATAATTATGTCACTCTCCTCCCATGGGTGCTGGGCTGAGATAGCTTCAAGATAACTCAACTAGATAAATACATAAATCCAGAAGTACACAATATTAATTTGTATTATAATTGTAGGATGGGGGATGACTTATTTAAGCAGTCATACCTGCCTGAGTCAAACTAATTGGACTCAGAGCTATAGGTGTAACTAAGGATAAATCAGTCACCTCCACAAACAGAGAGACACTGTCCAGATAGAAGTTACCATCTGCTCTCTCCTGTAACATATGTTTAGTTTCCTTTTGGCTTTGTGCCACAGTACAGTAAACACCAAAGACACAGCCAACAGCATGTATCTCTACAAAAGTATTCAACATATTGGAAGAGGTCCTTTGGGCCAAAAAGCACTGTTTATTCACACCGGGTGAGTAGGTGTGATTCTTTTTTTCTTGCACAGACTATCATTTTCTGTTAGATAACAACCGACTTCATAGAAGACTGTTGTGATATGTGATCAGACCTGTGACCTTTGAACTCTCTTGCGGGACAATTTAACCAATCCAGATCCCATTGGCCTTTTTATTCACTCCTACTCTCAGACGATGACTTTCTCAACTCAGGTCAGATACATTTCTTCATAACACTAATATCACACCAGGTGTTTCAGCCTATGAGAGATGTTTACAACTTATATTAAAGGACAAATGATATCATACTATGGTTTCTGAAGCAATGCATTAAATGAACTGCTACAAGGCTAGATAATGAATTCCCGTCTCCAGATGTATATCTCTTCATTCTCAAGGTTATTTGATACACTGGTTGGTTGCATGACAATCAGAATATATGTTATTAAAATGCAATCATACTCTGAGTCTGAGTCAGTTATTCAGCTCATGCAAATAGTACAGTAAGTCTCATCTAACCTGCCTATAACACCTACCTGATTCCTTTCATCCAGATACAAATGTCTACTATTTCTGCAGACTAAAGACAATTTTTAGAGAACCCAATTTCAGAAGCAGAACTTACTATAGACATAAGTACAATGCAGAGTGGATCAGATGGTCAATGGCGTGGCAACAGACTTTTTAAATTGTCAGGACCAGGGAAGGGTGCATATAAGTCAGCCTGTATCTGGATTTGACCCTTATGCGACACGTTGTGGCTTGTCGATCAACTATTTTCTGTGAAAGCCTTCCCCACGATAAGGATGCTGAGGTTTAAGTGGTTAAATAACCTAGACACAACATAGAATTATTAAATAAGTTAATCTGCTATCTCATAATTGTGTATGATAATCTGTCAATAATATAAATCAGCTTGGCTGTTAACTTAAATGACACTATTTTGTACTGTTTGGACTAGGACCGGACCCACGGACCACGGCTAGCCTTACCCCTCTTGGACCAGGCGCCATGCAGACTGCCCCCTCAGACCTCTGACCCACGCTCCCCCTTTGACTATGTCTCTGCCTGGTCCCTTTGCCCCCGGTTGCTTCTCCCCCCCAGCCTTTGTTCAATAAAACCCGTAAACCTGTTTAAATAAATAATAATGTGAAAAGGTCTTGTAGGTTTTGTATTAAAACTAAAAACATTAGTAGGCTACAAGAGGTGATCTGGGAATCTCATGACCTTAAATGTTTTAGACCTGAAACAATATAAGATACAATAACTGTTTAGAAACAAATATATTTTGTACATAAAGATGACAGATTATTATTATTAATTTAATTGTTAACTACTTAAACTCTATGGTTGGTTAAAACTGCAAACATTAGTACAAGAGGTGATTTGGGAAGCTCATGACCTTAATAAAAAACGTATATTTGTATTCATAAGCAAATTACACCATCCTTGTAATAAAATGTTAGACTTGAAACATCAAGCAATGTAAAATACAATGGTCATTCACTGTGAAGACTTATTAGATCCATTTAATTTGTGTTCTATTATTGTGAGAACGTGATATTAATATGAAAACACATCAGAGAACATGAAGTAGAATATGTTTGATACTCCATCCCCTTCATATTCATAATGCATAAAAAGAAAAAAACATTTGTTTAGAAAACTGATATTTTATACATAATGATGACTTCTTATAAGTTGTTAAATAACCTGGAATAAAAAATTATTAAATAAATGAGTCTGTGAGTTTGTACATCAGCTATTCTTAATGAAGATATTTGGTATAGAGGGGAAAAGTGGTCCAAGTACAGAGTTAACTCAGGTCTGTTTCACTAAGCATAGAGGGTTTAATTGGTTAAGACTCCTTCAGTTTGTATTCGGCTGATGATAAGATGACAGATTATTATTATTATTTCCATTGTTTAACTATTTTAACCCTATATGGTTGACCGGGGTCTCTCAGGGCTCTATAATAGTGTCTTTTCTGTTTTCTGTGGGGAAAGCTTTCTCTGAAAATAGCTGATCGACAAGCTCACAACGTGTCGCAGTATCTTGTCTATCAGCTATTTTCTGTGAAAGCCTTCCCCACAATAAGGATTCTGGGGTTGAAGTGGTCAAATAACCTAGACACAACATAGTATTATTAATAAATGTATCTGCTATCTCATAATTGTGTATGATAATCTGTCAATAATATGAATCAGTTTGGCTGTTAACTTAAATGACACTATTGTGTACTGCAGTGGTTCTCAACCTGTGGGTCAGGACCCCCAATGGGGCTCCCCATATTATTTTGGGGGGTCCCCAGATGATTAGCATAATGTGCAACATTGTTTTCTCACTCAACAGTAAACAAACCAACACACAGTATAAGAGTATACAGGGTATCTGCACATTTCTAAAGTGACAATTTAAGGACTTTTAAGACCTTTTTAATACCTCTAAAATGAAAAGGGAAAAGAGACCATTAGGCTACTGCGTGAAAAGTAATCAACAAACTATTCTATTAAACATAAAGGCC
This sequence comes from Gymnoscopelus braueri, assembly GCF_963280865.1. NCBI lineage: Eukaryota > Metazoa > Chordata > Actinopteri > Myctophiformes > Myctophidae > Gymnoscopelus > Gymnoscopelus braueri. Next base: position 12,679,171 of record NC_137613.1, read on the forward strand.
AAATTGTCAAATATTACCAAAGAGAGAGGCAAACATTGTGGAAATAGCCAATCTACATGCTCACAACGCAAGGCATTGTGAGCTTGTAGATCAGCTATTTTCACAATATTTATCTGTGGAACCGAGTCAATTAAAATGTAATGCCTCAACTCCTACAATTCCAAGAGCTTGTCAGGGTGGGGGGTCCCCAGTTCAAATATGATTATTTTGGGGGATCCCCAGTTCAAATATGATTATTTTACAACGCGTCACACCGTTGCAGATCGGCTATTTTTTCTAGTTAAAAAAATTGTGAAAGTGGTCATGTTTGGGGTTTTACAAATATTTGATTTATAGTATTAACAATAGCTTGTGACTAAATAATAACTACATTAGATCCTTTAGAACACAGTCATGTTATTTTTTTTCTTTTCCTGTAAAGTAACAGTTTTGGACATACAAGGTTTCCACCTGACATCTACAATATCACGGTTAAAGATAATTAACAATTTGAGTTTGTACATCGGCTATTTTTAATGAAGATATTTGGTATAGAGGGGAAAAGTGGTCCAAGTACAGAGTTAACTCAGGTCTGTTTCATTAAGAATAGAGGGTTTCATTGGTTAAGACTCCTTCAGTGTGTATTCTGATATGGTGAAAACTTGATGTCAATCTGAAAACATATTGGAGGCCATGAAGTAGAATTGATTTAATACTCACTGTCGGCTAGTTCACGTTCACATTCATCATTCATGAAAAGAGAAAACACATGGTTGGAATGGTTAGAAAACTGATACTTCACAAACAGAAAGATTACTAATAATTAGCAAATTGTTAAGGAACCTGAAATATGGAATGCAATAATAGAATTGGTTAAATGAATCGTCTATCTCAATTATTGTACAAAGTAATAGCTTGCTTCATTAATCATAATGATTCAGCATTCTAATTACAACATTCTAATTCCATTTGTGAAGTGACTAAATGTCAGCTTAGAGATACAATTCTACACTATATTAAGAGTGAAACATTTTCATCTGCTACGACAGATTGGTTTATAGTAAAATGATCAGTTTTATAGTAAAAAAAAAGTGTTCTTTACTTGAATCAATCTATTGTCTGATGTCAAGATTATTTGCTATTCATGTCAACTGTTTCTGCAGTCCATGCCATTAATTATTAACCGCCTTGTGGGCACCAACTTGTCATATTTTTAATGTTTGCACAAAACGTTCACCTCCACACTACTCAGGAATCAAGTTTATCCTCCATAATAATCTTCTGATTCATTCATTTAATCTTCCTCAGTATGCCATCATTTATATCTGGTATTAACATGCATTCTGTATCTGTATATGTTAACCCTTTAAGACCGGGAATGCATCTGTGTCATTTTAAGATTGTTTTGGCTTTTCAAAAATAGCAGATATAAAAGCTCATAGCGCGGCACTCTGAGCTTGTAGATCTTTTGAAAAATCGTGAATATTAATTTGTGCAAATCTTTGAATATGTTTTTTTTTTAAGCCAACATTTTTAACTCTGTTACAACTTCTGGGGGTCCCTGGAACAAAATATTTTGAGGTGGGGGTCCACGGCCAAATACATATCATTTTGGGTGGTCCTTGAAATGAAAAAGGTTTGGGAACCACTGATATTTTAGCAACATACGTTCAAAGATTTGAGATAAAAATGTTTGCTTTAAAAACATATATATTCAAAGATTTGCACACATTTTCACAAAAAATAAATAAATATATATATAAAAAATGGCAGATCTAAAAGCTCATTTGAACTTGTATAGCTGCTATTTTTGAATAGCCAAAGAAATCTGAAAGTGACACAATAGGTTCCCGGTCTTAATGGGTTAAGGGAGTGTAATGGGTTACATTAGTGTAATATGTAAACACATAGGATGGATTGTGATGATTGGAATGTAATCACATGTCAGACCACATCAGAAACTGCTCTGACACACAGAGTGATGTGAGTGGGATGTAATGAGTCCAAGAAAATATGTGCTCTTGTTCCTGAGGTTGTGTGTATGCCTTTGTCTTTAACACTTTATTTATAGTTTGTGGCTACAGTAATTAGAATATGTTTTATTTTATGATCATTTGTGAGCCTAACTACCATTTAACTGGGTCTGGAAGATCCTATAGCACAGTGTCATACAAACATTCAAACATGCATCGCGATGCACTGTGAGCTTGTAGATCTGCTATTTTCAAAATATATTTTTTACATTTGAAAAATGTAAATGGGACATTCTTCATAATGAGTACTTTTACTTGTGGTACTTTAAGTACATTTTGATACCAATACGTTTTTTACTTTTACTCAAGTACATTTTGAATTCCGGACTTTTATTTGTAACAGAGTATTTCTACATTGCAGAATCGATACTTTTACTTAAGTAAAGCAATTGAGTACTTTTTACACCACTGGATACATGGTTACATTCTGAGCTGAATCTATGTTCTGCCATCAGGGCCGCATTAACCGTGGAACTTAGTGGAACTTGTGTTCCACGGCCCGCAGCCTGCAGCGCCCTGTGAGAATGATAGACAGTTTAGACACTGTAGTTATAGCAGAAACGGACTGTTGGAAAGGCTGTGCTGTGCCCTGTCTCTGTGCAGTGTGACTGTCAGCGCCGCTCGTGCTGGCGGTGGCACATGCACCGAACGCACGTGCGGTGCACGTTCATTCGCTGGGCCCGCGACCGCACCCGATATTGTCCGATTAATGTTGAGGGGGGGCCTTTGATTTTGTGTTGTTCCACGGCCCTGAGGGGTCTTAATGTGGCCCTGTCTGCCATGTAGACCTGTAAGCTACACTATGTAACTTTCTTAGTGAATATCTTAGTGTAATTTATACATGAAGAGATAAACATTATTACATAATTATATACACATATCGTTGCTGTCGGTTAGAAACCTTGTATCTCTGTATTTTAACGTTTATGTTTATTTTTTATATCGTAACTGACTGCCTTCCTGCATCATACTACAATGTCACAACAATTGCAAAAATAGCCGATCTACAAGCTCACAGCGCGTCGCACCGTGACGTTTAGTGAGCTTGCAGATCGGCTATTTTTGCTAATAAATATTTTTTTGAAAGTGGTTAAGTTTGGGGTTTAATAAATATTTGATGAAAGTATTAACAATATAATAGCTTGTGACTAAATGATAACTACATTAGATCCTTTATACATACAAAGTTTCCACCTGACATCTACAATACCACGGTTAATGATAATAACGATGTGAGTTTGTACATCGGCTATTTTTAATGAAGAGAATTGACTAAGGATAAATCAGTCATCTCCACAAACATTCAGAGAGAGACACTGTCCAGACAGAAGTTACCATCTGCTCTCCCCTGTAACAGATGTTTAGTTTCCTTGTGGCTTTGTACCACAGTACAGTAAACACCAAAGGCACAGCCAGCAGCATGCATCTCTGCGAAGGTATTCAAAATATTGGAAGGGGTCCTTGGGGCCATGCAAAAAGCACTGTTTATTCACACTGGGTGAGTGGGTGTGATTCTTTTTTCTTGCATAGACTTTCATTTTCTGTTAGATAACAACCGACTTCATAGAAGACTGTTGTGATATCTGATCACGCCTGTGACCTTTGTCTTGCAGGACAATTTAACCAATCCAGATCCCATTGGCCTTGATTCTCAACGTTGTATCAGGTCAGATTAATGTCTTCATAACACTAATGTCACACCAGGTGTTTCAGCCTATGAGAGATGTTTACATCTTCTATTAGAGGACAAATTATATCATACTATGGTTTCTGAAGCAATGCATGAAATGAACTGCTCTTATTACAAGGCTAGATAATGAATTCCCCTCTCCAGATGTATATGTCTTAATTCTCAAGGGTATTTGATACACTGGTTGGTTGCATAACAATCAGAATCTATGTTATTAAATCATACTCTATCTGAGTCAGTTATTCAGCTCATGCAAATAGTACAGTATGTCTCATCTAACTAACCTGCCTATAACACCTACCTGGTTCCTTTCATCCAGATACAAATGTCTACTATTTCTGCAGATTAAAGACACATTTTAGAGAACCCAATTTCAGAAGCAGAACTTACTATAGACATTAGTACAATACAGAGCTGGTCAGATGGTCAATGGTGTGGCAAGTGGGGCGTGGCAACAGACTTTTTGAATTGTCAGGACCAGAGAAGGGTGCATATCTGGTGCAGTGGTGAGATGGGTTGGAATTACGCTGAATATTGTCTATGGGTGTGTTGCAGGTGGATTCAATCATGGTCAATCAAATGATCACTTTTTATTACAGTGCATTGTGCATTTACACAGTGTCATGGAAGATGAGGCCTAGACATTTCTCCTAAGAGCAAACTGATATAACATAAAATTAGCTTGGGGTTAGTGATGTCTGGCGATGAGCCAAAGAGAAACTGTCAGTTTGTGTAATAATCTATCTAGGTGACCAATCAGTAAAACTTGTATGAAGGAGAAATCTATATGGATATATGCCTTCAATATTCTGTTTGAGTCATGATGACGTAGTTTTGCTGGACAAATCTTTGACCTTATTGACACCAAAATTAATGGATGCTGCTGATTTGCAAAACACACCCCCTACTGCACCTCTCCTCACACACCAGTGTACAGTGAATCCCCAAAACACCAAATACAGGCAGTGGGTAAGAACTCTGAGCCACTGTAAAATGAGGAATGGTCTATCAATTCATCCGAAGTCAGTGCAACTGTTGAAAGTGCTCCTGCTCCAAAATAAAGCCCTTAAACCCACCCTTACTCCATTGGAGTCATTGTTTTCTGCACCAGCCTCTCTTCTAACTTTGAATTCTTGCCTACCTATTTCTTCAAAATCCACACTCTCTGTGGTTCCTGTTGTTCAGGCCACCTTTAGAATGTACAATTCCACTGTAAATCACCCTTCATAATAATCCTTTGATTCCTCTCTTACAACATGATGGGGTGTTTGATGTCTGGCTCCAAACAGGTATCTGAACAGTTCAGCATTATTTTATAAATGGATATTTCACCTTTTTTCAACAAGTATCACGCACACGCACACGCACACACACACACACACACACACACACACACACACACACACACGTTTCCACTGAGTAACCACAGTATTTATTGCCTCACTCAAGCCACTATTCTCTGCCTGCTGAACAGACCAGTTTATCTCTAGTCTAGCTCGCTTCAACCTGTTATTCGGAACCTGTATTTCTGCCTGTTTATGACCTCTGTCTGTATCTGGAGTTTACCCTTATGAGCTTGTCGATCAACTATTTTCTGTGAAAGCCTTCCCCACGATAAGGATGCTGAGGTTTAAGTGGTTAAATAACCTAGACACGACATAGAATTATTAAATAAATTAATCTGCTATCTCACAATTGTGTATGATAATCTGTCAATAACATAAATCAGCTTGGCTGTTAACTTAACGACACTATTTTGTACTGTTTGGACCAGGACCGGACCCATGGACCACGGCTAGCCTTACCCCTCTTGGACCAGGCGCCATACAGACTGCCCCCTCAGAACTCTGACCCACGCTCCCCCTTTGATTATGTCTCTGCCTGGTCCCTTTGCCCCCGGTTGCTTCTCCCCCCAGCCTTTGTTCAATAAAACCCGTAAACCTGTTTAAATAAATAATAATGTGAAAAGGTCTTGTAGGTTTTGTATTCAAACTAAAAACATTAGTAGGCTACAAGAGGTGATTTGGGAATCTCATGACTTTAAATGTTTTAGACCTGAAACAATATAAGATACAATGGCTGTTTAGAAAAACAAATATTTTGTACATAAAGATGACAGATTATTATTATTAATTTAATTGTGAACTACTTAAACTCTATGGTTGGTTAAAACTGCAAACATTAGTACAAGAGGTGATTTGGGAAGCTCATGACATTAATAATAACTTATATTTGTATTCATAGGCAAATTACACCATCCTTGTAATAAAATGTTAGACTTGAAACATCAAGCAATGTAAAATACAATGGTCCTTCACTGTGAGGACTTATTAGATCCATTTAATGTGAGTTCTATGATTGTGAGAACGTGATATTCATATGAAAACACATCAGAGAACATGAAGTAGAATATATTTGATACTAGGGGTGTGCCAATATATCGTCCCGCGATATATCGCGATACGTTTTCGTGACGATATGTATCGTTTTGGGGGGAAAAAAAAGATTTTTTTTTTTTTTTTTTGTGCAAACAGCCCCGAGGTGAAAAGGGTGACAACATGTTGTTTTTTTCGGGTCAGGTGTCACACTATTGCCCTATTTGGATTCAAAACGGCTATTGTTGCTGAAAAGCTACAAGTTTGCGTCTGAATAATGCAAAAACAGAATTATTTGTTTGCATTTTTTCTCCCCCATATATTTTCAGGAGGGGCGAACTCCACTTGCGACCGCGACGGGTCGCTTCGACGGTGCCTGACTCGTCGCGACGGGTGCCCATCAACGGCTCGCTTCGACGGTGCCTGACTCGTCGCGACGGGTGCCCATCGTCTCGACGGGTGCCTGTTTTTGTCGGCGTTTCACCCGTGCGTCGGAGAACGGGCACTCGTCGAGACTCGTCGCGTTTACCGCGACGTAAGGCACGACGGAAAGAAGCCATTGTCGCCATCCACAATGTAATTGGTCGCATCTGCCTCTCTCCCTCCTTCCCCCCCCCCCCCCCCCCCCACCCGACCCCCTCCCCCTGTGGGGTAGGGGGTCGGGTGGGGGTCCCTGCGGACCTTTGGGGGGGGGGGGTCCCCTTGGGAATCCCTTTACGCATGCCTTCATTTGTCCCCGTGAATTAGGGCTGCATTCCCGAAGTTAACTTTCAATTTGATTGCTTCCATTATTTTAATCCAATAACCATATGTTGCATCACATTTTATCGATTGATATAACTTCAATAACCTCCGGAAATAAGGAATTTGTTTGATTCGATTTGAACGTTTAATGGCCTATTGAAAAGACATTGTTTTTGGAGAGGCTTTTCTTTTACGCATGAGAGAGAGAGAGAGAGGGGGGGAGAGAGAGAAAGAGAGAGCGCACGCACGCAGACGGAATGTGTTCATGCTCGTCCTTCTGGGGGGTCCCCGTGGACCTTTGGGGGTCCCCGGGCGACCCCCCCAACGCAATAGATAACACAGAAATCACACTATACAATGCATTTACATTCAGCCGATCTACTAGCTCATATCTGCTGCTTTGCGAAAGCCGCGCATTGCGACGTATTCTGTCTGTCTGTCTGTCTGTCTGTCTGTCTGTCTGTCTGTCTGTCTGTCTGTCTGTCTGTCAGCGCACGCTGACAGACAGACATGTTTAAGTTTTCCATTGAACTATTCAGCACCGAAATAAATTACTCATCCATTCATTAATGCATTCATTGATTCATTCATTCTTTCATTCATTCAATTTACTGCTTTAAGGAAATTATGTCTGTAGGAGCCATGAATGGGATTGTTGCAATGTGTGGTTATGTTGATTATATGTTTGGTCAATGAAATGAATGCGCTGTCACTGGTGCTATGGATGCTTGATTGACGGGGCCTGATTAATTCATAAACGTTTGGTCACCTGTCTGCTTCCATTATTTTAATCCAATAACCATATGTTGCATCACATTTTACGCACAGAGCGCAAGGCTGTTAACTATCGGAATGTGTTCACGCTCGTCCTTCTGGGGGGTCCCCGGGCGACCCCCCAACGCAATAGATAACACAGAAATCACACTATACAATGCATTTACATTCAGCCGATCTACTAGCTCATATCTGCTGCTTTGCGAAAGCCGCGCATTGCGACGTATTCTGTCTGTCTGTCTGTCTGTCTGTCTGTCTAAAGTCCGCAGCCGTAACACACACACACACACACACACACAAACACACATGCCCAACCCCGATCGCCACCCCCCCCACCCCCCCCCCCCAGGTGAATAAATAATAATTTAAGAAATTAAAATCCCTAAATCTATCTATCTATCTATCTATCTATCTTTTGTTTACGTGGTCTGCTCTTTTTGCCAGACCCAAGGGGTCGGGCTTACATGAGGCTTTGTACCTGTTTCGTCCATACATGGGCATGGTCACTTTGTCCTCCGGCCCCAGCCCAAAATAATTCTGTCCCCCCAAAAAGTCTGTCCATACATGGGCATAGAAGGGACACACGTCGTGCGAAGCCCGGCCATTCATGGGCATAGACACAGGCTGACACGTCATGTGAAGTCTGGGTCTGGCAGAACCAGGTCTCCTGGTCTTTTCCCCCTCTACACCGATAGCTCTTTCCCAAAAATAGCCGATCTACAACCTCACAACGCCTCACGCTGCGAGGCGTTGTGAGTAAATCCTCTAATAGTGACCTCTATTCAATTAAAAACCGGCCCTCTATTAATGACCGGGAGGCCTTGAAATAAGCAATTAAAAGCCTCCCTTCTAATAGAAGCCGACCCTTCTATTACAATCCTCTTTTTTTCCCTCTTTTTTTTAAAGTCTGAAGACTCTCGCCTCAGCTACTTTAAACGCCTGCCGTCGGTTCAAATCACAGTGACACAGATTAATGTATAAGACAACGTAAAGCGTTGTAAAGCGACTACGTGAGAAATAAACTTTAAAGTCGCTGTGAGGCGATGGGATGGGCTATGTTGTCAGACGCGCTCCGCTCCACAAACAAAAGGAATTCGCTGGGTCCAAAACAATGCGTTTAAGGGGTTTTATTAAAGAAATGTGAATAACTCAAAGAGTGCTCAAACAAAAAGTAAAGTAACCACAGCGATCAACATAAATAAAAGAAAGCAAAAATAAAGTGGTCAACAAAAGGTATGGCGTTCCATAACACTCCAAAAACACTTGTCTTTTCAATAGGCCATTAAACGTTCAAATCGAATCAAACAAATTCCTTATTTCCGGAGGTTATTGAAGTTATATCAATCGATAAAATGTGATGCAACATATGGTTATTGGATTAAAATAATGGAAGCAATCAAATTGAAAGTTAACTTCGGGAATGCAGCCCTAATTCACGGGGACAAATGAAGGCATGCGTAAAGGGATTCCCAAGGGGACCCCCCCCCCCCCAAAGGTCCGCAGGGACCCCCACCCGACCCCCTACCCCACAGGGGGAGGGGGTCGGGTGGGGGGGAGCACACACATAGGAAGGAGGGAAGGAGGGAGAGAGGCAGATGCGACCAATTACATTGTGGATGGCGACGATGGCTTCTTTCCGTCGTGCCTTACGTCGCGGTAAACGCAACGGAACGAGTCTCGACGAGCGCCCGTTCTCCGACGCACGGGTGAAACGCCGACAAAAACAGGCACCCGTCGAGACGATGGGCACCCGTCGCGACGAGTCAGGCACCGTCGAAGCGACCCGTCGCGGTCGAAGCGAGCCGTTGATGGGCACCCGTCGCGACGAGTCAGGCACCGTTGAAGCGACCCGTCGCGGTCGCAAGTGGAGTTCGCTGTCTCTCTATATTTTAAAAATAAAAAAGTGCGTATCGTATCGTATCGAAATCGTATCGAAGTTGTGAGCCAAATATCGTATCGTTTGGTGAAATTAGTGTATCGGCACACCCCTACCCATTTCTTCATATTCATAATGCATAAAAAGAAAAACACATTTGTTTAGAAAACTGATATTTTATACATAAAGATGACAGTGTTTTCTTATAAGTTGTTAAATAACCTGGAATAAGAAATTAAATGATTTAATAAATTAGTCTGTGAGTTTGTACATCAGCTATTTGTAGTGAAGATTTTTGGTATAGAGGGGAAAAGTGATCCAAGTACAGAGTTAACTCAGGTCTGTTTCACTAAGCATAGAGGGTTTAATTGGTTACGACTCCTTCAGTTTGTATTCGGCTGATGATAAGATGACAGATTATTATTATTATTTCCATTATTTAACTATTTTAACCCTATATGGTTGACCGGGGTCTCTCAGGGCTCTATACTAGTGTCTTTTCTGTTTTCTGTGGGGAAAGCTTTCTCTGAAAATAGCTGATCGACAAGCTCACATCGCGTCACAGTAGGTAGGACACTTTGTGAGCTTGTCTATCAGCTATTTTCTGTGAAAGCCTTCCCCACAATAAGGATTCTGGGGTTGAAGTGGTTAAATAACCTAGACACAACATAGAATTATTAAATAAATGAATCTGCTATCTCATAATTGTGTATGATAATCTGTCAATAATATGAATCAGTTTGGCTGTTAACTTAAATAACACTATTTTGTACTGCAGTGGTTCTCAACCTGTGGGTCAGGACCCCCAGGGGGGTCCCCAAATTATTGTGGGGGGTCCCCAGATGATTAGCTTAATGTGCAACATTGTTTTCTCACTCAACAGTAAACAAACCAACATACAGTATAAGAGTATACAGGGTACATTTCTAAAGTGACTTTAAGGACTTTTAAGACCTTTTTAATACCTCTAAAATAAAAAGGGGGAAAAAACTGTTTGGCTACAGCGTGAAAAGTAATCAACAAACTATTCTATTAAACATAAAGGCCAAATTGTCAAATATTACCAAAGAAAGAGGAAAACATTGTGGAAATAGCCGATCTACAAGCTCACAACGCAAGGCGTTCTGATCTTGTAGATCAGCTATTTTCACAATATTTATCTGTGGTACCGAGTCAATTAAAATGGAATGCCTCAACTCCTACAATTCCAAGAGCGTGTCAGGCTGGGGGGTCCCCAGTTCAATTATGATTATTTTGGGGGGTCCCCAGTTCAAATATGATTATTTTGGGGGGTCGCGGCCTGAAAAGTTGAGAATCACTGTTATATGGTATGCAGTAAGGTCTGCTACTGTTTCTGTTCATCTTTAGATAGTGTTTATCTGTAACATTTACAAACAGGTCAACTCTTCAACACATTAACACATAGACACAACATGTAGATCAAATATGTGAAGTGATTAAATGTCAGCTTAACCACTTGAACCCCAGCATCCCTATTCTGAGGGGAAAGTTTGTGAAAAATAGCTGATCTACAAGCTCACAACGCATCACGATGCGTTGTGAGCTTGTAGATCAGCTATTTTTGCCAAAGAGATGAGTGTAGACTGGGAAAAAAGGGTGTTTCTAGTACAGTTTAGAGGGTTTGAAATATCAATAAAGTAATTGTTTTCTACGATATGTATAGTACAACCTTCCTCTATTATGATGATTGTGAGTCAGATCATTATTGTTAACGTTTTGATTTTTACACTCATCTTTTAATTATTATCATTACAAACTAATAAAATAACCTTTGTTGTAAGTGATCTACTTGTAGATCAGCTATTTTCACAATATTTATCTGTGGAACTGCTAATAGACTTGTTAGATCCATTCAATTTGTGTTCTATGATTGTGAGAAAGTGATATTAATATGAAAACACATCAGAGAACATGAAGTAGAATATGTTTGATACTCACCAAAAACTTCATATTCATAATGCATAAAAAGAAAGAGAAAAACACATTTGTTTAGAAAACTGATATTTTATACATAAAGATGACTATGTGTTTTCTTATAAATCATTAAATAAGAAATTAAATTATTAAATAAATGAGTCTGTGAGGTTGTACATCGGCTACTTTTAATGAAGATATTTGGTGTAGAGGGGAAAAGTGGTCCAAGTACAGAGTTAACTCAGGTCTGTTTCACTAAGTATAGAGGGTTTCATTGGTTAAGACTCCTTCAGTTTGTATTCTGCTATGGTGAAAACTTGATGTCAATCTGAAAACATATTGGAGGCCATGAAGTAGAATTGATTTAATACTCACCGCCTAGTTCACGTTCACATTCATCATTCATGTAAAGAGAAAACACATGGTTGGAATGGTTAGAAAACTGATACTTCACAAACATAAAGATTACTAATAATTAGCAAATTGTTAAGGAACCTGAAATATGGAATGCAATAATAGAATGGGTTAAATTAATCGACTATCTCAATTATTTTACAAAGTAATAGCTTGCTTCATTAATCATAATGATTCAGCATTCTAATTACAACATTCTAATTTCATTTGTGAAGTGACTAAATGTCAGCTTAGAGATACAATTCTACACTATAGTATATATTAAGAGAGACACATTTTCATCTGCTATGACAGATTGGTTTATAGTAAAATGATCAGTTTCATAGTGAAAAAAAAGTGTCCAGTACTTGAATCAATCTATTGTCTGATGTCAAGATTATTTGCTCTTCATGTCAACTGTTTCTGCAGTCCATGCCATTTATTATTAACCAGCCTTGTGGACACCAACTACCAATCTGAATGGTAAAGTATGTTAATACAATATAACCGGTGGTTAAAAACAAAATGGTGGTGGTTGTATTTGGTCTCCCTGCTCTTCTGGTGAAAAATGGTAAGGTCTGACCTACTGGTAGACAAGTGGTACTGCATGAAGGTCAAAATTTTATTTCTCTCCTGTGTAAGATGACATGCTCTATTAGCTCTGTGGTAAAAATGTCAGCATTTGCGCAGGTGACCTGGGTTTGAATCTCGGGTAAGACATGAAAGTTACAGAGTGCAGCTTTAATGTATCCTTTAATATGATTGGATGACTTGTCATCAATGAAGTCATCATCAGGTGTCAACTGGAGCCAAATCACACTGTGATCATTATGTTTATGATCAAAATGCCTCAAATCAAATCAGAAAGACCGATAAGCTATCAGAAAGTGACTATATGGAAAATAATGAAGACTTAGATTACAGTAAACACTTATAGCCATTATATGAAAGCACAGTGTAATTTATACATGGAGAGATAAACATGATTACATAATTATACATATCGTTGCTGTCGGGCATAAACCTTGTATCTCCGTATTTTAACTTTTATGTTTGTTTGTTATTTCGTAACTGAATGCCTTACTGCATCATACTACAATGTCACACAACAATTGCAAAAATAGCCGATCTACAAGCTCACAACGCGTCACACCGTGACACGTTCAGAGCTTGTAGATCGGCTATTCTTGCTAGTTCTTTTATTATTATTTTTTAAGTGGTTGTCTTTGGGATTTTATAAATATTTGATGAAGAGTATTAACAATAGCTTGTGACTAAATAATAACTACATTAGATCCTTTAGAACACAGTCAAGTTCTTTTTTTTCCATTTCCTGTTAAGTAACAGTTTTGGACGTACAAGGTTTCCACCTGACATCTACAATATCACGGTTAATGATAATTAACGATGTGAGTTTGTACATCAGCTATTTTTAATGAAGATGGTATAGAGGGGGAAAAGTGGTCCAAGTACAGAGTTAACTCAGGTCTGTTTCACTAAGTATAGAGGGTTTCATTGGTTAAGACTCCTTCAGTTTGTATTCTGCTATGGTGAAAACTTGATGTCAATCTGAAAACATATTGGAGGACATGATGTAGAATTGATTTAATACTCACATCCCCCTAGTTCACGTTCACATTCATCATTCATGTAAAGAGAAAACACATGGTTGGAATGGTTAGAAAACTGATACTTCACAAACAGAAAGATTACTAATAATTAGCAAATAGTTAAGGAACCTGAAATATGGAATGCAATAATAGAATGGGTTAAATTAATCTACTATCTCAATTATTTTACAAAGTAATAGCTTGCTTCATTAATCATAATTATTCAGCATTCTAATTACAACATTCTAATTTCATTTGTGAAGTGACTAAATGTCAGCTTAGAGATACAATTCTACACTATAGTATATATTAAGAATGAAAAATTTTCATCTGCTATGACAGATTGGTTTATAGTAAAATTATCTGTTTCATAGTAAATAAAAAAGTGTTCAGTACTTGAATTAAACTATTGTCTGATGTCAAGATTATTTGCTATTCATGTCAACTGTTTCTGCAGTCCATGCCATTTATTATTAACCAGCCTTGTGGGCACCAACTTGTCATATTTTTAATGTTTGCACAAAACGTTCACCTCCACACTACTCAGGAATCAAGTTTATCCTCCATAATAATCTTCTGATTCATTCATTTAATCTTCCTCAGTATGCCATCATTTATATCTGGTATTAACATGCATTCTGTATCTGTATAATGTTAACCCTTTAAGACCGGGAACACATCTGTGTCATTTTAGGATTTCTTTGGCTATTCAAAAATAGCAGATAAGCTCATGGCACGGCACCGAGTGCTGCGCTATGAACTTGTAGATCTGCTGTTTTTGAAAAATAGTTAACGTTTGTGCAAATCTTTGAATATGTATTTTTTTTTAAGCCAACATTTTTTAATCTGTTACATTTTCTGGGGGTCCCTGGAACATAATATTTTGAGATGGGGGTCCACGGCCAAATACATATCATTTTGGGTGGTCCTTGACATGAAAAGGTTTGGGAACCACTGATATTATAGCAACATACGTTCAAAGATTTGAGATATAAATGTTCGCTTTAGGAAAACATAGCCTATATATATTAAAGATTTGCAAACATTTTCATGAAAAAAAGAAAAAGAAAAAAAAAAAAATATATATATATATATATATATATATATATATATATATATATATATATATATATATATATATATATATATATATATATATAAAGTGCAGATCTACAAGCTCATAGCGCTATTTTTAAACAGCCAAAGAAATCTGAAAGTGACACGGATGCGTTCCGATCTGAATGGGTTAAGGGAGAGCACATGTTAGTGCAATATGTAAACACATAGAAACACATGAAAGTTACAGAGTGCAGCTTTAATGTATGATTGGATGACTTGTCATCAATGAAGTCATCAAATCAAATCAGAAAGACCAATAAGCTATCAGAAAGTGACTATATGGAAAATAATGAAAAATATAATGGAAAATAAGACTTAGATTACAGTAAACACTTATAGCCATTATATGAAAGCACAGTGTAATTTATACATGGAGAGATAAACATGATTACATAATTATATATACATATCGTTGCTGTCGGGCAGAAACCTTGTATCTCCATATTTTAACTTTTATGTTTGTTTGTTATTTCGTAACTGAACGCCTTACTGCATCATACTACAATGTCAGACAACAATTGCAAAAATAGCCGATATACAAGCTCACAACGCGTCACACCGTGACGCGTTGTGAGCTTGTAGATCGGCTATTCTTGCTAGTTTAAAACATTTAGAAAGTGTCTAAGTTTGGGGTTTTATAAATATTTGATGAAGAGTATTAACAATAGCTTGTGACTAAATAATAACTACATTAGATCCTTTAGAACACAGTCATGTTCTTTTTTTTGTTCATTTCCTGAAAAGTAACAGTTTTGGACATACAAGGTTTCCACCTGACATCTACAATATCACGGTTAATAATGCACAGTGACAGTAGGTCACTTACCTGTATATAATCCCACAGCAATCTCCTCCTCCTGTTCTCCATGTTTGACCTGACAGATGTAAACTCCTTTATCTGTCTCTCTGTAGTCTCTCAGTGTCAGAGACACTTTGCCTTTCTGCAGATCCTGGATGTTCAGGGTCAATTTGCCCTCGTAGCCCCTCCCCTCTATCACCTGACCATTCTTATAAAGGTAAATACACTCTGACCCCTTAAACCACCTGATTGTCACGGAAGACGCGCTGGTCTCAGGAGAGAGGTGACAGTGGAGGGTGACATTATGACCTATCCTACCCAGAGCAAAGCCTTCAGTGAAGAGTTTAAAGTCACCTGGAGTGAAAAAAAGACAGTTAGTGAAGAAATAATTACTGTTCACTTAAACGTAACCATAATTAATTTACCAACACTTTACAGTGACACCCCCCAAAACACAGAGGCACACACACACACACACACACACACACACACAGCACACAGCACACACACACACACACACACACACACACACACACACACACACGTTATAAAGTCAAAGCAGCTCTTTGCTACAAGTAGTTATTATTCAGTCACAAGCTCTTGTTAATACTTTATAAACACGTAAACACTTTCATTTTCACTCTTGACATTTTTTCAAAAATAGCAAACAGATCTACAAGTTCACGTTGTGAGCTTGTAGATCAGCAATGTTTTGCTACCTTTGTGTGACACTGTAGTATGATGAAGTAGGGCATTGATTTATGACAAAACATAAAAAGTTTAAGTATAGAGATACGAGGTTTGTGACTCAACAGGGAGGATATATTAGTGGACGTTAGGGTGTTCATTTAATCCATTTTCCTAATGAAGACCTACATGGTCAAAACGTTGCCCTTATAATACACTTGTTATGGGAGCTTTAACCCATTAAGACCGGGAAAGCATCTGTCATTTTAGATTTTAACCACTTTAACCATTATCTATACTTTGGCTATTCAAATATAGCAGATCTACAAGCTTTTGAGCTACAGTATGAGCTTGTAGATCTGCTATTTTCTAGAAAAATCATGTACATTTGTGCAAATCTTTGAATATATATATTTTTAAAGTGAACATTTGTAACTCAAATCTTTGTTTCTGATGATTCTACAAATGTCTTCTAAATCCAATTTATTTTTGTTGAAAAAGCGTATGTTGCTCTAATCAGTGGTTCTCAAATCTTTTCATGTCAAGGGCCCCCAAAATGACATGTATTTGGCCGCGGACCCCCATCTCAAAATATGTTCTTCCAGGGACCCCCCATGGAAGCAAAGATTTGAGTTAAAAATGTTTGCTTTAAAAAATATATATATTCAAAGATTTGCACCAATTTTCACAATGTTTCAAAAATAGCAGATCTACAAGCTCATAGCGCGGCACTCGGTGCCGCGCTATGAGCTTGTATATTTGCTAATTTTTTGAATAGCCAAAGTATAAAATATGGATAAAGTGGTTACACAGATGCGTTCCCGGTCTTAATGGGTTAACTCAGTGTTTTCTTATTTATTATATTTGACCTCTCTTTGATTTCTGCCTTTTTATCTGACACCTGGCCTAAATACAGACACAAGCCTCAAAGCTGGCACAAGCAGACTGAAGAACACTTTCCTCCCCCAGGCTATAAGACTGCTAAATAAGAAACAACTATGAACATCTTCTGTGGTATTACGGCCTTGTATGCTGTTTGTTTTTAACAGTTTTTAACTGTTTTTAACCTGTTACTATGAATGACATCCTGTCACATACAGGGAATGTTTTGGAAAAGTGGATATATTTTACACATTTTCTGCCAAAACTTTCAAAGGGATTTGATATATGACATGACCTCAAATTACAGCAATTAATTATTGGCTGAGTACACATAGAGGATGAAAATGTTGAGTGTGCATGCACACACACACACACACACACACACACACACACACACACACACACACACACACACACACACACACACACACACACACACACACACACACACACACACACACACACACACACACACACACACACACACACACACACCTTTAATCTGTTAACCCAAAGCATATTTTTTTGGATCAACAATACATTTATTTTCCTTTAACCCATTAAGACCGGGATAGCATCCGTGTGTCATTTTTTGATTTCTTTGGCCATTAAAAAATAGCAGATCTACACGCTCATAGCGCGGCACCGAGTGCCACACTATGAGCTTGTAGATCTGCTATTTTTGAAAAATCGTGAACATTTTTTACTCTTTGCTTCTGGGGATTCTACAAATGCCTTCTAAATTATTATTTTTCCCATGTTTTTTTTTTCTCCAAAAATAGCAGATATACAAGCTCAGAGTGCGGCACTCGGTGCCGCGTTATGAGCTTGTATATCTGCTATTTTTGAATAGCTCAAAGACATCTTAAAATGACACACAGATGTGTTCCCGGTCTTAATGGGTTAATGTAAGAAATGACAGATGAACTCCAGGGCTATTCATAAAACATCCAGGTCTATAATAGCACCGGACGCCCTCCCCCAACGACACCCATGCTGTTACATACAACAACATACAGTCATTGTGTTTATTTGTCTAATTGCCAAGCAGCATCTTAATCCACTGACCAATAACAGCGGCGTGCTCATGTGAAGCCCCGCCCCTTGTCCTGAATCTCACCTGATCACCCAAGAGGAAGTAACACTGTTTTAGTAGTTTACTGGTAAGCAGTGGTGTAAAGTAACTAAGTACATTTACTCAAGTACTTTACTTTTGCTTATACTCCACTACATCTCAGAGGCACATATTGTACTTTTACTCCACTGCAATTATTTGACAGCTTTAGTTACTAGTTACTTTGTAGATATACATTATTACATTATAAGATATAACAATAATAACCACTTTAGAACCATTTTATACCTAGGGTATTTGAAAATAGCCGATCTACAAGCTCACAACGTGTCACAACGCGCTGTGAGCTTGTAGATCTGCTATTTTCAAACATTTTAGTACTTTTACTTTTGGTACTTTAAGTGCATTTTGATACCAATACGCTTGTGCTTTTACTCAAGTAAATTTTGAATTTCAGACTTTTACTTGTAACAGAGTACTTCTACATTGCAGCATTGATACTTTTACTTAAGTAAAACTTTTCCACAACTGGTAGTAAGTAGCTACTTTTGTTACCATCAGACACTACACTACACAAAGTATTAATACTCAGCACTAAAGTCTCACTCGTACAGTATATGAAATAAAGAGGATTATGTCAATCTTTTTCAATCTTAACATAAAAATAAAAAAATAGCAAACAGATCTACAAGTTCACGTTGTGAGCTTGTAGATCAGCAATGTTTTGCTACCTTTGTGTGACACTGTAGTATGATGAAGTAGGGCATTGATTTATGAAAAAACATAAAAAGTTTAAGTATAGAGATACAAGGTTTGTGACTCAACAGGGAGGATATATTAGTGGACGTTAGGGTGTTCATTTAATCCATTTGCCTAATGAAGACCTACATGGTCAAAACGTTGCCCTTATAATACACTTGTTATGGGAGCTTTAACCCATTAAGACCGGGAAAGCATCTGTCATTTTACATTTTAACCACTTTAACCATTATCTATACTTTGGCTATTCAAAAATAGCAGATCTACAAGCTCATAGCGCGGCACCGAGTACATCTGCAATTTTTTTGAAAAATCATGAACATTTGTAACTCAAATCTTTGCTTCTGATGATTCTACAAATGTTTTCTAAATCCTTTTTTTTTTTTTGAAAAAGCTTAATATGTTGCTCTAATCAGTGGTTCTCAAACCATTTCATGTCAAGGACCCCCAAAATGACATGTATTTGGCCACGGACCCCCATCTCTAAATATGTTCTTCCAGGGACCCCCCATGGAAGCAAAGATTTGAGTTAAGATTCTTCGCTCTAAAAAATATATATTCAAAGATTTGCACCAATTTTCACGATGTTTCAAAAATAGCAGATCTACAAGCTCATAGCGTGGCACTCGGTGCCGTGCTATGAGCTTGTATATTTGCTAATTTTTGAATATCCAAAGTATAAAATATGGATAAAGTGGTTACACAGATGCGTTCCTGGTCTTAATGGGTTAACTCAGTGTTTTCTTATTTATTATATTTGACCTCTCTTTGATTTCTGCCTTTTTATCTGACACCTGGCCTAAATACAGACACAAGCCTTAAGGCGGTTACACACCGGCGAATGTGCGAATATACGCAAAATTCGGACTCGTTCCGAATAATTAAAAGACGCTTTTTCGCGCCATGTACGCTTGCTGTGTAGTTTATAGGGTCTTTCCGACCATATTATATATTCTATTGTTTACAAACATTCACCGGCATGCGCGGGTTAAGCTGGTAGCGAGTGACCTCTAGAGGAGAGAAGGGGTCTTTTTCTTCTCCGCTGCTATGACGTCATGATTGTTGTTGTAATTACTTTGTTTGTCGTGTTTACTGCCTTTACATATTTTCTTTGGGGTTTTGGACCCTGGGGGAATGTGTAAACTCAGGGATACTTTTTTATGGGAATTATTCCATTAAGTTTAGTATAAGAGAAACGTCCTTATTTAATTGAAACTTATGTGTGTTTTGGTACGAGAGTTCCACATGTGTTCTTGCGCGTGCGCATAAGAGTTGTTTTGACCAGCAAGGTTCATTCCATCGCAGCGTGAGAGAGCGTTTGCACGTAGATTGAGAGCTGGTAAGGCAATTGTGCATGAAAAGTGATCATTCTGTGTGAAAAACTCTTTTATTGTACACATATATGTTGTTAGTTATTTATGCATGTTTTCATATTATTAATGGTATTTTCTTTCGTGTGGTTTTGTGTTTTTCCAGTTAAATAACCTACAACTACTACTACTGCTGCTACAACACATCTACTACCCGTGTTTCCGTTAGCACCCATTTTAAGGAGAACTAGTGCGTAGATTCTCTAGGGCTGGCTGAAGGTAGCAATACTGTACAAGTGAGAGTTTAGTTAGGTAACCATGTGTGTTTATGTGAGAATGTGTGTGTGTTATTATAGTTAATAAATTACCAAAAGACAGTAATGGTATTCGTGTTGTTGTTGTCGAGTGATTTGCATCAAATCTATCTACGTGTGTACGTCCCTGGACCGAAGGGAAGATCTGAAGTTAGGTTGAGCTTTAGATATCGGTACAGTTATTTAACAGCCAGCCTGTGCGACGAGGAAAGTACGGAGATTGGTGTTTTTATCGGAGTAGCCTTTCACGTGAGGAGTGGCTAGGCTAGCTCAACGTCGTGGGTCTCGTGTCGACGGAGGCTCGTCGTGGGAGAGGCGAAACCTCATCAACCCTGCCCAGCTCGGCGCCAAACCAACCCCCACGAGGAGGGAGGGAGTTCGGTTCCGAGTCGGACAAGCAGCGTCGAGGACGCGCGGGAGAGCCAGCTGTTTCACCGAAAGAGCTGACTACGCGGTGCTGCGACCCGGTCCGAGAGGAGGACGCGCTCGGCTGGCCGACAACAATCACCAAAGCAAAATCATCATCATCAAAGAAATGTGTGCTTTTTGAAATGTGTGATTTCTGCATTGACTGTGTGATGTTGTCGGACGATGAGCCGATTGTTTTGCTAAGCTAGACTGTGCATGCTAACTAGCGCTGGAGGAAAGCTAAGTTGCTATGCTAGACATTGTGCTAACTATAGCTAAACATTGAATCACGTGACGCAGGTTCGACTGGCTGCTGACCCGGAAGGAGTTAGGGACGGTAAGGAGGCACCGACCTAATACCACCAGCAGGGGGCGCCATAAGCCTTTGTTAGCATTGCTTTGAATTCCTCCAGGAGAGGCACCTATAGACTATTTTCCCTTTTTTCCTGTAACTGCTAACCATCCCATTGCCGTTATGGCGGACGTACTTTTAGTTGGACTAAAAAAGAGACGCTCTGTGGCGCAAGCAACCTTGTCCAGACGGCTAACCAAAGTCAATCTTAGCCTAGACAAGATGACCGAGCTTGAAATGACCGCTAACATAACGGCACTTAGGGATGATTTTGACATTTTAATGGACGCTAGTAGCGATTATGTTGAAGCATTGGAGGATCCTGATGCTACAGTGGACAATACAGGGGAAGTAGCGGCGGTGCACGGGAGGTTGAAAGAGAGTGACGACAAGGTGGACGAGGCAGCCAAGCAGCTGAGGGAGGCTGTGTGGAAAATACACTTGTCAAGTCAATTTGATTATCGGCTGGATCGCGTTAAGCAGGCTGTTGACGAGTGTGAGCGCGACATAGCGTCGGCGGACAACTTCACCCCCGGAGCTCGGAGATCGATGCGGGACGATTTGGATAATAGGTACGGACATTTGGTGGAATTTATGACGGCCTTTTCCCCTTTCGCCCCCGATCTAGAGGTAGTTGGTATGCGGAACGTTTGCATGGACTATAAGGACAAAAAGGATAAGACATTGAGTACATTAGCTGCAGTTGGCTCAGTACCGGATCCGTGTAGGAAGATCAGTGCCACGGAGGTTCAGTCTGCACCAGCAGGCAGCAGCGGCGACGCACGGAGCGTCGACGGTGCGTTAGTGGACTTATCCGGGGCCTCAGGAGGCGGTCCGGGGAGCACGTCTCAACTGCAGCATGGGAGCTTAATTTCTCAATTTGTGCCTTTTACCAGCAAATCACCGAAACCAGCGAGGAGGTTGGTCGGATTATCGCCGGATTTTGGGGACTCTAAACAGCCGCCGGACAGCGGTGATAAGTGGCGATCATCTGCTGCGTCACAGCACGGTACGAGCGCTGCCCCGTTGCCTCGGTTTGCACTAGCACCGCTGAATCTGCCCAAGTTTAGTGGAGTGAGAAGGGAGTATTACCGCTGGAGGGAGAATTGGGACACATTACAAAGAC
Source organism: Gymnoscopelus braueri (assembly GCF_963280865.1). NCBI lineage: Eukaryota > Metazoa > Chordata > Actinopteri > Myctophiformes > Myctophidae > Gymnoscopelus > Gymnoscopelus braueri. The sequence goes on from NC_137613.1 coordinate 12,701,411, forward strand.
TGGCTGAACCGACTGGATCCCGTGACCTGCGCCTGTTTCACCTGCTGGATAGTGTCACTGACGCGGTGAAACGGGAGCTCAAACTGGCGCGGTACAGAAGCTCGGAGGACGTTTTCCGAGTGCTGGACGATCGATACAGTAATGTGTCTCAAATTGCTAACGAGATTGTAATGGAGTTACAGGACATGCCCTCCGTGCGTAATAACCAACCGAAAGAGGCGTTACTTTTAATCGAAGCTATTGAAAGTGCGTTGATGGACTTAGAGGATTTGAACTGTGAGGACGTTATGAGGAATCGTCTCGTGGTCTCGTCACTGGAGAGTAAATTACCGGACAATATGCTAGACAGGTGGCTACTTTTCCAGTGCGAGGCTGCCAACGGGGTCCATCAGGGGAACTTGTTCAATAAGCTAATGCAGTTCTTGGCGGACCAGAAAACTGTTTTACTACGGAGGGAACAGTTGCAGCCGAGGAAACCAGGCACCGCCAGGACGGGTGACCCGCATTCCCGCGACAAGCAGGGAGACAAAGCGGGCGACAGACAGCAGGAGAAGCGGTCATTCACTAGAGCGACGGTGAGTGACTCTAATGGCAGCTCCGCACAGGGCACCTGTGACTTGTGTGGACAAAGGGGGCATGCAGGTCAAGTGTACCGCTGTAAGACTTTTAGAGAGGCTAATGCTTCGGACAGGCGTAACCATGCGAGGAAGGTGAAAGCCTGTTATAAATGTCTGGATCTTCACGAGGGAGCGTGTAAGAGGAACTTTTTGTGCCGCAACGAAGAGTGCAAGAGGGGGGATAATCCCCCGGATCATCACTACTTCTTATGCCTCAAAGCGCACCCCAACAGAGACACTGTGCCTAGAGACACTGCAAGAGGGGTCACTGCAAAGGGAAATACTGCGAGAGCAGGGGTCCAGAGGGAGGAGGGAAGAGAGCCTCGGGGTCCAACTGTTCAGCAGGAAGCCACCCTTGCGGAGCTAGGCCTGACACCGGATCAGCTGAAGGGTGTTTACAAGGCCATAACAAACAAAGCGGCAGCAGTGTGCGAAGACGCATTGGACAGCTGTGAACAGCACCCAGTCCTCATGATGCTGGTAGACGTCACGACTAGGAGGGGGGACTGGATGGGGGCCCTAATTGATCTCGCCTCTGACACTAACTACCTCACACACCAGGCAGCAGCAGATCTCGGGCTTGTGGGTGAGCCTGTCACGCTGGTGGTGCATGGTGTGGGGGGGATGGAGACAACTGTGGACACGAGGAAATACAGTGTGTCTCTCAAAGTGGACATGAAGGGGACCTTGCAGAGCCACGACATGGTTTGTTATGGGCTGGAGGAGATTGCTCGGATAGACTACACTGTGGACTCAAAAAGTTTGGAAAAGTTTTTCCCAGGAGCTGTCAAGCCGGGTGAGTTGAGGCGCCCGCAGAAGGTGGACATGCTGATAAGTGCCAGAGAGGGTCGTTTGGCACCTCAGCGCTTGATGAGGTGCGGCGAACTTGTACTGTGGGAGGGGCCGTTGGGAAAGACTGTCAGTGGCGTGCATCCTGGATTATCAGAGCGCGTGGGGTTGGCCTCCTGTCAGTCAAGGACTCACACTGCCTGCACTATGAGAGCAGAGGCTGTGAGGGTCGAAATCCTTCGAATCAGCCCAGTGCAGAGCAGCGTGGGAGTCAAGACCACGGCAGCAAGCAACGCGGACGTCATCAAGTGGATGCAGTGGGACAGTATCGGCGCTGCCTGCAATCCTCTGTGTGGGGGGTGCCGCTGTGGCAAGTGTGCTCCTGGGGGAAAGGAGATGTCACTTTCTGACGAGAGAGAGCATGAAATCGTCAGAAGTGGGCTGACATTCAAGGAGAGTGACGCTCATAGCGACAAGTCACACTGGGACACTAGCTACCCCTGGAGAGAGGACCCTGCTACACTGCCCAACAATAGGAGAGCTGTGGAGGCTGCGTTTCTGAGGACCGAAAAGCGCCTCGAGAGGGATCCTAAGTGGAAGGAGGCCTACGCGAGTCAGGTGCACGACATGGTCAAAAGGGGGGCAGCAGTGAAACTGTCAAAGGCTGTGATGGACAATTGGGACGGACCGGTGTGGTGGGTTAACCATTTGATGGCACCCAATCCACACTCTGTCACCACGCCTGTCAGAATAGTCTGGGACAGTAGCCAGGAGTTCAGAGGGGTCAGTCTGAACAGCATACTGCTGAAGGGCCCTGACGTGCTGAATCCGATTCGAGGAGTGCTACTCCGCTTCAGGGAGGGAGAGCACGCTGCCATAGGAGATGTGTCAAAAATGTACAATTCCGTATGGCTGGAGGACCGGGAAGTACACTTGCACCGGTTCCTATGGAGGGATTTTCCCGCTGACGTTCTGGAGGACTATGCAGTGGTGCGGGTGAACATGGGTGACAAACCGGCTGGTTGTATTGCTCAGGTTGCCATGCGCGAGACCGCCAACCTGCCTCAGTTTGCTGACAAAGTGGACGAACGGAGCAGTATCGTAGAGAACGCTTATGTGGATGATATTCTCATATCTCACAACAACCCCCAGAGACTAAGTGAAATATTAACGGGGGTTGACGCCATTCTCGCAACCGGGGGTTTCTACCTCAAGCCGTGGGTGCGGTCTGGTCAGAGTGGGAGGGGAAAAGCGGAGCCAGCCAGTCCCGGGATTATTGTTTTGCCTAACCAGCTGCGGGAGGAAGACAACAAGGCCCTGGGAGTTGGATATCACGTGGCGGAAGACAGCCTCTTCATCATGGTTGCCATCAACTTTTCGAGGAGGAAGAAGGGGATACGCTCAGAGGAAGACCTCGCTGAGGAGGACGTCGACATGAAGACACCGGATCCTCTCACTCGTCGTGAGCTGCTGAGCCAGGTAGCTGCGCTGTATGACCCCATTGGACTGGCAACTCCACTGAAACAAAAGGGAGTTATTTTAGTTAGGAGAGCCTTTCAAGAGGCTGGGACTCTAACCAAAGACACCTGGGATTTGCCGCTGTCTGACGATCTCCGCGGAAAGGCCATCGAACTTTTTAAGGAGTACTCTAGGCTGAGCACCGTCACTTTCCCTCGGAGTATTACTCCTCCCGGCTGGGTGGGCAAACCGTGGGGAATAACATTTTCTGACGGGAGCATAGACTCTTATGGGGCAGTACTTTATCTCCGCTGGGAGACTGAAAGCGGAGTACAATCCCGGCTGGTGGAGTCCAAGGCCAAGTTAGCTCCGCTGGACCAGAGAGGCGAGGCGGTCAGGGCGGAGATCTGCGGAGCTGTTTTCGCTTCCCGGCTGAAGGAGTACGTGCTGAAGCAGGGCCGTGTGGAGGTGGAGAGGTGGTTCCACTTTGTGGACAGCCAAACAGTGCTGGGGGCCATTCAGAGGGAGAGCTATGGGTTCCAGACCTTCTTCGCCAACCGGGTCGGTGAGATTCAGAATGCTGGCCCCGTAACTGACTGGTGGTGGATTCCAGGGGAGGAAAATGTTGCGGATCTTGTCACGCGGGGGTGCTCTCCGGAGGAGCTTGACGGAGATTCCCGGTGGCAGAGAGGCCCTAAGTTCTTGTCCCTGCCGGTCGAAGAGTGGCCCATGAAGTCAGCAGCCGAGGTGGCCTTCGAGGCCAGGGAGAAAGTGAGTGCGTTGCAGAGGAAAGCATTCACAGCTGTTATAACCAGAGCCCAGGCGTTAAAAATAGCTGCACCAGGCGGCACCTCCCCAGCTGTGGGGCTGCCATCGTTCGCTGCTACTGCGCCTTCTGTGGGGCTGCCACCAGGCGCTGCTGCTGAGCCTGCTGTGGGGCCAGTCAATGTTAACGTGGAGAGACTTTGGGGGGAAGCTCTGGTGGACCTATTGGACCTGAATAGGTGCAGGTCTTTGTCCAAGCTCTGTGGTGCCGTGGGATACGCCCGCAGAGCAGTGCACACCTGGTTGCTCGGCAGGACCGGCAATCGAGCACAGTGGGAGGCAGTGCTGACAGTTAAGGAGCGCACAGCTGTGTTTCAGGACTTATGCCTCGCTGCCCAAGCTGGTGTGTCCTTTCCCACAACAACACTGGAGCGGCTCGTTGTGAGAAAGGAGGAAGAGACAGGACTCTTGCTGTGCCACGGTCGTGTTCAGTCCGTGGAGTTGGAGCGGCCGGGGGTTCCTTTAATTCCGTACGGAGTGCGGGTCAGCACCCTCCTCGCTGAGCAAGCTCATCGTGCCAACCACGAGGGGGTTGCTGGAACCCTCCTCCGAATGAGACAGAAAGCCTGGGTGGTGCAGGGCCCCAGGGTTGCCCGGAGAGTGATAGACTGTTGCGTGCACTGCCGAAAAGTGAGAGCTAAATTGAGCTCTCAAGTGATGGGTGATCTCCCGGCTGTGCGCACAAGCCCAGCAGCTCCCTTCCAGTTCACCACACTGGACCTGTTCGGGCCATACACCGTCAGAGATGCTGTGAGGCGGCGGGTAAAGAAGAAAGTCTGGGGAGTGGTCTTCAGCTGTATGGCTTCGGGGGCGATCCATGCAGACCTGGTGGAGGATCTCTCCACAGAGGGCTTTCTGATGACCTACCAGCGGTTCACAGCTCTGAGGGGCCATCCTGCAAAACTTTGGTCAGACAGGGGGACTAATTTCGTGGGGGCCCAACCTGCTTTGGATGACTTATACAGTTTTCTTGCGGGCATTGACAAGGACAGTGTCCAGAACAAGGCGGCTGTAGCTGGGACTGATTGGGTGTGGGGGTTTAGTCCTGCGGACTCACCGCATCGAAATGGGGCAGCAGAGGCGGTCGTTTGCATTTTAAAGAGGGCTTTGGGTAGCGTTGATGAGGGAGGGAATCTGACCACTCTGGAGTTCCAAACGCTATCTTATCTATCAGCAGCTAACCTGGCCAACGAGAGGCCTATTGGGGCTAGAGCACAGGTCCAAGACGAGGGGGTGGAGGTTATTACACCAAACTCATTGTTACTGGGGCGGGCAGGTCCCAGGGGTGATAACCTGGGTTTCGAGTTTCCTTCTTTCCCTTTCAGTAGGCTTCGGGCGGTCCAGATCGAAGTGGACAGGTTCTGGAAGCGGTGGAGCCAGTTGGCGGGTCCTCATCTCTTCATCCGCCAAAAGTGGCATACTCCGGCCCGGAATGTCGCCGTGGGTGATTTGGTGTGGGTGGCGGACCAAAATGCACTGCGAGGTCGGTTCCGGCTGGGCCGCATCGTGAACACATTCCCTGACTCCAAGGGAGTTGTCCGGGACGTGGAGGTGCAAACATGTCACAGCCTTCCCATATGCTGGTCTCAGGTGAAGAAGGACGGTGTGCCTTGTCCCACTACCTTCCTCCGCAGGGATGTGCGGAGGTTGGTGGTTTTGATCCCAGTGGAGGAGCAGTTATAATTTAGTAATAGTCCTTTCAAAGAGAGCTGGAGAGCTTTTGACTCGGATTACCTTATTTTTATGTTCATCGTGCTCGGATGCTGTTTCCCGTACAGTTCATAATGAACGGATGCGTTGGACTCAGCGAACATTGTTCCCTTCCAGACGGTTCATTAATGAACGGATTACGTGACAATCGACCAAGTTCATTTGAACCTAACTTTGTATTTTTATCTTTGTATGCTCCCATTTGTATGGCCTATTAGATTGACACAATCCATAGCCCAAGTGGGAGGTGTGTAGTTTATAGGGTCTTTCCGACCATATTATATATTCTATTGTTTACAAACATTCACCGGCATGCGCGGGTTAAGCTGGTAGCGAGTGACCTCTAGAGGAGAGAAGGGGTCTTTTTCTTCTCCGCTGCTATGACGTCATGATTGTTGTTGTAATTACTTTGTTTGTCGTGTTTACTGCCTTTACATATTTTCTTTGGGGTTTTGGACCCTGGGGGAATGTGTAAACTCAGGGATACTTTTTTATGGGAATTATTCCATTAAGTTTAGTATAAGAGAAACGTCCTTATTTAATTGAAACTTATGTGTGTTTTGGTACGACAGTTCCACATGTGTTCTTGCGCGTGCGCATAAGAGTTGTTTTGACCAGCAAGGTTCATTCCATCGCAGCGTGAGAGAGCGTTTGCACGTAGATTGAGAGCTGGTAAGGCAATTGTGCATGAAAAGTGATCATTCTGTGTGAAAAACTCTTTTATTGTACACATATATGTTGTTAGTTATTAATGCATGTTTTCATATTATTAATGGTATTTTCTTTCGTGTGGTTTTGTGTTTTTCCAGTTAAATAACCTACAACTACTACTACTGCTGCTACAACACATCTACTACCCGTGTTACCGTTAGCACCCATTTTAAGGAGAACTAGTGCGTAGATTCTCTAGGGCTGGCTGAAGGTAGCAATACTGTACAAGTGAGAGTTTAGTTAGGTAACCATGTGTGTTTATGTGAGAATGTGTGTGTGTTATTATAGTTAATAAATTACCAAAAGACAGTACTGGTATTCGTGTTGTTGTTGTCGAGTGATTTGCATCAAATCTATCTACGTGTGTACGTCCCTGGACCGAAGGGAAGATCTGAAGTTAGGTTGAGCTTTAGATATCGGTACACTTGCATTGACTTTATAAGGTTTTAAAAAAAAGCGTATTATTCGCACGAAAAAATCGCCCCGGTGTGTAAGGACATTTAAAGCTGGCAAAAGCAGACTGAAGAACACTTTCCTCCCCCAGGCTATAATGCTGTGTTCACACCAAAGGACGCCTTTGTGAAAAAAACGCAGAAATCCATTTGACTTGGCGTTTTTTTGATCCAACTGGGCGTGTCCAAGGAGCTGTCACTCAAGTCTCCTCAAAGTGTGCTTTTTCGAGGCGAGACAAAAACGGGCTGTTTGAGCAGATGCGCATTATGAAGTCAAAAATGAAAAATAGCAGCTGTAGATGAGAAATAAGTCTATATTTAGTTACTACATAACCTATTTATGGATAAAAACTCTACATAATGTTTATAAACAAGCTGCTAAATAACTGAACGGGCCGTCTGGTCGCTACCCCCCACGCTGCTCTCCATGAGCCCGTCATAGGACACTCTGTCACGGGGAGCACCACTCTGTGTTTCCCTATGCTAGAAATGACCAAAGCAAACTTAATAAATCTTAATAAAAAAGCACAAACTACCTACTTCACAAGAATAATGTTGGTGTAATTAGGAGATTCGGCAGGGAATCTATTTTGTATATACACAAATTAACAAGTTAAAAGAAAAAATCATGTTGCACTATTTCCTGTTTTTTCGCCTCTCGTCTCGCCGCTCAGCGGCTGCTGTCTCGGGGCAGAGGTGACTGCGGTAGTCCCGCTCCCTCCGAGGCCGGAGCCCGTAGACAGACAGATAGTTTATTTCATGGTTTGATGCTTCGCTATTAGTTGAGCGACATTATTATATATACACTGATTATTTAAGAAAAATAGAGAGACACACACGTGTGTATGTGAGTGTGTATGCGTCTCTCTCTCTCTCTCTCTCTCTCATGTAGTGTACATGCCAATTCAGAGCTCCTAGACCTAGAGTCATCACACACACTCGGTGTGTGATAAAGGTTATTAATTAATTAATGAAAGTATATAATTGCCCAAGTTTAACAATCTTCAATACTTTAACATGCACAACTGCTAATTAAAAACATTAATATAAATTCGCGAATGCTGTGTGGAAAAAGCACCAGGGAACCTGCTGCCTGCACCGGCTTGAAAATAGCAGATCTAAAAGGCAGGCACCAGTGGGGAAACGGCCCCGCATCGCTATCCACCGAGCGAGTGACTGGAGCTGTGTTTAAACTTCTGTTCTCCATTATATTGTTTAGTTTGTTGTCTGTCTATAGATGCACATCTGATAGATTACAAACTTTAATATTTTGTTTTTGTAGGCGTGTGTTTAATCCAGGGTCGGCGTTCAATGGTTAGGGGGACAGTGACAGAGCTAAAGTAACTAAGTACATATACTCAAGTACTGTAGCCTATAAGTACTTGCGGTATTTTTACTTTACTGGAGCATTTCCAATTTATAATACTTTTACTTCTACTCCACTACATCCCAGAGGCAAATATTGTACTTATACTCCACTACAATTATTTGACAACTTTAGTTATAGTTACTATGTGGATTTTGATACAAAACCACTTCATCAACCCTATATACATTTCGGGAATTTGAGAATAGCAGATCTACAAGCTCACAATGTTTAATGTGCACAACAACAACAACAACAGCAACAACACTTATAATAATAGGCCTATATATATCTGATATATAATCGATATATATATATATATTTGTTTTGTTTTGTTTTATTATAATAAACTATCTATCTGTCTATCTATCTATCATATGCATAGGCCTATATTCTAAATTAATCTATGTGATCTATCCATCTATCTTTCAACTTTTGCAATGAGATGAAGTGATTCGATATCTGAACGCAACAAACCAATTGAAATGATTCCATCACAAAACTACTACTTTTCGTGGGCAACATATGGTAGCCAGGCTATAAATAAAAAATAAAAGGGGTTTTTAAGACTCATGTCATTGCGACAACATGGATCATCAGCGGATCAGACGACCGCATAATTAGTACTTTTACTTTTGGTACTTTAAGTACATTGTGATGCCAAATGCCAATACTTTCGTACTTTTACTCAAGTACATTTTTATTACTGTACGTTTACTTGAGTGTTTCTATATTGCAGTATTGATACTTTTACTTAAGTAAAAACATTTAGTAGCCTACTTTTTCCACCACTGACACACACACACGTCTCACAAACAAACACACACACACACACACACACACACACACGCCGTGCAGCGGCGGGGATAGATCGCCGAGAGCAGGTCAGAGTGATCTGTTGTGATTTGTCTGTGTCTCAGTGATAAAGGTTATTATTAATTCATGACAGTATGTAGTAACTTTAATATTCGTTTTGTGTGGGTGTGTGTAGTCCAATTCGGCCTCCGGTTTTCATTTACCCCGCTCCGCCCGGTGAAAACCGAGCGGAAAACCGGGTTGTGGTGTCCACAGCTGTCCGCCCCCAGCGGGCTCTCTACTCCCCGGGGGGAGCTGGTGGAGAAGAGGGGCCTTCCTCACGGAACATAACCAGTTTTAACTGCTTTCACGACTTGTTGGTCACATATCATTTTATTTCCGACCATATATATGCCATGTTCTTGCCAAATCACCATTAATATTACAAATACAGCCTTTATTTAAAAAAAATGATTTTTCTTTCGGAAACCGCATCTCCCTGTCTGCTGCGCCTGCGAGCAGGCAGTGTGGGCAGAGGGCTGACATTCTTTTTGGCTGAATGAGCTAGTCCCCGCCTACTCAGATCATGCTGTGCTCTGATGGCTAGAATTGACCTTTAAACGCCTACAGTTTGAAAGGCTTCAAAAGCAAAAGCTTCAAAACTCGGGTCTGGGGAGAAAAAAAGCACGCTTTTCCATTTAGGCGTTTAAACGCTCATGAAAATTTTTAAAACGCCCATTTTGCATAGAGATAACATTGAAAATAGAAGCCAATTCATTGTTCAGAAAAACGTCGGTGTGAACACAGCATAAGACTGATAAATAAGAAACAACAATGAACATCTTCTGTGGTATTACGGCCTTGTATGCTGTTTGTTTTTTTACTGTTTTTAACTGTTTTTAACTGTTTTAACCTGCTACTATGAATGACATCCTGTCACAGGGAATGTTTTGGAAAAGTGGATATATTTTACACATTTTCTGCCGAAACTTTCAAAGGGATTTGATACTATATGACAGGGTGTCAAAGTGCCGGCCCGCGGGCATTTTGCGGCGCGCGGAAAAGTCCATGGCGGCCCGCGAAGTGATTTGAAAAAACACCTTTTCATACTAGCTCTAATGGAAAAAAAACGAGAGAGAGAAAAAAAAGACAAAAAAAAACGGCGGAGCCGGCAGGCAGTTATCCCTCCAACCCCCCTTGCCTCTGACTGTGAAGGTCTAATAGTGGCCAAACTTGTTTTGTGAGAACAATGGCCAAGTCATGTCTAAACAATCAAGACAAGAGGAGATCAAGAAATACATCTAATCACCCACGCTGGCACAAACAGTCTAAAAGTGTATTGATCCCCTGCTAACCAGCGCTGCCCAGGGAAACAAGGACGAGGAATTTTATTGGCTCACTATTGGATACATCGTAACATCGCTTCTTTAAGGGGACCGTAAGGGTCCATTTGGTTCCATTTGTACGGGTGGTTGCGTCGTTGTGTTTACATGTGCGGTGGAATAACGGCCGTTACGAGTGAAACGCTCAAAAGTTTCACTCGTCCTCTGTCTCCGTTGACAATTTTAATAATCCAAATGATAATAATCTGTTTAGGAAACTCTTAAAAACGCAAAAACGAATGAATGACTAGTGTCGCCTAGTGTGACATATTCAATGTGCGCTGTCTTCTCAGTCTATCGTTGCCGAAAATGGCAGATCTACAAGCTCACAACGTGGTGCGAACAGACGCGGTGTGAGCTTGGAGATCGGCCATGTTTGGTGCGTGACACTGTTGTACGATGAAGTATAAATTGCGCTTTTAAAGTGACAGTACACACATTAACCAGTTAACAGTTTCTTCAATATTATTTTCCAAAAGTAAAAAGGTCACTTAAAATGTAGTGCAAGTGATATATTTTGGCTAAAACAAAGACAAAAGAATAGAAAAAATAAATTTGCATTTTTTGTTTATAAAGAGCTGAAGAGACATGGAGATTTTATAGTAATTATTACATTATGAAAGTTACTACTGCTCAGAACCTGGTCCCTGATGTTGACAGGTCAGTTAAAGCAAAGAGATGTCAGGTACATCATTTTTTTGTAAAAAAAAAAAAAGATGATGTTGTTTTGACCTGAGCTTTTACTGTTAGGGTTATTTTTTTCTATTCTAAAAAAAAGCATTGAGTGTCATTATTTTGATTCATTGACATTTTCTGAATTTTCGTTATTGTTCAATAAAAACGACTGAACTGAGTTCATTGTCTGAGTTGCATTGCTGATAGTAGGCCTCAAAAAAATAATGTTGTGTACTGTAGCTATTTACTGAAAATATTTATCATTTTTTTATAATCCATCCATCGATTCTTCAAACGCTTATCCGGAGCCGGGTCGCGGGGGCAACAGATCCCGAGGCGTTCCCAGGCCAGTGTGGAGATGTAATCCCCCCATCTGGTCCTTGGTCTGCCCCGGGGTCTCCTTCCAGTGGGACGTGCAATTAATTAATTCATAATTAATTTATATATAATCTTCATAATTTTTTTTAAAGTGATATGCTGTAGTAGCAGTGACTGAGACAACAGACTGAAAAACAATGATGTATAACTGAATATGCATGAGCGTGCATGCGTGTCTCCGTGTCTGCGTGCCCAGTCTGCCCACCTCAAGTCACTTTTTGACCAATGCGGCCCAGATCCCAAAATGAGTTCGACAAGCCTGCTATATGACATGACCTCCAATTAATTTACATTAATTATTGGCTGTGTGTGACACACACACACACACACACACACACACACACACACACACACACACACACACACACACACACACACACACACACACACACACACACACACACACACACACACACACACACACACACACACTTTAACCCAAAGCATATTTTTCATACAACAATTTACAGTCATTGTGTTTATTTGTCTAATTGCCAAGCAGCATCTTAACCCATTAAGACCAGGAAGGGAAAGCATCTGTGTCATAAAAAATAGCAGATCTACCGAGTGCCGCGCTATGAACTTGTAGATCTGCTATTTTTTTTTTAAGATCTTGAAAATACGTGCAAATCTTTGAATATATACATATATATATACATTTGTAACTCATATCTTTGCTTCTGGGTGGTCCCTGGAACCAAATATTTTCAGATGGGGGTCAGAGGCCAAATACACATAATTTTGGAAAAAGTTTGAGAACCACCGATATTATAGAAACATGCGTTTTTTCCCCCCAAAAAAATGTTAAGATTAAGAAGACATTTTGTAGAATCCTCAGAAGCAAAGATTTGAGTTACAAATGTCCAAAAAATTGCAGATCTACAAGTTCATAGTGTAGCGCGTCACTTGGTGCCGCACAGTGAGCTTGTATATTTGCTATTTTTGAATAGCCAAAGAAACAAAAGATTAATTTCCGGTCTTAATAGATTAATCCACTGACCAAAAACAGCGTGTTCACGTGAAGCCCCACCCCTTGTCCTGAATGTCCTGATCACCCAAGAGGAAGTAACACTGTTTTAGTAGTTTAGTAGTAAGTAGTATGTAGTTTTGTTACCATCAGACACTACTCTACAAAAAGTATTAATACTCAACACTAAAGTCTCACTCATTCAACCTAGATGATGTCTTGTGGAAAAAACACATTATTGTACAAATATATCTTTTCACGGTTTGTTTTTTTCTTCTTTAATATCAGTGGTGAAAGCAGTAAAGATTTAGTCATGTAAATTTAAGCAAAGGTCTGGCTTGTCTGTCTGTGAATGATATGTTTATGTATTATTGCTTGTCGTGTGAACCACATATCTCCCTCCTCCTCATATCAGTATCTGATGGTTCATCTATCAGGAAAAAAGAAGAAAAAATTGTGTTGTGACCTACCTTGACCTTTGGCCTCTGCCATGTGTCCTGTATAGAAGAGAAATAACCAAATTACCACACCTAACATTCATCACATTTATCTGTAAATAGTTTGTGATTTGTGAGCTGCAATCTTCTTCATGAGAATGGAGATTACTTTATTTGCATTTGGTCACAAGCAGTGGTGTAAAGTAACTAAGTACATTTACTCAAGTACTGTACTTAAGTATTTTTACTTTACCGCAGAGTATTTATAATTTCCATTACTTTTTCTTCTACTCCACAACATCTCAGAGGCAAATATTGTACTTTTAATCCACTACAATTACTTGACAGCTTTAGTTACTTACTTTGCAGATTTAAATTAATATCACAAAACATACATTAACACCTTCAGCCCTATATACTGTATATATATTTTGGGCATTTGAATAGCCGATCTACAAGCTCACAATGCGTTGCGATGTGACTCATTGTGAGCTTGTAGATCTGCTATTTTCAATAGATTTTCATACATTTTGAACTTGTAAAATGAGACATTATGCACAATGAGTACTTTTACTTTTGGTACTTTAAGTATATTTTGATGCCAATACTTTTGTACTTTTACTCAAGTACATTTTGATAACCAGACTTTTTACTTCTAACAGAGTATTTCTACACTGCAGTATTGACACTTTTACTTAAGTAAAACATTTGAGTACTTTTTCCACCACTGGTCACAAGTAACCAACAGTTCCTACCGACTGTTGTTTCCTGCTCACAAACCCTGAAACCTAGAAACCTTCATTACATTCAAGTTGTAATGAAGTCCACTCAGATATATAATCCTTTAGTGAACTACTCTTATAGTTATAATAGTTTATATAATCCTTTACTGAACAACTCTTACACATTACATGTAGGAGCATAACATGCTACTTGCTTGCTGCCAACTAACTAAGCTCACTTCCTGGTTCTGACAGTGATATCATGCAAAGGTATGCAGTACAGTAGCCTGGAATTGGAACCCAACTGTTTACAATACGGCCCTGTGTCCTTAACATGGGGTTAAGGTTACCAACAACGCTGAGTACTTACTTAATAAATTACTTACTTAAACAAGAGATCATTACATTCATACCAAAAAAGGATAAAAATGTGAACACATTTCTCCATGCTCTATGACTATGAGTTGATCCATATTTTCTCTGCCATCTCTTTGGACACACACACACACACACACACACACACACACACACACACACACACACACACACACACACACACACACACACACACACACACACACACACACACACACACACACACACACACACACACACACACACTTCTGTTTTCCTTCTCTTAATTAATTTCCAAATAGATTCAACAGGTTACAAGGAACATAAACACAATTAAAGCTGCAAGCAGCGATGAACGGGCCCTCAACGTTCTGTCCAAGATACAAGCCTTTAAGGCTACATAGCTTAAGCGAATGAACCGAAACCTAAAAAAGGAAAATATGAAAAAAACAGACCAAAAGTTTGAATAATAAAAAGTTGGGAAAAAAAGTTCTGAAAAAAAAAGTCCACCCATACATTTTGGTCTCTGTAGCATGCTGCCATCTGGAGTTATAGCTCCAGATGGCAAATTTGGACTCGTTAGCATGCTGCGGACCGAAGTTATGGCTGTTTAAACGTATTATTTAATATTTAACGTATATTACGTATTGCCCCTCAAAAACGTGATTCATTTGTGCAAAGAATAATAATAATAATAATTAAAGCTGCAAGCAGCGATGAACGGGCCCTCGACGTTCTGTCCAAGATACAAGCCTTTAAGGCTACATAGTTATGGCTGTTTAAAGGCTGGCCAATAGATGGGTTTCTTGTTTGTAAACATGAGAGGATGATGCGCGCGCAGTGGAGGGATGAGCCTGTAGAGGGCGCTATTACCCGCAGCAGCTCTGGCCATTGTACATTCATAAAATGAATGGTCTTCACCGGGTTTAATGAAAGTAGATTAAATGATGCAGTTTGTAATATCTTCTTTACTCAATAAAAATGATTTGTCGGAAGCTGGATCTGTTTGTATATAATAGCAGCATTATGCCTATTATGCCTATAATAGCAGCATTATGCCTATCTAAATCCCGAAAATAACAAGAGAGTGAATGGCACTTCCGGGTCGTTCTACCACCCGCATGCGCAGATTGCGCACTCTGCTCTGTGATGACGTCGCTCGGAAACCCATCTATTGGAAGACAGAGGGGGCGGCGCTTCAGAAATTACAGCTCGTCCCTATTGGTGGTCTTAGTCCACATACCAAATTTGTACTCGGTAGCACGCTGCGAACCGAAGTTATGGATGTTTAAAGGCCGGCCAATAGGAAGACAGAGGGGGTGGAGCTTCAGAAATTACAGCTCGTCCCTATTGGTGGTCTTAGTCCACATACCAAATTTGTACTCAGTAGCAGGCTGCGAACCAAAGTTATACCAAATTTGGACTCGGTAGAATGCTGCGAACCGAAGTTATGGCTGTTTAAAGGCTGGCCAATAGGAAGACAGAGGGGGCGGAGCTCCAGAAATTACAGCTCGTCCCTATTGGTGGTCTTAGTCCACATACCAAATTTGTACTCGGTAGCATGCTGCGAACCGAAGTTATGGCTGTTTAAAGGCCGGCCAATAGGAAGACAGAGGGGGCGGAGCTTCAGAAATTACAGCTCGTCCCTATTGGTGGTCTTAGTCCACATACCAAATTTGGACTCGGTAGCACGCTGCGAACCGAAGTTATGGCTGTTTAAAACCCAGCCAATAGGAATTGCAGATCGGCTATTGTCACTTCCTGTTTGGCGTTGAAGTTTGACGCTTTGCCACGGTCACGTCGTTTTACGAAAACTCTAGCTTTTGATAGCTTTTTATCGTTAACGTCTTTTGTGTACTCTGAGCGAATTTGAGGCGGATCCGACAATCCGCCTAGGAGGAGTTCGTTAAAGTACAACCCGTGAAAATGGCGTGAAATACACAAAAACGCCACTATCAATTAAAAATGGCCGACTTCCTGTTTGGTTTTGGTCATTGCTCCAAGAGACTTTTTCGTAAGTTGGGACATTATACAGGTGTGTACCGATTTGTATACATGTAGGTGAAACCGTATTGTCGGGCTTGAAGCACGAAGTTTTGTAGGGGGCGCTATTGAGCCATTAGGCCATGCCCCTTTTTTAGACAATTTAAATACGTAAATTTTCGCCACTGGTAATGTGTGCGCAAAGTTGCGTAACATTTGGAGTACGTATTGCCCCTCAAAAACGCGATTCATTTGGGAGAATAATAATCATTGCAGTTTCAATAGGGCTTTGCACTACTGCGAGTGCTCGGGCCCTAATTAAAGCTGCAAGCAGCGATGAACGGGCCCTCGACGTTCTGTCCAAGATACAAGCCTGTAAGGCTACATAGCTTAAGCAATTACAGCTTGTAAAATTAATCGAAACATAAAAAAGGAAAATCAAAAAAAATGTTTACAAAAAATGTATATAGAAACAATTACTCAAATGGTTTCAAGTTCCAATAGGAATTGTAGATCGGCTATTTTCACTTCCTGTTTCACATTGAAGTTTGACGCTTTGCCACGGTCACGCCGTTTTACGAAAACTCAAGCTTTTGAGTTAAGGTCTTCTGTGTACGCTGAGCGAATTTGAGGCGGATCCGACAATCCGCCTAGGAGGAGTTCGTTAAAGTACAACCCGTGAAAATGGCGTGAAATGCACAAAAACGCCACTATCAATAAGAAATGGCCGACTTCGTGTTTGGTTTAGGTCATGGCTCCAAGAGACTTTCGTAAGTCAGGACATGATACAAGTATGTAACAATTTGCATGCATGTAGGTGAAACCGTATTGTGGGGCTTGAAGCACAAACTTTGTAGGGGGCGCTATTGAGCCATTATGCCACGCCCCTTTTTGAGACAATTAAAATACGTAATATTTCGCCACTGGTAATGTGTGTGCAAAGTTGCGTAACTTTTGGAGTACACATTGCCCTTCAAAAACGCGATTAATTTAGGGGAACTAGAAAATATTGTTCCTATAACGAAACAATGTGGGCTTGCTTTAAAGCCAAAAAACTGTAGTTATAAAAAGTACTAATTCAGTTTGACCTGGCATCTCTGTCTTTGTGTTGTGTGTGGGTGTAGACGTGCTTCCGGTGGTTGGGAGCACCTGTTATCATTCGCCTAATTGTCATTAGGAGAATGAATTTGGTTGTGGGGAGTTGTGTGAGGTTATGTTGACCAATACACACCATTAGTGTTAAATTGGAGCTTGAAATTTACAAAATTATTGCCATTTAAATTTCACCCATTTACACACATATTCATACACCGATGGCGGAGGAAACCATGCAAGGCACCTGCTCATCGGTAAATGTAAAAGAGTACTCAATGTTCAGAAAATAGCAGATCTACAAGCTCATAATGTGTCACATTGTAGATCGGCTGTGTGTGGTTACTGTAGGTTTTGTATTAATAATCGTAACTAAAGCTGTAGTTAAAAAATGGAAAGTAAAGTAAAAGTACCTCAAAATTGTATTGTGCATTGTAAGCACTTGTAGTACTTGAGTAAATGTACTTAGTTACTTTGCAGCACCACTGAGCAGCCAATGACTGACAGGCTAGCTTTCACCAGGTGTAATGATTGCTAGAGTGTGAAGAGACATGGGTTGATATTAATGGTCTTAACTCGAAATATATACATCACACAGCTTAAATCTTTGGATTAAATCAGAGAGCAGACCTGTGCGAACTTGGTGATGTAAAATAAATATTTGTAGTCTAAAGAATGTGGCCACAGTGACACAGTGAAAACACGGGGCATTTCTCCTCTGTCCTTCTCTCTCCCCACTAGCAAAACCCATTGGAAATGCATTGGGTGCTTAAAGTTAATTATTTCAAAAACTACAAATTATTTAAAAAGAAAAGTACAAGCACACATGTACACAGTAAGCTGGATTTTTTTACAGTTTGAATGGAGTTTCTAAGTGAAAGTATGTAGGAGTAGTTAGGTGCCATACTTTTGGGAGAGAAATAAATAGTGACAACAGCTCGCTGCTGCTGCAGCGAGCCCACAATAATAATAATCATTGCGGTTTCAATAGGGCTTCGCACTACTGTGCAGTGCTCTGGCCCTAATAATAATCATTGCAGTTTCAATAGGGCTTTGCACTACTGTGCAGTGCTTGGGCCCTAATAATCATTGCAGTTTCAATAGGGCTCCCCACTACTGTGCAGTGCTCGGGTCCTAATAAGAATAACTAGAACCTGAGAAGAGGTTACCTGTGGTGAGTTTTGCTGAAGGGGCAGTGGGAAGAGGTGGTGTCTTTGGTCTCTGAAAGACACACACACACACACACACACACACACACACACACACACACACACACACACACACACACACACACACACACACACACACACACACACACACACACACACACACACACACACAGTAAGCATGTGTTCATTCTTCAAAGGTCAACAATAGAGTTACAGGAATGGCGTATGTGTGTGTGTGTGTGTGCACGCACGTGCGTGCGTGTGCATGTACACCTCTTTCTCCACATCAGGAACTAACATCTTGACAAAGTTATCAGGGAAAACACCCTGTCTGCCCCCGATCTCACCCATCCACCACCCTGTTTCTCCACAGTCCTGGGAGACAGACAGACAGACAGACAGACAGACAGACAGACAGATAGACAGAAGTAAGCAAATTGTATTTATAAAGCACCTTTCGAAACAATGTTACAAACCGGGTATAATAATAGAGTAATAATGCAATACAACAAGGATTAAAACAAAGCATTGACCTATGTGAGTCAGGTAAAAACTTCCTGGCACAAAATGCTTACCAAACAAATGTGTTTTTAGCATGCTCTTAAAACCGTCAACTGACCTCAGCATGTTTTAAGGCCAAAGGTCATAGGGCGTTCCACAGTGTGGGAGCAACCACTGCAAAGGCCCCGTCACCCTTTGTTTTGAGCTTCGTCGCGGGTATCTTCAGAAGGCCTTTGTCAGAGGACCTGAGGGATCTCACATTGCCCTTAGGGGGCAGTAGGTCAGTAATATAAAGTGGGGCCAGCCCATGTAGTGCTTTTTCCTCCTTTTTTGGGCGGTGAAACCGCCCCTATAAGTGAGATTTGGAAAAATGTACATTTTCCTGCGCTGTGATCTGGGCCCAGGAAATTAGTAGAATTATCCTGCGCTGTGATTGGCCAATCACAATCTATTCAGGACTGTGATTGGCCAGTGTCACATGACACATGTGCATAGCCCTATATAAGCAACCATAACTCGAAAAAAACCAAATGTTTGTTTTTTTCGAGTTATGGTTTCGTCCATCATAAAGAGTGTTTCAATAAATGTATTTATCTTTTGTGATTAGCTAGCAAGACACCGCCCACTTCACACAGGGTGTGATTTTTTCTTTATAAGTAGTTAAAGGTAGGGTAAGTGATATTTTTTGGTTAAAACAAAAAGTTTTTTGTTAAATGTTAAAGCACTATATTCTGATTGTAATCATTGCTATAGAGTGTTTTTTCAGTAACAGATGTCTCCCTGTCTCTCCAGCTCTTTAATAAACAGAAAATACATTTTCCGGTAGGTGTCAAAATCTCAGCCAATCAGGAGAAAGTACACATTTTTAAGCTACATTTTTATAGTGTTCCAGTTCCAATTTTGTCTGCTCAATTCTTAGTGTCATCACTTCCAATTTCACTTGTTTAATCTATATCCTGATTGAGTTCTCTATCCTAATTGGATAAAATTGGAAATGAAAATGAAACTCAAACGGAAATGCATTTTCTGTTTTATAAAGAGCTGGAGAGACAAGGAGACTCCTTGTACTGAACAAACACTCTATAGCAATGAATACTATCACAATATAGACCAATTTTGCAATTATTTGAATAATTGCAAATCACTTACCCTACCTTTAACACATTGAGGGCACTATTCCAGGTTTCATTTGAACAAACCACTAATTACGGATTTCGGACTAGGCAAGAGGCGTTTCCCCGCAAAATTCGGTATTCTATGGCACCCCCCTCACCCGCCAAACACCTGAGCTACCCGTTACATTATGCATAGGTGTGGTTTGGGCGTTACAATGATAAAACCAATCACCGTGCCAGAAGCCATTGCCTTTAAGAGAAGACTGCGCTAGCCGTCATCCCGATCCAATATATGCTCTAGCCTATCTACCTGTCTGCACTGTTGCCTGGTCTGATTATTATAAGCCACACTGGGCTTGTTTTCCTTCTTTATTTTTATTTTATCCAAATAATTTTTTATATTAATTTGTAGCCTATTGTGTTCACAATAAGCTTGTCATATTAGTCAGATCCGGAATAGTATATGAAAGCCATTTAAAATATGTATACTATTGGTACACACCGGCTGCTCCCAAATAAATAATTACATCATGTTGCGACAACGCTCCTATGTGGTACACAGACAAACAGTAGCACATGGGTATAATAAATTGGACAGTTTTAGGAAAGGTCTATAGCCTATGTAACTCACGTTGGCTGTTATCGTTCTATTTCCACCATTCTAATGGATTCCAGGGGTGTGTAAACATCTCTGAAGTTGCTCCATAGTTCCCTCTGAAGTGACGCAGTTAAAGTTAACTTACATCCATATTGTCCCCGTTATCTTTCATCATCCACCTTTGTTCAGTAATCCCGAACAGAGCTAAACTTTAAGTTTACATCAATCAAAGCCTCTCAAACCCAGACATATTGCTGCGATGCGTATGTGCGTTAACCTCACTCCGTCAAATGGAAGAAGCTTGCGACACACATTTTGTTTCACAGCGTACTTGCATCTGAGACTTCGGGCGCAGAATCGATGACAGACGGAGTTTCATTTTTTCAAGTTACTAGGCAGGTGATTGGATGATCCCGCCCCTAGCAGCCGCTGATTGGTTCGTATGCGCAGCGGTTCGGGCAGCTTTACTCTGTGAGCAATCCCAGACCCTCCTTCCTGAAACCAAATGCAATGCAATGCATGAGATTTCCGGAGGGAGGGGGTGTTTACCAGGCTATATGTGCGTCGCCTACCTACCCAAAATAACAGACATACAAGCTATCAACGGCGCTGCATCATGTCTGTCAACAGCTTATAGATCTGTTATTTTGGACAGCATGAGGCGCGCGCGCGCCACGGAGTAGCCTAACAAACCAAAAACATTACATTACGTGGTCAACAACATACTAGACATGTAACTTGCTTGGAGCTTTTAATGCAGTGGTTCTCAACCTGTGGGTCGAGACCACAATGGAGCACCCAACGCCTGGCGAGCTTGTAGATCTGCTATTTTCACAATATTTATCTGTGGAACCGAGTCAAACAAAATGGGGGGGTCCCCAGTTCAAATATGGTTATTTTGGGGGGTCATGAACGTAGCGTTTACGTGGGGAATATAATAATAATATAATATATATAATATATATTATAATATTCACCCGCAACATGGGTTTAACGAGACAGCAGCCAAAATGAAAATCACACTATAGATGATCCGATCATCTTATAAAAAATGTAAGTGCTTAAGATTTTAGCCCAAACCCAACGGGACCCGACCCGTCGGCACCGGCTGGGCCGGGTCTACGTTTTTTTTACATCCAAATAAATTCATATATTAATTAATTTGTAGCGTATTGTGTTCACAATAAGCTTGTCATATTAGTCAGATCCCCAAGAGTATATGAAAGCAATTTAAAATAGTTATATATTCTTACACAGCTGATGCCAAATAATTAATCAACAGGGCAGCGCAACGCAAAAGTAGGTCAAATCAATCACTGTCTTGTCATGACGCAGCAGCAGAGAGCCCCCTTTAAAGTTTAAACCATAACATGACATAAATAATGGATCTTCAGAGCTTTTCTTCATGTCTTTTTCACCTCAAAGTAAATGTTGGATTATTTCTTCAAATGATAGCACAGGCAGCGGCCAGTAGAAGGTAACATTGGATGTGATTTCTCCATTGCAAAAATGATTACGGTTATTCTATGAAATATATTTCATAGAATAACCATAATCATTTTTAAAATGGTTATGGGGCAGTGTATATATTTATACAGCCCTATTTGCTCCAAGCTGTTTTTTAAATAAAATATAGACTGTTGGAATAGGGTAGAATGACTCCTGTTCTTAACGAATTACCAAGATTTAATGAGAAATAAGGCTTCTTTAAAAAAATGACTGACGGGCTGGGCTGGGTCTAATTTGTCAATTATTAGTCGAGCCGGGCTGAAATATTTAGGGGATATGAAAGCTCTAGTTAGTAGTTTGAAGTGCTCATGTGGCCTTATAGTTGCTTCTTTTTGTTTTCATAGACCTGCGGACTGCGGTTGCTTATTTCTCGCCAAGGCTGGCAACACGGCTCATGGTCCAACGCACAAAGCCATTGTAGTGTCTGTGTGCACTTGACGGGTGATTTTATAAACCAGCGGGTGCTTTTAGAATCCACTATCCCCCCTCCCCAAGCCGTACCCATGTGTGGGTTGAGAATGTCAATGTGGGGGATATAGCAACAACACGCCCACGGGCACACCTCCATGCGCAAATAACGGCGTCTGCATAATGGTGACGGGTAGAGCAGGTGCTAGAATAACCTATTGGGGCGGCGCAGCTCCATTATCCGGATTTAACAGGTTAAGGGTAGCGTTGCGGCTGGGAAAACTGCCACAGAATAGAGCCGTGAGTGCCATAAACGTAGATCTACGTTTTCACAATCTTTTTTTTTTGTTGAAAATTCCACAAGAGGGCGCAACTTCATACCAAAACACATGACGTCCGTCCGCCCAAATCTTGAGAAAAACACTCATAGCTCCATATCTTTTCACGGGCAATCACTCTAAAATGGCGGATCGCGGTAGAAATGTTATTGTTCCAGTCAATAGACGCATTAGACGGACACATTTTGCCGTATTCAGTATTAGTTGAAGTTGGGATATTGACGAACGGCTCAGGGTGGTATAGAGTCCGTTGGAGTAATCAAGACGGGAAGAGACAAAAGCGTGCATGATGACATAGAGACAGACAAACACAGAGAGACAGAGACATTGAGCTTGTAGTTCTGCTATTTCCGGTGCGCGACACAGTCGAGCGAAGAAGTATAAAGGCTTAATGATTAAAAAAATCACACCCTGTGTGAAGTGGGCGGTGTCTTGCTAGCTAATCACAATACTGAATGGAGTCAACCAATCATGTACAAAAAATAAATACATTCATTGAAACACTCTTTATGATGGACGAAACCATAACTTGAAAAAAAACAATATATGTTTTTTTTCAAGTTATGGTTTCTTATATAGGGCTATGCACATGTGTCATGTGACACTGGCGGCCAATCACAGTCCTGAATAGACTGTGATTGGCCAATCACAGCGCAGGAAAATTGTACAAATTTCCAAACCTCACTTATAGGGCCGGTTTCACAGCGCAGGATAATTGTACAAATTTCCAAACCTCACTTATAGGGGCGGTTTCACCGCCCAAAAAATAAGACTAATAAACAGACATGATGACTAATAATAAAATAACTAATAACTCCCATATCTGCTGGGGGAAGTACAACAACAATGTGCAAAACACAGCAGAAAGATGTGTGATCAAGATGTATGAGCCGTTGTGACAGGAAAAGCTCCAATGGAACTGACATGAAGTTGTCAATCATACTCGTATTCCTGCCACTCTCTGCACCATGTTGATGTCAGAACATAGAGCTACTGACAGTGGTGGAAAAAGTACTAAATGTTTTTACTTAAAGGCCAAGACCACTTTGGTAGAGGTTTGGGTTGTGTCGTCACCTTGCCATGAACTCCAAAGGTAGCCTAGACAAGAAATAAAAAATAATTGCTCCATTGATTAGAAATTGATAATTCAAAACCTGCTCCTCATTGACCTACATTGTAGGGTAAAACAGATCTCAAAATAACTCTTTTATCACGTAAACGAACACAAACAAAGCTGATTCAGACAATATAGAACATCACCAAACCCAGTACTGTTTTTATTTTATTTTATAAAAATGTTAACTTCCTGTTGATTTTGCGATATTTATTAAGTAGGAAACCGGACTGGATCCGCGGATCCGGATCTTCAAATAGTAAAATCAGCGGGAAGTTGACATTTTTATTAAAAAATAAACAGTACTGGGTTGGGTGATGTTCTATATTGTCTGAAACAGATTTGTTTGTTTTAGTTTACGTGCTAAAAGAGTGATTTTGAGAGCTGTTTTACCGTACAATGTAAGTCAATGAGGAGCATGCATATTTTTTGTTCTATTAACTTGATTTCTTGTCCACCTTTGGAGTTACATCATGGCAAGGTACCTACACAACCCAAACCTCTACCAAAGTGGTTTTGCCCTTTAAGTAAAAGTATTATTACCATCATGTAAAAATACTCAGTTACAAGTAAATGTCCAGTGTTCAAAATGTACTTGAGTAAAAGTACAAAAAGTATTGGCATCACAATAAACTTAAAGTACCAAAAGTAAAACTACTAAAATGTTTGAAAAAAGCTGATCTACAAGCTGACAATGCGTCGCGATGTGAGCTTGTAGATCTGCTATTTTCAAATAGCCTAGGTATAAAACAGGGCTACAGTGGTTAATTTATGTTTTATAATATAATAATGTATATCTGCAAAGTAACTAGTAACTAAAGTTGGGTGATGTTCTATATTGTCTGAAACAGATTTGTTTGTTTTAGTTTACGTGCTAAAAGAGTGATTTTGAGAGCTGTTTTACCGTACAATGTAAGTCAATGAGGAGCATGCATATTTGTTGTTCTATTAACTTGATTTCTTGTCCACCTTTGGAGTTACATCATGGCAAGGTAACTACACAACCCAAACCTCTACCAAAGTGGTTTTGCCCTTTAAGTAAAAGTATTATTACCATCATGTAAAAATACTCAGTTACAAGTAAATGTCCAGTGTTCAAAATGTACTTGAGTAAAAGTACAAAAAGTATTGGCATCACAATAAACTTAAAGTACCAAAAGTAAAACTACTAAAATGTTTGAAAAAAGCTGATCTACAAGCTGACAATGCGTCGCGATGTGAGCTTGTAGATCTGCTATTTTCAAATAGCCTAGGTATAAAACAGGGCTACAGTGGTTAATTTATGTTTTATAATATAATAATGTATATCTGCAAAGTAACTAGTAACTAAAGTTTTTAAATAATTGTAGTGGAGTAAAAAGTAGGCTACAATATTTGCCTCTAAGATGTAGTGGAGTAGGAGTTAAAGTACTGAAAACTGGAAATACTCCAATAAAGTAAAACATACCTCAAAATTGTACATAAGTACAGTACTTGAGTAAATGTACTTTACACCACTGGCTACTGTACGTGCAAAACGGAGCAGACACATTTTCATAGTTTTTTGGCAAATGTATTTTTTTCCCACAGCCAATAAAAAGCCCTTTGAATTGAATGACATTGCAGTGAATAGGCTCTATGCACAGCAGATATATTGTGAAGAAAGTAGGCCTCTTCCTTACTTCCTTACCAGTGATACTAATGAAGGTTCTGTTCCATTCTGGTTGTTACAATGATACTAATGATGGCTCTGTTCCATTTTGGTTGTTACAATGATACTAATGAAGGCTCTGTTCCATTCTAGTTGTTACAATGATACTAATGAAGGCTCTGTTCCATTCTGGTTGTTACAATGATACTAATGAAGGCTCTGTTCCATTTTGGTTGTTACAATGATACTAATGAAGGCTCTGTTCCATTCTGGTTGTTACATTGATACTAATGAAGGCTCTGTTCCATTTTGGTTGTTACAATGATACTAATGAAGGCTCTGTTCCATTCTGGTCAAACAGAGTCAGGGTGTGTTGACTCACTGGAAACACTCTGCTACACCAGTGGGTCTCAAAGTGTGGTCCAAGGACCCCCATGGTTCCTTGAGGGGGTTCCATTTGTACACTCTCAGAGTTATTGAGGTCCTTCAAATTAAAAGGTTTGAGAACCACTGTGCTACACTAAATGGAACAGAGCCTTCATTAGTATTGTTGTTAACACCTGTGAAGTAAGGAAGAGGCCCAGTTTCTTTCCAATATGGCTGCTGAGTATAGAGCCTGTTGAACTGAGCTGAAATTGAATGAAAGAGAGAGAGAGAGAGAGAGAGAGAGAGAGAGAGAGAGAGAGAGGAATCGAGAGAGAATAACAGGCAACCAAACACGCACAAACACACACCCATACATTGACAGACACACACACACACACACACACACACACACACACACACACACACACACACACACACACACACACACACACACACACACACACACACACACACACACACACACACACACACACACACACACACATCACCTTTTGCTTCCGGCAGCCGAGATGACCAGTCGCATAGAAAAACGCTCTCTCGCGAGCTCCCGCGAGCTCTCCAGGAAAAACCAAACAAAAAGACTAGTCTTACTGAGGAGAACCCAACTGCGTCCCCCCGTCTTTTTCCTTATTCTCATCCTGTGGATTATGGATTCCTACCTCAACTCCGCATGGACTGTACACCAGAAGGATAAGGAATTGTACGAGAAAGAAAAGGTGGAATCACACAGTGACTTCTACCTAGTCACTGGATCCGAGAAGAAACATCCTGGCTACGGCACTACAGCGATCCACTCGATCCTCACAGCCAACCCGAAGCGAAGAAACAAACCCCTGAATGGTAGATTTAATCGCAAGACTTGTTTCTGCATAATACTACTACTTTCCGGAGACGTTGCCACAAACCCTGGCCCAGTAACCACAAGGCAATCCGCTCGGATTACGGCTGAAGCTAACAGGCTAGCAGCTGAGGCTAACGTTGCCATCAGCAACGGAGAACAACAAAGCCAAACTGCAACAAAGGACTTCCGGATCACTGGAGCTAACGTTGCTACCAGCGCTAGCTATGTCGACAACACCGATGGCTCCCCGCCAACTCAACTAGGCGAATCAACCCCGATGATCAACCGAAACACCCACGTTGATTCCACCGCAGCCGTCGACGAGGACGCTTGCACCGACGTACCACGGCGATCAACCGGGAGACGCAGCGTAGCTGAGGACGCGGAACCAAGGAGTCACCTAGCTGTTTCTACCGGAGCAGAGGCCCTGAAGCACCGTTTTCAACCTACGGCTCCTTCCACGGCCAGCGTCCGAGCAGAGACCGTGCAGGGTCCCCCCCAACCCCCACCCCTCCCCCCGCAACCCCCACAGCTGGTTGCCTACGACGGAACAGATGCTTTGATGGACGCTAACACCACAACACCCCCCCCCCCCCGATACTGCTCCTCAACTTGATATATCAGTGGACAAACACCTCTCCATTGATCAAATGATCAAATCGTTTGGTGTTGGCTTGCACATGATTCACCTCAATGTGAATTCCCTTAGGAAACAAGCTAACACAAATCAGGCAGATGTTTTATGATGGTAAGGTTGACATTTTAACTTTCTCTGAAACTAAACTTGATCATACGATAGAGGACTCTGAGATTGAAATTGAAAACTACAAACTCTTCAGAAATGATAGGAGCATTAGTGGGAGAAACGGAGGTGGTGTATGCATGTATGTACATAATGACAATGACTGTATCCTTCGCGAAGACCTGAAGGATGCAGCCATTGAAGCTGTGTGGGTCGAGATCATTTAAAAAAATGCCAAGCCTGTGCTAGTCGGTACCATATACAGACCTCCTAACCAGACTGATTTCTATGAAAGACTTGAGGAGTGTTTAGCTAAGGTGGAGTGTGCGGAGACGATACTTCTTGGTGACTTTAACACAGACATGCTCCGTAAGGAAGCGTCAGTGTATAAGTCATTCAAGGGGTTTTGTCATCGGCACTCACTCCACCAGCTGATCACCCAGCCCACAAGGCTGTGTGTTTCCACTCAAACTACCATAGATCTCATTCTAACAACGGACAAGGACAAAATCCTCAATAGTGGTGTTTCTACCTGTGGCATATCTGATCATAACATGATCTTCTGCACCAGAAAGAAACGTAAACCTAAGACCGATCAGAGACCTCAAAAACTATAAGAGTGAGGACTTAGATCACAGGCTAGAGGAACTGGACTGGTCCGACGTACTAAACAGCACACAGGTAGACGAATCTTGGCTTGGTTTCAAAACCAAATTCATTCAAATTTTGGACAGTGTGGCTCCCATGAAAACCATCAGGGTCAAAACCCGCCCGGTACCATGGATGAATTCAGACATCCTTACTGCCATGAAGGTCAGAAACAAAAAGTGTTCTGAGCTTCATAAAGGTAGGATCAAACTCGCCAGGTGTTTTAACAGAGGTCTCGAATCCCACGTAGCTAAACTTGAAAAAGAAAGAAACAAGCTAAGAAACAAGGTTAATGGCATGCTCGAATTAGCAGAAAAAAGCTTCCTCGATGACAAAATTGAGGAAAATAAAAGCAAACCACGAGAGCTTTGGAAGCTATTCAACAACCTACTAGGCTGCAGCAAGAAATTGAAAACCAGGTTTACAAACATAAGCCTCAAGGTGAATGACACTCTCATCACATCCAAACATGAAGTGAGTAAAATCCTCAACATATTCTTCACGACCATAACCTCAGATTTGGTTGAAAAACTACCCCCTCACTCTGGGTGCTATGGTGAAGAGCATGTTGACTCATTTTACGAAAAACAGGGTGTACGCAAAGATGATTTTAAACTCTCCCCTGTGAAAACAGAAGAGGTGTTTAAAAAATTGAGTGCTCTTCATCAACACAAAGCCACAGGCCTCGACAATATCCCCGCCAAATTTCTAAAAGACTCGGCCGCCTCCATTGCTCCAATCATTACCCACATACTAAACCTCTCCATCATACAGGGACGGGTCCCCAACGATTTCAAAAAAGCAAGGGTGACCCCTCTGTACAAAAAAGGAAACAAATTAGACCCTGGCAACTACCGCCCTATTTCTATTCTTAGCTCCATCTCGAAAGTCATGGAAAAAATAGTCTATGAACAGGTCGATAAGTCTCTTGCCGAAAAAAATCTAATCTACAAATTCCAATCTGGTTTCAGAACAAACCACTCCACTGACACATGCCTTCTCTATTTGAACGACTCTATCAAACAAGATGTCGACACGGGCAAATATTGCGGCATGGTCATGCTGGACCTCCAGAAGGCCTTTGACACCGTCAATCACCCAATTATGATCAATAAGCTCAAAGCAATAGGTTTTGATGATACGTCAGTGAACTGGATGAGATCCTACCTGGAAGGGAGGGAGCAAGTGGTGGAAGTAAACGGCACCCAGTCCCCCCCCCTCCCTGTGACTTGTGGTGTCCCACAAGGAAGTATACTAGGACCTTTACTGTTCCTGATATATGTGAATGACATGTCATCGGCCTGCGACTGCAAGCTGTTCCTGTTCGCAGATGACTCGGCCCTACTAGTCTCGGACAGGGACAGGCTGCAGGTTGAGAAAACTCTCAGCTCTGAACTCAACAAGATCTGCATCTGGCTCTCTGACAACAAACTTTCATTACACCTGGGTAAAACTGAATCCATCCTCTTTGGGTCCAGTCCTAACCTTAGCAAGGTAGAGAGTTTCACGATCAAAGTGGGTGATGATGTCATCAAAAGAAAGGATGAAATTACCTACCTGGGCTCCATCTTGGAGGCAAACCTCTCTGGCAACAAAAACGCCGAAAAAGTGATCAAAAATGTCAACCAAACAACACGCTATTTGTGGAGGATTGATCGCCTAGTCAGTAAGAATACTCTGAAGATTCTTGCAGGGGCCCTCATTCAAGGTCATTATGATTATGCATGCACTTCATGGTATCACAACACCTCCAAGGCCTTAAAAACAAGGCTCCAAACATCCCAAAACAAACTTGTAAGGCTACTTCTTGGCCTCAACCACAGAACCCATCTAACCCCTGCTCATTTTGCTAGGATTGGATGGCTTAGGGTTGAGGACAGAGTACAGCAACTTGCTATGGGCCTGGTCTTCAAGATACACCACAACATTGGGATCCCCCTGTATTTGTCAAAATACTTCCAAAATGTTAATGCAGTCCATGATCATAACACCAGAGGCAGCTCCACAAATCATGTTCAACCCAGATTTGGCTCAACTAAGGGTATGAACTCGTTCTCATGCTATTCATCAAAAATGTGGAATGCCCTACCAAAAGGAGTAAAGGAGTGTAAAACCCTACTCACTTTCAAAACTGCCCTAAAGATACACCTTCAGGAGGCTGCAATTCGAAAATGGCCCCTGTCTAAGTCTTAACCTACCCCCCCCTACCCCCCCCTCCTTCATTTTCCTCTTTTGTATATATATATTTTTTTTTTTTCTCTCGTCATACCAGTAACCTGAAAGCTGACTGTATGACATTCTGTATAGTAGTGTGTATATCTGCCTGCCTCTTATATTTCATCATGATTTGTGTGCATGGGGTTCTCATCTTAAAAAAGCTTAGCGCTTAATGAGGGTTTCCAGTTTAGTAGACCTTGTATTGTGAATTTGTACTTCCACTTGTACTGTTATGTACTGTCATGTACTATTCTCATGTCTTTCTAAATAAACCACATCAATCAATCAATCAAACCTTGGTGACGATGGCGACGACCTCCCCCTCTTTGATTGACAGCTCGTCTTCGTTCAGTGCTTCGTATCGAAAGAGAACTTTACACAGCTCCCGCCCTAAAGGGAGGAACCGGACAATCAAAGGTCAGACTGAACACTGGTCCAACAATACAGGAAGTATTAACCAATTAATGATAATAATAATAATTAAAGCTGCAAGCAGCTCTGTCAACGAAACAAGTCTGTATGGCAATAAGCTGGAAAGTTAGGCTACAAAGCTTAAGCAATTACAGCCTCTCCCTGTTGGCCGTCTAAGTGTGCCTTGCAAGTTTCGTAGATTTTTGTTGCTGGGAAGTGGAGTTACGGCTGTTTAAAGCCCAGCTAATAGGAACACAGAGGGGGCAGGGCTTAAGCAATTTCAGCCTGTGCCTATTGGCCGTCTGAGTGTACCTAGTAAATTTCATAGGTATTTGATGCTGGGAACCGGAGTTAAGGCTGTTTAAAGCCCAGCCAATAGGAATTGTAGATTGGCTATTTTCACTTCCTGTTTGGTGTTGAAGTTTGACGCTTTGCCACGGTCACGCCATTTTACGAAAACTCAAGCTTTTGATAAATTGTCATCGTTAAGGTCTTTTGTGTACTCTGAGCGAATTTGAGGCGGATCCGACAATCCGCCTTGGAGGAGTTTGTTAGTTTGTTAAAGTACAACCTGTGAAAATGGCGTGAAATGCACAAAAACGCCACTATCAATTTAAAATTGCCGACTTCCTGTTTGGTTTACTTCCTGTATGGCTCCAAAATACTTTTTCGTAAGTCGGGACATTATATTTATCTGCTTGATCTATGTGTGTTATTATATATGAGTAATATGTAACATCTGATTTACTTATGCATTTAATTGTATCTGATTGATATGTAACATGTGGGAAACTATGAGGTATGTGGACATTTCCAATTCATGTGAGGGCAATGGGTCTGATCAGTGGGTGATTGAATGATTTGTGCCACCCGACGTTTCAAGTAGAGGGTGCGGCACTGGGGGGAGGGGGGAACAAACACCGGTGTGAACTGGTGAATCCAGAGGAGATCTCCTGTACGCCAGTGTTATTAGTTTAGGTTATAGTTTTTAACTAAACAGTAAGCTGCAGCCAAGAACAAAGAAATAGCGAGCCCAACGGAAGAGGAACGAGTCGTTCCTGCCGTGGGGTTACAATCGCACTGGGGTGGCCATAGCTGAGTGGTTAGTGAGCCCGCCTAGGGAGCCAGAGGCCCTGGTTGCCCCAGGTTCGATTCCAGGCCAGGCCAGCATATGTGTCGATGAAATGAAATTTGGCCCTGAGCAAGACTCTTAACCCCTAATTGCTCACAGGTTCTCATTGGAAACAAGACCGCAAGGACTTTCATGAACGACCTGTTAAAAGGAATTATCCTTTATTTATGAACAAACCGCCGGTGACTGTGACGGTTCCCTGTATTGTAATATAGTATGATAATGTGATGTCTGTAAGTGTTGCTATTAAAATGCAAACTATAAAAATACTAAAATTGCTAAAATACAGAAATTAATGGTCATAAGTTCATAAAGCATAATTCATTATGATTTCACGATATAAATACATATTTTGGGTCATAATTGATTTCATGTAAAGTTAAAAATGTAAAAACATAATGTGATTAAAAGTTCTGGGGCGGAACAAAAGTTCCCTGTCTGTCAGTAGCACCCCCGGACCATTATTGATTGACACATGATTGCATGTCATTACTGACAGGTGGTGCAAACAAACCTGGTCGACTAAGCTCTGTAAAAACTTGCAGTTTGTGATTTCATGCTGCTAAGGTTATTAAAAGACGTCTGAAACGATAGACAGACGGTCAAAGGACATTCTAAAGACATTAAGCAACTCCACAACGAAGAACCTCTTTTCCACAACAAGCGGCCAACGAGGTATTTTATGTTTGATCTCACTTTGATGTTACCGTTGTGGTTAACCTGCGCGTTGCGCATTTCTACAGTCATTGTATTTTCATTTATGTATGCTTTGGGCTATATGTTGTTATTTACCGTGCAAGTTATTGATTATTGTTTATTATTTTGTGTGTGAACATGTAGTTCTCACGGCATGACTGAGGGATGAGGAGAATGCCTGAAGCAATAAATGCCCGTTTATAAAGAACCCGACCTGTGTCATCAATGTTGTGCGAGGAGCTACAGTGAGAACTCGACTGCTCATCACAGCACGGGTAGGCGAGACGACGAGACCACCGCGGATGACGACGCGACCACCGCGGGTGCGACGCAACGAACGTCCAGCATTAAGAGAAGCAAGCCCACAAAGTAGGTGTTGGCATAGCCACAGCAAGCAACGGTGATAGACTGTGTTAAAACGCAACGTTTCAAGCTATAGCCAAGAAGTTTTCTACCACAATCCTCAAGTTAAGGTGGTCTGAGAAGCGGTTAAACTTGGACATTGCAACACAAGGACTCAGATCTATTTACCCTGCTTATTGAGCTCAGCCTACACGTTTGGGGATAATTCTATGTGCTGGTATTTTCAGTTGCTACATTATAAGGTTAATAAGAAGAAAGTCACATAAGCAAGTGAACAGAGTTTAGTAAAGGAATAAGAAAAAGAAAAAAGAAAGGAAAATACATTTAAGTAATTTTGTGTTTTACCAAACAAAGGTTAAAGTATAAGTCATTTTGTATTTCATGATAAGAAGTTAAAGGATAATTCGTTTTGTGTTTATTTAAAACAAAGGTTTAAAAGACAACTCATTTGGTTTTACACCTAAAAATAAGAAGGTTAAAGGAGAACTAATGTGTTTTGTTTTTTGTTTGTTTTTTGTTTCATGAAAGTAACCAAGGTTAAAGGACAACTCCACTGTTGTAAAAATATTTCCTTATTTTTAGAATAAGTGATTTAAGGTATTTCTAAGCATATTTTATCTGCACTTAAGGTTAATTATTGCATTTTGCCAAGGTTATTTCTTATTTTGATTCTAAAATTGAAGTAAACTTAAAGGCTACCTAAGTTTCCCACATACAGTACTCTACACAGTGCACACAGGATACATAGTCATATTTATACACAGTTTACACGCACTACTAAGAAGACAATTTAAGCTAATTATTTATACACATTCTATGCCATACAAATTCATTCAACATGTCTGACCCAAGCACCGAAACCGCCCAGGAAAACGCCAATCCACCTGTGCAACCCCAGGTTACAGAAAATGTCAATGCATCTACTCTATCTGAGGCTACAGCCACTGAATCAGAACAAGTGGAGACACTACGAAGAAGTGAAAGAAATCGAACCCTGACAGAAAAGGGAAAAGAACTTGAAGAAGAAAAGCTAAAAGGTGTACAACGTAGGTACAGAATGACTTTCGAAAGGTGGAAGTGTCATGTAAAAATAAGCAAAGAAACACTGGCTGTTGAGGCCCCCGAAGAAGAATTAAAGGTACTGATTCAGAACATGAAGATCATCCATTCTGAGGTAACGTCCATTTATGATGAATTACGTCGACTGCAAACCCCTGAGCCAGACATACGGCGTACGGTAGACACTTGTGTGTCTCTTTCAGAATTCATTGTTAAGAAGGCAACAAAGAAACTTCAAGGGCATACGTCAGAAGAAGAGGAAGATCCATGGCCTGACGTTGGTTCAATCCTAGACTCAACAGGTTCCTGGCTAAAGTCACCATCTCATAAGTCAAGTTGTACTTCTACCGCCTCAAGCAACACAGTCAAAAGAAATGAGGCTGCAGCTGAAGCCGCTGCATCCCAAGAAGTTCTGGTAGTGTTGGAAGAACAAGAGAGGGAAACAAGAGAACTTCTAAGGCTACAAGCTGAGAAGCTAGCCAGACAACAATCAATGGAGGCCGAACATCTAAGGCTACAGGCTGAAGAAAAGGATCGACTGGCGCAATTTGAAGCCGAGAAGCTAGCCAGACAACAAGCGATGGATTCTGAGACACTGGCCAGAGAAGCCGAGAAGCTAGCCAGACAACAAGCAATGGAAGCCGAGACGCTGGCCAGAGAACAAGTGATAAAAGAAAGGCAACGAAAGATTGAACGCTTAGACGAAATAAAGAAGTTGAATGCTGCACAAGCTCGAGTGAGAGTCTATGACCTAACCGAAGGAAACACTCTCAATGCCCCAAACCTCCCATCCACTTACCAACCTCTTCCAGTCCCAACACACACCCTCAATATTTCAAGCCCTCCATTCATTCCCCAATCTCCGCCATTTACAGCACAAGCCATACACGCCTCAACCCCCTCATTCATTCCTCAAGCCCTACCAGTTACGACGCAAGTTCCCCACCTCTCTAACCCCTCATTCATTCCTCAATCCCTAACAGTTACGACGCAAGCTCCGCACCTCTCTAACCCCTCATTCATTCCTCAAGCCCTACCAGTTACGACGCAAGTTCCCCACCTCTCAAACCCCTCATTCATTCCTCAATCCCTAACAGTTACGACGCAAGCTCCACACCTCTCTAATCCCTCATTCATTCCTCAAGCCCTACCAGTTACGATGCAAGTTCCCCACCTCTCAAACCCCTCATTCATTCCTCAATCCCTACCAGTTACAATGCAAGCTCCCCACCTCTCAAGCCCCTCATTCATTCCTCAATCCGTACCAGTTATAATACAAGCTCCCTACGACTCCAGCCCCTCATTCATTCCTCAATATCAACAAGTCACAAGTCTAGCCCCAAGTCCCCAAAGTCTACCTCAAGCTGCAACAAGCGCAACGCCCCTGCCCCACACCCTTGATTTCGTCAGTGTGCTAGCAGAAGCTATAAGTACTAATCGTCTTCCAGCTCCAGAGCCCACAGTATTCACTGGAGATCCTTTGAGATACAAAGAATGGCAATTATCTTTCAGAACATTAATAGACAAGAAGAACATTTCAAAGGAAGAGAAATTGTACTATTTGAGAAAGTACGTAGGTGGCACTGCAAAGAAAGCCATTGAAGGTTTCTTCCTACTAGGAAATGAGGAAGCATACGACTCAGCCTGGCAGCTGTTAGAAGAACGGTTTGGAAACCTACTCATGATTGGGAAGTCCTTCACAGACAAGCTGCATGCTTGGCCAAAAATAAGCGTTAAAGATGGCCAGGAGCTAAGGGAATTGGCTGACTTCCTCAAGGGCTGCCAAGCTGCAATGCCCTACATTAAGACGCTGGAAATCCTCAACCACTATAATGAGAATCAAAACCTTCTGCGGAAATTACCAGACTGGTTGGCATCCAGATGGAACCGCAGAGCCATGAAAGCCAGACAAACAAAGGATGAGTACCCACCATTCAAAGAGTTTGTAAACTTCTTGTCAGAAGAAGCAGACCTTGCTTGTGATCCCATATGCTCAATGCAAGCACTTAAGGGTGGCGAAGGTGACAAATCAAAATTTCCACGAAGCCAGCCCTTTCAAGCAAAGGTTCTGTCCACAAACGCAACACCAAGCAGCAACCTGTCATCATGCATCTTCTGCAAAAAATCTGGACATATCCTTGCTGTGTGCAGAAAGTTTGTAGAAAAGACAGTTCAAGATCGTGTCAAGTTTGTGCAATCTGAGAAGCTTTGCTTCGGATGTTTGGAGACCGGTCATCGCTCAAGGGAGTGTGAAAATAAGGGCACCTGTGAAAATTGCCAGAGGAAACACCCGACATGTCTACACGACGACAATTTCAAGGCACAACAAAGGTCAACGACTCCAAGGGGAGACAACAGGAATGATAGAGCAGACACGGAAGAGATAGATGCAACAGCACATACCCACAGAATCATACGAGAAGGTTCAA
Source organism: Gymnoscopelus braueri (assembly GCF_963280865.1). NCBI lineage: Eukaryota > Metazoa > Chordata > Actinopteri > Myctophiformes > Myctophidae > Gymnoscopelus > Gymnoscopelus braueri. The sequence goes on from NC_137613.1 coordinate 12,737,431, forward strand.
ACACGAAAACGTCATCAACCATACCAGTCTGGGTCTCGTCCATAAAGGAGCCAGATCAAGAAGTTCTTGTCTATGCGCTCTTAGACACGCAGAGCGATACGACTTTCATCCTTGATGAAGTAGCCCAAGAACTGAACACGAACAAAGAAAACGTCAGATTGCGGCTATCCACGATGTCTACAAGGTCAACAGTTATACCCTGTCAGAAACTGACAAACCTTCAAGTAAGAGGATATAACCTAGAGAAGAGAATTTCATTGCCACCAGTTTTCACAAGAGAGTTCATTCCAGCAGACAGGTCGCATATTCCAACCTCTGAAACTGCTCTAAAATGGCCTCATCTGGAACAATTGTCTGACAAGATTCCACCACCGTTGGAGTGTGAAATAGGCTTACTGATTGGCTATGACTGTCAACAGGCCCTTCTTCCAAGAGAGGTCCTGTCCAGTGAAGAAAATCATCCGTATGCACAGCGGACTGATCTCGGCTGGAGTATTGTTGGCCACTCGGATCCAGTAAGCGACTACAGTGACTCAATTGGAATCAGTCACAGAATTATAGTGCGACAAGTAATTCCTGCTGTACAGCCATCAGTTGAACTGAAAGGCAAAGTACGCTTTGTGTGCAAAACGCAAGTCAAGGAGATTAATCCAACAGATATAATCAAGGCTTTGGAATTCGACTTTACTGATCACACTGCAGATAATAACCCCGTTTCTCAAGAAGACCTTCTCTTCTTGTCTAAGGTGAAAGAAAGCATAAGACAGAAGGAAGACGGCCACTACGAACTTCCACTTCCCTTCAAGACAGATAAGCCTAATCTCCCTAACAATAAGCAATGTGCAGTTCATAGGCTCGCCTCCTTAGAGCGACGTCTGAGGAAGAACGAGCAGTATTGCAAGGATTACGTCCATTTCATGAATGACATAATAACAAGAGGAGATGCCGAGAAGGTCCCACAGCCTGAACTCGATAACCATCCAGCATGGTACATCCCGCACCACGGAGTTTATCACCCCCACAAACCCGGGAAAATCCGTGTGGTTTTCGACTGTTCAGCCCGCTTTCAAGAAACCTCTCTAAATGATCATCTCTTGACAGGACCGGACCTAACTAATGGATTAGTTGGAGTACTATGTCGATTTAGGAAAGGCCCAATAGCCATAATGTGTGATGTCGAAAAGATGTTCCATCAGTTCCACGTTGCAAAGGAATACCAAGACTACTTAAGGTTCCTCTGGTGGGATAAAGGAGACCTGAACGCCAAGCCCTCCGTGTACAGAATGCGAGTTCACCTGTTTGGGGCAGCTTCTTCCCCTGGCTGCTCCAACTTTGGCCTCAAACATCTGGCATCACAGGGTCATGGAACATTCAGCGAAGAGTCCATCAAGTTCATTCAAGGAAGTTTTTATGTAGATGATGGCCTAACAAGCGTAAAGACGTTTGATGAAGGCATACGTCTGGTGGAAGAATCAAGAGCCTTGTGCAAAACAGGAAACCTTCGGCTACATAAGTTTGTGTCCAATTCCAAGGAAGTGATTGGCGCAATACCACCCGAAGAATGTGCCCAAACCAAAGATCTAGACATGGCCTTAGGAGAACTTCACATCGAGAGAGCACTTGGAGTACAGTGGTGCATCGATGTGGATGAATTCCAATTCAGAGTCACAGTGAAGGAAAATCCACTGACAAGGAGAGGGGTTCTCTCAACCGTTGCCTCTGTCTATGACCCACTAGGGTTTGTGGCCCCTTTCATACTAGTTGGCAAACAGATCCTTCAGACGCTATGCAGAGACAAAGTGAGCTGGGACGAAGATCTCCCTGAAAACATTCTGCCAAGGTGGGAGTCTTGGCTCAAAGACCTACCTCGCTTGGCAGCAATGAAGATTCCAAGACCATACCTTCCATTAAACTTTGGAGAGGTATTGCGATATGAGCTGCACAACTTCGCGGATGCAAGTTCCAATGGCTATGGTGCATGTTCGTATCTCAGAGCGATAAGTGAAACAGGACAAATTAGTTGCTCACTCGTAATGGGGAAGGCAAGAGTAGCCCCTACCAAACTAACTACTATCCCAAGGCTTGAATTGTCGTCAGCTGTGACCTCAGTTCGCATTTCTGAAGTTGTCAAGAAGGAGCTCGAGATTGAAAACCTACAAGAATATTACTGGACTGACTCAAAGGTGGTCCTTGGCTACGTGAGCAATGATGCCAAGCGGTTCCACACGTTTGTAGCCAACCGCATCCAACGTATAAGGTCAAGCACAAGTCCTGAACAATGGCGACACGTCAGCTCCGAAAATAACACGGCCGACCACGCCTCAAGAGGACTAAGTGCAATTCAGCTGAAAGAGTCCAACTGGCTGAAAGGGCCTGACTTTCTTTGGGAACAGAATCTTCCACTCGAAGACGAGATGGTGGGAGAAGTAAAAATGACCGACCCTGAGCTTCGTAAGGTCTATGTTCATGCGGTCAACACGAAAGAAATGAGTCCAATCGTGAATCGATTCACAAAATTTTCTGACTGGTCTAGAGCTGTGAGAGCACTTGCCAGGCTCAAGAGATTTGTCAGAGAATTCAAGAAACTTCAAACAAGAACGAACGACACAACCAGCCTTGAAGAAAGGAAGGATGCGGAAATCCTGATTATCAAGCTGGTGCAAGAGGAAGCCTTCGCCGAAGACATCCAGAAGGTCAAGCTCCAGAAAGAAGGCACCTTGAATAAGCGCAACAAGTTGCATCAGTTGAACGCCTTCCTGGACAAGAATGATGTGCTCAGGGTGGGAGGAAGACTATCCCAATCAGCCTTGCACCATGACATAAAACATCCGGCAATACTACCGAAGAAGTCTCATGTGTCAGCCCTGCTCGTCAAACATTATCATGAGCGTGTACTTCATCAAGGAAGAGGCATGACCATGAACGAGCTGCGTGCAAACGGAATATGGATCTTAGGATGTGGAAATATGGTTTCCTCGCACATCTACAAGTGTGTAACATGTAGGAGATTCAGAAGAACTACCGAGATTCAACAAATGGCAAATCTGCCAGAAGAGAGAACCGAGACGTCCCCTCCCTTTACTTACTGTGGTATCGACTGTTTCGGCCCCTTCATCGTAAAGGAAGGAAGAAAGGAGTTAAAACGATATGGACTGTTGTTTACCTGCTTATGCTCCAGAGCAGTACATATAGAAACACTAGATGACATGACAACAGACGCCTTTATGAATGCGCTCAGAACATTCATAGCCATCAGAGGGCCTGTACGACAACTAAGATGTGACCAGGGAACAAACTTCATGGGTGCAAGGAGAGTGTTTTCTGAGCTGCTTAAGGGAATGGATCAAGAACGTCAACGAGCAATCGGTTGTGAATTCGTAATGAATGTCCCATCAGCAAGCCATATGGGTGGAGTCTGGGAGCGCCAAATTAGAACGATTCGAAGCATCCTGACTGTTATGCTTGACAAGTCTGCAAGTAGACTCGACACTGCAACTCTGAGGACATTTCTTTATGAAACAATGGCCATAATCAACAGTAGGCCACTAAGTGTCTCCATGATCCTACCGGTCCAGAACCTCTAACTCCCAACCACATATTAACCATGAAGTCATCAGTTATTCTACCCCCCCCTGGACAGTTCTGCAAAGAAGACCTCTATCTAAACAAGAGATGGAAGAGAGTGCAGTTCCTAGCCAACGAGTTCTGGCAGAGATGGAGAAGGGAATATTTGCTAAACCTCCAACAACGACAGAAATGGCAAAGAACTAAACGAAACTCACAAGTAGATGACATCGTTATTGTACAAGATGACAGTTCACCAAGAAACGAGTGGAAGCTCGCCAGGGTTGTAGAAGCCTACCCGAGTGCAGACGGCTTGGTGCGAAAGCTAAAACTACTGGTCAGCAGCACTACACTTGATAAAGGCAAATCACACACTAAACCAAGTCACCTTGAAAGGCCAATTCATAAAGTAGTAACATTACTTGAGGCCAACTAGGTCACATACACACAAGTCACATACATGTACATAAGGACACTCACTCAAGCTCGAAACATTTAATTTGTTTTCATAATTTTGGTTGCAAGAAAATCTCACATTTCAAATGAGTGATTTGGTGGGAGTGTAAGTGTTGCTATTAAAATGCAAACTATAAAAATACTAAAATTGCTAAAATACAGAAATTAATGGTCATAAGTTCATAAAGCATAATTCATTATGATTTCACGATATAAATACATATTTTGGGTCATAATTGATTTCATGTAAAGTTAAAAATGTAAAAACATAATGTGATTAAAAGTTCTGGGGCGGAACAAAAGTTCCCTGTCTGTCAGTAGCACCCCCGGACCATTATTGATTGACACATGATTGCATGTCATTACTGACAGGTGGTGCAAACAAACCTGGTCGACTAAGCTCTGTAAAAACTTGCAGTTTGTGATTTCATGCTGCTAAGGTTATTAAAAGACGTCTGAAACGATAGACAGACGGTCAAAGGACATTCTAAAGACATTAAGCAACTCCACAACGAAGAACCTCTTTTCCACAACAAGCGGCCAACGAGGTATTTTATGTTTGATCTCACTTTGATGTTACCGTTGTGGTTAACCTGCGCGTTGCGCATTTCTACAGTCATTGTATTTTCATTTATGTATGCTTTGGGCTATATGTTGTTATTTACCGTGCAAGTTATTGATTATTGTTTATTATTTTGTGTGTGAACATGTAGTTCTCACGGCATGACTGAGGGATGAGGAGAATGCCTGAAGCAATAAATGCCCGTTTATAAAGAACCCGACCTGTGTCATCAATGTTGTGCGAGGAGCTACAATGTCACTCTTAGGTTATATGGTTATGGTTATGGTTTTGTTTTGTATTCATTTGTGTTCTCATTGGTTCCTATAGGACTTGGGGAGCAGTGAGATGTTGGCAATCAGCCAAATTGGCGTGCACCTAGGCCCGGGTGTCCACGCCCTATAAAAGCCTGCCTCCCCAGTCCTCTTTCTCTCCTTCAGTTCATTTGCTTTTGCTCCTCACCCAAGCTACACCTCTTTCTCCCACATTTATGTTCTCACATGCAACACTCACACACACTACATAATCCACTCATCCATACACGCATTACACTACTGACGTTACTGATTTCCACACCTCATCTGTTCATTCATTTTGATTACTTAAATAAACACTATTTCTTTGTAAACTGCGTCTCCCTGTATTTTTGTTGTGTTCCCTGGTCCCCCTAGGCCAGGGTCATAACATGACCGAGAGGATTCTGACGGAGCCGCGGGTGAGATAAGTCCATATTTCTGTTCCTGTGGATTACAAATAATGGGGTACCCCCGAACTTTAAGTGATCTTCGGACCGCGTTGTGCGGAAGATCGTTATCGTTTCATTTGGATATAAGGACTAATAGACTTACTCGAGAGCGTGGGGAAAAGAGGCCGTTTGGACACTAACGCGTGAACTGTTGTTATTGTTTGGAGCGTCGGTCTGCGGTGACGTTCACCCTTACGTCCGAGTAGTTGTTCTTGGTCATGTTTGAAAGAGATTGTGATCTGAAGGAGCTTGTGAAAGAAGTATTGTTTTGTTTATCTGTTTGTTTGGTTGTTTGTTTATTTTGTTTATTAGGGAAAGAGTAATGGGGACAGAAGTTCATTTAAAATTCTGAAGTGTATTATTTAGCTCTATATCATGTTAAGCTCTATATCAGTAGTTCACATGTTAAGCTCTATATCATGTTAAGCTCTATATATCATGTTAAGCTCTATATCAGTGGTTCACATGTTAAGCTCTATATGAGTAGTTCACATGTTAAGCTCTATATCATGTTAAGCTTTTAGGCGAGAATAGGGAAAAACACGGTTTTTCACACGGTATAAAAAACGAACGGAGAGCTCTAGTTCTATTTTCTTTAGTCTGGATGACGAACAGTCATCTGCGTCGTGTATCACACCGTACTGAAGGCCGATCGCCGATCTGCGAAAACTTCACATCCGGATATGACGTATGGACTGTTGAGCCTGTTTGGGGGGGGGGGGGGGGGGGGTTGAGCGAGTGAGCGAGTATATCAAGGTGTGGATCTGCTGCTCTCTGCTGGTCGATCTGTGGTGTGTGTTTAAAACCGCAGACAGACAAACTTAAATGAATTTAAATAACTAAACAAAAAAACAAAAAAACACGAAATCGCTGGCACTGGGGAGTACTTTATGAAAATACTCTGGCAGTCAAAGAGTTAAGCTCTATATAATTAGTTCACATGTTAAGCTCTATATCATGTTAAGCTCTATATCATTAGTTCACATGTTAAAGGAGAATTTTGGACTAAAGTTTTCTTACCTTTTCTATGACGTTATGATATCTTAGGATGAAACAAAACACTGTCCCCCCCCCCCCCCCCAAAAAAAAACAAAAAAAACACAAGTCTCGCTAGACGAGATTGAAATCTCGAGATTTCAATCTCGTCTAGCGAGACTTCTGTTTTTTTTTGTTTTTGGTTGCATAGCGTTCTGTCACTATGAACGTCAGATCTCACCAAAAACAATTTTTAAAAAAGCTATTAAAATATGTGATCTAACCTAAGGCCTATCCGCGCACCTTTTAAGCTGTGGCGGCTCAGGGGTGGAGTTAAGAAAATGTTCTACTGTACCATTCATCCTAAGATATCATAACGTCATAGAAAAGGTAAGAAAACTTTAGTCCAAAATTCTCCTTTAAGCTCCATATTATGTTAAGCTCTATATCATGTTAAGCTCTATATCAGTAGTTCACATGTTAAGCTCTATATCATGTTAAGCTCTATATCAGTAGTTCACATGTTAAGCTCTATATCAGTAGTTCACATGTTGAGCTCTATATCATGTTAAGCTCTATATCAGTAGTTCACATGTTAAGCTCTATATCATGTTAAGCTCTATATCATGTTAATATCTATATCATTAGTTCACATGTTGAGCTCTATATCATGTTAAGCTCTATATCAGTAGTTCACATGTTGAGCTCTATATCATGTTAAGCTCTATATCAGTAGTTCACATGTTAAGCTCTATATCATGCTAAGCTCTATATCATGTTAAGCTCTATATCATGTTAATCTCTATATCATGTTAAGCTCTATATCATGTTAAGCTCTATATCATGTTAAGCTCTATATCAGTAGTTCACATGTTAAGCTCTATATCATGTTAAGCTCTATATCAGTAGTTCACATGTTAAGCTCTATATCATGTTAAGCTCTATATCATTAGTTCACATGTTAAGCTCTATATCAAGTTAAGCTCTATATCATGTTAAGCTCTATATAAGTAGTTCACATGTTAAGCTCTATATCATGTTTTGTGTCAGTAATGTATTACTTTCCTTCAGTTCTTTGTCTTCTTCTGTCAGTAGTTTATTACTTCTATCCAATTCTTGGACTTTTTCTGTCAGTAATGTATTACCTTTCTTCAGTTCTTGGTGTGTGTGTGTATGCTTGTATAACTCAACTTGTGAGGGCCAAACATCCCCACAAGTATAGTATAATTTGAGAAATAGACATTGTGAGGACAATTTTCCAGGAGAAATGGTTGTTTTATGGTCAGAACATATGTTTTAGAGTAGGCATACAATTAGGAAAATATTATAGGTTTTGTTTAAGGTTAGGATTAGACATTTAGAGGTTAAGTTTAGGGGTTAAAGGTATCATGACATTCATTTTCACTTTTTTTATTTTCAATGTTTTATTTGGGGTTTTATGACCTCAATTACACCCAAAAAACCTGAACTTAGAACATTCAGTGGATTTTCTGTGGTCTGGGGTTTTCTGAATAATTAGGCTGAAAAGTAATCTGAGCTTGGCCCTTCGACAGTGAGGTCACAGTCGATTAATCCCGCCCACTCTCCTCCTCGCCCCTCCCCTCCCCTATCCTTTCCTTTGGGGGGGGCGGAGCAGAGGCGATGATTGACAGGCAAAATCCCTCACCAGCGACACCCGCAGGCAAAGATTTCTTTTTTCATTGCAGTTGAAAAGGCTTTAGAAATGTGAGAGAAAAACACCTGCCATGGATCACTGGAATGGAATTTTCACTTAAAACTTTTTGTACACTTTTGAAGGACCAGGACAAAGACTTTGAATGTGGTGTAAAAGTGAATGTCATTAAACCTTTAAGATTTAAATGTAATCGCACGCCGGTGTCGTGCACTGAAAATCACCAATGTACAAGCTCACTAAGTGTCGCAGCACAACATGTCGTGAGCTTGTAGATTGGATATTTTCGGCTTTGCGGTTAAATTGTGTAAAATCACTGTCCTAAAACCTTTATTGTCCTCACAAGTATAGCAATACACACGTGTGTGTGTGTGTGTGTGTGCGTGTGCGTGTGCGTCTGCGTGTGCGCGTGTGTGTGTGTATAATTGTTTCATTGATAAATGTACAGTATAATAAAGTTGAATGTATAGTTTTCGTTAAGTCTATTGTTATCCTACTTACCAAACCCATGAGTTGAATTCAGTCTTCTATTCTTCTGCTCTGCTGTCTCCTTGCTGAGATAAGCTTTAGCTTCAGCTTCAGCCGCACCTACATAAAAAGGGTTCAACTGTGTTTTAATAACAACCCTTCATCATGTTATACTGACTGGATAATACATTTAACATTAAATCAAATTCAGTCTTGAATACATGTGCATGAAGAACAGGCATGCAAGAATCGGAACACATCAGATAAAAACAGACTTTGTATACGTATTGTAAATATTATTATATTATAGTATTATATTCATTACTATTATGTAAATATAAGCTGAATTACTGATTTGTGTGAATAATTATGTCACTCTCCTCCCATGGGTTCTGGGCTGAGAGTTCAAGATAACTCAACTAAATAAATATATACAGAAGTGCCACAATGTTAATTTACATCTAATTGTAGGATGGGAAACGATTTAAGCAGCCATACCTGACTGAGTCAAACTAATTGGACTCGGAGCTATAGGTGTAACTAAGGATAAATCAGTCATTTCCACAAACATTCAGAGAGAGACACTGTCCAGACAGAAGTTATCATCTGCTCTCCCCTGTAACAGATGTTTAGTTTCCTTGTGGCTTTGTACCACTGTACAGTAAACACCAAAGGCACAGCCAGCAGCATGCATCGCCGCGAAGGTATTCACAATATTGGAAGGGGTCATTGGGGCCAAAAAGCACCGTTTATTCACACTGGGTGAGTGGTTGAGATATTTTTTTTCTTGCACAGACTTTCATTTTCTGTTAGATAACACCTGACTTCATAGAAGATATCTACGTGATATCTGATCACGCCTGTGACCTTTGAACTCTCTCTTGCAGGACAATTTAACCGATCCAGATCCCATTGGCCTTTTGAAACACTCCTACTCTAAGACGATGACTTTGTCAACTTTGTATCAGGTCAGATACATTTCTTCATAACACTAATATCACACCAGGTGTTTCACTCTATGAGAGATGTTTACATCTTCTATTAGAGGACAAATTATATCATACTCTGGTTTCTGAATCAATGCATGAAATGAACTGCTCTTATTACAAGGCTAGATAATGAATTCCCCCTCTCCAGATATCTCTTAATTCTCAAGGTTATTTGATACACTGGTTCTGAGTCAGTTCAGCTCATGCTTACTCTATTGTAGTCATTTCTTTCTGCACCAGCTTCTCTTCTAACTTTGAATTCTTGCCAACCTATTTCTTCAAAATCCACACTCTCTGTGGTTCCTGTTGTTCAGGCCACCTTTAGAATGTATACGTCACAGGTAAATTGGCATTCCAAGGAAATTGAAAGGGGAGCGCTTGTTTTTAGGCGCGGGGCGGGGCTGCAAGGCGGGGCTTTGATGCGAGGACGAGGACGACAACATGGATACACACACATACCGGCCTCAGTGGCGCACTTCGATAATCATTGGACTCCCCATCCACTACCACTGGGAGTCTGTGTTTGACTCCCGCTCGGGACATTACTTTTACAAACAACCGCGGACTACTTTTTTTTCGCCGATAAAGTATAGTTTTGGACCATGACGGAGGCGCGCCGACTCAGCAGACCTTGAGGCCGAGGCGTCGCGCCCGAGCGCCTCCAAGCGCGAGTGCCCGCGACGACCGGCCGATGGTCTGCTAGTCGACTAAGCGCCGTCCGAGTTATGTACCGATAGGCACAGAATCGTAAATGATGTTGTCGGGACTGCGTTTGCCCCTCTATGGTTTTCCCCAACTGCCACTCACTGCACTAACACAGCCCGCCAGCCCCGCCCCCTCAGGCTCGCCCCCTTGTGCTTCAACTGCATGGAATAAGGCTGTTCGCGGGTGTGTGAGTGTGAGTGTGAGTGTGTGTGTGTGTGTGTGTGTGTGTGCGCGCGCGCGCATGCGTGTGTGCGTGCTCGTTTGTGCGCGTGTGCATGCGTGCGTGTGTGGTGTGGGACTCATGTCTGGCTTGCATTGCCGTCTAGCATTGGTTCTACAGAATTGCCTGGGGGGCGGTTTAAACAAGCGCTTCTTTTCCAAATGACCTGGAATGCCAATTTACCTGTAACATATACACAACTTTGTAGACATTTCTGTATCAGACAATTCCACTGTAAATCACCCTTCATAATAATCCTTTGTTTCCTCTCTTACAACATGATGGGTGTTTGATGCATGTCACTGTTATTGAGAATGATAGAGTCCCAATAGTCGTTGGTGTCACGTCCACACCCATCGAAGCATGCACACGCACACACGCACCAGTTTCCACTGAGTAACCACAGTATTTATTGCCTCACTCATGCCACTATTCTCTGCCTGCTGATCAGACCAGTTTATCTCTAGTCTAGCTCGCTTCAACCTGTTATTCGGAACCTGTATTTCTGCCTGTTTATGACCTCTGCCTGTATCTGGATTTGACCCTTATGCGACACGTTGTGAGCTTGTCGATCAACTATTTTCTGTGAAAGCCTACCCCACGATAAGGATGCTGAGGTTTAAGTGGTTAAATAACCTAGACACGACATAGAATTATTAAATAAGTTAATCTGCTATCTCATAATTGTGTATGATAATCTGTCAATAATATAAATCAGCTTGGCTGTTAACTTAATGACACTATTTTGTACTGTTTGGACCAGGACCGGACCCACGGACCACGGCTAGCCTTACCCCTCTTGGACCAGGCACCATGCAGACTGCCCTCTCAGAACTCTGACCCACGCTCCCCCTTTGACTATGTCTCTGCCTGGTCCCTTTGCCCCCGGTTGCTTCTCCCCCCCAGCCTTTGTTCAATAAAACCCGTAAACCTGTTTAAATAAATAATAATGTGAAAAGGTCTTGTAGGTTTTGTATTCAAACTAAAAACATTAGTAGGCTACAAGAGGTGATTTGGGAATCTCATGACCTTAAATGTTTTAGACCTGAAACAATATAAGATACAATGGCTGTTTAGAAAGAAAAAAAAAATATGTACATAAAGATGACAGATTATTATTATTAATTTAATTATTAACTACTTAAACTCTATGGTTGGTTAAAACTGCAAACATTAGTACAAGAGGTGATTTGGGAAGCTCATGACCTTAATAATAACTTATATTTGTATTCATAAGCAAATTACACCATACTTGTAATAAAATGTTAGACTTGAAACATCAAGCAATGTAAAGTACAATGTTCATTCACTGTGAAGACTTATTAGATCCATTTAATTTGTGTTCTATTATTTTGAGAACATGATATTAATATGAAAACACATCAGAGAACATGAAGTAGAATATGTTTGATACTCACCACGAACTTCATATTCATAATGCATAAAAAGAAAAAGAAAAACACATTTGTTTAGAAAACTGATATTTTATACATAAAGATGACCGAGTGTTTTCTTATAAGTTGTTAAATAACATGGAATAAGAAATGTAATTATTAAATAAATTAGTCTGTGAGTTTGTACATCAGCTATTTGTAATGAAGATATTTGGTATAGAGGGGAAAAGTGATCCAAGTACAGAGTTAACTAAGGTCTGTTTCACTAAGTATAGAGGGTTTCATTGGTTAAGACCCCTTCAGTTTGTATTCGGCTGATGATAAGATGACAGATTATTATTATTATTTCCATTGTTTAACTATTTTAACCCTATATGGTTGACCGGGGTCTCTCAGGGCTCTATACTAGTGTCTTTTCTGTTTTCTGTGGGGAAAGCTTTCTCTGAAAATAGCTGATCGACAAGCTCACAACGCGTCGCAGCTATTTTCTGTGAAAGCCTTCCCCACAATAAGGATTCTGGGGTTGAAGTGGTTAAATAACCTATAGACACAACATATAATTATTAAATAAATGAATCTGCTATCTCAATATTGTGTATAATAATCTGTCAATAATATGAATCAGTTTGGCTGTTAACTTAAATGACACTATTTTGTACTGCAGTGGTTCTCAACCTGTGGGTCAGGACCCCCAGGGGGGTCCCCATATTATTTTGGGGGGTCCCCAGATGATTAGCTTAATGTGCAACATTGTTTTCTCACTCAGCAGTACACAAACCAACATACAGTATAAGAGTATACAGGGTATCTGCACATTTCTAAAGTGACAATTTAAGGACTTTTAAGACCTTTTTAATACCTCTAAAATTAAAAGGGAAAAGAGACCATTAAGCTACTGCGTGAAAAGTAATCAACAAACTATTCTATTCAACATAAAGGCCAAATTGTCAAATATTACCAAAGAAAGAGGCAAACATTGTGGAAATAGCCGATCTACATGCTCGCCTTGTAGATCAGCTATTTTCACAATATTTATCTGTGGAACCGAGTCAATTAAAATTGAATGCCTCAACTCCTACAATTCCAAGAGCTTGTCAGGGTGGTGGGTCACCATTTCAAATATGATTATTTTGGGGGGTCCCCCGTTCAAATTTGATTATTTTGGGGGGTCCCCAGTTCAAATTTGATTATTTTGGGGAGTCGTGGCCTGAAAAGGTCGAGAACCACTGTTGTAGAGTATGGTATGCAGTAAGGTCTGCTACTGTACTGTAAGTACTGTACTTAAAGGGATACTTCACTCTCGGGCCGGGGACACATTTAAAAAAAATATTAAAAATAAATGAAAAAAGTTATGGAAAATTCATGGCCCCCTCACACATTAGTAGGACACTGCGTGTCGTGAGGGGGCCATGAATTTTCCATAACTTTTTTCATTTATTTTTAATATTTTTTTTAAATGTGTCCCCGGCCCGAGAGTGAAGTATCCCTTTAAGTACAATTTTGAGGTATTTGTACTTTACTTGAGTATTTCCAATTTCCAATACTTTAACTTCTACTCCACTACATTTCGGATCCAAATATTGTACTTTTACTCCACTACATTTATTTGAAAACTTTAGTTACTAGTTACTTTGTAGATTTTGATTATTATTACAAAACTTACATTAAGCACTTCAGCCCAAATACATTTCGGCCATCTGAAAATAGCTGATCTACAAGCTCACAATGCGTTGCATAGCGAAGAATTGTGAGCTTGTAGATCTGCTATTTTCAAAAGATTGTTATACATTTGAATATTTTAAATGGGACATTCTGCATAATTAGTACTTATACTTTAAGTATATTTTGATGCCAATACTTTTGTACTTTTGCTCAAGTAAATTGTGAATTCAAGACTTTTACTTTTAACAGAGTATTTCTAAAATAGTGCAGTATTGATTTTACTTAAGTAAAAACCTTTTTCCACCACTGTCTTCAACACATCCTGTGTAAGAAGACATGCTCTATTAGCTCTGTGGTAAAAATGTCAGCACTTGTGCAGGTGACCTGGGTTTGAATCTCGGGTAAGACATGAAAGTTACAGAGTGCAGCTTTAATGTATCCTTTAATATGATTGGATGACTTGTCATCAATGAAGTCATCATCAGGTGTGAACTGGAGCCAAATCACACTGTGATCATTATGTTTATGATCAAAATGTCTCAAATCAAATCAGAAAGACCAATAAGCTATCAGAAAGTGACTATATGGAACATAATGAAGACTTAGATTACAGTAAACACGTATAGCCATTATATGAAAGCACAGTGTAATTTATACATGGAGAGATAAACATGATTACATAATTATATATACATATTGTTGCTGTCGGGCAGAAACCTTGTATCTCCATATTTTAACTTTTATGTTTGTTTGTTATTTTGTCACTGAATGCCTTACTGCATCATACTACAATGTCACACAACAATTGCAAAAATAGCCGATCTACAAGCTCACAACGTATCGCACTGTGATGCATTGTGAGCTTGCAGATCAAATATTTTTGCTAGTTTAGAAATTTGTGAAAGTGGTTAAGTTTGGGGTTTTACAAATATTTGATGAAGAGTAAGTATTAACAATAGCTTGTGACTAAATAATAACTACATTAGATCCTTTAGAACACAGTCATGTTCTTTTTTTTCCATTTCCTGAAAAGTAACAGTTTTTGACATACAAGGTTTCCACCTGACATCTACAATATCACGGTTAATGATAATTAATGATGTGAGGTTGTATATCAGCTATTTTTAATGAAGATATTTGGTATAGAGGGGAAAAGTGGTCCAAGTACAGAGTTAACTCAGGTCTGTTTCACTAAGTATAGAGGGTTCTACTTCATTCCTACTGACCGCCAGAGGCAGTGTTTTCAACACCTGGATATCCATCGCGCGCTCGCGCATTGGTTGAATATTAATACCAACAAAGTCACTTGTGACCTGTGTGCACGCACGCCACCTATATAGGTGCGGGGCACACAGCGTTCATCCTCTTTCATCTTTTCGCCTCCAGAGCGTAGGTCGATTACTTGCAGCTACGCGTGAAGTTTCGTAACCAACAGGTTGGAGCTACGGTCTACCGAGACTGCGTAGCCTGCTACCATGGAATTACGTTACCCCGTTCATAGGGGCTGTCGGAAAGGAACAAGGAAGGAAGGAGAGAGAAAAAAAAAAATAAAAAAGCATGCGACGGTGAATGGAGTTAGCGGCTGCTTGCTAGCATTGGAGCTAACGACAATAACACCGTGAGCTTTCCCCGCTCCACCGTTGTTGTTGAACCTGGCACGGATAACTATGGAGCCATAGCTGTACATTGGCGACGGTGAGTGCATGTATTGTGCTGTTTACAGACAAATAAAGTAAAAGGATTAGCGTTGAGGGCGCATCTCGCCCTGCCGCTTTTAAGGACGCGGCGTGTAGCCCACCGCCATATAGCCTCAGCATAGTAAGTGTTTCCCACTCCACTATTGCTTGTCGCTGGACGAAAGAAGGGGAAAGTATTCAGCGTTGAGAGTGTATCTCATTCTGCCGCTTTGAGAAGACCGCGAGAAAACCTGATTGCCTGATTAATGTCTCATAGGAGGTGCTCTCTCGCCTCGATGACACGACGGCGGTGGAGCCAGATTGACTGGTTAATGTGTCTCATAGAAGTTGTTCTTTCGCCTCGAGGAGACGACCAAAGCGTTAATGAGCGCAGTGGCAGAGAACTGGGCTCCATTAAAGTACAAATACCTCGAAATTGTACTTAAGTACAGTACTGAGTACATGTACTTAGTTACTTTACACCACTGTATGAGCGCTCTTCTGTGAATGTTTTTGCTGAAAGTGGTTCTCACTCTGACACAGACATTCTATCTACCAGACATATGGCGCTTGTTAGCTTGATTGCTATCCAATGGCTCAGTCAGTACACTGTCTACCTGCAAGTCTGTAGGTCCCTGGTTCAAACCCCAATTTAACCAGTCCAATTATAATGTAGCTGCCACTGTGTGTGCTTAACCTCACAGTTTGAGTGTGTATCATAGCTTGAGTGTGACTCGCTGCTGCTATTCAGGTTAAACTGCTTTGTGCTTGGTAGTAAAATGGAATTATAATACTGGTATGGTTCAAGTGTGTCTTGCTTTGCCATCACTTGGTTGTCATACTGTGGGTACTTGACACATGACTTGACACTGTGGCTTGAGTGGTTCTTGCTCCTTGCTACGACGAAGTTACATATTAGTAACATTGTACTCTGTGTACTGATAATCAATAAGCTTTGTTTATTGGCAATGGATCCCCATTAGCTGCGGCAAAAGGGAAACCAGCAGCTATTCTTCCTGGGGTCCAACACAACATTAATTAACATTAATGTTAATTGTGTTAATTGTGTCCAAGACACAATACATTAACAAGTACATATGTACTTGACGCTGTAGCTTGAACGATTCTCGCTCTTTTGCTATGGCTACGTTACCAATAGCACTAAGTGTATCTCACTCGGCTGCTGTTACCCACTAATACTGTGTGTACCTGGTACTCAGTCACTACGGCTATTCAACATATGCAGTATACTGTGAATACTGATATCATAGCTTGAGTGTATGTCGCTCTGCTGCTATCCATATAATACTATGTGCTTGGTAGTGAAATATTCTTAAATAATTCTATATGACGACTGAAGTGTGTTTCGCTTTGCCACTTCTTGACTATCATACTGTGTCCTTGACACTGTAGCCTGAATGATTCTCGCTTTTGCTACGGCTACGTCATCAGTAGTATTGAGTGTCTCACTCTGTTGCTGTTGCCCATGGATTATTGCAACAATTGCTGGTCCCCTCTGGTCCCAGAAGAGAAGGTCCATTACTTGTGCCGGTCATGTCCTGACTATGGTGCCTGACACAGGCTATGGCTGTGAATGTTTTGGCTCTAATTGCAGCAGCATACTGCTGGCAGAAAGGTCGACTGGGTTGGCCGTGGTTGTGGCTGATTTGCCTCCCACAGGGATGCTAGCATTGAGCCCTCAGGATGCTTTCTCAGCTAGAGGAATTGTCAGGATGACGAACTCTGGGCCACTGAATTGAAAGCAGTACATGGAAGTACAAATTCACAATACAAGGTCTACTAAATTGGAAAACTCATTAAGCACTGAGCTTGTTTAAGATGAGATCCCCATGCACACAAATCATGATGAGGCTGGACAGGGAAAAAGAAATAAGAAATAATGACTGACAGTCATGTTATACCAGCTGCATGCTGTATTTTGCATTTGTAAGCGCCACTGCGGCGTGCCCCCAATGGAATATACCCCTAGCATTGGGAGTGTGTCTCGGGGACTGCTTGTCAATGGACGAAAGAAGGGAAAAGGATTAGCGTTGAGAGTGCATCTCGCTCTGCCGCTTTGAGAAACCATGACGGGCGGCCCACCGCCATATAGCGTAAGCATTAGGAGTGTGTCTCGCTCCGCTACTGCTTGTCGCTGGACGAAAGGAGTGGAAAGTATTAGCGTTGAGAGTGCATCTCGCTCTGCCGCTTTGAGAAACCATGACGGGCGGCCCACCGCCATATAGCGTAAGCATTAGGAGTGTGTCTCGCTCCGCTACTGCTTGTCGCTGGACGAAAGGAGTGGAAAGTATTAGCGTTGAGAGTGTGTCTCGCTCTGCCGCTTTTGGAGGGACCACGCCACTGCGGCGTGCGCCCACTGGAATATACCGCTGGCATTGGGAGTGTGTCTTGCTCCGCTGCTGCTGGTCGCTGGCCAGAGGAAAGAAAAAGGGAAGGAACCACGTGCGGCCCACTGTAACGTAGCGTAGGCATTGTGAGTGGGTCCCACTCCGCTACTGCTTGTCGCTGGACGAAAGCGTTTGAATATTGAATATTTTATTAGGCAAAAAAATGTAAAACAGCACAGTTACATTTAAAAATACTTTGTCTAACAGGTCCGTTCATAAAAGTCCTTGCGGACTTGTTTCCAATGAGGGCCTTGGTATTTAATTCATAGGCATATATAGTGGCACCACAGTTCAAATATCATTACAAAATAAACAGCCAAAAACAATATATAACACTATGTACAACAAAAAAAATAAAAAAGAGGGGGAAAAAAATATGTACAAGAACAGGGGGGGGGGTCTGCTGTCTAACGGGAAAATGGTACTACCTCCACCTTTGGCCTCCTGAAAGGTGATTTTTTAAGGCTCTCTTAAATGAGCCCAGCGAACTGCATTTTTTGAGGGATGGAGTTAGACTATTCCAATCCTGGGTGGCAGTGCTGTAGAAGGAGAATTTGCCCATGTTTGATTTATGGGTGGGTGGTACCAAATTGTTGTTAACGCTCCCTCTGGTATTGTGACTGTGGGTGTCGCTAACCTTTTGGAGGTATTTACTCAGATATGCGGGAATTGGGGGCATATCGGGCAAATTTGCATTTACGATTTTGAAGGCCAGTCCCATTTTTAGTTGTTTAACCCTGTCTTCCACCCTGAGCCAGCCTAGGCTGGCAAAATGGGTGGGAGAAAGGTGGGTCATGGGCCCCAATCCGAGGAGTAGCCGAATCAGTTTGTTTTGGGAGGTTTGAAGCTTAGTCTTCAGTGACACTGAGGTGCTGGAGTACCAGGAGGTGCAAGCATAGTCAAAAAGTGGTTGAATCAGTGCCCCAGAGAGGGTCCTGAGGGCCTGAGGGTTGACAAAAGAGGAAACTCTGCCCATAAATTTGGTTCTCTGGTTTACTCTTTTGACCACCTTTGTAGCCATGCTTTCACCTGTCAGGTATTTGTCAAGTACACAACCCAAATAGGTAATCTCTTCTTTGCTAGAGATAATTGTGTCATCGACTTTGACCTTGAAATCATTTACATCCATCTGTCTGAGGGAATGTTTGGTCCCAAAGAGAATGGATTCAGTTTTCCCAAGGTGTAGTGACAGTTTGTTATCGGTAAGCCAAGTACGGATTTTTGAGAGTTCGGAGCTGAGCGCCTCCTCAACTTGCAACTTGTCCTCTCCCGAGATCAGGAGTGCCGAGTCATCAGCGAACAGGAACAATTTGCAGTTACAGGCAGCACTCATGTCGTTAATGTATAGAAGAAACAGTAACGGCCCTAGAATGCTGCCCTGAGGAACCCCACAGCTCACCGGGAGGGATGAGGACATGGTTCCGTTGATGTCAACCACTTGTTCTCTTCCCTCCAGGTAAGATCTCATCCAGTTTAGTGATGTGCAGTCAAAACCAATCGCCCTCAGCTTATCAAGTAAAATTGAGTGGTTTACAGTGTCGAATGCTTTTTGGAGGTCCAACATGACCATGCCGCAGTATTTGCCCGCGTCTACCTCACGTTTGATGTAGTCGGTCAGATACAGTAGGCATGTGTCAGTGGAATGGGAGGTTCTGAAGCCCGATTGGAATTCAAACAACAGTTTATGCTCGCTGAGGTAGCTGTTGATTTGTTCTTGAATTAATCGCTCTACAACCTTTGAGATGGAACAAAGGATGGAAACAGGCCTATAGTTGCCAGGTTCTAATTTGCTTCCTTTTTTATGCAGAGGGATTACTCTTGCCAACTTGAAATCCTGTGGGACGTGACACTGGCTGATGGATAGGTTTGTGATTTGGGCTACTATGGGGGCAATAGCAGTAGCTGCGTCTCTGAGGAATCTGGTGGGGATATTGTCAAGGCCGGTGGCCTTGTTTGGCTGGAGGGCGAGTAGTTTTTTCTGTACATCATCAGCATTTACTGGTTTGAATGAAAAGGAGTCTTTTTTAGCCCCTAGTTTAACATAGTGAGCATGGATGTGGTCAGAGCCGTACAAACCTGAATGCTGAGGAAGTTTGCTTACCAACTGGGTTGCAATGGTGGTAAAAAAGCTGTTAAAACAGTTTGCTACCGCTTGCTTGTCGGTAATGAGCACGCCACTTGAAATAATGCAGATGTTTGTAGCTTTGGTTTGAATTTTGTTGTTGCAGCCCAATTTCTGTAGCGCTTCCCACAGCTTTTGTGGGTGGCTTTTGTTTGCCTCAATGCTTTCATTTAAGAAATTCTTTTTGGCAGTTTTGACCAATTTGTTTGCTACATTTCGTTGATTTCTGCATCTTTCAAGTAGTTGCACATCTTTGCATTTCCTGAACTCAGAGTACATTTTGTTTCTGAGTTTGATTGCATTTAGGATGTCTCCATTCATCCAGGGTTGTGTACGGGCTCTGACTCTCACCACCTTCTTGGGCGCTAGGCTATCAATAACAGACACAAAAGCAGTTTTGAAACCAGTCCAAGACTCCTCAGCCGAGGAGCCACCGAGTACATTTGACCAATCCACTTTCTCAAGAGCTGTTGTGAGAGCTTCTGATGAGTAAGTTTTCACAGCTCTGCAGCTGATCGTGCTATGACAATCAACTACAGATCTGTGAAGCTTACGCGTGCAGAAAATGATGTTATGGTCGCTTAGACTGCACTCAATGACTCCACTTAAAGGAATCCTCGACTGGTCTGATGTCAAAATGAGGTCAATGATGGTCTGAGAAGTGGGGCCTACCCTTGTGATATTTTTTATCATTTGGGTGAGGCTATGCATGTCACAGAATTTTTTGAAAGATTTAAATATGGCGGCGTCTTTCCGGAGTACATCCGTATTGTAGTCGCCAATCAAAATCAATTCCGAATTTCCAATGATTGCCATGTGCTCCTCTAATAAATCATAAAACTCATTTTGACCTGGGGGCCTGTAGATTGCGCCAATTATCAGGGGTTTAGCGTGAGGATAGGTGATTTTTATCCAGACCGATTCCGTGGAGTTGTTCTCCAATTTTGGGTACACATTGAAAATGATGTCAGATCTCACATAAATGCATACCCCTCCTCCACAAAGAGTTCTGTCTTTCCTAATGACATTGTAGCCTATAATCTCAATTTCAGAATCGTCTACTGTGTCATCCAGTTTTGTCTCTGAAAAAGAGAGAACCCCTACCTTGCCATTTCCAAACATGGATCTTAGTTCAGACATCTTTGTGGGGTTTTTGAGGCTATTCACATTTAGGTGAATGATGTGTAGGCCTTTTTTGGAGAAAATCGTGTCCATCTGTTCAGTCTGGAAAAAGTCAGGTTCCTTAAGCTGTTTTGTCCCTGTAGCTTCAAAGGTGGGTGGGGCAGGTGGAGGTGTGATCGGGGGAGTGGGGTGGGGGCTTTGTGTTTGCAGCAGGGCAGTGGGGGAGGGGGATAGGGGAGGGGATGGACTTTTGGGGGAAATGGGAAACTCAGGGAGAAAATAATCTCTGTTTCCACGGCGATCCCACAGAGGAAAACCTTGTAGTTGACCTCCAGTGCCCGTTGGAAAAACAGGGGCCATGCGGTGGTGCCAGGAGATAGGAAAAACAGTGGAAAAATCACCGTATTCCTGTGCTTCCCTCTGAGAAAAACCTTGCGTTTGTCTCGAGTCCATGTTGTGCATGAGGAAATCCTCTCGTTGACGATGTTGGTGGGGAAACCCCTGTGACGTCATCGGCCAGATTTCCTCTTGCAGTGGTGTTCTGTATGAGAACGTGGGTCCTGGAGCAAACACAGACGTTAAACGGGACAAATAATCCATTCTTGTTTCTCCAGGGCTCTGCTGGGGTTGGTACTTATCAGGTGAGGTTGTCCGTTGCCAAACAAAGTTATTTGTCTGCATGTTGTGGACCGCTGGGCTCCGTCTAACGCTTCCTATACACATTCTACCCTACTACATCTATTGCACTACTATATATGGCACTAATCAATGATACTGCTTCTCGTTCATGGACGAAGTCGGGCTTTGACAAAGTCGCCTGTTGCCTTTGTTCGCCTAGCCTTCGTTCACTAGCCGCTTTGAAAGCTGACGCTTTCAGAGCTGGTTTAAACCACTTCAATTGATTGCTAATTGTCTGCCGGGGAGTGCTGGCCCTCCCAGCCACTTTAACAGGTCAATCAATTTGCCTATTCTACCTGAAACTACTTGAAGTGCTCTGTGAGACAGACACAGAGTATCAATGGGCTACTGCTTAAAGCACAAATACAAATATAAACTACAGACTAACACAAACTAATAATACAGCACTAGTAGCAAAGCACTTAAAGTACAACTGCTAGCAACTTGCTAAATAAGAAAAATGCTATACTCACTACCCAGAAGTTCAGGAGCTCAGTTCACTCCAGATGTTGAAAGCACACTGTTGAGAGTACATAGCCCAGCTGGCCATATAACGGCTTGGCCTAGATGGATGCGTCCAACAGCTATCGTCGTTGTACACCCTCGGTGCCGTACATCATGAGATTTGGCATGTGGGCCAGTTCCAGAACCTCTTACCAAGGACTTGTCAGCCATGGGGAGTACAGCCCAATATGGCCTAGACCTAAGGCTAGTGGTTGATGCCAACATTGCTTACTTTACTTACATTACCTTACTGTAAGTCGATCCGGATTAAGAGCGCCTGCTAAACGCCTAAACTGTGAACATTGCTTCTCTGGTGGTGTCACTAGATGAAGCTGTTGAGCTGGATGACCGTTGCTCATGGCCACAGTTTTAGCTGGTCTGCTAACTAGAGCCATGCCACAGCGGCTGGAATGTGACGTATTGGACATTCCCTTGACTACCTCGCCCTGGCCCTCCGGCATGCGAGTGTTGATGCGCAGACACAGCGCCTATCCAGCGCCTATACAGCGCCTATACAGCGCCTATACAGCGCCTATACAGCGCCTATACAGCGCCTATCACTCTAGGCGGTTGCTTGCATGATTAGAGAATTGGCACTGTCTACTTTGGTAATGAGCCAGAGCCTCTGGGTGTCCCGGGTTCGACGCCAGGCCAGAAGTGGGTCGATGTGTGTCCCTGTCTGAGCCCCTAATTGCCCCATGAGCGCCGGAGAATGGCTGCTCACTGCTCCTAGTAGTTCTAGGATGGGTGAATAAATACAGCGGACAAATTTCACGCATGTACAAATGTGCATATATATTTTGTGGCTTGGGCCTCGAACCCCAAGACTGCAACAGAATGGTGAGGGTCTCCAGCCAGTGTCGCTAATGCACTGGACCTACGCACCTGGCCCTCAGGATGTTTATGCCGTGTTCAATAACACAATATGTCAACAGTCTGCCTTCTGGGGCGCTTGACCCAGTCAGTCTCTGCAGGAGGCTTGGAAGCTCCTTTCGTGGACCTTGCCTCATCTTGCAAATTTCATAGCAATGCGCTTGTTGGGTGTACAGTCCAGGCTGCGGACATGTTTCCCACTGGAAGCCTCTTGGATCCGATAGCAGTTCGGATCACGGGCATAGCTATGGCAGAGCGGTAGTACCGTTAGCCTTGAGGGCATAACGCGTTGTTGACTGTAGGTCTCCCTTCCGGGACAGACCAGTCCGTTAGGGCAAGATGCTCTGGCCTACTGCAGCTTCTCAATGAAGTGCCTTGGCCTCTCCACAGAGACAAGATCTCCTGTCACAGTTAGGGGGGGAGGTGCATGTGGCATCCTCACTCCTAACCTTCGGCTGCGTCATTGGCCACTGAAATTCAAAACTATTGTCCGAAAATTACTGGATTTTTGGGCATCGTACACCAGGGCGTTGCACGCCAGCGAGTGTAGACTGTGCTCTAGTCGGGACAAGGGCCACTGGATAGGTTAGAGCGTTGCTCTGTGCTTATGCTGCCCTAGATATCTGCGGATGATGTTAGATGGAGGGTTCAGCCTCTCTACCATTGAGATGCTCTCCGCGTGTGGCCCCCACAGGTTGCATGGGTGCCTTCATGATGCTTGCCTGTGGTATTGGAAGCTTTGTCCCCAGCCGGTACATCGGGCTGCTCTCAGATGACTATCTGCTAGTACTCTTTGTCCTCACTGCAAAAGTGAGTAGATGGGCTTCATGCCCTGGCCATTGCCAGAGACTGTTAAAGTGGGATTCCGATGGGTCTGGGTTTACCATACGGCCGACCCCTCCTTATGTCCTCAAGAGGCTTTCTGCATTTCACGTCAGCTAGCCTATGGATTTGTTAGTTTGCTCCTCAACCAGAGGTGGAGCAACTGCATTCTAGTACCTGCCTATTGTGTCCCGTCCGGGCTCTGTGGCAGGACATAGCTGTGATGGCTGGAGTTTGGTTGTATTTGTCTGTGAGGAAGGGCACAGCTGTGCCTTGGCTTAATGGAGACTTTCATTGCTGCGTTCAGGCAAATGTACGTCTTCAGGAGGCCTCTAGGTTCCCCCAAGGTCTTTCTTGACCGCGGGTGTTGCCAGAGCCTCTCCCTCAGTGATACAGGCTTGGAGCAGGCCAGGAGATGCAGCCGAATGGGCTTCATCTTTCATGGGCTTTTGCCCGCTCCTATATATAGTCAACCTGGCCGTCTCGCATCCTGTGGCGACGGCTGTGGTGTTGTCTGTTTATTCTATCTGCAAACCGACTTCGGTAAGCGCAGATTCCTCGTGACTATGTTGGTATTAGTCATCCAGGTGTTGAAAACACTGCCTCTGGCGGTCAGTAGGAATGAAGTAGAACGAGAGTTATGCATATAACTAAGGTTCTACGAATTCCGGATGACCGCCAGAGTTGACTGTCACTCGGAATCTCGTTCTCGACGAAAAGATTTCATGAGGATGAATGCTGTGTGCCCCGCACCTATATAGGTGGCGTGCGTGCACACAGGTCACGAGTGACTTTGTTGGTATTAATATTCAACCAATGCACGAGCGCGCGATGGATATCCAGGTGTTGAAAACACTGCCTCTGGCGGTCATCCGGAATTCGTAGAACCTTAGTTATATGCATAACTCTCGTTTCATTGGTTAAGACTCCTTCAGTTTGTATTCTGCTATGGTGAAAACTTGATGTCAATCTGAAAACATATTGGAGGCCATGAAGTAGAATTGATTTAATACTCACATCCCCCTAGTTCACGTTCACATTCATCATTCATGAAAAGAGAAAACACACGGTTGGAATGGTTAGAAAACTGATACTTCACAAACAGAAAGATTACTAATAATTAGCAAATTGTTAAGGAACCTGAAATATGGAATGCAATAATATAATGGGTTAAATTAATCGACTATCTCAATTATTTTACAAAGTAATAGCTTGCTTCATTAATCATAATGATTCAGCATTCTAATTACAACATTCTAATTTCATTTGTGAAGTGACTAAATGTCAGCTTAGAGATACAATTCTACACTATAGTATATATTAAGAGTGAAACATTTTCATCTGCTATGACAGATTGGTTTATAGTAAAATGATCAGTTTCATAGTAAAAAGAAAGTGTTCATTACTTGAATCAATCTATTATCTAATGTCAATATTATTTGCTTCACGTCAACTGTTTCTGCAGTCCATGCCATTAATTATTAACCAGCCTTGTGGGCATCAACTTGTCATATTTTTAATGTTGCACAAAACGTTCACCTCCACACTACTCAGGAATCAAGTTTATCCTCCATAATAATCTTCTGATTCATTCATTTAATCTTCCTCAGTATGCCATCATTTATATCTGGTATTAACATGCATTCTGTATCTGTATATGTTAACCCTTTAAGACCGGGAACGCATCTCTGTCATTTTAAGATTGTTTTGGCTATTCAAAAATAGCAGATATACAAGCTCATAGTGCGGCACCGAGTGCCGCGCTATGAGCTTGTAGATCTACTATTTTTGAAAAACGTTTGAACATTTGTGCAAATCTTTGAATATGTATTTTTTTTAAGCGAACATTTTTAACTCTGTTACAACTTCTGGGGGTCCCTGGAACAAAATATTTTGAGGTGGGGGTCCACGGCCAAATACATATCATTTTGGGTGGTCCTTGACATGAAAAAGTTGGGGAACCACTGATATTATAGCAAAATACGTTCAAAGATTTGAGATAAAAATGTTTGCTTTAAAAACATATATTCAAAGATTTGCACACATTTTCAAAAAATTTTGCAGATCTACAAGCTCAAAGCGCAGCACTCGGTGCCGTGCTATGAACTTGTATATCTGCTATTTTTGAATAGCCAAAGAAATCTGAAAGTGACACGGATGCGTTCCCGGTCTTAATGGGTTACGGGAGAAAACATGTTAGTGCAATATGTAAACACATAGGATGGATCGTGATGGGTTAAACATGATTACATAATTATATATACATATCGTTGCTGTCGGGCAGAAACCTTGTATCTCCGTATTTTACCTTTTATGTTTGTTTGTTATTTCGCAACTGAATGCCTTACTGCATCATACTACAATGTCACACAACAATTGCAAAAATAGCCGATACAAGCTCACAACGAGTCGCACCGTGGCGCGTTGTGAGCTTGCAGATCGGCTATTCTTGCTAGTAAAATTTTTTTTGAAAGTGGTTAAGTTTGGGGTTTTATAAATATTTGATGAAGAGTATTAACAATAGCTTGTAACTAAATAATAACTACATTAGATCCTTTAGAACACAGTCATGTTCTTTTTTTTCCATTTCCTGCAAAGTAACAGTTTTGGACATACAAGGTTTCCACCTGACATCTACAATATCACCTTAAAGGGATTGTAGGCAACATTAAGCCTAAATTTGAAAAATACCTCTATATATATATTTTGCATTTTTTCCCCTCTATCAGCCACTATATAATGATGCTGGGGTGTTTTCCTGCATTGAAAAACACTCCTCTTTCTGAAATCCGTATTTTCCCTACTATTTAGGTTACACATCCGGGTATCCGGTCCGTAAATTAACGCACGCATGTGCGCATCCGTGCGCGTCCGTGTCCGTGTGAACTTTTTACTTTCGGTTTTAAAATGCTCTCAAACTTAGTTTTTGAGGCACATAATTTACTTTTCAGATAGCGTTTGGATAGAATTTAGTGGTTTAACTTCATATATGTGGTCAATTTGTCATGAAAGAGCCTATTTAAAAAAAAAAATTCAGAAAACCGGCAGGGGCGGGCAGTTCCGCGAATTGTATCCGAATAAAGTAACCTATATTCGGCATGGCCTGTTTAGACGTCTCCTTACTCTATGGAAGTCCTCCGTGCGTCACCCCCTGGTGGTCGGGGAAACGAACTGCTGGATTTTTTTTCTTTGTTTATCTCTGAATCGCCTACAATCCCTTTAATGATAATTAACGATGTGAGTTTGTACATCGGCTTTTTTTATGAAGATATTTGGTATAGAGGGGAAAAGTGGTCCAAGTACAGAGTTAACTCAGGTCTGTTTCACTAAGTATAGAGGGTTTCATTGGTTAAGACTCCTTCAATTTGTATTCTGCTATGGTGAAAACTTGATGTCAATCTGAAAACATATTGGAGGCCATGAAGTAGAATTGATTTAATACTCACCAAACCCTAGTTCACGTTCACATTCATCATTCATGAAAAGAGAAAACACATGGTTGGAATGGTTAGAAAACTGATACTTCACAAACAGAAAGATTACTAATAATTAGCAAATTGTTAAGGAACCTGAAATATGGAATGCAATAATAGAATGGGTTAAATTAATCGACCATCTCAATTATTTTACAAAGTAATAGCTTGCTTCATTAATCATAATGATTCAGCATTCTAATTACAACATTCTAATTACATTTGTGAAGTGACTAAATGTCAGCTTAGAGATACAATTCTACACTATAGTATATATTAAGAGTGAAACATTTTCATCTGCTATGACAGATTGGTTTATAGTAAAATGATCAGTTTCATAGTAAAAAAAAAAGTGTTCAGTACTTGAATCAATCTATTGTCTGATGTCAAGATTATTTGCTATTCATGTCAACTGTTTCTGCAGTCCATGTCATTTATTATCAACCAGCCTTGTGGGCACCAACTTGTCATATTTTTAATGTTTGCACAAAACGTTCACCTCCACACAACTCAGGAATCAACTTTATCCTCCATAATAATCTTCTGATTCATTCATTTAATCTTCCTCAGTATGACATCATTTATATCTGGTATTAACATGCATTCTGTATCTGTATATGTTAACCCTTTAAGACCGGGAACGCATCTGTGTCATTTTAAGATTTCTTTGGCTATTCAAAAATAGCAGATATACAAGCTCATAGCGAGGCACTCGGTGCCGCGCTATGAGCTTGTAGATCTACTATGAAAACTCGTGAACATTTGTGCAAATCCTTGAATATGTATTTTTCTTTAAGCGAACATTTTTAACTCCGTTACAACTTCTGGGGATCCCTGGAAGAAAATATTTTGAGATGGGGGTCCGCGGCCAAATATATATCATTATGGGTGGTTCTTGACATGAAAAAGTTTGGGAACCACTGATATTATAGCAACATACGTTCAAAGATTTGAGATTAAAATGTTTGCTTTAAAAACATATATATTCAAAGATTTGCATGAAGGTCAACATTCTATTTCTCTCCTGTGTAAGAAGACATGCTCTATTAGCTCTGTGGTAAAAATGTCGAAACTTGCACAGGTGACCTGGGTTCAAATCTCAGGTAAGACAAGAAAGTTACAGAGTGCAGCTTTAATGGATCATTTAATATGATTAGATGACTTGGATGACATCAATGAAGTCATTATATTTATGATCAAAATGCCTAGAGGATAGAATTTAGTGGTTTAACTTCATATATGTGGTCAATTTGTCATGAAAGAGCCTATTTAAAAATAAAAATTCAGAGAACCGGCAGGGGCGGGCAGTTCCGCGAATTGTATCCGAATAAAGTAACCTATATTCGGCATGGCCCGTTTAGAAGTCTCCTTACTCTATGGAAGTCCTCCGTGCGTCACCCCCTGGTGGTCGGGGAAACGAACTGCTGGATTTTTTTTCTTTGTTTATCTCTGAATCGCCTACAATCCCTTTAATGATAATTAACGATGCGAGTTTGTACATCGGCTTTTTTTATGAAGATATTTGGTATAGAGGGGAAAAGTGGTCCAAGTACAGAGTTAACTCAGGTCTGTTTCACTAAGTATAGAGGGTTTCATTGGTTAAGACTCCTTCAATTTGTATTCTGCTATGGTGAAAACTTGATGTCAATCTGAAAACATATTGGAGGCCATGAAGTAGAATTGATTTAATACTCACCAAACCCTAGTTCACGTTCACATTCATCATTCATGTAAAGAGAAAACACATGGTTGGAATGGTTAGAAAACTGATACTTCACAAACAGAAAGATTACTAATAATTAGCAAATTGTTAAGGAACCTGAAATATGGAATGCAATAATAGAATGGGTTAAATTAATCGACCATCTCAATTATTTTACAAAGTAATATCTTGCTTCATTAATCATAATGATTCAGCATTCTAATTACAACATTCTAATTTCATTTGTGAAGTGACTAAATGTCAGCTTAGAGATACAATTCTACACTATAGTATATATTAAGAGTGAAACATTTTCATCTGCTATGACAGATTGGTTTATAGTAAAATGATCAGTTTCATAGTAAAAAAAGAAGTGTTCAGAACTTGAATCAATCTATTGTCTGATGTCAAGATTATTTGCTATTCATGTCAACTGTTTCTGCAGTCCATGCCATTCATTATTAACCAGCCTTGTGGGCACCAACTTGTCATATTTTTAATGTTTGCACAAAACGTTCACCTCCACACTACTCAGGAATCAACTTTATCCTCCATAATAATCTTCTGATTCATTCATTTAATCTTCCTCAGTATGACA
This sequence comes from Gymnoscopelus braueri, assembly GCF_963280865.1. Classification (NCBI taxonomy): domain Eukaryota; kingdom Metazoa; phylum Chordata; class Actinopteri; order Myctophiformes; family Myctophidae; genus Gymnoscopelus; species Gymnoscopelus braueri. The sequence goes on from NC_137613.1 coordinate 12,766,818, forward strand.
TCATTTATATCTGGTATTAACATGCATTCTGTATCTGTATATGTTAACCCTTTAAGACCGGGAACGCATCTGTGTCATTTAAAGATTTCTTTGGCTATTCAAAAATAGCAGATATACAAGCTCATAGCGAGGCACTCGGTGCCGCGCTATGAGCTTGTAGATCTATGAAAACTCGTGAACATTTGTGCAAATCCTTGAATATGTATTTTTCTTTAAGCGAACATTTTTAACTCCGTTACAACTTCTGGGGGTCCCTGGAAGAAAATATTTTGAGATGGGGGTCCGCGGCCAAATACATATCATTTTGGGTGGTCCTTGACATGAAAAAGTTTGGGAACCACTGATATTATAGCAACATACGTTCAAAGATTTGAGATTAAAATGTTTGCTTTAAAAACATATATATTCAAAGATTTGCATGAAGGTCAACATTCTATTTCTCTCCTGTGTAAGAAGACATGCTCTATTAGCTCTGTGGTAAAAATGTCGAAACTTGCACAGGTGACCTGGGTTCAAATCTCAGGTAAGACAAGAAAGTTACAGAGTGCAGCTTTAATGGATCATTTAATATGATTAGATGACTTGGATGACATCAATGAAGTCATTATATTTATGATCAAAAAGCCTCAAATCAAATCAGAAAGACCAAAAAGTGACTATATGGAAAATAATGAAGACTTAGATTACAGTAAACACTTATAGCCATTATATGAAAGCACAGTGTAATTTATACATGGAGAGATAAACATGATTACATAATTATATATACATATCGTTGCTGTCGGGCAGAAACCTTGTATCTCTGTATTTTAACTTTTATGTTTGTTTGTTATTTCGTAACTGAATGCCTTACTGCATCATACTACAATGTCACACAACAATTGCAAAAATAGCCGATCTAAAAGCTCACAACGTGTCGCACCGTGACGCGTTGTGAGCTTGTAGATCGGCTATTCTTGCTAGTTTAAAACATTTGGAAAGTGTCTAAGTTTGGGGCTTTATAAATATTTGATGAAGAGTATTAGCAATAGCTTGTGACTAAATAATAACTACATTAGATCCTTTAGAACAGTCATGTTCTTTTTTCATTTCCTAAAAAGTAACAGTTTTGGACATACAAGGTTTCCACCTGACATCTACAATATCACAGTTAATAATAATGCACAGTGACAGTAGGTCACTTACATAATAATGGCACAGCAATCTCCTCCTCCTGTTCTCCATGTTTGACCTGACAGATGTAAACTCCATCATCTGTACGTCTGTAGTCTCTCAGTATCAGAGACACAGTGCCTTTCTGAAGCTCCAGGGTGTTTAGGGTCAATCTGCCCTCGTAGCCCCTCCCCTCTATCACCTGACCATTCTTATAAAGGTAAATACACTCTGACTCCTTAAACCACCTGATTGTCATGGAAGACGCGCTGGTCTCAGGAGAGAGGTGACAGGGGAGGGTGGGATTACGACCTTTATGACCCACAGCATAGCCTTCAGTGACGAGTTTAAAGTCACCTGGAGTGAAGAAAAGACAAGAATTACTGTTCATTCACACACACACACACACACACACACACACACACACACACACACACACACACACACACACACACACACACACACACACACACACACACACACACACACACACACACACACACACACACACACACACACACACACACACACACACACACACATTCATTAATTAATGTCCAAAAGGGTTCAACAGGTTATAAGGTCAAAGCAGCTCTTTGCCACAAGGAACATAAACATAATTATGATCAAGGCAGAGTTTTGCTTTATCTAATTAAACACTGAATAGGACTGAAATGATTAGAACATCTGATAAGCTTCTGTCTTGGTCTTTATGACTTGAACCAAGTTATGTGACAAGTTCACGTTGTGAGCTTGTAGATCAGCATTTTTTTGCTACCTTTGTGTGACACTGTAGTATGATGAAGTAGGGCATTGATTTACAAAAAAACATAGTTTTAAGTACAGAGATACGAGGTTTCTGACTCAACAGGGAGGATATATTAGTGGAAGTTAGGGTGTTCATTTAATCCATTTGCCTAATGAAGACCTACATGGTCAAAATGTTGCCCTTATAATAATACACTTGTTATGGGAGCTTTAACTCAGTGTTTTCTTATTTATTATATTTGACCTCTCTTTGATTTCTGCCTTTTTATCTGACACCTGGCCTAAATATAGGCACAAGCCTCAAAGCTGGCACAAGCAGACTGAAGAACACTTTCCTCCCCCAGGCTATAAGACTGATAAATAAGAAACAACAATGAACATCTTCTGTGGTATTACGGCCTTGTATGCTGTTTGTTTTTAACCTGCTACTATGAATGACATCCTGTCACATACAGGGAATGTTTTGGAAAAGTGGATATATTTTACACATTTTCTGCCAAAACTTTCAAAGGGATTTGATACTATATGACATGACCTCCAATTACAGCAAATAACTTGAATTTTCGCAATTCAGGGCAATTGCAAAGTGTGGTTGCGCCGACGCGAGTCGCAGGTCGCTGCCGCCGGGACTCGAGGAATACGCTGGGAGGAATACCGTCGGAGGCTGCGCCAATTACATTGTCACATAACTCCTGAGATCACTTACGTTTCATTTTGAGAGGATTGATCCCCCCAACATAAGGTTTTGCATCAAACGGTTACATTTTGAGCATTTGTGGCGCCCCCTATGGATCAAAGTGGAAATGCTTTTGGGGATTCGTTGAGTAAACCACCCTCTACATGTGATTTAAATTTGGGATTGACCGGACATTTCGTTCGTGATTTTTGGCATTCTTTGTAAAACGGGCCCCTCCCACTAACTTTGGAAGCCAATTACGGATGAACGGTAAGGACTATCAAAATGCCGTTTGGATATATTTATCGCATGGGTCCATAGATCACGTGTACCGATTTGAGTGAGATTTGGGAAAGGAAAAGGAGCAAAAAGTGTGTTTTGAATTTTTTAATCTATGACTTACGGTTCAAGAGTTATAGGCCAAAACGTAAAGTGGACTGTTATAGCGCCACCATGAGGCCAAATGGTGTGATTATTTTTAAAATAATTTTGGACTAAATTATGAACCTCCCCTTTAAATCTGGTATATCTAGCTTTTACGGTTTCTGAGAAAAAAATACTTTTTCCCATTTTCCATTAAAGTGGATGGGGAAATGTAATTCACTAATAAATTAATATCAATTAAACTATGCAACCAATCTCTTAGCAAAAATACAAGCGCACGATTCCCGGTCAAGCTGGTCATTTTGACTTAACTGCCAAATACCATCTTTAATCTGCTAACCCAAAGCATATATTTTTGGATCAACAATACATTTATTTTCGAGGCCTTTACCCATTAAGACCGTGATAGCATCCGTGTGTCATTTTTGGGCGGTGAAACCGCCCCTATAAGTGAGATTTGGAAAAATGTACTAAATACTTTGGCCAGTGAAACCGGCCCTGAAAGTGAAGTTTGGAAATTAGTAGAATTATCCTGCGCTGTGATTGGCCAATCACAATCTATTCAGGACTGTGATTGGCCAGTGTCACATGACACATGTGCATAGTCCTATATAAGCAACCATAACTCGAAAAAAACCAAAACTTGGTTTTTTTCGAGTTATGGTTTCGTCCATCATAAAGAGTGTTTCAATAAATGTATTTATCTTTTGTACATGATTGGTTGACTCCATTCAGTATTGTGATTAGCTAGCAAGACACCGCCCACTTCACACAGGGTGTGATTTTTTAGATTTCTTTGGCTATTAAAAAATTATAGATCTACACGCTCATAGCGCGGCATCGAGTGCAGCACTATGAGCTTGTATATCTGCTATTTTTGAATAGCTCAAAGACATCTCAAAATGACACACAGATGCGTTCCCGGTCTTAATGGGTTAATGTAAGAAATGACAGATGAACTCCAGGGCTATTCATAAAACATCCAGGGCTATAATAGCACCGGACGCCCTCCCCCAACGACACCCATGCTGTTACATACAACAACATACAGTCATTGTGTTTATTTGTCTAATTGCCAAGCAGCATCTTAATCCACTGACCAATAACAGCCTGCTCACGTGAAGCCCCGCCCCTTGTCCTGAATCTCACCTGATCCTCCAAGAGGAAGTAACACTGTTTTAGTAGTTTACTAGTAAGCAGTGGTGTAAAGTAACTAAGTACATTTACTCAAGTACTTCACTTTTACTTCTACTCCACTACTTCTCAGACGCACATATTGTACTTTTACTCCACTACAATTATTTGACAGCTTTAGTTACTAGTTACTTTGTAGATATACATTATTACATTATAAAACATACATTAACCACTTTAGAACCATTTTATACTTAGGGTGTTTGAAAATAGCCGATCTACAAGCTCTCAACCCGTCGCGACGCGTTGTGAGCTTGTAGATCTGCTATTTTCAAACATTTTTGTACTTTTCTTTTGGAACTTTAAGTGCATTTTGATACCAACACTTTTGTACTTTTAAATTTAGTATTCCGGACTTTTACTTGTAACAGAATACTTTATACTTTTACTTAGTATAAAACATTTGAGTACTTTTTCTACCACTGGTAGTAAGTAGCTAGTTTTGTTACCATCAGACACTACACAAAGTATTAATACTCAGCACTAAAGTCTCACTCGTATTTGCCATCACCATATTTGTCATCTATCAGGAAAAAAAGGGGGAAAAAACTGTGTTGTGACCTACCTTGACCTCCGGCCTCTGCCATGTCTCCTGTATAGAAGAGAAATAACCAAATTACCACACCTAACATTCATCACATTTATCTGTACATAGTTTGTGATTTGTGAGCTGCAAACTTCTTCATTAGAATGGAGATTACTTTCTTTGCACTTGGTCACAAGTAACCAACAGTTCGTACCGACTGTTGTTTCCTGCTCACAAACCCTGAAACCTACAGTGGTTCTGCAGCCAGATTTCTTCATTATTAAAAGGTTGAAAAATGTTAAGAGAATCTCTTACCTTTCACTGCTTGGCATACGCTTTAGACTTGGAAAAACTAATTCATACAAATCCTCACACATTACTGACTCCTATACAACTAACCAGCGTGAACACAAGTGAGAGTATTAATGTCAGTTCCTCACTGACACTGGCCGCCGGGAGGGGCGGGACAATCCCTGGTGGCCTGCCGTCTGATTGGCCTGCCTGGCCTGTCTGTCAGGCCAGGCAGGCAGGCTCCAGGCAGCGCTTAACCTCACGTCACCAGACTTTCCACCCACTGGCTGTGCCTGAGGAGCAGCATTCCTGATGGGACCTGGCAGTGAGAGAGACAAGACTTAGTCCATGAGCCAGACAAGATTTCATTATCGAAAGAGTGGGCAAAACCATACCTATATTAAATTGTTTATAGGCTCAATATAAGTAAATAAATATATGATAAACTTTCCACAGGATCAGCTTTTTCATATTTATCACACATTTTGTTATTTTCCCCATACGTACATGACAGGTGAAAAAAATTACAAAATTAAAAAAATAGTTATCATAATGAAACTTCCACAGTTGATTACTTACATTCTGAAATTGTATATTTAATATGCAAATTAGGCATTAGGAAAATATGCCAGAATTTGCATAACTTTCCAGAATCAACATTGGAACATTGGAGTCAACATTCTTATTTCATTTTGTTAAAGTTGTACAATGCAAATTCACAACTAACGATTTTTAGCAACCTCTGCTGGTCACTACCGTCACTGCATACAATTTCCGTAATCCTCGATTACCCAGAATTCCATTCGTTTTCACCGGAAGCCGGAAGCGTTTCAAAAAGCGATCTTTTAATTGTTTTATACTATCTACGGATCGTTTCTCTTAGCCAGTGGAGCATTAGTTACCATGAGCTGTGCTTTCTTTTTCTGTTCTTTTTCGATCTTCTAATCCTACATTCTCTTAAAATCAGCGTGAGGTTCCTTTTTGTTATTAGCGCGATAGTTCCTGGCCAAACAGGAAACCGTTGCGGTAGTTCCTGGCCAAACAGGAAACCAGTGCATTTCCACCTCCGTTTTCCGGCCAGATGACGTCATTTCCCCGGGAAAGTCCCCCCAGTCCACGTTCAATAGAAAATATATAAATAAAAGGCTTCCGGGGGTGAAATTCATGGAGTGGGTGTTGTGAAACTTTTGCCACTCACAAAAGATATACAATTTAACTTTAGTTTTGTTGAAAACGTTACCTAGTATGCCTTTAAGATGTTCGAGTCAAAGGGAATATTCAATATCTGGCTCAATGGACCCTTCGCTAAGCCCCACCCACTCTACTCTGTGACTGGTGGTGCGAAGTTAGTCACACCCAGGCCTGGCAGCGCCTGGCAATCTCTGCTTCTCACCCATTGACTTGCATGTTAAATGACGGCTTTTCCCCTTAAAAATAATCGATCATTTCAGCAGCAATAGCTTCAAAATCTCTTCTAAATCTAGTCAAAAAGGCCTGCAGTAGGCTATGCACTGGACAAATGTGCATGACATTATTTCAATAAACTAAAAAGACGGGAAATGTTAGAGGGCGTAATAGCCATGGATACACGACGGTCGTCTGTCTCGACCGTCATGGATGAATTTCAACCTGGTGTTTGCACTTTCTCCATTTATAGCCCGTACATCTACAGAAACGTTCATATTTCAAACATAAAGTGCTTATCCCATGGCCACGGATGTTACATTTATGTACGGGCTCTCAAAAGTACCCGTATCATCCGTATTGTTCAATAAAAAGCATTTTAATCTGATCGGTGGCCATTTTCTCCATCTGCTTTCAGCTAAGCGACCCTATCGGTTGGTAGGTGTATTGCACTCTGATGCATTATAACTATGAGAAAATGTCCACCGATCGGATTAAAATGCTTTTTATTGAACAATACATAATATACGGGTACTTTTGAGAGTCCCGTGCACCATTTTAACATCCGTGGCCATAGGGTAAGCAATTTATATTTGAAATCTGAACGTTTATATAGATGTACGGACCGTAAATGGAGAAAGTGCAAACACCAGGTTGAAGTTGATCCATGATTGTAACAGGAGTTTTCATGTACCGCACGGTAAGACTACAGTAGCAGTTAATAAATAGACGAACGAATGAATGAATATACTTTAACGTGCGGAATCCGAAACAGGCAGCGCTGTGATTCTGAATTTTGTTACGATTACGGTGATTAGTGACAACACCTGGGCGAGTGAGTCGTGTAACTTTCCCGACGTTAAACTGTGTATGTGTTCAACAACTCAGCCATGCAGCCTTGCAGTTTAAACGCAGATTTCAGCTTGGGAAAATAACCCTCCAACGGTTTTGGGTACGTGGAATCTGTTGCTGGTTCATAGTCACCATTGCGTTATCGTGGTATTATTCCTGTTCTTGCTATTATGTTGCAAATTATTGTGTGTGTGTGTGTGTGTGTGTGTGTGTGTGTGTGTGTGTGTGTGTGCGCTTGTGTGGGCGAAATAACATTGACAGCTATGGCAGGTGACGAAAGCTTGCCAGACCTGTGCCAGGCTAACAACGGTTGCTAAGCTGGCATTGGACAATTGCTTTTGGGGTGGGGTTTAGCGAAGGGTCCATTGTGGGGCTCTGGCTCATGGACTAAATGCCCAATTTGCATATTTAAGTATACAATTTCAGAAAACTTGTATTACGATAAATCATTGTCTTCATGTAACATGTAAGTAATCAACTGGGGAAGCTTCATTATGATAACTCTTTTTTTAATTTTGTCATTTTTTTCACCTGTCATATGGGGAAAATAACAAAATGTGTGATAAATATGAAAAAGCTGCTCCTGAGGAAAGGTTATCAAATATTTGTTTACTTATATTGACCCTATAAACAATTTAATATAGGTATGGTTTTGCCCACTCTTTCGATAATCATTGCTCAATTTTGGGGCTCTGGCTCATGGACTAACTAGACAAGAGCCCACAGTAAGGAAAGAACTGCAATAACAATGTTAAGATCACTGATGGAAACACTTCACACAGGGTGGCATGTGGTTCACAACCTTTTGGATCAGGGCCCACTTGAAAATCTCAAAAGCCATTACTGCCGCCGTGTTAAGTGGTCAGATGGGTGGGCCGTGTGCATTTTCAGTGCACGATTATTTTAATGATCAATCAATCAATCAAATTGTGTTCTGGCTTGGATCAATGGAACTTACTAGTATGCTTTAAGTTCCAATCTATCAGGTTTTCAAGAAAAAAATACCATCATTGTTTTTTTCACAGTAATCTTTTAGTATTGATGATATTATCTTTAAAATCTTAGTGTTTTGACAGTTATGCAATACCCTTGCGGCTCAGCTGTGGGAGGTTGGGAATCGCCGGACTACAGACATCCTTCATCATTCTCCTTTTTCAGGTTTTGGTACCATGTCCCAGATGAAGAAAGAAACAAGGAGATGTGTGGCCGTCTGTCCCCCAGGAGCTACCAGAGGAGCTGCTACACATCCAGGTGCACCAACCATCTGAAGAGCATCTGTCAGAGAACCCAGCAGTGATGGACAGAGGAAGATGGAGGACACCTAGCTCTGGTCCATAGCGTTATGAGAACTCCTAACGCTATGGACCAGAGCTAGAGGACACCTAGCTCTGGTCCATAGCGTTAGGAGAACTCCTAACGCTATGGACCAGAGCTAGAGGACACCAGACAAGAGGAGAGGAGACTACACAGTAATTTCTAAATTTTGGCCCTTTAGTTTAGCCTAGTTGGGTCTATTGTAATTGTTTTGTTGCCTATGCTATCTTTATGCCTTGCTTTTAATTGTAGCACTCTGAGATTTGTGAGAATGTAAAGTGCGTTATAAATAAAATGTATTATTATTATTATTATTATTACACAGTAAACATCCTGATTGTTAAAGGAACACTTTGTCGATGTTGCACCCAAAACCCGCTTTAACCACGTAAACTACTTAGTGAAACGGACCTGAGTAGAGTAAGAACTATTAGGTTCTTTTTTTTAAATGTTTGAAAATAGCAGATCTACAAGCTCACAGCGGGATGTGCACGTTGTGAGCTTGTAGATCGGCTATTTTCAAATAGCCTAGGTAGAAAAATAGGGTTAAAGTGGTTAAGGTATGTTTAATAATGTAATATATTTATATCTGCAAAGTAACCAGTAACTTAGGTTTTCAAATAATTGTAGTGGAGTAAAAGTACAATAGTTGCCTCTGAGATGTAGTGGAGTAGAAGTAAAAGTATAGACAATTGTAAATACTCTGGTAAAGCAAAAGTACCTCAAAATTGTACTTAAGTAAAGTAGTTGAGTAAATGTACTTAGTTACTTTACACCACTGCACGCGGCCCACCCATCTGAGCACTGAACACTTAGTGGTCAGATGGGTGGGCTTTCACTATCAACATTTTCAAGTGGGACCTGATCTAGAAAAAGGTTGTGAACCACTGCTCTAGTTGATTGACTCAGCTCTTCATACTGTAGGTTTACCACAATACTGAAGACACATCCATTACACCTAAACTGTATTTTGAGGCTGTTTGTTTACATTAGTAACGATATCGACATTTTGATTTAGGGTAGGTTAAGAAAGTTCCAAATAGCATATCCACAAATCTAAATCTGTAGGACTGTACAGTAAAACTAAACAATAAAAGCCTGGAGATCGAGGCTATACAGTATGTGAATATAATCCTAATGTATACATTCAAAACAATCCCGGATTGGGCCATTATCCATTTATGCTCTTTATTATACGTTGTAGTATGATGGTGTCGCAAGGCAAAAATAGCAGATCAACAAGATCTACTTGTGATCTGCAAGCTCACAACATGATGTGACACGTGTGTAGATCTGTTTTTTCCCCGCCTATGAGGACCCCTGAATTAAACTATAGCTGAGATACCTGAAATACTAATCAATTCAATGAACCAAATTAGGAATCTGCACAGAAAACCCAGAAGGATTGCATGAATATCAATGAACAGAATGCTTGCATGAAGTTAATATGAACATTAAACATTCTTCAAATGTGTGTTTTGTAGAAGGTCATTAGTTTGTTACTTCCTTTTAAGCCCAAACAAAAGCAATCAAAGAGACAACTTTTCTGAGGTTGAACATGGTTAAAATGGAGTATAAAGTGAAATAACTAAGGTTACAATAAGTAGATCTACATATCTGATATCAAAGTGTTATTCCTCAGGTGCTTCAGACCCGCCGGTTAGAAAATCTAAATGTTAGAACAGCTTTAGGAGGCTCTAGATGCACATACTTAGAAGTGGAGTGAATGTGAGGTAGTTGTGATGCTGTTACTATTGGCTTGCTTATGGTGGTGTGCATGCGTGCATGTGCACATGTGTGCATGAATGCTTTGACCCAAATATTCTCTCTCTCTCTCTCTCTCTGATATGTGGAAAAACAGGACCGCCCAGATGCGACAAGTTGACGGCGCTGATGCGCGTATCCGGGTTCAGCACTGTTGAACTATCACCCGGCAGTGATAGCGCACCAACCAAGAGGACAGATACGTCCTGTGTTCACTCCACTGGGCGGGTTTGTCACTTGTAGTTTTCTTGCAGGGGGAATGCAAGGCAGACGATCCAGAACAAACATAAAACACATGCACTCGTACTTCAATAAATGTAAACATCCTTATTTATTTGTGGTGAATGGCCTGAATACTTTGCACTGTTTAGTTTACCCCATCTGAATAGCTTATGTGAGCATAATAAAGAATAGCAGAATAATACATTAAATTACTATTCAAAATACATGAGAAGTTAGCCTACTTGAACCCTCTATTCTCAGTAAAAAACTGACCTACATTTCTCGGACGCTTTTCTTTCTGTCAACACCAAATATTTTTGCCAAAACTAGCCGATCTACAACCAACGCGTTGTGAGCTTGTAGATCGGCTATTTTTGGCTTATGTTCCTCCTATGTTGGGGTTAATGCTATTCATAATAATGTAATGGTGTTTTCATTTTGTCAAGGTGCACTAATGTTTTCATATTGCTGGATAATACTAATATCTTATATAGCACGAGTATAACGTTTTCATGTTGAATAGTGTACATTCCTCTGTCCTCACTTGTATAAATAGCTCTAGTCAAAGAACTACACATCCAGAAACTTCATTTGTTGAAACTGCCCACCCACTTCGGATGCTGTCAATGCACTGAATGGGACATTATCACGTTTAATCAGAATAATGTCCCATTCAGTGCATTGACCTGCCCACCAGCTTCTAAAAGCCCCGGAAGATATCAAAGGAAGGGCCGGAAATGCTGGCTCAACTTGTCGCGCATGTGTGGCCGTACCCCCTCTCCCTCTCCCCCTCTCTCTCTCTCTCTCTCTCTCTCTGAGAGTCTGTCTGTCTCTCTAGGCGGGTGCAGATATGGTTTGACCCAAAAAAAATTGGAACAAAAGGTTTCTCAATGGTTTATTGTAGTATCAGGTGTACTTAATAACATATCAAAAGTCTACCAAAATCGGACCACTAGAAATGTAAAATTTTCAAGATGGCCGCCGCCAGTTCCTTAAAAGACCATTACTCCTCCATTATTCATCCTAGGCAAGTAATTTTGGTGTCTAACCCTATGTTTTGGTGATCTAGGAATCCAATTAGCTTATATAAATTATAGTGAAGTGATTATAAGTACAATTATGTATTGATAAGTACAATTATGTATAAAAAAATTGGTTATAAGGGTATTTATGTAAAGAATTAAGAAACTAGTCCAATATAACAGGACATTTCTCCTTTTCCACGTGACATAATGCCCAGCATTGGTGATTTTACTTATAATTCAAATTCTGTTGAAGCTTTCAACAATTTATTTTGGGAATAAATGCATTATTACTGCGTGGTACTGTGAAATTAGTCAAAACAGGGCCGCCGCGTGAAGGCTCAGTACCGCTAAAAAACTTTTTTCTTTCATGCTTTTGTATTTTACTAGAAGTTCTGCCCGCGTAATTCTAGTACCCCCCCTAACCCCCCCCCCCAACCCCCCCAAAGAAAATGTCGTTTGGGGGTACAAAATCATGGGATAAAAAAAAAAAAAAAAAAGTACTGTACTGTACTGTACTGTACGGTCTGTACTGTACTGTACTGTACTGTACTGTACGGTCTGTACTGTACTGTACTGTACTGTACTGTACTGTACGGTCTGTACTGTACTGTACTGTACGGTCTGTACTGTACTGTACTGTACTGTACGGTCTGTACTGTACTGTACAGTCTGTACTGTACTGTACTGTACTGTACTGTACAGTCTGTACTGTACTGTACTGTACTGTACTGTACAGTCTGTACTGTACTGTACTGTACGGTCTGTACTGTACTGTACTGTACGGTCTGTACTGTACTGTACTGTACTGTACTGTACTGTACTGTACTGTACTGTACGGTCTGTACTGTACTGTACTGTACTGTACGGTCTGTACTGTACTGTACTGTACGGTCTGTACTGTACTGTACTGTACTGTACTGTACTGTACAAAGCGCAAAACGAAAGCGAAACCTAACTGCAGCATGCAAACCGAAACCTAACTGCATCATGCAAACCAAAAGCGAAACCTAACATGCAACTGACACCGGTGACTGATGTTTTTCCCGCTTTCAGCCAGTCTGCGGATTGTAGTATAGATATTGTTTTTGTATTTTTTGTATTTTTTTTTAATATTTGTTTGTATTTTTCTTTTCTTTTCTCTTTTTCTTGGATCCACACCAGATTTACAATGAGTTATCACACAATGAGTTATCACACTCTTCCTGGCGGATTCTCACAATTCTCGACTTGACATGGTTCACAAGCAGGCATACATGGCAGTCCGTATTGTCTGCTACTACACCGTTATGTTTGGCAAGCAGTTTTGCAATTACAGTAGACCATATGCAGGAGGCTTTCTGGGGCAGCAGTTTTATTGGTCATAACTGGCACAAAGTGATTGTCCTCCAATCTCCATCCCCAATCCACCGGATTCATGTCACTCTCCATTTCAGTCCACACCATGATCTGGTAATAAACTCTTTGGCAGTGATATTTAGTCAAGGACTCTGTTGGAGGGAGATGTTCTGGGTTGACAAATGATTTGGCAGACACAATTTTCTTGCTAAGAAGTTTGTAGCGCAAAGATGAAAGTGAATCTGTATTCTTGCCACCAAACATAACTGCCATTGCCTTGCTCCCAAGGTCCTCTACCACATTTTTTGCTTGATTTGGGAGCAGATTTGGGAGCAGAAACCCATTCACCATATTGGTGTATGGTAAAGTCAGCATAGGACTGTGCAATGACACCATAACTGTCACCCATTTTCCATGGCAAGCGATGAATCAGGGAGCCACCATCAAGGACATACTGTTCAGTTGGTGGGATAGAATCCAGTATAGTTTTCTTTGATTCCTCGCTTGACAGTTCAGTCACTGCCTGAGCTAGTTGGGGTTTGTCAGCCTTACGGAATATTTATTTGGCTTCAAACAGGGCTGCAGGGAATGGGCTGAGCTCATAGGTCATTACATCTTCCAGTGAAAGGTCTCCGGTTTTTGACATAATCAGAAATCGTTGGAACAACAGAGCAGGATCAATGGTTCGGTCTTTGGTAACTTTGATGCTAGACTCATCTGCAAGGGTTTTTGCCCGGTCTTTGCGTTTGAATGAGATCCCAAAAATGGGCTTTCCAACAATTTTTTCAATGAACTCATTCCCAACAGTCTCAAACTCATGAATATTCACGTCTTCTTTGGCGACTACACCAGTCACAATGTTTCTCAGAGATGGGTCTAGAGAGAATGGTTTAAAAGTGCCACGTTTTTCTTTGATCTTTTCCTGGTCAGCGTGATCTCGTTTCATCCTGGAATCTGTGGATTCTCTGTGTTGCTCACTGGTCGTGTAGATGAGATCATTGAATTCCTGCATGGCATTGTTGTACTAGTTAACTTGAAATGGGAGACCATTTCAAAGGGTTTTAATAGAGTCACAAACTAAATATTGGAATTCACAATTATCTAATTGTATCTCTGCAATTTGGACAAGTCCAATGGATTCCTAGGCCCCAAAAACATACGGTTAGACACAAAAAGTACTTGTCTAGGATAAATAATGAAGGAGTTAGGCTGTTTTAATGATTTTTTTGGGCATCGTGGACGCCATCTTGAAAATAACACCTTTCCAGTGATCAAACTTTGGTAGACTTTTAGTATGTTATTCAGGACACCACATACTACAGAAAACAGTTGAGAAACCTTTTGTTCCAATTTTTTTTGGGTAAGGTGCTTTTTTTTCATATATGCACCCGCCTACTCTCTCTCGACTGCTAAATCCTAGCAGTATGTTGCTATAATTTCAGTGGTGCTCCAACTTTTCCATGTCGAGGTCCACCCAAAATTATATGTATTTGGCCGCAAACCCCATCTCAAAATATGTTGTTCCAGGGACCCCCAGAAGAAAATGTTTTGCAGAACATTTCCACGATTTTTCTAAAAATAGCAGATATACAAGCTCATCGCTATGAGTTTGTAGATCTGCTATTTTTTAATAGCCAAAGAAATCTTAAAATGACACAGATGCGTTCCCGGTCTTAATGGATTAAATATAAAGTTATAGAACCACAGTGTGTAGAACAGTGTATTGTACTCACAGGCTGCTGTATATGAGCTCCAGTCAGCCTTGCTGAGAGAGGCTCTGGTGGTCAGCAGAGCTGAGGTCAGAGGTCAGATGAGACTGACTGAGCAGCAGGCCTGATCCACTGAGTCACCTGCTCACCACTGTCCTGATGACACTGAACACACACACACACACAGTTACACACTGTCCTGATGACACTGAACACACACACACACACACACACAGTTACACACTGTCCTGATGACACTGAACACACACACACACACACACACACACAGTTACACACTGTCCTGATGACACTGAACACACACACACACACACACAGTTACACACTGTCCTGATGACACTGAACACACACACAACACAGTTACACACTGTCCTGATGACACTGAACACACACACAACACAGTTACACTGTCCTGATGACACTGAACACACACACAACACACTGTCCTGATGACACTGAACACACACACAACACAGTTACACTGTCCTGATGACACTGAACACACACACACAACACAGTTACACACTGTCCTGATGACACTGAACACACACACACCACAGTTACACACTGCCCTGATGACACTGAACACACACACACACACACACACACACACACACACACACCACAGTTACACACTGTCCTGATGACACTGAACACACACACAACACAGTTACACTGTCCTGATGACACTGAACACACACACAACACAGTTACACTGTCCTGATGACACTGAACACACACACACACACACACACTGTCCTGATGACACTGAACACACACACACACACACACACACACACACACACACACACACACACACACACACACACACACACACACACACACACACACACACACACACACACACACACACACACACACACACACACACACACACACACACACACACACACACACACAGTCCTGATGACACTGAACACACACACAACAGTTACACACTGTCCTGATGACACTGAACACACACACAACACAGTTACACAATGTCCTGATGACACTGAACACACACAACACAGTTACACACTGTCCTGATGACACTGAACACACACACAACACTACACACTGTCCTGATGTAGGGGTGTTCGATATTGTGATACTATCGTCGTGACGATAGAATGTCCCCACGATATGCGTTTTCAGAGATATCGTACATATCGTCATACAAGGAGTTACTTAGTTATAGAACGTGCACTCGCTGTTTTATTTAATTTTTTGTTTTTTTTATGTTATTAGGCAAAATACTTGTCTAAAAGGTCAAAAAAATGTCCTTGCGGTCTTGTTTCCATTGAGGTCCTGTGAGTGCACAGTCTATGATTTGCAGTTCTATTCCTTCATTTATACTTCTGTAGTACGATGGTTTCGTTCGCCAAAAAGAACAGATCTACAAGCTAACAACGCGTCTCTCCCATGAGCATTTGCAGCTTGAAGATCTGTTGTTTTTATCAGACACGCTCCCAAAGTCCCCGCCCCCTTTCTTCTTGCCAGCAACTGGGGAAACCCCGTCGACACGGCTGACCGCACTCACCGCAGTTACCGCACTACAACAACAATGGACGACGAGTCAGAATTAGATGAGGAAGAATTAGTCCCCAAAAAGAAGTTCACGGCTGTTGTATGGAACTATTTTGGATTTTCCACAACAGACAAGGACCAAACAAACGTAATTTGCAGAATTTGCAAAAAAGAAAATCTGAAAGCGACAGATGGCAACACGTCGGGCTTACGAGACCATCTCAAACGCAAGCACCAGAGAGAGCATGCAGAGACTGTATCAATACAAGGTCCCCCGCGTGTGAATAAGAAATGTACCGGCGCAGGGTCACCACATCCATAACAGAGGCATTTGATAAAGGGGTTTCTTATGAAAAGGAAAGCAAACGGTGGAAAGACATAACTGAAGCGGTGGCGTTTTATGTGGCCAAGGACATGCATCCAATTAAGAGCGTGGAAAACAGAGGTTTCGTGAGGCTGATGAAAACCATTGATCCACGCTACGTGGTGCCCCGTCGCAAATATTTGTCTAAAAAGGCCATTCCAAAAATGTACACTGAATGCCGAGAGAAGGTACAACAGCTGGTTCAAAACGCCCAGTTTTTTGCTACAACCAGTGGTCTAGCCGCACGTCAGAACCATATATGAGTCTCACCATTCATTTCATTCACAAGTGGAAGCTGCAAAGTGCATGTCTCCAAACGATATACTTCCCAGTAGATCATACAGGGGACCTAATTGCAGCTGGCCTAGAAGACTTACTTGAAGGCTGGGGACTGAAAGAGGAGAACATGACCTGCATGACCACAGACAGTGGAGCAAACATGGTTAAGGCGTTGGATGTTAACAAGTGGACTCGCCTGGCGTGCTTTGGCCACAGACTTCACCTGGGCATCGGTGAGTGAAACAAGTAGATTTTTGCCACCGTCTGTCATTCAGATAAGGTCGGGAGTTAATTCATAATAATACTACAAACAAATATACGTTTCTTCATTGTGTGTGTGTGTGTGTGTGTGTGTGTGTGTGTGTGTGTGTGTGTGTGTGTGTGTGTGTGTATAATGCATTTCAATAAAATATATAAAAATCTACAAAACAAGTAAAAAGAAAAAAATACAATTCAAAATATAAATAGTCTAATGAAAATGTGAATTAAAATGTATTGTGTGATACTGTGATTAACCAATTTAAAAATATTTAGTAGTGATAATAAATAGTGTAAAATGTAATTCACAAGCTAGGCCAAACTGTCCCTATGTTTTAGTGTTGTGCAAAATAGTTGGCATATGTTAAACCAGATTGATTAATACATCTTCATCTTCTATTCCTTAGAAAAAAGTGCCAAAGATGGTCGTGTTGATCGCACAGTGTCCATCTTGAAGAAAGGGGTAAGTGCATTCTCCTTCAGCTGGAAGAAAAAGAGGGAATTGGCTGCCAAAAGCACAAAGTATAAGCTGCCAAAGCACAAACTCATGACCGACTCACCAACTCGATGGGGTTCCAAACTCGCCATGATTGAGAGAGTACTAGAACAGGAAAGGGCCTTTTCTGAGATCCTTAAGGCAGACAAGAAGACAAAGTGTTTGGTCCCTGGATACAACGAAAAGGATGTGATGGAGTCTGTAGTGATGGCCCTGGGTCCACTACGGGACTTCACAGATGCACAAGTGAGGACTTTGTGGGTTTATTTAAATTGTTTTATTATTTATATTTTTTTAATTAGAAAAGTGGCAATACAATCAATACAACTCAATATACCAAACAAATACAAAAATAAATAACCTGCGTGCTATTTGTCCTCTTTTTTCTTTTCTTTTTAGGCGAGGACTATGTGAGTGTGTCTTATGTAAAGCCAGTGCTTCACCTGTTCAAAGAAAACCTCTTGAAACCGAATGATGACGACACAGACCTCTCAAGAGAAATGAAGACGACCATTCTCGACTACCTCACTGACAAATATAAGGATCCCAAAACTGATGAACTGCTGGATATGGCTTCACTTGTTGATCCAAGGTTCAAGACACAGTACATTGACAGTGACAAGACAGAGAAGATACAAGCCAGAGCTGTGTCTGAGCTTGAGTCCTTGCTGACTGTCACTGTACAAGCACAGCATCCCGCAGCATCAGCTCAGCCCAGTTCATCTACCTCCACATCACAGAGCCTGGCCCCTGAGGCAGAAGAAACGCAGGGCCACCAAAAGAAAGCTAAGACAACACTGGCCAGCTTTTTGAAGACCTCTGTTGCAACTGCAGTAGGCGCATCTTCTTCTCCATCCCTAAAAGAAGCGATAGAGGGAGAATTGAAGTCCTACCTGTCCATAGTAAATGCAGACAGTGAAATAGATCCTCTTGAATGGTGGCAAAAACATGAGGCAAACTTTCCAAGGGTGGCTAACTTAGCTAGAAAGTATCTCTGCATTCCGGCAACAAGTGCTCCCTCAGAGAGGGTGTTCAGCACTGGTGGATGTCAGAGGGCAACTCTCAAGCCAGAGAAAGTTGACAAACTGATTTTCCTGGCAAATAATCTGTGACTGTGTTCTGTCATACAAAAATACAATTTTAAAAAAGTAAACCATGATATAAAAATAAATTTAAAAAATGATGTGAACGAGCTAAAGCTAGTTAAAGCTAAATACTAGTTTAAAACTTTGTTTTCAATTTTCGGCAAGTTCCAAGCATAGTTACTAAAGTAAGTCTGTGCAGTGTGTCAATCAATCGTGCCTTGCCACGATTCTTTTTTTTCTTTATTCACTTTCATAAAAAGCTCTTTTAGACAGCGTTTTTTCCTTGATGAAAGGAAGATTGTATGAATATAGCCTAAGGAAGAACACGCAGACTCAAGTACACACAAAAAACTTCTGATTGTAAACTCTATAATCCTGCATGTTGTTTGCCTATTGCAACAGAGTGGCCTCCACCTCACCGCAAGCCTGTTCAATTCACTGAGGATTGTGTGTGTACTGAACGCTTAACTGTCCTGTCCTGTTCACCACCTGTGGTCGTACTGTTAAGTAACTTAAAAAAAAAAATATTACCATAATAACCAACATGAAAAATAATGGTGATATATATCGTCTATTGTGATATTTCTTGAAAATATCGTGATAGCATTTTTTTCAATATCAAACACCCCTATCCTGATGACACTGAACACACACACACACACACACAACACTACACACTGTCCTGATGACTACCTTTTTTTCACTGTAGAAAGCTAAATAAAAACTAAATAAAAAACTAAGCTATGATAACTAAAACCAAGACTAAATATATTGACAATTTTGTCAACAAAGTAATTTTATGTTGGCTGCGCTCGGGTGTTGCGCACTGAAAATAGCGGATCTACAAACTCACAACGCATAACGCTGCAACGCGTTTGTAGATCGGCTATTTATCAGCCATTACGATGCCATCAAGGCACCGCCAAAACACATTATAGTCGACTATATCTAGCTCATCTACCTTGGAGGTAGATGAGCAGCAGAGACCCGGGTACGGATCCCAGGGCATTACACACATCTTACATACAATAGGGTCATGTCAGAACTTGTCAGAATTGGACCCCCAAATTGATATGTATTTGGCCGCGGACCCCCATCTGAAAATGTTTTGTGCCAGGGACCCCCAGAAGAGAAGATTTGTGTACAAAAACACTTTCAATACTTTTCAAAAATGAATAGCCAACGTATAAAATATGGATAAAGGGGTTAAAATGATGGTGATCCTACATTTAAAAAAATGCTTTTCGGGAAAATGGTGGATCAGAATACACAGAAAAAGTGTCTTGAAAACGTGTCTGTAGAAACCAATGGGTGACCTCACTGTTCCCTTCGTCCATATATGTTTACAGTCTATGGGTGCAACTCACATTGACTCTCCTGTGGCTGCTCTTGATGGTTCTGATCTCCTGTAGGAGGCGCTCCATCTGCTCCTGGTTCAGGAGTCGTACTGACAACCCTGTGAGGTCCTGGCTCATGGAGTTTGGACGAGAGACGCACTGAGAGTTCTGGGGTTTCACAACAAAAGAAGTTGTCTTACAGTGCCATCTAGTGGCTTTCTGGTATACCTGCGGTGCCTCTATGCATTCCAAAAGGAGGTGATACTGAGTAATACTTGCAGTGGTGGAAGGAAAAAAATTGAAAATCTTTAAATATATATATTTTTAAAGTGAACATTTGTAACTCAAATCTTTGCTTCTGGGGTTCTACAAATGTCTTCTAAATCCTAACAGTTTAAAAATATATATATTTTGCTATAATCAGTGTTATGTATTTGGCCACGGACCCCCATCTCAAAATATGTTGTTCCAGGGACCCCCCAGAAGCAAAGATTTGAGTTAAAATTGTTTGCCGCTTTAAACAATATATATATATATTCAAAGATTTGCACACATTTTCACAATAAAAAAAAAATAGCAGATCTAAAAGTGCCGCGCTATGAGCTTGTATATCTGCTATTTTTGAAGTATAAAATAATGGTTAAAGTGGTTAAACAGATGGTTTTAATGGGTTAAGTAAAAGTATCAGTACCACAATATAGAAACACACAGTTAAAAGTAATATGCCTGCAGTCAAAATCTTACTTGAGTAAAAGTATAAAAGTATGGTCTGCTAAATGCCTAAATTGTGGTATTGGTATCAAAATATGCTTACAATGACAAACGTAAAAAAATTGTCAAACTTCATCGACAATAGCAGATCTACAAGCTCACAACGCGTGAGCTTGTTCTACAAACAGCTAAGCAGTCTGCAAGACATTTCAGATTGAGAATTTAACCTTTGCTTTTATGAAATTATCAGAGAATAATAGGGTTTTATGGAAGATGCTTCTGAACATGTATTGTATTGTTATTTTTGACCCATTCTAATTCTCTTTAATCTTATAAAAAATGACTGAAATCAGTAGTGGTGACTATAGGCCTGTCACAATTATTACATAATCGTCTAATCGCTATTATTTTTGCATAATCGTCATAATCGTTTCCATGTTGAAAAATGTTCATGCATTTTCAAATATAAAAACATTTTGAAAGTATAAAATAATTAAATATGTCAGTAATGTCTTGAATATTTAAGTCATATCTGCCCTGAGCAATGTGTGATTATGAAGCCTAAAAAGCAAAAAGAAACGATATTTTTATTCATATGTTCCAATGTTCCAAAACTAACTAACTTAAATTGTTAAAATCGCAATTATTTGTATGACAATTAATCATCAACTTAAATGTTGTAATGGTGACAGCCCTAGTGGTAACTGAGAACTTTTAAATCCATGTGTTTACAAATGCAGTGGTTTAAAGTAACAAAGTACATTTACTCAAGACTGTACTTTTTAGAGGTGCTTTTACTTTAGTGCAGTATTTCAATACTTTTACTTCTACTCCATTACATCTCAGAGGCAAATATTGTACTTTTACTCCATTACAATTATTTGAAAACTTTAGTTACTAGTTACTTTTTACAGATATCCCTCTAAAGTGGTTAAAATAAAAAAAATCACACCCAGTGTGAAGTGGGCGGTGTCTTCTCACGAAATGGACAGCATCTAAGTTAAATATACTAGTGTCACATCAAAGTGGTTTTAGATTAATTTCATCATATGTCTCACTAGCCAATCACAGCATGTGGAATTGGAGCACTATGTCACTGTTGTTATCTAACAGTGGTCATCACGGTGATGGAAGCTCACTTAAAAGAATAATGTGTTTTTTTTAATACCCTTTCCACCCACAATGTGTGATTCACTTAAAAAAAACTATGCACTTTTTTAAGTGCATAGTCCTATTTATAGGGCTATGCACATGTGTCATGTTTCCCTAGCCAATCACAGTCCTGAATAGACTGTGATTGGCCAATCACGGTGCAGGGTTAGGGGGGTACACTGGTGGCCAATCACAGCGCAGGATTTGGTGTGCAAATATCCAAACCTCACATATAGGGGCGGTTTCACCGGCCAAAAATGTCCCGGTCTTAATGGATTAAGAGGGAATGGTTAAGGAAGCAGAACCCAACCCCCAGTAGTACTGACATGTGTGGTGCTGGCCGCCAGGCTGCCGTGTGCCGCCTCCAGCTGTCCGTTGTACAGCAGGGCTCTCAGGTCGGCTCCGGTGAAACGCTCCGTGGCGGCGGCCAGCTGCCCCAGGTCCACGTCATCGGCCAGGGGCAGGCCCGCGCTCAGAGCCCTGAGGATCTCCACACCATCCTCCTGAACCCGCCGCCAGAGGAAGAGACACACAGAGAGAGAGAGAGAAGGTTTTAAGGTGGTAATAGATCCACACCGAAGGCAGTTCATTTACATTAACCACTGACTTGAACCCTATAGCGTCCCTATAGAGGCTATGCGCGTGACATCATCGTACCCGGAAGTTATGCGGGAACGCCTACCGAGTGGCAAAAAATACTTTCTGGCCTTTACAGCCCCATACATCCAAACAGAAAAGTCCTATCTGATTGTATTAAACGACATTAAACTCACCAACATGGCAACTGTACGAAAAGCTTGAATTATCCTCTTTCTATCTGCAAAGTTTATGTTTCATAATAATCCACCGTAGAGACATGTTATGAGCTACTTTCTGTCAATGAATTCTGTGCAGGTGATTATTTTTCTAAGTGTCAGAGTTTGGAAGCGCTCGTTTTACAATTAACGCAACGTCCCGCTGCCTCCTGCATCATGTGACATTTAGAAACAGGTGGTACGCAGGACCGTTGAGTGATTTCCAACGAGCGCTTCCAAACTCCAACGCTCCATGCTGCTCAATGTTTCGCCACTCAGTCTAGATGAGGGGGGCGTGTTCCTTACTTCCTTCACAGGTTTTACCAATGATACTAATGAAGGCTCTGTTCCATTTAGTGTAGCACAGTGGTTCTCAAACCTTTTAATTTTAAAGGACCCCCCCATAACTCTGAGAGTGTACAAATGGAACCAAATGGACCCGTAAGGGTCCATTTGGTTCCATTTGTACACTCTCAGAGTTACACACCTTTTAAGGAGCCATTTGGAACCCCCTCAACTTGGAACCATGAGGGTCCCTGGACCACACTTTGAGACCCACTGGTGTAGCAGAGTGTTTCCAGTGAGCCAACATGCAACAACATCAGCACCCTGACTCTGTTTGACCAGAATGGAACAGAGCCTTCATTAGTATCATTGGGTAACACCTGTGAAGGAAGTAAGGAAGAGGCCCAATTTCTCTCCAAAATGGCTGCTGTGCATAGAGCTTATTCTGGGAGGCGAACAGTTGCTGATCTATAAGCTCACAACAATCTATAAAACTCATGATCTACAATCTATATAAGATCTATAGGCTCACAAAGCTTGTTAGGCGTCGCGATGCGTCTCGTTGTGAACTTATAGATGGGCTATAGCTTGGGCAAAGAGATGTGGTGTACAGGGGAAGTCCTGGGGGACAGCGGTCGACTAAGTATAAAGGGTTCATTATGTTTTAAGTTGTCTTCCACCTACTTTTTAAAAGTGTTCTACTATACCAACTGTTTTGTCTTTGTGAATCACTGTGTGACCTTACATGGTTTCTATGTTTCTGTCGGGTGGAAACTTCATCATTATGCCCAATGTTACTTTTCAGGATTCACATTCAAAAGCATCAAAAGTAGCAGATCTACAAGCTCAGAACGCGTTTTGTGTGACGCTGTAGTACAGATCAAGTAGGGTGTTAAAATAATGGATGATAAGAGGTTTCTGCCCGACAACAACGATACAATAAGCATGTTAAATGGTTGAAATATTATTGTGTTAAAACAGTGATCATTATGAGTGGGTGTATGATATTAAACAGTACAGACCAGGTCCTGGGGAGGGCAGTAGAGGGACTTGTCCAGTCTACCAGGTCTCAGCAGGGCCGGGTCTATCAGGTCTGGTCCACTGCTGGCTGCGAGCACATACACACCTGATAGCAAAACACAACACAAATATTTTCACTCAAATGATCTGTATTGTGGCCTGGACCGCTGGCGTAGCGGTCCGGTCCAGGCACCTATAGGCTCCAAAGTAGCCTGACAGCACGTCGCGGGTTCGAGTCCCAAATCCCGACGGCCTTTTGCTGCATGTCACTCCCCATCTCTCTACCCATTTCCTGTCAGACTACTATCCTATCAATAAAGGCATAAAAGCCCCAAAAATCGTCTTAAAATACCATCGTCACTGCTACCAGTTTACAGTTACAGGCACTACAATAAAGCCTTGTTTGATTGATTGTTTGATTGAATGCTTTATTAGTCAGAAATGTAAACAGCATGTGGTACAGTCAGACATTAAAGCTAAAAGGATAACATGAAAAAAGTCCTGGGGACTTAATTGTTTCCATTGTGGTCCTATGTATTCAATTCATCAACATAGAATAGCATACAAAATTAGCACAATAATACAGGTCATCAACAAATACAAAAGAGATGGAAAATGACATTTACCTCCCCTTGTGGTCTCCTGATAGATGTTTTCTTCAGACCAGTTTTTGAAAGAAACCAGTGTTACACATCCTTTAATGGATGGTGTTTCAGGACATTCCACATGTCGGTGGCAGAGAGAACTTTCCCATGTTTGTTCTAAGTGTAGGTGCTACCAGATCATGGTGGCTCCCTCTAGTGGTGTAACTGTTGGGAGTCACTCACAAGTAACAGGTATGAGGGCATTGAGGGCACTGAGGGAAATGTCTCTTTGTCTATCTTAAGTGCTGGAAGGCAAGAAGGCAAAAGCTTGTTAGCAAGTCATCCGTCAGGAAGCTGGTGAAATTCTCACAGAAAACTCCAAGGGTTCACTGGTGAAGACATCAGGTTCAAATCTTACTCTGTGTTGTTTTTGTAATTTACCTTGTAAGGACCTGAACGGGGGTGAAACCTTTCAAAAATATTCCAAGGGCTCTGAGCTCATATGAGCCTCATGCCATACAGTACATACATGGTTTATACAGTAAATTATATTCTTAATACATTAAATTCTAAATCCATTTAACATAAATAATGATTATTAACATATTAAAGCTGCACTAGGTAACTTTCCTCTTCTACCCCGGATTTGAACCTGGTTTCCTGCGCAAGTGCTGATATGTTTTTACCATTGAGCTAATAGAGCCTGCCTGCTTGCTCAGGGGATAAATTGAATCTTGACCATCAGGTCAAAATTGGTGTCAGATCCTGTGTGTAGGTGAGACATGACCTTTGACACGATCTAAATGTCTCAATAGAAGAGCAGGGAGATCAATTGTATAAGTTATATTGTATTAACAATGTCCTTTCCCTGTCCTTTCCCTGTCCTTTCCCCGATGCTGTTTAACATATACATCTACGACCTACCGGAGACAACATCGGGGAAGTATGGGTATGCAGATGACCTGGCCATTATGCTACGACGACCAACCTGGAAGGCAATGGAAGATGGTCTCAACCAGGACATGGGCATCTTGGTTGCCTACCTCCGCAGGTGGCGCCTACAGCTCAGCACAGGCAAGACGGTGTCGGCGGCATACCACCTCAACAACAGGGAAGCCAAAAGGGAAATTAACGTGTTTGTCGACAACAAGCGCCTAGAGTGCCAACAAGCCCCAAAATACCTCGGGGTACGTCTGGATAGAACACTGTCCTTTAATCAACATCTGGAAGACGTGAGGGCCAAGGTAACATCAAGGGTCTCACTCATCCGACGTCTCGCTGGTACGACCTGGGGAGCTTCCGTCAATACGCTAAGAATTTCCACCCAAGCCCTGGTCTTCTCGGTAGCTGAATACTGTGCCCCAGCCTGGTGTAGGAGTCCACATGTCAAAAAGGTAGACACCATAATCAACACCTCCCTCCGAATCATAACAGGCTGCCTGAAGCCCACTCCTGTGTCCTATCTGCCAGTCCTTGCAGGAATTGCTCCGGCCGGCCTCCGACGAGAGGCTGCAACCATTAAGCTAGCAAGGAAAGCCCAAATACATGACTGGCACATCCTGCACAATGCTACTGTGGAAATAGAGCCTCCAAACAGACTCAAGTCCCGCCACCCTTACAACAAGGCGGCACAAGAGATGCTCTGCTCCATCCCGGAGGACTTGTCCACAAATGCATGGATGGCAGCATCCTGGAGGCAGGAGTGGGAGTCTGCTGGGCCCTCCCGTATCCACAGTTACATCTGGGACCCGGGAGGTGGTGTTGAAGGAGCGGACCTACCACGCCGGCAATGGACCCTACTGAACCGCCTACGCACTGGAGTCGGCTGCTTCAAATCAGCTATGAAGAAGTGGGGCTTGACAGACAGTGCAGCATGCGAGTGTGGCGAGCATGAGCAGTCTGCCGAACACATTATTAACACCTGCCCCCTGTATCGACCACCTTCGGAGGCTGGCCTCTTCCAACTGGGACCAGAGACAAGGGCGTGGCTACTCGTTACTGAGTTGGACATTTGAGGATGATACACGAAAGAAGAAGAACATTCTCTACCATACAGATTGGACAATTACATTGTATTCATTAAAACAAGTTTAAATAAAGTAATTTAGTCCCCACTCCTTTGGGGTATCAAGTGATACCCAGACAGCCTCGCTACCCACTCAGCTATGGCCACGTCATACATTTATACAATGGTTCCCAAACTGGGGGGTCCCCAGATGATTAGCTTAATGTGCAACGTTGTCTTCTCACTCAACAGTAAACAAACCAATCTGTGCAAAATGTGCAATCTCATTTCTACAAGCAGGCAATGTGAGCTTGTACTTCGGCTATTTTCACAATATTTATCTGTGGAACCGAGTCAAAATGGTATGCCTCAATAATTCCAAGTGCTTGTCAGGGTGGGGGTTCAAATATGATTATTTTGGGGGGTCACAGCCTGAAAAGTTTGGGAACCCCTTGTATTAATATATACATTCAGTTGTGAGTTTTAAAGATGGCTTTCCAAGATCCTCAAGTGGGCCTCTCTGTTACAGGAGGTACAGCAAGCAGCCTCAGGCATTAATCACATCCAACATTTAGCCACGGTTGTTGTAATTACTTAGATAAAATGTACTGTCATCACCAATTCATATATGAATGAATATACTGTACATCTACTGTATCACCAATTAATATACCAATGAATATATGCAGACTATCAAATCAGTGAATACGAAAATGAATATTATGTACAGTATCAACAGGCCTTCTGGGTAATATTATGAACAGTCTATTAAAAAAGCAATGAATATATGACTGAACATAAAGTAACACTAGTTAGGAAAGAGGGTTTAATATGATAGATAAAGTTTAATCATCATCAATTAGAAGAAACAGCAAAAACTATTTACAAGCAATATTTACAGACTGTTTAAACTGAATGAATAGATGTTCTTCCTTAATTAGACATTTAGCAACGAAAGATAAAGCAGGTGAGCTTTCATATGAGAGCTACCCTCTATAACATTAACTACCGGGATTAAAACCACTATATTAAAGGATGTATGTCTTCTATCTTACATACAGTATGTGACCAAATATTACATGTACTTAAGATTCAGAGTTAGAGTAAGTTATATATAGCCTAATCAAGTTACCAAGTAGATATTGTATCTAAAAGCTGTAAAACAATACAGATTTACATTTAAAACAATATGTTTGCTCTTCCAAACTGACATAGGCTGACTGTTCTGTACAGCAGCTAAAAACTTAAATATCCTGAACCTTCATTCTGCTCTCCTTTCTTCCCCCCTCACATGTACTCACTTCTAAACTTCTACAGTTTTTCCATTAAGTTCAGGTGTTTGTCCAGTGAGTTGTGATACACTTCCTCCAGTACTGAATAACGGCTGTGGCTCTCCTTTAACTTTTGTCTCAGTGTTGTCATCTCTCTGTTCTTCTCCCCCAGCTGTCTGTTGAACTCTCTCTGCATCTTTGTGTTTGAGATCATGATGTTCCTCTGGATCTCAGGCAGGAGAACCTTCATCAGGTTTCTCTCTGCTTCCACTCTGGCCTCTGCTTCATAGGTCTCTCTCATCTCCTCTATGTCCTGTGTGTGTCTCTCTTCCCTCTCTCTCCTCTCATTATCTCTCTTTGCTCTAAACCTATCGAGCTTTCTCTCCATCTCCTCTCTTTTCTCAGACTCCCTCCTCAGCTCTCCTTCCAGCTCTCTTTTCTTCTCTTCATCCCTCTCCACCCTCATTTGTCTCTCTAGTTCACTTGTTCGATGGTCGATCTTCCTGATGTCTCCCTCGTGCTCTTGGATGGATCCCTCTATCTTCCTCAGAGAGTCCTTCAGCTCATTCTCAAACCTCTCCCTCATCTCCTGCTCCTCTATGTGTCTCCTCTCCTCCAAGTCCCTCTGAATCTTTCTCTCCATCTCTCTGACCTGGGCCTCAGCCTCCTGGTAGGTCTGAGTGCTGTAGAAGCTCTCTGTGTTTCGTGCCACCATGCTCTCCATCTTCTCCAGCAGCTGTGAAACCTGACCAGCATTGCTGGTGTCCGTAATGTTGAGGACGTGGCATCTGTTCCCACATTTCTCTACAAGCTGCTGATGTTCCTGACTGCCTGCTTGGAGAAACTCCTCAACACTCTGCTTCTTCACACTGTCATCATGGATAAAGATGACAATGCTGTGTTCCCAGCAGCTCTCTCCAAATGCCTCCTGCATCTTCTCCATCATCCCTCTCACCTCTCCTTCAGAGGCCTCGGCTGGTATGACCAGGAGGAAGGCATGGGGACCCGGGGCGGACAGACGTACACACAGCCCCACATCCTGCCTTGTGTCCTCCAGTGAGCGTCCAGAGAAGTCTGGAGCGTCCACCAGCACCAACCGTCTCCCACAGACGTCACCCTCTCTCCTCCTACTCCTCTGGCTCAGTTCAGAGGAGCTGGCCTCAGCACCAAACACCTCCCTGCCCAGGATGGTGTTTCCTACTGCGTTCCTCACAGCTACAGTCCTCCCCAGTAGCACCAGTCTCAGCTCAGACACATAGGGAGACACTGGTGAGTCAACAATGTTGTCTGCTGCCACTGAAAGACAACAAAATGGAAGAATATAGTGAAAATGCCACATCATAAGCGTTGTTCAGAGACTCTGTTTGCATAGTGTGAAAGATTCAATTGCTGTCCTGTTCTGGGACAAATGTGTCATCTTCAGACATGTTTGATAACCCTAACCCTTAATTGTATCATACTATAAATTAATCAATCAAGTAATTAGTAAAGAAGTGGTTGGTGACATTTCTTGTCAGAGGAAACACATGGTAATCTACACCACCAGACCAACAGTGGGGGACTTGGCAGCAACAGGGAACACAATGCACATTTGAGAATTGTCAATGACAAAATTGGAAGAGAAAATCTGAACAAATAGCAAGAGAAAAAGACTGTAGACATAGTCCACTGTCTCTTAACTCCATACATCAAGGTGATATATTTTTCTTTATTCACTATGTTTAAACCTTGTACACTAATTGACCTTAAATGTTTTGAGATTAAACACATACTGTATAATGTTCCTTGCTAGACTATTTGTAAAAGCAGCCTAGACTCACTATCTGGAGGATGAGCCTTACTGAGTCTCCTCTTCCTCACTGGTAGAGAGGAGTCTTCATCTGTGGTCTCTCCACCCACTGCAACACAACAGAGTCATTAACCAAACAGTCCAGGTGGATTAAATACCAAGGAGAGTGAAAGAGCTTTAGCCATGTACTATAGCCACACAATCTGCACATATCTATGCTCTAATCTGTGATGTCATGATGAGATGCTATGGTGTGGTTCTGACATCAAATGGAAAGACTTGCACTGTTTCACTATTCACAATTACATTATTTTATTTTGTGTTACACTTTACTGATAATGTTCATGTGTTTTTACATCCTTGACAGTCTTAAGGTCTGACTACACTTCTATAGGTGAGAGGGTCCATGGACAGCAGATGGTTGAGATTATACTACAATTTGGTGTCTGCAGACACACATGCATTCAAGAGCAAGACTCAAGATTAATACAGGCAACGCTCAATACTATAATACTCATAATCTAACAACTTTCTTCCAGAAAACTGATACCCAAAACAAGTTGCAAAAAAACGTTTTTCAACAGTTTTTTGTAGTATTAGGTGTCCTTAATAACATACTAAAAGTTTACCAAAGTTTGATCACTGGAAAGGTGTTATTTTCAAGATGGCGTCCAAAATGGCCAAAACAACTCCTTCATTATTTATCCTAGACGTACTTTTTGTGTCTAACCCTATGTTTTGGGGGCATAGAAATCCACAGGACTTGTCCAAATTGCAGAGATACATTTAGATAATTGTGAAATCCAATATTTTGTTTTTGACTCTATTAAAACCCTCTGAAATGTTCACCCGTTTCAACTAGTTATATTTTTTTTTACTGGAACAAGGCTTCAAGATATCCTCAAAACACAACAAAACAATAGTCACAATTTTCAGTCATTCAGAAGGTGGCAGAGAAAGAGAATATTGTCAGTTGATATAGTATTGCTTGCAATATTGAAACATTTTGGATAGCTCTGCGGATCAAATGTGAATCAAACTGTCATCTTGTAGACAACATTTTGAAAAACTTTTTTAACACATTAGGAAGGCAATCAGTGTGAGTGTGTAAAGAGGGGTGGCTACGGAGGTTAGTGCAGAGCTGTCAGAACCCATTTCTCTACTGGGTGCCTAGGCAGAGGGGAGTATGAGGGTGGGGTTGTGTGAGGAGGTAAAATGGGGTCTGGTGTAGAGTTTAGTGGGCCTAGGGTTCCCCTCAGGTGGGTACAGGCGAGTATGGGGAGTGGGGGTCACTGGATTGCTCCCTGGGCACTTGGAGCACAGAAGAGCAAAGTTATAGGAGCCAAGGAGACCGTGAGCTTCTCCTCTCCCCCATGTCCGAGGTGCAAAACCTTCAACAGTTGGCTCAGACATGTCCCATTAAAGCTATAGTGGGGCACTTGTGGAGCTCAGGACGAGTGCTCATAGGCAGCTAAAGAGAATGGGGCTTGTCAGCCCCATCGCGATAGCCAAATTCCAATTTTCAAGTGTCCATCCTCAAGTCCTCCACTCCCGCCTAAGCCCTGCCTCCGAGCGAGGAGGCGAGGAGGCAAGGAGCGTCATTTTGAAGTGACAGCAATTATGACGTGTCACACAGTTGGATTGCTGGACTATTCCAGAGCTCAGAGGGTTGTCATGTGGAGGAGGAGAAATTATACGCCACGCATTTCAATACCCCACACAACTACTACAATCTCAGGAATAAGATGTCTGTGACAAGCAAATCTGAACCCTATCCGGCCACACTCCTCTACCACCCCTACCCAAGACAGTAGACACTAAATGTTGTGATAGCTCTGTGCTGACTTACAATGTTTACAAATGTCACAGTACCACCCAGTAATAATGAATTTATTCCTTTTTGGTATGAAAAGAAATCTCCTGAAAGCTTCAACAGAATGTGAATTACCAATTCACATTCTGTTGAAGCTTCTGTGTGCTTATAACCATGCTTATAACCAATTCCTTTATAATTGAACTTGTAATCACTTGACTATAATTTATATATCTTAATTAGATTTCAAGATTACCAAAACATGGGGTTAGGCACCAACATTACTTGTCTAGGATGAATAAGGAAGGAGTAATGGTCTTTTTAAGGAACTGGCGGCGGCCATCTTGAAAATGTTACCTTTCTAGTGGTCCGATTTTGGTAAACTTTTGATATGTTATTAAGTACACCTAATACTACAATAATCAATTGAACCTTTTGTTGCAATTTGTTTTGGGTCAAACCATAACTGCACCCGCCTATGAAGGATTTGTGAGAAGATGTTTTCTGTAGTTTTACTCTATCTTGTGTCAGTTATTTCTGTGCATTCCTGTTATACTCTGATGGCCAGAAATTCTAATAAATTCCCTCAACAAAGCTTTCAGAAGTATTCTTATATACTTTTTTATTCTGCCTGGGTGTATTCAATATTACAAACTTGGCAACAAGCATCAAGTACATTTTAAGTCCTTTATCGTCACATAATATAATACAGCAGGTATAGCGATGAATATCCTTTCATTATCTCCTCAAATAGAGCGTCTATTTTTCTTTTTTAACACATTAGCAGTCAGTGGGCTTGTCCGCACATAAAGTACACACAATCACAACATCTGAGATGCACAGACATGAGCTAGTGATGACATTTACATAATTATGTTATTTCCTATTTCTTGTCAATAGAACAAGTATAAGCATAGAAAGTTAAGAGTTTCATTTATAACACATTTTAAAGGCAGGCTATGACACTGAATGCATGACCAGTATGAATAGTGTAACATCATGAGGTTCGACAGAAATTGAAAGAGTAACATGGACTCACAGTCTGGAGGAAGCCATCCCATACTGCGTGTCCTCCTCAGTGGAAGAGTGGAGTCTGTGTTCTCTCCATCCTCTGCAACACAACATAAATAGTCAATGTATTGACAATAGTAAGAAATAAAGAAAGGGGTTACTGGGCTATTAAATGACACTGGATGTATTTTACAGTACTTTTGTACTTTTGATTACTAACTTTCTGGAGGAATGTTGATGCTCCATCTCCTGATTGGTAGCTTGGGGCCTGCTGTAGAGGTAAACCCACTCTCTATAAGACAAGACAACTATTTATCATCTTACTAATGTTGACGACACACATAAAGGAAATATATTTCAGATTACTGACCAGTCTTTTTGTCTGACTCAGTCCTCATTTTCTCTAATTCAGTCATATCATGATGACAGATCTGCTGAGCTGCAATGACAGGTTGAACATATACAGTATTTATGTTTTTATGAACCACTGAAATAATAATCTAGAGAGGTAATCTAATGAGGTTTTACATTTTTATAATCCAATTAAGGAAATATATTTCATTTTACTGACCAGTCTTTTGGTCTGACTCAGTCCTCAGTTTCTCTAATTCAGTCTTCAGATCACAGATCTGCTGAGCTGCAATGTTAAAGATATACTTATTTTATTAAATAGTATTCATTATATAATAATAATAATCAAGAGAGATGAAGTATTTTTTTAATAATCCATTTCTCACCAAGCTGTTTGTTTTCAGTGATGACATCATCCCATTGCTTTTTCATCGTCTTCAGCTCTTCATCTTTCTGATTCAATTCTTGGTCTCTTTCTGTCAGTAGTTTATTACTTTCATCCAATTCTTGGCCTTTTTCTGTCAGTAGTTTATTATTTTCATCCAATTCTTGGCCTTTTTTTGTCAGTAGTTTATTACTTTCACCCAATTCTTGGCCTTTTTCTGTCAGTAGTTTATTACTTTCATCCAATTCTTGGCCTTTTTCTGTCAGTAGTTTATTACTGTCATCCAATTTCTGGCCTTTTTTTGTCAGTAGTTTATTACTGTCATCCAATTCTTGGCATTTTTTTGTCAGTAGTTTATTACTTTCATCCAATTCTTGGCCTTTTTCTGTCAGTAGTTTATTACTTTCATCCAATTCTTGGCCTTTTTCTGTCAGTAGTTTATTACTTTCATCCAATTCTTGACCTTTTTCTGTCAGTAGTTTATTACTTTCATCCAATTCTTGACCTTTTTTTGTCAGTAGTTTATTACTTTCATCCAATTCTTGGCCTTTTTCTGTCAGGAGTTTATTACTTTCATCCAATTCTTGACCTTTTTCTGTCAGTAGTTTATTACTTTCATCCAATTCTTGGCCTTTTTCTGTCAGTAGTTTATTGCTGTCATCCAATTCTTGGCCTTTTTTTGTCAGTAGTTTATTACTGTCATCCAATTCTTGGCCTTTTTTTGTCAGTAGGTTATTACTTTCATCCAATTCTTGGCCTTTTTTTGTCAGTAGGTTATTACTTTCATCCAATTCTTGGCCTTTGTTTGTCAGTAGGTTATTACTTTCATCCAATTCTTGGCCTTTTTTTGTCAGTAGTTTATTACTTTCATCCAATTCTTGGCCTTTTTTTGTCAGTAGGTTATTACTTTCATCCAATTCTTGGCCTTTTTCTGTCAGTAGTTTATTTCTTTCCTCCAGTTCTGTCCGTAGGACCTGCAGATCTACAGAACAAATACATTTAGATGAACCACAGACATTGTAACGTGTGTGTGCGTGTATGTGTATGTGTGTGTGCGTGTGTGCGTGTGTGTGTGTGCGCGCGTGCGTGTGTGTGTGTGTGTGTGTGTGCGCGCGCGTGCGTGCGTGTGTGCTTGTATTACTCTACTTGTGAGGGCCAAACATCCCCACAAGTATAGTATAGTATGATAAATATACATTGTGAGGACCATTTTCCAGGTTCTCACAGGAGAAATGGTTGTTTTATGGTTAGAAAAGATTTTTTAGAGAAAAGGCTTACAATTAGGAAAATATTATAGGTTGGGTTAAAGGTTAGGATTAGACATTTAGAGGTTACGTTTAGGGGTTAGGATTTAAACTTAATTGCACGCCGGTGTCGTGCACTGAAAATATTAGATCTAAAAACTCATGGTGTGTCTGTAGATCTGATATTTTCGGCTTTGTGGTAAAAATCATTGTCCTAAAACCTTTATTGTCCTCACAAGCATATAATACAAACGTGTGTGTGTGTGTGTGTGTGTGTGTGTGTGTGTGTGTGTGTGTGTGTGTGTGTGTGTGTGTGTGTGTGTGTGTGTGTGTGTGTGTGTGTGTGTGTGTGTAATATTGTTTCATTGATAAATGTACAGTATAATAAAGTTTAATGTATAGTTTTCGTTAAGTCTATTATCCTACTTACCAAACACATGAGCTGAATTCAGTCTTCTATTCTTCTGCTCTGCTGTCTCCTTGCTGAGATAAGCTTCAGCTTCAGCTTTAGCTAGACCTACATAAAGAGAGTTCAACTGTGTTTTAATAACAACTCTTCATCAAGTTATACTGACTGGATAATACATACATTTAACATTAAATCAACTTCAGTCTTGAACACATGTACATGAAGAAGAACAGGCATGCAAGAATCTGAACACATCAGATAAAAACAGACTTTGTATACCTATTGTAAATGTTATTATGTTATAGTATTATATACATTACTATTATGTAAATATAAGCTGAATTACTGATTTGTGTGAATAATTATGTCACTCTCCTCCCAATTGTTCTGGGCTGAGAGTTCAAGATAACTCAACTAAATAAATAAATACAGAAGTGCCACAATGTTAATTTACATCTAATTGTAGGATGGGAAACGATTTAAGCAGCCATACCTGCCTGAGTCAAACTAATTGGACTCAGAGCTATAGGTGTAACTAAGGATAAATCAGTCATCTCCACCAACATTCAGAGAGCCACAGACAGAAGTTACCATCTGCTCTCCCCTGTAACAGATGTTTAGTTTCCTTGTGGCTTTGTACCACAGTACAGTAAACACCAAAGGCACAGCCAGCAGCATGTATCTCCGCGAAAGTATTCAAAATATTGGAAGGGGTCCTTGGGGCCAAAAAGCACCGTTTATTCACACTGGGTGAGTGGCTGTTTTTTTTTTACACATACTTTCATTTTCTGTTAGATAAACACCGACTTCATAGAAGATTGTGATATCTGATCATGCCTGTGACCTTTGAACTCTCTCTTGCAAGACAATTTAACCAATCCAGATCCCATTGGCCTTGATTCTCAACTTTGTATCAGGTCAGATACATTTCTTCATAACACTAATGTCACACCAGGTGTTTCAGCCTATGACATATTGTTTACATCTTCTATTAGAGGACAAATTATTTAAATTAATTATTTAAAGAGATTTAAATCTCTTAATTCTCAAGGTTATTTGATACACTGGTTGGTTGAATAACAATCAGAATATATGTTATTAAAATGCAATCATACACTATCTGAGTCAGTTATTCAGCTCATGCAATTAGTACAGTATGTCTCATCTAACTAACCTGCCTATAACACCTACCTGGTTCCTTTCATCCAGATACAAATGTCTACTATTTCTGCAGACTAAAGACAATTTTTAGAGAACCCAATTTCAGAAGCAGAACTTATTATAGACATTAGTACAATGCAGAGCTGGTCAGATGGTCAATGGTGTGGCAAGTGGGGCGTGGCAACAGACTTTTTGAATTGTCAGGACCAGAGAAGGGTTCATATCTGGTGCAGTGATGAGATGGGTTGGGATTATGCTGAATATTGTCTATGGGTGTGTTGCAGGTGGATTCAATCATGGTCAATCAAATGATCACTTTTTATTACAGTGCATTGTGCATTTACACAGTGTCATGGAAGAAGAGGCCTAGACATTTCTCCCAAGAGCAAACTGATGTAACATCAAATTTGCTTGGGGTTATAGATGTCTGGCGATGAGCCAAAGAGAAACTGTCAGTTAGTAATAATCTATCTAGTTGACCAATCTGTAAGACTTTTATGAAGGAGAAACCTATATGGATATATGCCTTCAATATACTGTGTGAGTCATGATGATGCAGTTTCGTTGGACAAATCTTTGACCTTGTTGACACCACAATTGCTGGATGCTGCTGATTTGCAAACAAACCCCTACTGCTCCTCTCCTTCCAGACCAGTGTACAGTGAATCCCCAAAACACCAAATACAGGCAGTGGGTAAGAACTCTGAGCCACTGCAAAATGAGAAATGGTTTATCTATTCATCCGAAGTCAGTGCAACTGTTGA
The DNA here is from genome assembly GCF_963280865.1 of Gymnoscopelus braueri. Classification (NCBI taxonomy): domain Eukaryota; kingdom Metazoa; phylum Chordata; class Actinopteri; order Myctophiformes; family Myctophidae; genus Gymnoscopelus; species Gymnoscopelus braueri. The sequence goes on from NC_137613.1 coordinate 12,803,550, forward strand.
CAGTGCTCCTGCTCCAAAGTAGAGCCCTTAAACCCACCCTTACTCTATTGGAGTAATTTTTTTCTGCATCAGCCTCTCTTCTAACTTTGAATTCTTCCCTACCTGTTTCTTCAAAATCCACACTCTCTGTGGTTCCTGTTGTTCAGGCCACCTTTAGAATTTATACACAACTTCATAGACATTTCTGTATCAGACAATTCCACTGTAAATCACCCTTCATAATAATCCTTTGTTTCCTCTCTTACAACATGATGATGGGGTGTTTGATGTCAGTCAATCTGTTATTGAGAATGATAGAGTCCAAATAGTCATTGGTGTCACGTCCACACCCATCGAAGCACGCACACGCACACACGCGTCAGTTTCCACTGAGTAACCACAGTATGTATTGCCTCACTCATGCCACTATTCTCTGCCTGCTGATCAGACCAGTTTATCTCTAGTCTAGCTCGCTTCAGCCTGTTATTCGGAACCTGTATTTCTGCCTGTTTATGACCTCTGCCTGTATCTGGATTTTACCCTTATGAGACACGTTGTGAGCTCGTCGATCAACTATTTTCTGTGAAAGCTTTCCCCACGATAAGGATGCTGAGGTTTAAGTGGTTAAATAACCTAGACACAACATATAATTATTAAATAAATTAATCTGCTATCTCATAATTGTGTATGATAATCTGTCAATAATATAAATCAGCTTGGCTGTTAACTTAAATGACACTATTTTGTACTGTTTGGACCAGGACCGGACCCACGGACCACGGCTAGCCTTACCCCTCTTGGACCAGGCGCCATGCAGACTGCCACCTCAGAACTCTGACCCACGCTCCCCCTTTGACTATGTCTCTGCCTGGTCCCTTTGCCCCCGGTTGCTTCTCCCCCCCAGCCTTTGTTCAATAAAACCCGTAAACCTGTTTAAATAAATAATAATGTGAAAAGGTCTTGTAGGTTTTGTATTCAAACTAAAAACATTAGTAGGCTACAAGAGGTGATTTGGGAATCTCATGACCTTAAATGTTTTAGACCAGAAACAATATAAGATACAATGGCTGTTTATAAAAAAATATATTTTGTACATAAAGATGACAGATTATTATTATTAATTTAATTGTTAACTACTTAAACTCTATGGTTGGTTAAAACTGCAAACATTAGTACAAGAGGTGATTTGGGAAGCTCATGACCTTAATAATAACTTATATTTGTATTCATAAGCAAATTACACCATCCTTGTAATAAAATGTTAGACTTGAAACATCAAGCAATGTAAAATACAATGTTCATTCACTGTGAAGACTTATTAGATCCATTCAATTTGTATTCTATTATCATGAGAACGTGATATTAATATGAAAACACATCAGAGAACATGAAGTAGAATATGTTTGATACTCACCAGGAGCTTCATATTCATAATGCATAAAAAGAAAAAGAAAAACACATTTGTTTAGAAAACTGATATTTTATACATAAAGATGAACGAGTGTTTTCTTATAAGTTGTTAAATAACCTGGAATAAGAAATGTAATTATTAAATAAATGAGTCTGTGAGGTTGTACATCAGCTATTTTTAATGAAGATATTTGGTATAGAGGGGAAAAGTGATCCAAGTACAGAGTTAACTCAGGTCTGTTTCACTAAGTATAGAGGGTTTCATTGGTTAAGACTCCTTCAGTTTGTATTCGGCTGATGATAAGATGACAGAATATTATTATTATTTCCATTGTTTAACTATTTTAACCCTATATGGTTGACCGGGGTCTCTCAGGGCTCTATACTAGTGTCTTTTCTGTTTTCTGTGTGGAAAGCTTTCTCTGAAAATAGCTGATCGACAAGCTCACAAGGCGTCACAGTAGGTAGGACACTTTGTGAGCTTGTCTATCAGCTATTTTCTGTGAAAGCCTTCCCCGCAATAAGGATTCTGGGGTTGAAGTGGTTAAATAACCTATAGACACAACATAGAATTATTAAATAAATTAATCTGCTATCTCATAATTGTGTATGATAATCTGTCAATAATATGAATCAGTTTGGCTGTTAACTTAAATGACACTATTGTGTACTGCAGTGGTTCTCAACCTGTGGGTCAGGACCCCCAGGGGGTCCCCACATTATTTTGGGGGGTCCCCAGATGATTAGCTTAATGTGCAACATTGTTTTCTCACTCAACAGTAAACAAACCAACATACAGTATAAGAGTATACAGGGTATCTGCACATTTCTAAAGTGACAATTTAAGGACTTTTAATACCTTTTTAATACCTCTAAAATGAAAATGGAAAAGAGACCATTAGGCTAAAGTGTGAAAAGTAATCAACAAACTGTTCTATTAAACATAAAGGCCAAATTGTCAAATATTACCACAGAAAGAGGCAAACATTGTGGAAATAGACGATCTACATGCTCACAACGCAAGGCATTGTGAGCTTGTAGATCAGCTATTTTCACAATATTTATCTGTGGAACCGAGTCAATTAAAATTGAATGCCTCAACTCCTACAATTCCAAGAGCGTGTCAGGGTGGGGGGTCACCATTTCAAATATGATTATTTTGGGGGGTCCCCAGTTCAAATATGATTATTTTGGGGGGTCCCAGTTCAAATTTGATTCTTTTGGGGGGTCGTGGCCTGAAAAGGTCGAGAACCACTGTTGTAGAGTATTGTAGTGTTATGGTATGCAGTAAGGTCTGCTACTGTAATGTAAGTACTGTACTTAAGTACAATTGTGAGGTATTTGTACTTTACTTGAGTATTTCCAATTTCCAATACTTTAACTTCTACTCCACTACATTTCGGATCCAAATATTGTACTTTTACTCCACTACATTTATTTGAAAACTTAAGTTACTAGTTACTTTGTAGATTTAGATTATTATTACAAAACTTACATTAAGCACTTCAGCCCAAATACATTTCGGTGATAGCTGATCTACAAGCTCACAATGCGTTGCATAGCGAAGAATTGTGAGCTTGTAGATCTGCTATTTTCAAAAGATTGTTATACATTTGAATATTTTAAATGGGACATTCTGCATAATTAGTACTTATACTTTAAGTATATTTTGATGCCAATACTTTTGTACTTTTGCTCAAGTAAATTGTGAATTCAAGACTTTTACTTTTAACAGAGTATTTCTAAAATAGTGCAGTATTGATTTTACTTAAGTAAAAAACTTTGAGTTCTTTTTCCACCACTGCCTTCAACACATCCTGTGTAAGAAGACATGCTCTATTAGCTCTGTGGTAAAAATGTCAGCACTTGTGCAGGTGACCTGGGTTTGAATCTCAGGTAAGACATGAAAGTTACAGAGTGCAGCTTTAATGTATCCTTTAACATGATTGGATGACTTGTCATCAATGAAGTCATCATCAGGTGTGAACTGGAGCCAAATCACACTGTGATCATTATGTTTATGATCAAAATGCCTCAAATCAAATCAGAAAGACCAATAAGCTATCAGAAAGTGACTATATGGAAAATAATGAAGACTTAGATTACAGTAAACACTTATAGCCATTATATGAAAGCACAGTATAATTTACACATGGAGAGATAAACATGATTACATAATTATATATACATATCGTTGCTGTCGGGCAGAAACCTTGTATCTCCATATTTTAACTTTTATGTTTGTTTGTTATTTTGTCACTGAATGCCTTATTGCATCATACTACAATGTCACACAACAATTGCAAAAATAGCCGATCTACAGGCTCACAACGTGTCGCACTGTGATGCATTGTGAGCTTGCAGATCAAATATATTTGCTAGTTTAGAAATTTGTGAAAGTGGTTAAGTTTGGGGTTTTACAAATATTTGATGAATAGTATTAACAATAGGTTGTGACTAAATAATAACTACATTAGATCCTTTATAACACAGTCATGTTCTTTTTTTTCCATTTCCTGAAAAGTAACGGTTTTTGACATACAAGGTTTCCACCTGACATCTACAAGCTCAAAGCGCAGCACTCGGTGCCGTGCTATGAACTTGTATATCTGCTATTTTTGAATAGCCAAAGAAATCTGAAAGTGACACGGATGCGTTCCCGGTCTTAATGGGTTACGGGAGAAAACATGTTAGTACAATATGTAAACACATAGGATGGATCGTGATGGGTTAAACATGATTACATAATTATAGATACATATCGTTGCTGACGGGCAGAAACCTTGTATCCCCGTATTTTAACTTTTATGTTTGTTATTTCGCAACTGAATGCCTTACTGCATCATACTACAATGTCACACAACAATTGCAAAAATAGCCGATCTACAAGCTCACAACGAGTCGCACCGTGGCGCGTTGTGAGCTTGCAGATCGGCTATTCTTGCTAGTTTAAAAAATTGTGAAAGTGGTTAAGTTTGGGGTTTTATAAATATTTGATGAAGAGTATTAACAATAGCTTGTGACTAAATAATAACTACATTAGATCCTTTAGAACACAGTCATGTTCTTTTTTTCCCATTTTTGGACATAAAAGGTTTCCACCTGACAGCTACAATATCACCTTAATGATAATTAACGATGTGAGTTTGTACATCGGCTATTTTTAATGAAGATATTTGGTATAGAGGGGAAAGTGGTCCAAGTACAGAAATGACTCAGGTCTGTTTCACTAAGTATAGAGGGTTTCATTGGTTAAGACTCTTTCAGTTTGTATTCTGCTATGGTGAAAACTTGATGTCAATCTGAAAACACATTGGAGGCCATGAAGTAGAATTGATGTAATACTCACGTCCCCCTAGTTCACGTTCACATTCATCATTCATGTAAAGAGAAAACACATGGTTTGAATGGTTAGAAAACTTCACAAACAGAAAGATTACTAATAATTAGCAAATTGTTAAGGAACCTGAAATATGGAATGCAATAATAGAATGGGTTAAATTAATCGACAATCTCGATTATTTTACAAAGTAATATCTTGCTTCATTAATCATAATGATTCAGCATTCTAATTACAACATTCTAATTTCATTTGTGAAGTGACTAAATGTCAGCTTAGAGATACAATTCTACACTATAGTATATATTAAGAGTGAAACATTTTCATCTGCTATGACAGATTGGTTTATTGTAAAATGATCAGTTTCATAGTGAAAAAGAAAGCGTTCAGTACTTGAATCAATCTATTGTCTGATGTCAAGATTATTTGCTATTCACGTCAACTGTTTCTGCAGTCCATGCCATTTATTATTAACCAGCCTTGTGGGCACCAACTTGTCATATTTTTAATGTTTGCACAAAACGTTCACCTCCACACTACTCAGGAATCAACTTTATCCTCCATAATAATCTTCTGATTCATTCATTTAATCTTCCTCAGTATGCCATCATTTATATCTGGTATTAACATGCATTCTGTATCTGTATATGTTAACCCTTTAAGACCGGGAACGCATCTCTGTCATTTTAAGATTGTTTTGGCTATTCAAAAATAGCAGATATACAAGCTCATAGTGCGGCACCGAGTGCCGCGCTATGAGCTTGTAGATCTGCTATTTTTGAAAAACGTTTGAACATTTGTGCAAATCTTTGAATATGTATTTTTTTTAAGCGAACATTTTTAACTCTGTTACAACTTCTGGGGGTCCCTGGAACAAAATATTTTGAGGTGGGGGTCCACGGCCAAATACATATCATTTTGGGTGGTCCTTGACATGAAAAAGTTGGGGAACCACTGATATTATAGCAAAATACGTTCAAAGATTTGAGATAAAAATGTTTGCTTTAAAAACATATATATTCAAAGATTTGCACACATTTTCCAAAAAATGTGGCAGATCTACAAATGTGGCAGATCTACAAGCTCAAAGCGCAGCACTCGGTGCCGCGCTATGAACTTGTATATCTGCTATTTTTGAAAAGCCAAAGAAATCTGAAAGTGACACGGATGCGTTCCCGGTCTTAATGGGTCACGGGAGAAAACATGTTAGTGCAATATGTAAACACATAGGATGGATCGTGATGGGTTAAACATGATTACATAATTATATATACATATCGTTGCTGACGGGCAGAAACCTTGTATCTCCGTATTTTAACTTTCATGTTTGTTTGTTATTTCGCAACTGAATGCCTTACTGCATCATACTACAATGTCACACAACAATTGCAAAAATAGCCGATCTACAAGCTCACGACGAGTCGCACCGTGGCGCGTTGTGAGCTTGCAGATCGGCTATTCTTGCTAGTTTAATTTTTTTTGAAAGTGGTTAAGTTTGGGGTTTTATAAATATTTGATGAAGAGTATTAACAATAGCTTGTGACTAAATAATAACTATATTAGATCCTTTAGAACACAGTCATGTTCTTTTTTTTCCATTTCCTGAAAAGTAACAGTTTTGGACATACAAGGTTTCCACCTGACAGCTACAATATCACCTTAATGATAATTAACGATGTGAGTTTGTACATCGGCTATTTTTAATGAAGATATTTGGTATAGAGGGGAAAAGTGGTCCAAGTACAGAGTTAACTCAGGTCTGTTTCACTAAGTATAGAGGGTTTCATTGGTTAAGACTCCTTCAGTTTGTATTCTGCTATGGTGAAAACTTGATGTCAATCTGAAAACATATTGGAGGCCATGAAGTAGAATTGATTTAATACTCACTGATCCCTAGTTCACGTTCACATTCATCATTCATTAAAAGAGAAAACACATGGTTAGAATGGTTAGAAAACTGATACTTCACAAACAGAAAGATTATTAATAATTAGCAAATTGTTAAGGAACCTGAAATATGGAATGCAATAATAGAATGGGTTAAATTAATCGACTATCTCAATTGTTTTACAAAGTAATAGCTTGCTTCATTAATCATAATGATTCAGCATTCTAATTACAACATTCTAATTTCATTTGTGAAGTGACTAAATGTCAGCTTAGAGATACAATTCTACACTATAGTATATATTAAGAGTGAAACATTTGCATCTGCTATGACAGATTGGTTTATAGTAAAATGATCAGTTTCATAGTAAAAAGAAAGTGTTCAGTATTTGAATCAATCTATTGTCTGATGTCAAGATTATTTGCTATTCACGTCAACTGTTTCTGCAGTCCATGCCATTTATTATTAACCAGCCTTGTGGGCACCAACTTGTCATATTTTTAATGTTGCACAAAACGTTCACCTCCACACTACTCAGGAATCAAGTTTATCCTCCATAATAATCTTCTCATTCATTCATTTAATCTTCCTCAGTATGACATCATTTATATCTGGTATTAACATGCATTCTGTATCTGTATATGTTAACCCTTTAAGACCGGGAACGCATCCGTGTCATTTTAAGATTGTTTTGGCTATTCAAAAATAGCAGATATACAAGCTCATAGCGCGGCACCGAGTGCCGCGCTATGAGCTTGTAGATCTGCTATTTTTGAAAAACGTTTGAACATTTGTGAAAATCTTTGAATATGTATTTTTTTCAAGCGAAAAATTTTAACTCTGTTACAACTTCTGGGGGTCCCTGGAACAAAATATTTTGAGGTGGGGGTCCACGGGCAAATACATATCATTTTGGGTGGTCCTTGACATGAAAAAGTTGGGGAACCACTGATATTATAGCAAAATACGTTCAAAGATTTGAGATACAAATGTTTGCTTTAAAAACATATATATTCAAAGATTTGCACAAATTTTCCAAAAAAATGGCAGATCTACAAGCTCAAAGCGCAGCACTCGGTGCCGCGCTATGAACTTGTATATCTGCTATTTTTGAATAGCCAAAGAAATCTGAAAGTGACACGGATGCGTTCCCGGTCTTAATGGGTTACGGGAGAAAACATGTTAGTGCAATATGTAAACACATAGGATGGATCGTGATGGGTTAGACATGATTACATAATTATATATACATATCGTTGCTGTCGGGCAGAAACCTTGTATCTCCGTATTTTAACTTTTATGTTTGTTTGTTATTTCGCAACTGAATGCCTTACTGCATCATACTACAATGTCACACAACAATTGCAAAAATAGCCGATCTACAAGCTCACAACGAGTCGCACCGTGACGCGTTGTGAGCTTGCAGATCGGCTATTCTTGCTAGTTTAAAAAATTGTTAAAGTGGTTAAGTTTGGGGTTTTATAAATATTTGATGAAGAGTATTAACAATAGCTTGTGACTAAATAATAACTACATTAGATCCTTTAGAACACAGTCATGTTTTTTTTTTTTCATTTCCTGAAAAGTAACAGTTTTGGACATACAAGGTTTCCACCTGACATCTACAATATCACGGTTAATGATAATTAACGATGTGAGTTTGTACATCAGCTATTTTTAATGAAGATATTTGGTATAGAGGGGAAAAGTGGTCCAAGTACAGAGTTAACTCAGGTCTGTTTCACTAAGTATAGAGGGTTTCATTGGTTAAGACTCCTTCAGTTTGTATTCTGCTATGGTGAAAACTTGATGTCAATCTGAAAACATATTGGAGTTCATGAAGTAGAATTGATTTAATACTCACTGTATGCTAGTTCACATTCATCATTCATGAAAAGAGAAAACACATGGTTGGAATGGTTAGAAAACTGATACTTCACAAACATAAAGATTACTAATAATTAGCAAATTGTTAAGGAACCTGAAATATGGAATGCAAAAATAGAATGGATTAAATTAATCCACTATCTCAATTATTTTACAAAGTAATAGCTTGCTTCATTAATCATAATGATTCAGCATTCTAATTATAACATTCGAATTTAATTTGTGAAGTGACTAAATGTCAGCTTAGAGATACAATTCTACACTATAGTATAATATTAATAGTGAAACATTTTCATCTGCTATGACAGATTGGTTTGTAGTAAAATGATCAGTTGGGGAAAAAAAGTGTTCAGTACTTGAATCAATCTATTGTCTGATGTCAAGATGATTTGCTATTCATGTCAACTGTTTCTGCAGTCCATGCCATTTATTATTAACCAGCCTTGTGGGCACCAACTTGTCATATTTTTTATGTTTGCACAAAACGTTCACCTCCACACTACTCAGGAATCAACTTTATCCTCCATAATAATCTTATGATTCATTCATTTAATCTTCCTCAGTATGCCATCATTTATATCTGGTATTAACATGCATTCTGTATCTGTACAGTATATGTTAACCCTTTAAGACCGCGAACGCATCTGTGTCATTTTAAGATTTCTTTGGCTATTAAAAGATAGCAGATATACAAGCTCATAGCGCGGCACCGAGTGCTGCGGTATGAGCGCATGCAGCACTTGTGCAGGTGACCTGGGTTCAAATCTCAGGTAAGACATGAAAGTTACAGAATGCAGCTTTAATGTATCCTTTAATATGATTGGATGACTTGTCATCAATGAAGTCATCATCAGGTGCACACATGCTTGTATCATAAGCATGTGTGCACACGCGTGTGTGTGCATGCACACACATGCACACGCGCACACGCACACATGTGTGTCGTCGTGGACACTGGATAGTAACCATAGACTGTAACCCATGAAAAGATCTATTCTCCCCCTATCGGTTCACAACTCGGACGGCGCTGATTCGACTAGCAGACCTTCGGCCGGTCGGCGCGGGCACTCGCGCCTGGAGGCCCGAGGGCAGTGGCGGAGCGTCCAGGGAGGCCAGGGAGGCCAGGGAGGCGGCCGCCTCCGGGCCCGCGACCCAGGAGGGCCCAGGCCGTCAGAAAATAAATCGGTAAAATCAGGCAAAAATAAGAATTAAACAACATAACCCTAACCTAACCCTACCCTAACCCTAAAACCGAAATAAAGTGACAAAAAGCCCCCCAAAAAGTGACCGAGTCCGCGGAAAACCCGCAAAATTTTGCGCGCGCGCTTCGCGCGGGATGTGCACCCACGCGCAGGGGGGGCCTGATCACTGCGCTGTTCAGTTGTTCCGCCACTGCCCGAGGGCGCGCCTCCTCGGCCTCAAGCTCTGCTAAGTCGGCGTGCCTCCGTCATGGACAATAACTATTATCACGTGTGCGTGTGAACGCGTGTTCAGCGTTCCCCTAGCGTAGCTTCCTGCCTGGTTGCTATGTGGGGGGGATAACAAAAGCCAGGACGGCCTCGCATCAAAGCCCCGCCTCCTCCTCCTCCTCCTCCTGGCACCGCCTTGTATCAAAGCCCCGCTTCGCGCCTCCTCCTCCTCCTCCTCCTCCTCCTCCTCGCCTCGTATCAAAGCCCCACCTCGCGCCTCCTCCTCCTCCTCGCGAGCCTCGCGTAAAAAACCCTGTCTCGAAAAGCCCCGCCTCGCGCCGAAGCCCCGCGCCTAAAAGAGAGCGCTCCTCTTTCAATTTCCCTGGAATGCCAATTTCCCTGTGACATATATACATATCGTTGCTGTCAGGCAGAAACCTTGTATCTCCGTATTTGAACTCTTCTATTTGTTTGTTATTTCATAACTGAATGCCTTACTGCATCATGCTTCAATGTCACACAACAATTGCAAATATAGCCGATCTACAAGCTCACAACGTGTCGCACCGTGACACGTTGTGAGCTTGCAGATCAGCTATTCTTGCAAATTAAAAAAAAATTAAAAGTGGTTAAGTTTGGGGTTACATAAATATTTGATGAAGAGTATTAACAATAGATTGTGACTAAATAATAACTACATTAGATCCTTTAGAACACAGTCATGTTCTTTTTTTCCATTTCCTGAAAAGTAACAGTTTTGGACATACAAGGTTTCCACCTGACATCTACAATATCACGGTTAATGATAATTAACGATGTGAGTTTGTACATCGGCTATTTTTAATGAAGATATTTGGTATAGAGGGGAAAAGTGGTCCAAGTACAGAGTTAACTCAGGTCTGTTTCATTGGTTAAGACTCCTTCAGTTTGTATTCTGCTATGGTGAAAACTTGATGTCAATCTGAAAACACATTGGAGGCCATGAAGTAGAATTGATTTAATACTCACATCGCGCTAGTTCACGTTCACATTCATCATTCATGAAAAGAGAAAACACATGGTTGGAATGGTTAGAAAACTGATACTTCACAAACAGAAAGATTACTAATAATTAGCAAATTGTTAAGGAACCTGAAATATGGAATGCAATAATAGAATGGGTTAAATGAATCGACTATCTCAATTATTTTACAAAGTAATATCTTGCTTCATTAATCATAATGATTCAGCATTCTAATTACAACATTCTAATTTCATTTGTGAAGTGACTAAATGTCAGCTTAGAGATACAATTCTACACTATAGTATATATTAAGAGTGAAACATTTGCATCTGCTATGACAGATTGGTTTATAGTAAAATGATCAGTTTCATAGTAAAAAGAAAGTGTTCAGTACTTGAATCAATCTATTGTCTGATGTCAAGATTATTTGCTATTCATGTCAACTGTTTCTGCAGTCCATGCCATTAATTATTAACCAGCCTTGTGGGCACCAACTTGTCATATTTTTTATGTTTTTGTTTGCACAAAACGTTCACCTCCACACTACTCAGGAATCAAGTTTATCCTCCATAATAATCTTCTGATTTATTCATTTAATCTTCCTCAGTATGTCATCATTTATATCTGGTATTAACATGCATTCTGTATCTGTATATGTTAACCCTTTAAGACCGGGAACGCATCTGTGTCATTTTAAGATTTCTTTGGCTTTTCAAAAATAGCAGATATACAAGCTCATAGTGCGGCACAGAGTGCCGCGCTATGAACTTGTCGATCTACTATTTATGAAAAAAAGTATCTAACTAGTTATTTTGCAGATTTTGCTTGTTGCTTGTTTCCAGATTCTGGCAACACGAGTTGCCAGGTTCTGGAAGAAACAAGCAACCAGTGTTAAATCGTTCGCCATTGACGGCAGCCTCGCAGATAGTTTCAACGCATGTTTGACTATCATGAGACTCTACTATCAATACTAGTAGAGAAAAAAACTACTTTGCGTCGGTTATAATAGACGAATTTCCCTTACCCACGCGCTCCCATTATGACAACGGAGGGGGTTTAAAAAATGACGACAGGGGAATATATGGAAAAAAAGAACGCCACTTTTCACGTCGCTAGGTGAGTAACGAGACATCAAAGATAACACTTAATTTGTCCGGAATTCTCCTTTAACCACTTAAGCTCTGTATACATTTTGGCCATTTGAAAATAGCCGATTTACAAGCTCACAATGCGTCGCATTGTGAGCTTGTAGATCTGCTATTTTCAAAATATATTTTATAAATTTGAAAAATTGAAATGGATCTTTCTGCATAATGAGTACTTTTACTTGTGGTACTTTAAGTACATTTTGAATTCCAGACTTTTATTTGTAATAGAATATTTCTACATTGCTGTATTGATACTTTTACTTAAGTAAAGCAATTGAGTACTTTTTATACCACTGGATACATGGTTACATTCTGAGCTGAATCTATGTTCTGCCATGTAGACCTGTAAGCTACACTATGTAACTTTATTGGTGAATAAAATGTTATTTTGACCAATCTGTATGGTAGAGTATGTTAATACAATATAACTGGTGGTTATAAACACAATGGTGGTGGTTGTATTTGGTCTCCCTGCTCTTCTGTTGAGAAATGGTTAAGGTCTGACCTACTGGTAGACAAGTGGTACTGCATGAAGGTCAAAATTATATTTCTCTCCTGTGTAAGAAGACATGCTCTATTAGCTCTGTGGTAAAAATGTCAGCACTTGTGAAGGTGACCTGGGTTTGAATCTTGGGTAAAACATGAAAGTTACAGAGTGCAGCTTTAATGTATCCTTTAATATGATTGGATGACTTGTCATCAATGAGGTCATCATCAGGTGTGAACTGGAGCCAAATCACACTGTGATCATTATGTTTATGATCAAAATGTCTCAAATCAAATCAGAAAGACCAATAAGCTATCAGAAAGTGACTATATGGAAAATAATGAAGACTTAGATTACAGTAAACACTTATAGCCATTATATGAAAGCACAGTGTAATTTATACATGGAGAGATAAACATGATTACATAATTATATACATATCGTTGCTGTCGGGCAGAAACCTTGTATCTCCGTATTTTAACGTTTATGTTTGTTTGTTATTTCATAACTGAATGCCTTACTGCATCATACTACAATGTCACACAAGTGACACAACAATTGCAAAAATAGCCGATATACAAGCTCACAATGTGTCGCACAGTGACGCGTACGCGTTGTGAGCTTGTAGATTTGCTATTCTTGCTAGTTTAAAACATTTGGAAAGTGTCTAAGTTTGGGGTTTTATAAATATTTGATGAAGAGTATTAACAATAGCTTGTGAATAAATAATAACTACATTAGATCCTTTAGAACACAGTCATGTTCTTTTTTTTTCCATTTCCTGAACTGTAACAGTTTTGGACATTCAAGGTTTCCACCCGACATCTACAATATCACGGTTAATGATACTACACAGTGACAGTAGGTCACTTACTTGTACATAATCCCACAGCAATCTCCTCCTCCTGTTCCCCATGTTTGACCTGACAGATGTAAACTCCTTCATCTGTCTCTCTGTAGTCTCTCAGTGTCAGAGACACATTGCCTTTCTGCAGCTCCTGGATGTTCAGGGTCAATCTGCCCTCGTAGCCCCTCCCCTCTATCACCTGACCATTCTTATAAAGGTAAATACACTCTGACTCCTTAAACCACCTGATTGTCATGGAAGACACGCTGGTCTCAGGAGAGAGGTGACAGGGGAGGGTGGGATTATCACCTCTCCAAGCACAAGCAAGGCCTTCAGTGATGAGTTTAAAGTCACCTGGAGTGAAGAAAAGACACAGTTAGTGAAGAAAGAATTACTGTTCATTTAAATGTGACCATAATTAAGAAGACATGCAGTGATGTAGCTAACACTTTACAATGACACCCCCCAAAACACACACACACACACACACACACACACACACACACACACACACACACACACACACACACACACACACACACACACACACACACACACACACACACACACACACACACACACACACACACAGTTTGCCTTCTATATCTTCAATAATTAATTTCCAAAAGGATTCAACAGGTTATAAGGTCAAAGCAGATCTTTGCTACAAGGAACATAAACATAATTATGATCAAGGCAGAGTTTTGCTTTATCTAATTAAACACTGAATAGGACTGAAATGATTAGAACATCTGATAAGCTTCTGTCTTGGTCTTTATGACTTGAACCAAGTTATGTTATAGTTACTAATGGAGCTCAGCACCTTCTCATATCCTCACTGTCTGACAGAAACCTTGTATGTCCAAGTAGTTATTATTCAGTCACAAGCTCTTGTTAATACTTTATAAACACGTAACAGATCTACAAGTTCACGTTGTGAGCTTGTAGATCAGCTATTTTTTCTCTACCTTTGTGTGACACTGTAGTATGATGACGTAGGGCATTGATTTATGAAAAAACATAAAGAGTTTAAGTATAGAGATACGAGGTTTGTGACTCAACAGGGAGGATATATTAGTGGACGTTAGGGTGTTCATTTAATCCATTTGCCTAATGAAGACCTACATGGTCAAAACGTTGCCCTTATAATACACTTGTTATGGGAGCTTTAACCCATTAAGACCGGGAAAGCATCTGTCATTTTACATTTTAACCACTTTAACCATTTTCTTATACTTTGGCTATTCAAAAATAGCAGATCTACAAGCTTTTGAGCTACTGTATGAGCTTGTAGATCTGCTATTTTTCTGAAAAATCATGCACATTTGTGCAAATCTTTGAATATACATATTTTTAAAGTGAACATTTGTAACTCAAATCTTTGCTTCTGATGATTCTACAAATGTTTTCTAAATCCAATTGTGTTTTGTTGAAAAAGCGTATGTTGCTCTAATCAGTGGTTCTCAAACCTTTTTATGTCAAGGACATAAATGACATGTATTTGGCCACAGACCCCCATCTCAAAATATGTTCTTCCAGGGACCCCCAGAAGTAAAGATTTGAGTTAAAAATGTTTGCTTTAAAAATATATATATTCAAAGATTTGCACCAATTTTCACAATGTTTCAAAAATAGCAGATCTACAAGCTCATAGCGCGGCACTCGGTGCCGCGCTATGAGCTTAGATCTGCTATTTTTTCAATAGCCAAAGTATAAAATATGGATAAAGTGGTTACACAGATGCGTTCCTGGTCTTAATGGGTTAACTCAGTGTTTTCTTATTTATTATATTTGACCTCTCTTTGATTTCTGCCTTTTTATCTGACACCTGGCCTAAATACAGACACAAGCCTCAAAGCTGGCACAAGCAGACTGAAGAACACTTTCCTCCCCCAGGCTATAGAGCACCGAGGTCTGACGTCACTGCCAGTAGAGGGCCAGTAGAGGGCTCCAGGGTTCGTGGCTTTATTTTTTGTGTTGAAATCCCCATTGGAGAATCTTAGATCATGTCATATAAGAACTGTGTTCCAAACATAAACACACCACCCTGGCGTTTTTGTCAGGGAGGGGGGTGGCTTTGCATCGTTTATGATATTCATTCATATTTGATACAGCCTGTTTCTGGCAAAAATTGAATTAATTCTGCCTTAAAAGTCTTAAGAACTATTACTTCCGGGTCAGAAATCACTGTCCCCACACAGGGAATCTCATGGGAAATGTAGTCTTTGGGTTGTTTGACCACACACACACACACACACACACACACACACACACACACACACACACACACACACACACACACACACACACACACACACACACACACACACACACACACACACACACACACACACACACACACACACACACACACACACACACACACACACACACACACACACACAATCGGCTAACCCAAAGCATATTTTTTTGGATCAACAAAACATTTATTTTCAAGGCCTTTAACCCATTAAGACCGGGATAGAATCTGTTTATCATTTTTAGATTTCTTTGGCTATTAAAAAATAGTGCTACGCTATGAGCTTGTATATCTGCTATTTTTTAATAGCCATAGAAATCTTAAAAAACACAGGTCGTAATGGGTTAATGTAAGAAATGACAGATGAACTCCAGGGCTATTCATAAAACATCCAGGGCTATAATAGCACCGGACGCCCTCCCCCAACGACACCCATGCTGTTACATACAACAACATACAGTCATTGTGTTTATTTGTCTAATTGCCAAGCAGCATCTTAATCCAATGACCAATAACAGCGTGCTCACGTGAAGCCCCGCCCCTTGTCCTGAATCTCACCTGATCACCCAAGAGGAAGTAACACTGTTTTAGTAGTTTACTGGTAAGCAGTGGTGTAAAGTAACTAAGTACATTTATTCAAGTACTGTACTTTTTGCTTTACAGGAGTAATTCCAATTGTCTGATCTGACAAAAATAGCAGATCTACAATTGTCTGTATCTCTTCTTTGCTAGAGATGATTGTGTCATCGACTTTGACCTTGACTTCAAGGTCAAAGTCGATGACACAATCATCTCTAGCAAAGAAGAGATTACCTATTTGGGATGTATTCTTGACAAATACCTGACAGGTGAAAGCATGGCAAAAAAGGTGGTCAAAAGAGTAAACCAGAGAACCAGATTTATGGGCAGAGTTTCCTCTTTTGTCAACCCTCAGGCCCTCAGGACCCTCTCAGGGGCCCTGATTCAGCCCCTTTTTGACTATGCGTGCTCCTCTTGGTACTCCAACACCTCAGTTTCACTGAAGATATATGCTTCAAACCTCCCAAAACAAACTGATTCGACTACTTCTCGGACTGGGGCCCATGACCCACCTCTCTCCCACTCATTTTGCCAGCCTAGGCTGGCTAAGGGTGGAAGACAGGGTTAAACAACTAAAAATGGGACTGGTCTTCATAATTGTAAATGCAGATTTGCCCGGAATACCCCCTATACCCGCATATCTGTCTAAATACCTCCAAAAAGTTAGTGACACCCACAGACACAAAACTAGAGGGAGCGTAAACAACAATCTGGTACCACCCACCCATAAAACAAACATGGGCAAATTCTCCTTCTACAGCACGGCCACCAAGGTATGGAATAGTCTAACCCCATCCCTCAAAAAATGCAGTTCGCTGGGCTCATTTCTGGAGGCCAAAAGAGGAGGCAGTACCAGTTCCCCGGTAGACAGACGACCCCCCTCCCTTTTTTTGTATATATTTTTTGTTTTTTCACATGCATTTTTTCTTTTTTTTTGTTATTCTTCTCTGTATTTCTATGTTGATTTTGTCCTTGGAAATACCAAGGACCTCAACGGAAACAAGTCCGCAAGGATGGACTTTAGACAAAAGTATTATAAATGCAATTGTGATGTTTTACATTTTTGCCTAATACAAATTTCAATCAAAGTCTATACTTTTACTTCTACTCCATACATCTCAGAGGCAAATATTGTACTTTTACTCCACTACAATTATTTGACAACTTTAGTTACTAGTTACTTTGTAGATATACATTATTACATTATAAAACATACATTAACCACTTTAGCTCTTTTTTACAGTATACCTAGGCTTTTTGAAAATAGCCGATCTACAAGCTCACAACGCATCGCAGTGTGGCAAGTTGTGAGCTTGTAGATCTGCTATTTTCAAGCATTTTAGTACTTTTACTTTTGGTACTTTAAGTACATTTTGATACCAATACTTTTGTACTTTTACTCAAGTAAATTCTGAATTCCGGACTTTTACTTGTAACAGAGTACTTCTACATTGCAGTATTGATACTTTTACTTAAGTAAAACATTTGAGTACTTTTCCCACCACTGGTAGTAAATAGCTAGTTTTATTACCACCAGACACTACAATACACAAAGTATTAATACTCAGCAGCACTTAAGTCTCACTCGTACATGAAATAAAGAGGATTAGGTCAAATTCAACCTAGATGACGTCTTGTGGAAAAAAGACAGACACATGCTTTTACAGAGGTGGACAAAGTACTCAACCCAAGTACTTGAGTAAGAGTACAGATACTCCTGGTCGAATTTACTCCACTACAAGTAAAAGTATCTCAGTCAAAATGTTACTCAAGAGTAAATAGGTAATTGCTTTTAAATATACTTAAGTATTCAAAAGTACATGCCTTTAAAAATACTTAAAGTACAAGTAAAAGTAAAAGTCCTTCGAAGTCCTCGACTACCTCGAGCACTGTCCCGTCGGCAGTGGCAATGATGTCCTCTGTGTTAAATACTGATACTTTAGTTTTCTTGGCATAGAGCTTGAGGCAGATCCTCCTACACTCCATTTATACTGCCAGTAGTAGTTCCCTTACATTCTCTGCTGTGTCCGAGACTCAGGCAATATCATCTGCATAGTCGATGTCAGTAATCATGATGGGAGTTACTAGTCTTCCTCAGGACCAGTGTGAACCCCAGTGCCTCAAAAGATGATTATTTTCTCATGAGGAAATAACAGGAGTCACACATGAGTGACACGTCGCTGACAAAGCTGCACTCAGATCACATTCATTATATTCCAGTTCTTAATGTACTGGAAGGTGATAAAGAAAATCTATTTGGTATAAATTCTCAGATCCAGGGCCATAAACTGTGACCTTTTTGTCAAGATACAATAATATTCAGCTTCAAAGATTAGGACATGGAGCTAACTTTAAGCTGAGGCCATCTGTTCTAAAACATAAAGACAAATTAAATGCATAGAGTAACTGTCATGAAGGGCGTTTTGATTACAGTGATTACGCATATTTTTTCACCAGATCATAAGTAACATCTGGTGATATGACACAACCTTACACGCTCATTCTGCATGCATACAGTTGAAAACAGAACATTCTCTATGTTCAGTGTATGTTTGTGCAGAGACCTGCAGACATTGACGCCAATCCTGTGGGTGCCGGGTAGCCCGAGCACCCAAGGAGAAAGCCGAGCACAAACAGGGAATGTGTCGGGCGGATGACTATTGTGTGATGCTTTGTAACGTGCACAGGATGCACCCGCTCTGATACCATGTGTTATTGTGACAGATTTCTGTCATTCAAACTCTCTCCCTGTAATCTGCAAAATCCTTATTCCAGTTATGATTTCATCATCAGCCAATAATCAAATTGTATGACTTGAAATGTAGTTTCAAAAAAACTTTGCACACTTACTGGGACAGGTGCCTAGGAGCAGGCAGCCAGTGCATGAGGCAGAAAAGAATGGTGATCGCGCTCACTGTCTTCAATTATAGCAAAAAAGTATTTTATTGCGAGTACAATGTTTCCAACTGACATTCATCAGGTATTTGTATTTCTGATTAAGAGGTTAAAACTTGGTTGATGTGTGTGTGACGTGTTGTTGAGTACGGTAGTAGTAGGTGTTGTTTGCAAGGCATGTGGTTAGGTTGAAGTTTCAACATCTGTCATTTCCTCTGCTCTCATGAGAGCAGAGGATGTGGTCACAAAGAAGAAGCTGTTATCTGCAGTGTACCGGTTGTACCCACACGCACAACCGTTAATTCCATCATCATTTTTACAGTACATGCTTTTAAAAGTAAAAGTAGAGGTACATTTCTTAATTTCTATATCAATGAATTGCTGCAATGTTTTCACAATGAATGTATAGGACCTTGTAACTCTTGTTTTAGAGAAGTAACTCTCTGAAACCATCACCTGCACTGCATGCACTGTGCTTGTAGAACCACTACGTTATACAAAGCCTGCAGAAAACCCTCTAAAAACGAAAATAGAAATGACTGAGGAACCAGAACTAAATACTTTTACTCCTATACACCCATACAAGATGTAACAAAGAGGGGAGCGGAGGGGGAAGCCAGAAACACGGGTAGTGTGAGAGCAGAAAAGTAGCCATCCCTAACATTGCATTTTAGGGAAGAAAAAAATAAACAGCCAACCTAAAAGTACTCAGTACTTTACAGTTTTCCTAGAAATGTACTTGAGTAAAAGTAAAATATTTGTATTGGAAATGTACTCAAGTAAGAGTAATAAGTATTTTTTTTTTATCTAATACTCAAGTAAAGTACAGATCCTCAGATTCTGTACGTACAATACTCAAGTGCATTTACTCTGTTACTGTCCACCACTGTTCTTGTATGAATATATCTTTTCACTGTTTGTATATTACTTCTTGAAATGTGAACCACATATCTCCCTCCTTATATCAGGTGATCATGGTTCATCTATCAGGAAATACAAAAAATGTGTTGTGACTTACCATGACCCCTGGCCTTTGCCATGTCTCCTGTATAGAAGAAAAATAGCCAAATTACCACACCTAACATTCATCACATTTATCTGTACATAGTTTGGGATTTGTGAGCTGCAATATTCTTCATGAGAATGGAGATTACTTTTGTTGCTGTTGGTCACAAGTAACCAACAGTTCGTACCGACTGTTGTTTCCTGCTCACAAACCCTGAAACCTACAGTGGTTCTGCAGACAGATTTCTTCATCATTAAAGGTTGAAAAAGTGTTAAGATGCATAGAGTCATTCTTACAGTCACTCTTACCTTTCGCTGCTTGGCATACGCTTTAGACTTGAAAAACTAATTCATACAAATCCTCACACATTACTGACTCCTATACAACTAACCAGCGTGAACACAAGTGAAAGTATTTATGTCAGTTCCTCACGCCCGTATTGGCCGTTGGGGGGGGCGGGACAATCCCTGGTGGCCTGCCGTCTGATTGGCCTGCCTGGCCTGTCTGTCAAGCAATGGATAATATAGCCCAGAACAAACCTATAACACATGCACTCGTATTTCAATAAATGTAAACACCCTTATTTATTTGTGGTGAATGACCTGAATACTTTGCACTGTTTAGTTTACCCCACCTGAATAGCTTATGTGAGCATAATAAAGAATAGCAGAATAATACATTACATTACTATCCAAAATAACTGAGAAGTTAACCTACTTGAACCCTCTATTCTCAGTAAAAAACTGACCTCCATTTCTCGGACGCTTTTTTTTCTGTCAACACCACATATGTTTGGCTTATGTTCCCCCCATGTTGGGGTTAATGCTATTCATAATAATGTAATGGTGTTTTCATTTTGTCAAGGTGCACTAATGTTTTCATATTGCTGGATAATATTAATATCTTATATTGCACGTGTATAATGTTTTCATGTTGAATAGTGTACATTCCTCTGTCCTCACTTGTATAAATAGCTCTAGTCAAAGAACTACACATCCAGAAACTTCACTTCACTTTGTTGAAACTGCCCACCCACTTCGGATGCTGTCAATGCACTGAATGGGACATTATCACGTTTAATCAGACTATTGATTGGTCTAAGTAGGTGAGATACTGACCTACATATAAAGCGACACAGATGCTTTCCCGGATTTAATGGGCTCTCTCTCTCTCTCTCTCTCTGTATAATATACCATCTTGAACAAACTAAAATTCACATGATCAGGATCACATTTTGTGATTCTATGGGTCCTATAAAATAAAAACGTTTCCCCAATCAGACAGTATGCCATACTGTCTGATTGCATTGTTTTCAAGGCACTCTTTGCCTTTCAAGAATATTCAAGGTATTCAAGAGTACCATATGTCACTGCTATGTGCTAAATACTATAAATGCAAGCTTCAGCCATACACCATTGTGTATGTATGTATGTTTTGCAGTTTGACATTGGCAGTTGTTTGCAAAATGTGAAAAAGTAAATAATAAAAGTATGCTTTGGAAAAGGGTATGAAATAAGTAGGCTGTACATGATTTGAACCACCAAAATGTACCCAACTTATTGTTTATGCCATAATGACATCCACAGGTTTTATAGCAATTGTTCAAATGAGGCCTTAAATGTGAAATGTTCTACAAGCATGTTCAAATCGGATACAGGATAGGTGGGCACTAGGGACGTCTGGGCACCTCGAATTGGCTATTTTGTTGGCTATAATGGCCATAATGTAAAAAAAAAACACACACACACACACACACACACACACACACACACACACACACACACACACACACACACACACACACACACACACACACACACACACACACACACACACACACACACACACACACACACACACACACACACACACACACACAGGGGGGTGCATTTACTTGCTCACCTAGTGCAGGTCTTTCAGAATATCCAACACAGTGTTGGGGCTGTTATCATCTCAGCCTTGGATTTTCTTGCAGTATTTGGATCATTAAACATTGCACTGTTCAGCTGACAGTCCATGCTGTTGCACCTCAGTCCGTGTCTAACTATAAGCTATATACTAACGTAACCTCACATGCAGCAACTTATTTTCAGAGCAATGTTAGATGCACCATTATTTCGTGTCGCCAGCATGTATGAAACCTCCCTCTGACATACAGTAGCTCTGGTCCAGAGCGTTGCATGGAGTTCTAACCTGGTGCTACAGAGTCAGACAGTCAGACAGTCTGACACAAGGTGCAGATTCAGAAGGCTCTGACACATCTCCACTCATGGGCTTAACACAGTTTATCTTCCCACTGTTTGTTTTAAGAACAAAGTGTTTTCTTTTTAGGGCCGGGGCATATCTCTCTCTCTTCCACCCCACGGCCACCACAACACACATTTCTTCTCAAAATGAGGAAACCTCACACAACCATGCACACAAACATTAGCCTGGGCATCATTCCTTTTCGGGTATATGATCCGGTCGGGAGCGGAAGTAAAAAAAAAGAAAAGTGGCCGGATGGGCAGAACCGGAAACACGTCTCACCACAAAATAGGTCCGTGCTAATAAAATCCTTGATTCGGCATAGTTTAGCTTATTTTTTAAATATAAATGTGCGTGCACTTTCCGGAGACTATTTAGCGTCTGTATTATCCCACGGGGAAATTCTATTCCATTTAAATTGGGGAACCAAAACAAAGCGGCACCGCAAAAACCGGATGGGCAGAATCCGGAAACAGGATTCTTTTCTCTTTTTTTTTTCAGTAGACCGGATCATATGGGTCTTTAGTAACGAACACCAGGCTTTCCTCCGAGGTGGAAAGACTGGTGATGCAAGGTTACACAAACATACACACACGCGCGAGCGGCACCCCCAGGGTCCTAGCGTCCTTCGTATACAGCACACAAACACACAGGCAGGCAGACAGATGCACTGCCTGGCGCACGCACATAAAACAGTTTTTTTTCCATCGTTCGGCCGTGTGCGTCCATGTACTCGAGTAAAAGTAAAATATTTGTCTTGGAAATGTACTCAAGTAAGAGTAATAAGTATCAAATAAATCTAATACTACAGATCCCCAGAATATGTACTTAAGTACAGTACTCAAGTAAATGTACTCCGTTACTGTCCACCTCTGCTCATCGCTATGAGTTTGTAGATCTGCAATTTTTTTAATAGCCAAAGAAATCTTAAAATGACACAGATGTGTTCCCGGTCTTAATGGATTAAATATAAAGTTATAGAACCACAGTGTGTAGAACAGTGTATTGTACTCACAGGCTGCTGTATATGAGCTCCAGTCAGCCTTGCTGAGAGAGGCTCTGGTGGTCAGCAGAGCTGAGGTCAGAGGTCAGATGAGACTGACTGAGCAGCAGGTCTGATCCACTGAGTCACCTGCTGACCACTGTCCTGATGACACTGAACACACACACACCACAGTTACACACTGTCCTGATGACACTGAACACACACACAACACAGTTACACACTGTCCTGATGACACTGAACACACACACAACACAGTTACACACTGTCCTGATGACACTGAACACACACACACCACAGTTACACACTGTCCTGATGACACTGAACACACACACACCACAGTTACACACTGTCCTGATGACACTGAACACACACAACACAGTTACACACTGTCCTGATCAGAGGTGGACAAAGTACTCAACCCCAGTACTTGAGTAAGAGTACAGATACTCCTGGTCAAATTTACTCCACTACAAGTAAAAGTAGCTCAGTCAAAATGTTACTCAAGTAAGAGTAAAAAAGTAATT
The DNA here is from genome assembly GCF_963280865.1 of Gymnoscopelus braueri. Lineage (NCBI taxonomy): Eukaryota > Metazoa > Chordata > Actinopteri > Myctophiformes > Myctophidae > Gymnoscopelus > Gymnoscopelus braueri. Next base: position 12,827,465 of record NC_137613.1, read on the forward strand.
GCTTTTAAATATACTTAAGTATTCAAAAGTACATGCTTTTAAAAATACTTAAAGTACAAGTAGCCTAAAAGTAAAAGTCCTTTGAAGTCCTCGACTACCTCGAGCACTGTCCCGTCGGCAGTGGTAAAAACGGCAGTGTTAAATACAGATACTTTAGTTCTCTTGGCATAGAGCTTGAGGCAGATCTTCCTGCTCTCTGTTTCTACTGCCAGTAGTTCCTTTACATTCTCTGCTATGTTTCTACTGCCAGTAGTTCCTTTACATTCTCTGCTGTGTTTCTACGGCCAGTAGTTCCTTTACATTCTCTGCTGTGTTTCTACTGCCAGTAGTTCCTTTACATTCTCTGCTGTGTCTGAGACTCAGGTAATGTCATCTGATAGTCAGTCATCATGATGGGAGTTACTAGCTTATCAATCAATCAATCAAACTGTATTTATAGAGCACATTTTCACACAACCTTAGTTGACCAAAGTGCTGCACAGGTAAAAGAAAAGCAATACATCAAATCAAAGAACAAAAACACAAAAACAAAAACATGTATAAAACACATAACATGCCTGCATATGGAGACACAGACATGGAGCGAGATTGTTCATTTACACCTACAGTATGTACACAGAAGGTAGAAAACATTAGATAGGAGTTAAAATAGGAATATTTAGGAGTGGATGTTGTTAAAAGCCAGAGAGAAGGTGAGTTTTTTGTAAGGACTTAATAATCTTGATGGACTTAGCAGATCTGATGTGGGCCACCACAAAAGCGCGGTCAGCTTAGTCTTCCTGGGGACCAGCATGAACCCCAGAGCCTCAAAAGAGAATCATTTTCTCATGAGGAAATAACAGGAGTCACACATGAGTGACACATCGCTGACAAAGCTGCACTCAGATCACATTCATTATATTCCAGTTCTTAATGTACTTTGGTGGTAAAGACAATCTATTTGGTACAAATTCTCAGATCCAGGGCCATCAACTGTGACCTTTTTGTCAAGATACAATAATATTCAGCTTCAACGATTAGGACATGGAGCTAACTTTAAACTGAGGCCATTTGTTCTAAAAAAAAAATGCATAGAGTAACTGTCATGGAGGGCGTTTTGATTACAGTGATTACACATATTTTTTCATCAGATTATAAGTAACATCTGGTGATATGACACAATACCTTACATGCTCATTCTGCATGCATACAGTTGACATAGAAAACAGAACATTCTCTCTGTTCAGTGTATGTTTGTACAGAGACCTGCAGACATTAGCGCCAATCCTGTGGGTGCCGGGGAGCCCGAGCACCCAATGAGAAAGCCGACCACCCACAGGAAATGTGTCGGTCGGATGACTGTTGTGTGATGCTTTGTAACGTGCACAGGATGCACGATGTACCCGCTCTGATACTGTGTGTTATTGTGAACAGATTTCTGTCATTCAAACTCTCTGCCTGTAATCTGCAAAGTCCTTATACCAGTTATGGTTTCATCATCAGCCAATAATCAAATAGTATGACTTGAAATTTAGTAAAAAAAAAAAGTCCTTTTGCACACCTACTGGGACAGGTGCGTAGGAGCAGGCAGCCAGTGCATGAGACAGGAAAGTATGGTGATCGCGCACACTGTCTTCACTTACAGCAAAAAAGTATTTTATTGCGAGTACAATGTTTCCAACTGACATTCATCAGGTATTTCTGATTAAGGGGTTAAAACTTGGTTGATGTGTGTGTGACTTGTTGTTGAGTACCCTACCCGCCCAACATAAATCGGCATCCATGCCTGCAGAGATGGTGGTTGCAGAGAGGCAGGTGTTGTTTGCAAGGCATGTGGTTCTTTGTGACCACATCCTCTGCTCTCATGAGAGCAGAGGATGTTTCATATCTACCCACACGCACAACCGTTAACTTCACCCTGTCAAAACAAGATGGCGCTGACATGCACAGCGGTGAACTTCACCCTGTCAAAACAAGATGGCAGACTGACAAGTCGACTTGCTTGGTCTCCACACAAACAACCTTTGATTTCCTATACTGACACATCTGGTCAAAATTCATGTCAGATCCTGTGTCTCTCAGATCGTAATCTAAATGTCTCAATAGAAGAGCAGGGAGACAAAATATAACCGCCCCAATTGGATAAGTTATATTGTATTAACATACTCTACCATACAGATTGTATAAGTTATATTGTATTAACATACAAAATGACATTTCATTCATTAAAAAAAGTTACATAGTGCCTCTTTAAGTAGATCTCGTAACTCTTGTTTCAGAGAAGTAACTCTCTGAAACCACCTGCACTGATGTGCTTGTAGAACCACTACGTTATACAAAGCCTGCAGAAACACCTATAAAAACATAGAAATGACTGAGGAACCAGAACTAAATACTTTTACTCCTACACACACATACAAGATGTAACAAAGAGGAGAGCGGAGAGGGAAGCCAGGAACATGCTAGTGTGAGAGCAGAAGTGTGGAAAAAAAAAACAGACAACCTAAAAGTACTCAGTACTTTACAGTCTTCTTAGAAATGCACTCGAGTAAAAGTAAAATATTTGTCTCGGAAATGTACTCAAGTAAGAGTAATAAGTATCAAAAAAATCTAATACTCAAGTAAAGTACAGATCCTCAGAATCTGTACTTAAGTACAGTACTCAAGTACATTTACTCCGTTACTGTCCACCACTGGTCCTGATGACACTTAACACACACACACACACACACACACACACACACACACACACACACACACACACACACACACACACACAACACACTGTCCTGATGACACTGAACACATACACCACAGTTACACACTGTCCTGATGACACTGAACACACACACAACACAGTTACACACTGTCCTGATGACACTGAACACACACAACACAGTTACACACTGTCCTGATGACACTGAACACACACAACACAGTTACACACTGTCCTGATGACACTGAACACACACACACACACACAACACAGTTACACACTGTCCTGATGACACTGAACACAAACACACAGTTACACACTGTCCTGATGACACTGAACACACACACAACACAGTTACCTGAGTAGACCTATGACATTTTCTTTCTATACTAAATACTTGATCTCAGAGGCAAATATTGTACTTTTGGGGTTTTGAACCAAGAGCCTTCAACTAATCTACTTATACCTCTTGTGCCACAGAGGCATGAAAGACAAAAGTGTGAATGATAAACTTAACTTTATAGACTTTAGATGGAGATTGTAAATGGTCAAAGGGAGGTCTTGAACCAAGAATCCTCTGCTTACAAACCCCTGACATATCTCTTGTGTCACAGTGTCATGAAAGATATGAGTGAATACCACATTTTTACAGTAGCTTCTTCCATTCAAATGGAGAGTGAAGATGTTCCTAACAGTAGTGTTGAACTGCAGGCCGCCTGCATGTTCACGCCTGCAGCAGGCCTTGGGTTTATAAAGCCCTTGACACATCTCTTGTGCTACAGAAGCATGCACGCATGTCGCCTGGAGCCAGTGAGCACCAGGCAAGACGTTTGGCGCTGATTAGCCGCAGACAGACACACAGAAAACATTAACAATGTTTATAAAGCAGTGAATGTGTTTAATATTGACTCCTGGCACCAGGCTGGCAGAACAAGTGTGCCGTGCCAACACACCTCTGGATCTACATCCATCCATTACTTATTACTTGGAATCAAGAGTAATATATTATATTACATATTATATTACATATATTTAAAGCAGCAATCTCTCTTGACCTTTTAAACTAAATGTTTTGAAAAGGCAGCCAACAAAACCTGAGTAATAGGTAATATGTACTATTTTTTACATAGTATATGGTATAATATTACTGTTTTGGCAGAGTAATACCTTACACTGGGTAAAACTATAATATTACAGTAATATATTAAAAGTAACGTGTTACTGCCCAGCACTGCACAAAACACAGTTACCTACACACCTACAAACACACACACAGTCCTGCTGAACACACAACACAGTCTCTCACACACACACACACACACACACACACACACACACACACACACACACACACACACACACACACACACACACACACACACACACACACACACACACACACACACACACACACACACACACAACACAGTCTCACACACACACACACACACACACACACACACAAGCCCGAAGCCTTGGAGGTAGATGAGCAGCAGAGGCCCGGGTAAGGATCCCAGGGCATTACACACATCTTACATACAATAGGGTCATGTTAGAACTTTGTCAGAATTGGACCCCGATATTGATACTGTATGTATTTGGCCGCGGACCCCCATTTTTGAATAGCCAATATATAACATATGGATAAAGGGGTTAAAAGTATTGTGATGCTGTATTTAAGAACATTGCTTTTCGAGACCGGAAATTCCAAGATGGTGGATTTGAATTTGCCGAAAAAAAGTGTCTTGAAAACGTGTCTGTAGAAACCAATGGGTGACCTCACTGTTCCCTTCGTCCATATTTTTTACAGTCTATGGGTGTAACTCACATTGTCTCTCCTGTGGCTGCTCTTGATGGTTCTGATCTCCTGTAGGAGGCGCTCCATCTGCTCCTGGTTCAGCTCCTCAAAGCCCCTCTGGATGGAAGGCATGTAGGCCGGGGGGAGTCGTACCGACAACCCTGTGAGGTCCTGGCTCACGGAGTTTGGACCAGAGACGCACTGAGAGTTCTGGGGGTTTATAACAAAATAAATTGTGTTACAGTGCCATCTAGTGGCTTTCTGGTATACATGTGGTGCCTCTATGTACAGTATATTTGCAGTGGTGGAAGAAATACTGAGTAGTTTTTAGATATAGCAGATATACAAGAATAATAGATATACAAGCTCATAGCGCGGCACGAGTGCCGTGCTATGATCTTGTAGATCTGCTATTTTTTTTTAAGTCTTGAAAATGTTTGCAAATCTTTGAATACAAGTTTTTTTAAAACAAACATTTGTAACTCAAATATTTGCAACTGGGATTCTACAAATGTCTTCTAAATCCTAACAGTTTAAAAAAAAAAAAAAAAACATATGTTGCTATAATCAGTGGTTCTCAAACGTTCTCATGTCAAGGGCCCCCAAAATGTTATGTATTTGGCCGCGGACCCCCATCTCAAAATATGTTGCTCCAGGGACCCCCCCAGAAACTATTTTTTTAGTTAAAAATGTTCACTTTAAACAGTATATATATTCAAAGATTTGCACACATTTTCACGATTTTTCAAAAATAGCAGATCTACAAGCTCATAGCGCGGCACCGAGTGCCGCGCTAATGCTGTGTGAGGAGCTGGTTGACCACGCGGTCCGTCACCCCTGTGTTGTCATGACCCCTCCTGGGGGCCAGCGAGTCAAACTCATCAAAGAACAGGATGCAGGGCCTGGCTGCCTGGGCCCTGAGGGACATTTCAGATTGAGAATTTGATTTGAAATTATCCGAGAATAATAGGGTTTTATGGCAGATGCTTCTGAACCTGCTAGTTTGACCTAATTCTCTTTAATCTTATTAAAAATGACAGTAAAGGGTTAGAAATCAGTAGTGGCGACGAGGCTTGTCACAATTATTACATAATCGTCTAAACACAATTATTACATAATCGTCTAAACACAATTATCTTTGCATAATCGTCATAATCATTTCCATGTTGAAAAATGTTCATGCATTTTCAAATATAAAAACATTTTGAAAGTATGAAATATTTAAATATGTCAGTAATGTCTTGTATATTTAAGTTTAAGTGTTAAGTAAGCAGAACATCATTTGAAAGTACATTTGTAGAACCTGCACACCGATCCTAATTAAAACATATTTTTCATTCATTGCTTGGTGGCAATGCAGTCTGGACTACAGGAACTGACATGATGACCTGTCCATTATTATAAACATATGTTGTTACTTTGCTGTGTCCCGTAGTTAAATAAAGCAGACCTTAATAAAAAAGGAAGCAGTTATTTTAATGCTGCAATGGATCATATTTATAGAGTAGCAGAGATTTAGCAGAGAGTCATTCTACAGCAGCATTGGCTAATTGTTCTGGATATAATAACACACTTTGCCCAGTAGATGTCCTCATAGCATACAGTATGCTTGGTTGTAAATGAAACTAATGGTTATGGAAACACTTCATATGGTGAATAATAATAATAATACCAGCTTTAATAAGTGGTATTGTACCCCTCATTGTATCCTCTGCCTTCCTCACACAAACAATGTTTGTTTCATGTACAGTTTATGAATGTGTGTGTGGACAGGGTGTGGTTAGTGTGGTCTTTTCTTAGATCATGTCTTGCATAACAGTGCCTTGATCACAACTCTGCTATTAATCATTAATTAAGCTTAATAGACATAGACAATACCTCCTGGAGAACTAATAACCATCTACTGTATGGGTTCTTTATAATAACTATTACTAACCCGCTGCCACTGTCCTTAAGTCACAACTGGAGCAGAACAGTGGTGAAGACAGGACTAAGCCTAACACCCAGTCATCCGTCTGATATGAGGAAATAGCAGCAAGACAAACACCAAGCTAATAAACAATAACTGATAGCAGTAACACTGTACGTACCTGTGATTTATTAGCGGCAAGTTTTTTACTGAGCGGAAAACATAGAGTTACATTAATCCTCATAAGCTACAAGACAGAAGATTAACGTTGGCTGACATGTGTCCACCATTGCATGGCAGTGTTGATTTCGTCGACTAAAACTGACGAAACATGTTCGTCGACTAACTTTTATCATTCACGAAAACTAAATAAAAACAAAGCTTTGATGACTAAAACTAAGACTAAATATATTGAAAATGTTGTCAACAAATAAAAACTAGACTCAAATGTAAGTGAGGGACTAGTGGAGAAGAGATGCAGTAGAACTAAAAGATGAGTCATTTTATGTTCGGTTGTGCTCTGGTGTGAAAATAGCAGATCTACAAGCTCACAACGTGTCACAGCGAGCTTGTAGATCGGCTATTTTCAGCATGCAATCAAGTGTAAAATCAGCCATTACGATGCCATCAAGGCACCGGCGAACTACATTTTAGTCGACTGATTCAACTGTAGATTTAGTCGACTATAATCGTATGATATTTAGTCGACTAAAACTAGACAAAAACTAAAACATTTTAGATGACTAAAATATGACTAAAACTAAATGGAATTGTATTCAAAAGACTAAAACTAAACCAAAATTTGCTGTCAAAATCAACACTGTTGCATGGAGAGCATTTCGTATAAAAATGTAAGAAATTAAAACTGTGTTCAGCATGAGATGTGATGAACAACAGAATCACAACATGTAGTGGAGGCCTTCATCTGGTGTAAAACTACTCTGCACTTGCTTATCAGACATAGAGCTGCTTTGCATGAAGCTACAGCAGAACTACAGTACAGTATCACTCATAATATTCAGATGAATAGACATTGTCCTACTGTACCTCTACTGACAGACTTCACAGCATCAAACCTGAAGTGTAACAGGTGTTTCACTTGCCTTGCCAGAAACAGCACGTTTCCTGCCTTGATGGAAGAGCTTTAAATGGAATAATTGCTTCATACTGAACAGTCTTTATGTTTAATTCTCTCCTCTGCCCTACAGAGATCATATAGAACAGCTAACTATGTGAGTAGAGACTGCACCTCCTAACAGTATCGCTAGTATAATTTGGTGACATGTATGAGTTAAATGTTTTGTTTCTAATGAAATGTAAACTTTTCTAGAACTTGATGGATGCCACTATGGAGCCAAAACAACAGCCAGCATCCAACAAGTCTGGTCTCTATTTTCTATTTAGATCTGATATTACACAAATTCAGCATTTTATAAACGTTTTAAATGTCAACATAATTGAAAAGCAAGTCTGCCTTCAGTGGCTAGAATGAGGCATCTCTCTGGGGTGACAGGAATGGAATATAATATGTAATAATTATGTTAAACAGCTTTTTGATTCTTTAGCTTATTTCTTATAGGAGTCGTATCTAAGTATTTACCATGGAGGGCCAAGAGTATTGCAGGTCCTATGAATATCATATGAATTCACTGAATAGTTCAACTCCTCTGTAATGACATAAACTCCTGTAGTGTTGGGTTGAGATGAGGACAACACTGTTTATTGCATTGCTTTATGATGATAGTTTGTATTCTTCCTGTCTGTTTCAGGCTGGTGTCACAGGCAGCTGGCTTATTACTTCTCCCTGTTCTGCTTTCTGTTGACTCTGGTCACACTCCTACAGACCCTCTATAGTGAGTACTGTACTTCATGTCTCCTATAATAGACCCTCTATAGTGAGCACTGTACTTCATGTCTCCTATAATAGACCCTCTATAGTTAGTACTGTACTTCATGTCTCCTATAATAGACCCTCTATAGTGAGTACTGTACTTCATGTCTCCTATAATAGTCTATAGTGAGTACTGTACTACCAGATTTCCACCAACCATACTGTAGGTCTATGTCATCTTGCTGCAGGGCTACTTACAGTAGCAGTGCACTGGCTCTCAGCCTTTTTAATTACAAGGACCCCCAGTTTGATACACAATAGGCTGTGGACCCTCTTTTGATAAAGGTTTTATCCACACTGTAAAACCCACAGTGTTAATTGAACTCTGAAAGTGTACCAGTGGCGCCAAATGGGTCCATTTGGTTCCATCAGAGTTACAGACCCGTAAGGGTCCATTTGGACCCCTGGGGGTCCCCGGACCGGATGTTGAGAACCAGTCTTAAATCTCTTATGTCAGTACACTGAACATTAGACAGCACAAACATTCACTCTCAGCCTAGAGGCAGAGCAGAGCAGAGCAGCAGTTTACCCACAATGCAGTGTGAACATTGACCTACAGTATTCCATCCATCATACTGACAGTTGAGGTTTCTACAGTGTCTTATTTGACCTTTAGCTGACAACATGTCCAAACACAGAGTCATCTTCATTTCATAAGTTGACAACATTGCAAGCAGTAGTAAGTAGAACAAGGTTCAGAACCATAGCAGCACACAGCAACATCTCTCCAGTGTTCATTTAACGTAGGATCATCCATTTTTACACTTTCAGTCAAATTCACACTCAGTAGGTTGTAGAGTAAGATATCTGAACAGTCTCTGTTGTTGTTTGGTGTTTGTTTTTGACCTCCTTTCTGTCTGTCTGTCTGTCTGTCTGTTTTGTTTTCAACGGCACACATCACACCGGATGCTGGCCCTTTGTTGTCCTGTATCCATGGCAACGGCTGTTGGGACGACGGCTGTACCTGTGTATCTGATGTCTGTAATTCCACAAAATTCTCCAAACACTTAAAAAAAAATAGCAGATCTACAAACGCTGCGAGCTTGTAGATCTGCTATTTTTGAATAGCCAAAGTATCCAATACGGATAAAGGGGTGAAAATGTATTAACACCTTCTGCTGGGGACCCCCTGGAACCCCCTCAAGGACCACTGAAGACCACTAAAGGGAGCAACAACAACAATGTAAGTGAAACACACTACAGGACAGGTTTGTGAGCAGCAGTAATGGCTGCCATGAATCTGACTGCCTAGGCCCAGATTTCACTACACACAACAAACTAATACAAAATCACCACAATTCTGGTATAAAACCAAGACAAGGCTTTGTTTTACATTGCAAGGTGCTCATATTGAACATGTTTAATGTTCTAATACTTCATTTACCTGAACAAACAGGGAACAACGGGAGACAGAGTCAGTTTTGGTGTTGTTCTTTCTCTCTTCCTTGTTCATCTGAAGAAAGATGTCACCTGACCACCTAAAACTACCTGTCTCACAGTCGGATTTGCCACCTTGTGGCGAAAAGTGGGATAGGTCTGTTCCTAAAATAATAAGTTCCCTGCTCGTTCTAATAGACCGCCGAAGTCTGACGTCATTTACACATCCTTTGTTTGTCTACCTGGTTCGCAGTTTTCCACCCCCATTCTGAATCCCATAGACGTCTTTAATATCGCGTCAAATAAGAACTGTGTTCCAAAAATAAACAAATGACCCCGGCGGGTTGACTCTTATGGATATGAAGCATCAACTGACGGTGAGAAAACGCTAATGTTACTTCCGCCGAATTAGTTACATTTTCGCCAGAAACAGACTGTATCAAATATAAGTGACTGACTATCATAAACGATACAGAACCTCCTCCCTGACAATAACGCCGACACGCGGTGTTTATTTTTGGACCACAATTCTTATATGAGACGATTCTAAGATGACCCAATGTTATTCTCCATAGAGAAATTACTTCCGCAAACCTGGGGATGAACGAGTGACATCAGGACTTCGGTGCTCTATACACAATAAGGCTCTTGAAAATACAAAGAACACGTTCATAATAAACAAAAATGTGACTATACATGTGTGTATGTCACACGTGTCACCTTGATGCTCCAGTCTCAGTCTAGTTTGCAGCAGTCCAGACTGACAGAGCTGACTCACAGACTGGACTCTGTGCAGCAGGCCTACCAGCTGCTGTTCTCCAACTACCTGCTGCCCTCAACCTCTACTGTCCTGATACCAACACTATACCAGCAACCTGCCCTCAACCTCTACTGTCCTGATACCAACACTATACCAGCAACCTGCCCTCAACCTCTACTGTCCTGATACCAACACTATACCAGCAACCTGCCCTCAACCTCTACTGTCCTGATACCAACACTATACCAGCAACCTGCCCTCAACCTCTACTGTCCTGATACCAACACTATACCAGCAACCTGTCCTCAACCTCTACTGTCCTGATACCAACACTATACCAGCAACCTGCCCTCAACCTCTACTGTCCTGATACCAACACTATACCAGCAACCTGCCCTCAACCTCTACTGTCCTGATACCAACACTATACCAGCAACCTGCCCTCAACCTCTACTGTCCTGATACCAACACTATACCAGCAACCTGTCCTCAACCGCTACTGTCCTGATACCAACACTATACCAGCAACCTGCCCTCAACCTCTACTGTCCTGATACCAACACTATACCAGCAACCTGTCCTCAACCTCTACTGTCCTGATACCAACACTATACCAGCAACCTGCCCTCAACCTCTACTGTCCTGATACCAACACTATACCAGCAACCTGTCCTCAACCTCTACTGTCCTGATACCAACACTACCAGCAAGAGTGGGTAAATACACTGACAATCTGACACTAGACATCTGCACTGTTTTTCACTGAATATTCTGTCAATAAAAGTAAATATAAATCTATCTTCAGTGCATGCATGAATATGTATATGAACAGTGAGGAAGATCCCTTCTAAGTGTGCTGGCACTACTAAAACTTCTATATTGTCACCAATACTACCAGCAAGGGTGGGTGCTCTGTTCCTGTCCGTCCGTCTGTCTGTCCGGCTTTGGCCCATGACTTGGTCAATAACGGGCCATAATAAGAAGCGAGTCATCGGCTGTTCTTTCTCTGCTCCGGTCTCTCGTTCGTAGTCGCCCCCTACGCAGCAGACGCGATACATCTTAGAGGAATCTGCGACGGGGCTCTCAAACGGAACCTCCATGCAGGTCAGCCAGTGCCCGTTGCTGGCTTCCCTACGCCCGTTCAGAGCCAGGAAGGCTCCGAAGAACGTGATGTTGTAGACGTAGCAGAAGACGATGGCGGTGCTCGTGTACAGACAGAAGTAGTGGACGGAGGGAAAGTCGGACGACAGGCCGATGTAGAAGCCCAGCACGTCGGTCAGGGTGGTGATGGTGATGGACATGGCAGCCTCTCGGTAGGTGTGAGCCATCCTGGTGGGCACCGGGTCTTTCACCTTGGTGTGCTGCCTGTTGGACACCATGATGAACATGTCGTCAATGCCGATTCCTGAAAAGGTGCAAAGAAAGGTAGTTCAGTCCTCCTAGTTTTATTTATTGAGACAGGTAGTAGGAAAGCTGGGAGGGAGATTGCATAGGGGAGACACAGGATATATATTACAGTGAATTTGATAATAAAATACTGTATTTGCCCTTCTTTTCATTTTTTTCCAAATACATTAATTACAGAACATTGGGAGACAGGAAATAGAGAGACATGTAAAACATGTAAGGAGCTACAGTAGCATCAAAATTAGGTCCTCTCTGGGATTATATGGGCAGTGCATCAATCAACTGGTTGTACCAAAAGACATCCTGTTAGCAGAGATTCCATAATGTACAATATAAAATAAAAGTGGCTGAGCCGCACAGTGTTAATTTTGACAGCAAATTTAGATTTAGTTAATTCCTTTTAGTTTTTAGTTATATTTTAGTCATCTGAAATGTTTTATTTTTTGTTGACTAAATATTATACAAAATCTACAGTTGATTTGGGCGACTAAAATGTATTTTGGCGGTGCCTTGATGGCAACGCGGTTGTGAGCTTGTAGATCAGCTATTTTTGGAGCTTGACACCCACACGCAGCCGAGCATATACTTAGTTCTACTGGATCTCTTCTCTACTAGTCCCTACCTAACATTTTGTCTAGTTTTGATTTGTTGACAAAATTGTGGATACTTGTCAAAATTGTCGACGAACATTTTTTGTCATAGTGACAGTGACAGTGTAAGGACTTTTAAGACCTTTTTAATCTAAACTAAATTAAATAAAAAAAAGTCCATTACTGCATCAAAAGTAATAAACAAACTATTCTATAAAACTGGTCAAACATTGGCCAAATTGTCAACATAATAACATGACTTACAAGCTCAACGCCTAGCAACGCGAGGCGTTGTGAGCTTGTAGGTCAGCTATTTTCACAATATTTATCTGTGAAACCGAGTCAAACTAAATGTAACGCCTCAACTCCTTCAATTCCAAGTGCTTGTCAGGGTGGGGGGTTATTTTGGGGGGTTCAAATATGGTTATTTTGGGGGTGTCCCAGTTCAAATATGGTTATTTTGGGGGTGTCCCCAGTTCAAATATGTTTATTTTGGGGGTGTCCCAGTTCACATATGGTTATTTTGAGGGTGTCCCCAGTTCAAATATGGTTATTTTGAGGGTGTCCCCAGTTCAAATATGTTTATTTTGGGGGTGTCCCAGTTCACATATGGTTATTTTTGGGTGGATCCCAGTTCAAATATGGTTATTTTGGGGGGTCGCGGCCTGAAACGGTTGAGAACCACAGCCATACACAATGTCTTACCAAGTATAAGGAAGGGGGTTTGTATCACGGTGATAACCAAGGGTACTCCTGCATACAACATCAAGCCGAGTGACGACAGCACGGCCAGGCCTGCAGACAGGACACCCATGGCAGCCACCCACACTTTGTTCCTCACGTTGTCCAGCCTAAGACAATCACACATCCTCATCGTTATCAGACAGTATCCATATCGTTGTTGTCGGGCAGAAACCTCTTATCTCCATATATATTTTTTTTCCCCGTAAATTAACGCCCTACTTGATCATACTACAGTGTCACACAAAAGCATCAAAAGTAGAAGATTCAGAAGCCATAGTCTTTATTGCATTTAAAATCCTCTTTGCAGACCGTGTATTGAACTGTACTTTCCTGTGCTTTTTTTTTGCAGACTGCTAATAAAGTATTCAATCAATATTCAATCAAACAAGCTCGAGCTTGAGCTTGTGGATCTGCTACTTTTGGCTTTTTGAATTAGAATCCTGAAAAGTAACAGTTTTAGACATATGAGGTTTCCACCCACAGAGACGATATAATATACGCATAATAGTTGCTGTTGGGCAGAAAGCATCTCCATACTGTATAGCAACTTTTTATGTATTCCCCCCCCCCTAAATGAATGCCCTATACTTCAACATACAGTTGACACAAACACATACAGTGTCACACAAAAGTCGGCAAAAATACAACGTGAGCTTCTGGATCTTGTCGTTTTAAAAAACAAGAAATTAAGTGAAAATGTCTGTGGGTTTCAATAATTATTGAACCAATGAAATGTTTTAACAAGAGCTTATGACTAAAATGGAAAGAAAAATGAACCAGTGTTCCAATGGATCTAATGGAGTTATTTAAAATAACTACATTAGATCCATTGGAACACTGGTTCATTTTTCTTTCCATTTTCAGAAATATGATCTGGAACATACAAGGTTTCCACCCGACAGCGTCGATACGTTGCCACCCCCAAAGTACATTTACTCAAGTACTGTACTTAAGTACACTTTTGAAGAATTTCGATACTTTTACTTCTACTCCACAACATCTCAGAGGCAAACATTGTACTTTTACTCCACTACAATTATTTGTAAACCTTAATTACTAGTTACTTTGTAGATTTGGATTATTATCACAAAACCTACATTAACCACTTCAGCCCTACAGTATATACATTTCAGCCATTTGAAAATAGCCGATCTACAAGCTCACAATGCGTCGCAATGCAACGTATTGTGAGCTTGTAGATCGGCTATTTTCAAAAGATTAAAAGATACATTTGAAAACTTGTGAAATGGGACATTCTGCATAAATGGTTACTTTCTACTTTCAGTACTTTAAGTACATTTTGATACCAATACTTTTGTACTTTTACTCAAGTAAATTTAGAATTCCGGACTTCTACTTGTAACCAGAGTATTTCTACATTGCAGTATTGATACACCCCACACACGCACACCCAGCACTGGACCTTACCTGAGACAGGAGAGCACAGAGAAGGAGACGGCCACAGCACTTGTGATCGACAACGATGGGATTCCGTCTGTGCCGTGTTTCTCCAACTCCTCTTGTCTTGACAGTGACGTATAGTGAGCCACCTGTGGTTGCAGTCAACATCTTAATATTCATTTTGTTATGCATACATATAGTGAAACTGGCACAGCAGAGATTTTGAAAGTTCAGATAAAAAGGAAAAAGCCTTTACTCTCATACTGTTTAGCCAAGTGGTTCTCAAACTACACTCTCAGAGTTACAGACCTGTAAAGCGTCCATTTGGAAACCCCTCAAGGAACCCTGGGGGTCCTTAATTGGACCCTACTTTGAGAACCACTGCCATAGCCTACTGTATATAATTGTATTTCCCCTTTTACAGACATACCTTGATGTTATTATTGTCTTCCTCTTTTGAAAACATCTCTTGGAATTCTTTCAACCATGCATCTGCACCCTCGTTGTTATCATCCAAGAAATACATGAGCTTCACCGCTTTAGCGAATTGCACTATGCCTTTGACATTTTCCTGAACACCGCCTATTGCCGAACCCAAGAATGTCTGTTTGGATTCCAACGTGTACAAAGGAAACGTAACGTCAATTTGCTCAATGTTGCTCGCATTGTAGTCGATCATTCTCAGGATGTCGTTCGGCACACACGCTCCATTGGTCTTCGCACACAAGTCCTTGAAGCTCAAGTGTCGGTGCCCCACAGCCACGGAGATGTCACTGACTTTAGCGTTGAGCTTTAGGATATCCTCTAGTGCTTCTTTTGTCAGTATGTTTGAGTCACCGGTGGACACCGCAATGACAGACGCGTAGTTGCCCTCCGTGTACAGCCTCTGGCTTGAAAACGAGGACTCGTCGTACGGAAAGTTCTCTTTGACAAATTCCCTCACTTTCTTAGAGGGTCCATGCCTTGGTGTGAATTGCCGTTCAATGTTATTGTCCTGCCTGTCTTTTAGAAAACAGAAGCCTCCTCCCAGAGCTGCAGAGACTATCACGGGTACGACGAAAAACCAGACGGGATGCGAGCCCACCGCCCGTCCGAGTTTCTCGAAAAGCAGAGAAAGGGGCTTCTCCACACAGTCCGTCCGTTTACATGCCATGATGAGGCTTTGGCCGGAACCTTGGTCTCTACGGTTGATGTCTCTTTGAAGACTGTAAAGAAAGTCAATGGGCACTTATGAGGCAATGCCACAAGATACAGCATATTGATTTCCTCAGAGACTGGCAGGAAGAGATTGGGTTTGAATAATTATGTTCCAGTACTGTATGAAGTTAGGGCGGGGACAGCACCTTTTAGTGGGAAAAGTAATGAGCTCAATTTTGCTTGCATTGATGTTGATAATTCCCAGTTGGGACAATGTGTGTCAAATGACATCATGGGTCACGTCAAGCAGACCTCCAAACAGAAGCCAAGCTGTTCCAGTAATGTACAACAAAAGAATTCCAACAAAGAAATTGTTACATTAAACCTTTAGGTTTGTTTCAAATCTAGGTTGCATCTTTTATGATTTTGGACTCCCCTGTGAGCATCTTGGCACTGACAGAGCAGGTAAACAGTATCTGGATGCCCTCTGTCCCTGATGGGTGGACAACAGTTTTTGTTCCCTGTTCCTTAGTATATAAGTCACGCAGGCATCATGATATAATCGTTGACCCGGAAGGATGCTGCCCTGCCCGTGCTCATTCAATGGCTTCGTGATATAATGTCTTGCCTTAAATTGGAGATGTTGCGATTCTCAATAGCCGGCTCAGAGAAAAAAAATCCATAAGACCTGGGGCCCGTTCATGACTTTTTACCACAACACTCAGGTTGCATAGTGTGGCGTATGCCTGTTGCGACTGCAGCACACAGCAAACCCAAAATGTATTTTTTTTTTGTATTATTTTTTTATATCTGCTTTTTTCCTATTCTATCTGCTCTGATTAATTTTCGTTTTTTTCTTTTATTTAAATTTTTCAGTAGTATGTACATTGTCTTTGTCTCTGTGATACGATATAAAAATGTATGTGCAGTATGCTTGCCCCTGGGCCTTGTACTAAAAAACTAATAAAAAGATCTTGAAAAGAAAAACATATAATTGTTGACCCCACCTTACTGGTGTAGTGCCTCTAGTGGGCAGAGAGAGAGGGAGAGAAAGAGAGAGAGAGACAGACAGACAGCAGTACACACCTTAGATTAATAGACTTTTGTCTTTGAAAGTTTTAAGCACTGGTCACTTTTCATGTAACTGCTGTAAAATGCTGTGATTAAGTGTGACTCTTCCCTACACCCTCATAAAAGGGACAAGGACTACAGAGATGTCCATACAGTATATGGGCATATCAGCAGTGGTGGAAAAAGTACTCAAATTATTTTACTTAAAAGTATCAATACCGCAATATAGACATACTCTGTTACAAGTAAAAGTCTGGAATTCAAAATGTACTTGAGTATTTATTTGAGTAAAAGTAAAGAGGTATTGATATCAAAATGTACTTAAAGTTGAAAGTACTAATTATGCAAAATGTTTAAACTTTTCAAATGCAAAAAAAAAAAAAAAATCGACAAAGTAGGCTAACTAGTAACTAAAGTTTTCAAATAATTGTAGGGGAGTAAAAGTAAAATATTTTCCTTTGAGATGGAGTAGTGCTTTGTAGTGGAGTAGAAGTAATAGTACTGAAAACTGGAAATACTCAAAATTATTGGGGAACAAAGGAGCCTAGATTCAAGGGATAAAGAGTTAGGAGCAGGTTTGGCAGCCAAAAAGTGAATTTAATACCAAAGGTACACAGACAGACACAGATTATGTTACCCTCTCATCCCCTTGACGTAGGCCTCTGGTGGTGAGTTTTGGGACGTTCCATGATCCACCAACATTGGCACAGGGGAGAGTGATCACTGGAACACTGGCATAAGTGTGAGAGAGAGATTACATATTCAAAAAAGGTTTATTCAGTTAAGTTGAGTCCCCCTCACATATATATATACAAATTACATCCTGCACATGATTCTACATTCATTCAAACTCCTAACTCTGACTGGGGAGGGAGTCTGGGAGATAGGTGGGTTGTTGATTCTAATGATCATTACATCCTGATTGTGAAAGAAAATATTTCTGAAGGTTGTTATGTATATGGACTATCAAAATCAGTTGGAAAATTAAAAAATATATAATTTGTGTCATAATAATTAAACGTAATGTTGATATGGCACACTGCAGTGGTGGAAAGTACATTTTGAGGTATTTTTACTTAACTGCAGTGTTGCCAGCTTTCTGTACTTTTACTTCTACTCCACTACATCTCAGAGGCAAATATTGTACTTTTACTTCACTAGAATTATTTGAAAACTTTAGTTACTTGTTACTTTGTAAATTTGAATTATTACAAAACATACGTTAACCACTCCAGCCCTAATTTAAATCTTGGCTATTTGAAAATAGCCGATCTACAAGCTTGCAAGGCGTCGCAACGCTTTGTGAGCTTGTAGATCTGCTATTTTCAAAAGGTTTTAATACATTTTATACATATGATACCATGTGAAACGGGACATTCTGCACAATGAGCACTTTCTACTTTTGGTACTTTAAGTACATCTTGATACCAATACTTGTGTACTTTTACTCAAGTAAATTTAGAATTCTGGAATTTTACTTGTAACAGAGTGTTTCTACATTGCAGTATTGATACTTTTACTTAAGTCCAAAATTGTAGTACTTTTTCCACCACCGGCACACTGACCACGCAGTCGGTTGCCGACTCCTGACCTATCCCCTAGTAGGTCTTCTCCTGCAGCAGGTGAGCTGCTCCACTAGGGTTTTACCACGGTTCTCCGTTTACTACTCACTATGGGATATCAGCGCCCTCAGGCGATGACACAGAGCAACACACACGCTCCCGACGCCAATACTGATTGGCTAAGGGTATGTCACGAGTCCGGAAGACCCGGGAGTATAAAGCTCCCTCGTGACGTAGGCTCTTCCTCTTTTCTCCACTCTGCATGCGAATGCGCAGAAATTCACACACAAGAAAGCAAGGAAATTTTCAACTATAACCCAATGCGGGAATAAGGATTATATCCCCACGGGAAAATCCTTGCAAATAAGTTTTCTCCCGAAACTTATTATTAAGTATTTATTTATTTACCTATCCTCTCAGTTTTCCTTAATTCTTGGTCTGTTCTGGAAAAGCCGGTTAGCTGAAAAAGCCGGTTAGCTGCTAACACCGGTTAGCAGCTACTAGCTCATTCATTCATTCAGTGGCTAGGCTAATACTAGCAGCTACTAGGCTACGCTACTGGCTAGGCTTTAGCCTGTTGTTTTCCCAGACCGAGGACCAAGATGGAACCACCGAGGAGTTGCGGGTTCGCGGAATGCGACCCCCTCATCGCCGCAGACGACCCCCACCGCGTCTTCATCCACTGCTTGGGGGTCGATCACGCGTTCTGCGCCAGGACCCACCCGGGTGAGACAGATGCGTGCCCTAACGGCACGAGGTTAACCGTTTCTCAACTTGACGCTCGGCTCGTCAGGGCTAGGACCCTGGTCGGCTGGACTAGACGAGATAACGGTGAGACCTCCACCGCCACCGGACCGGGGACCCCAGTCGGGCAGCACAAGCGGCCCCCCGGCTCATGGGACCCCCACCGGTGCCGATGCCAAGACTAGAGCGTCAAGCGTCCACGACGCTGACGCCACCTCCCGCCGCTGCTGCTGCGATGGGGGCTTGTCCCCACCGCAGCATGCTAGCAGCGGCCCTCCCTCCCCCCCTGCCAGCGAGGAGTCGATGGCTCTTCACGATGACGACATGGCGGAGGACGGGGAAGATTTCCTGGAGCTCCCGTCGTACCAGGACACCCAGGAGGTGTCCACGACGAGCCCCGGACGGGGAGAACCTCCCGCAGCCACCGAGGAAGAGATCCTCGAACCTGTGGCGGCTGGTTTTCAACGAATGGCTAGCCTCACTAAGCAACAGGTTGTTAGCAGCGCTGTTCTAGCTTAGCTTGCTAGGACAACACCAGCTCGTTAGCCTCTTCAGAGCCGGCGTCTGTACCACGAAGAACGAGGCTACAATCGGGTGCTTTGAGACACATAAAGGGTTTTCATAAGAGTATGTTGAACTGTTTATGCTGTTTCCGTGTTTATTCTGTTCCATTAAAATTACCCAAAATACACAAGCACACTTCCAGCCCCGGTCAGGAGGTCACGACGCTAGGGGTCCCTGGGGGTCCCCGGGCGTCGATGCCCTCCTCTATAAGCCCATTGTGCCTATCAGGCCTGCTTTCACAGCATGATAGACAATAATGGGATACTTCTCTGCCTGTTTTCAACAACTGTCGGGGTGCATCGATGCATAGGGATCACTAGGTGGTCCCCGTGTTGATAACCACCCCTTATAAGCCCAAAGCGCTTGGAAAGTCCCTTGGTGACTTTCCAAACGCTGCTGGGATGAATACTGTGCATGCTATAAACAAGACAAAGGTAATAAACCCATTGCTATTTATATACGCCAGTGTACATGGGTCACGCCAGAATTTTCCAATTCTACCATCCATCCGGCAGAGGGCGCCAGAGGCCCACTGTGGGAAGGAAGGTTTGCAAGATGGCGGCGCGGGTCGAAGGTCACCCCAATATTTACAACCTGCCAAGCACCGTGTCACGCCAGCCTCTGGAGGGCGACAGAGTGCTTCCTTCGGTGGAGGTGGCTCCGTCGCTTCCTTTAGCCAGGCCAAGAAGCCTAGACAAGATGGCGACGGACTTTGTAAACACCAAGGGAGCAGCGTGGAATGCTTCCGTACTCAGTCACGTGACCCCCACGCTTGCACGGGCCCTGTGGGTTAGGTTCCGACGTCACCTGTTTCCATGGAAACGGATGTCAACGTCTCTTCACTCATGGTGAGTTAACCGTGACTATTACTAGCTATGGTATGCTAGGTTGGCATAGCCTCCAGTCAGACTGCTGTTGTTTCACTTAGTGGCTGACTAGCCTCACTAACATCGACACAGTTAAAGAGCAGTGTTGTTTTGGTGCAGTGCTTAGACAGTCCCCTAAAACAACACGTGGTGGCCATAGCTCTCCTTCGTTCTTGGTTAGCCAAACAACTACAGGTAGCAGCTAAAGGCTAAAGGCGACCTGTAGCTAGGCTAGACTAGACCAGGCTAAGCTTACAGGCTAAGCTAGTTAGCCCTTTGTCTACACTACCACGATGGAGGCTCAGGTTCACTGGGTGCCTTGAGACAAACATAAAGGGTTTTCATAAGAGTATGTTAAACTGTTTATGTTGTTTTACACTGTCTTTGTGCTTTATTTTGTTGCATTAAAAATGTACTAAAATACACAAGCACATTATCCAGCCCCGGCCAGGAGGTCACGACGCTAGGGGTCCCAGGGGGTCCCTGGGCGTCGAAGGCCTCCTCTATGAGCCCATAGAGTCAGGCTGATGTTGTTTCACTTAGCGGCTGACTAGCCTCACTAACATCGACACAGTTAAAGAGCAGTGTTGTTTTGGTGCAGCGCTTAGCCAGTCCCCTAAAACAACACGTGGTGACCATAGCTCTCCTTCGTTCTTGGTTAGCCAAACAGCTACAGGTAGCAGCTAAAGGCTAAAAGCGACCTGTAGCTAGGCTAGACTAGACCAGGCTAAGCTTACAAACTAAGCTAGTTAGCCCTTTGTCTACACTACCACGATGGAGGCTCAGGTTCATTGAGTGCTTTGAGACACACATAAAGGGTTTTCATAAGAGTATGTTAAACTTTTTATGTTGTTTTACACTGTCTCTGTGCTTTATTTTGTTCCTTGAAAATGTCTTAAAATACACAAGCACGTAATCCAGCCCCGGTCAGGAGGTCACGACGCTAGGGGTCCCAGGGGGTCCCTGGGCGTCGATGGCCTCCTCTATGAGCCCTTTGTGCCTGACAGGCCTGTTTCACAGCATGGCAGACACTAACGGTCTCTAATGGACGCCACAGTACGAGTCCGCTGGACCGCGTGGCGACGTCATCGGTCCCCGTGGAAATGTGCACGTTGCCCACGGGACTGATAACAGCAGCGCCTCCTCCCGACTCACTCGCTCGGTGAGCAGCTTTTGGGAGGGTTGCAATCCGAATCTGTTTTATCCCAGTACATCAGCGTTGCACTGTGTTTTACTGGTTAAGCTCAGTACGGCAGTGACACACTGTGGTTGTACTGGCCAGGCTCCCCTGAACAACAACAACACATTGTGGTTGAACTGGTGTGTTTTCCACATGCCTTGTGTTACTTCCTAGGTCAGACGAGTGTGTCTATCTCAGGCGGAAGATAAAAGCAGCCATGACTCTAAGAGAGGAGTTTCTCTCTCTCTCTCTTGAGCATGAGCGTTACCAGAGAAATATCTACGAATCAGAACCGACTGGGTTTCTGTTCAAAGCTTTTTCTGGTGAGAAAAAGGGGGGGGGGGGCGTACGGCCCTTTCTGAATCTGAAGGGCCTCAACAAGTATCCATTTCTTTGTTGACGACCGTAAAAGCTGTTGCAAAACGGTACATCAGGGGCACTGATGGGCGGGCATCAACCTCTAGGTTGCTTGCCTCCACATTCCAGTCTGGCCTCCACACAGAGAATTCCTGCACTTCGGCTACAAAGGGGAGTGTACGAGTACACGGTTTTTCCCTTTGGTATGGGGACTTGCTGCGGCAGGGAGGGGGGACGCCCTCAGGACCTAGACCTATGGGTCTGGCCCGTGAGAGGGTGAATTTGAGCTCGTGTGGCCTTCCCCCTGACGTGATGGCTACCATCCAGGGCGCAAGGGCCGTGTCCACGAGGAATGCTTACGAGGTCAGATGGGGGTTGGAACAGTCACCAGTGGTGGTGGCTTTCCAGGCCTCGATGTGTAGCATTCTTACTTTCTGCAGAGAAGGCTAGATCGGGATTTATCCTTCTCAACAGTGAAGGTGTTTTGGGGCGGCCATTTCGCTTGCCACGAAGTTTCGATGGCAAGACGGTGGGCCAGCACCCCTTGGTGCGCCGGTTTTGTGCGGCGCCAGGAGAGCCAGGCCGGGTAACAGGCCACTGTTCCCAGCCTGGGATCTGACGGTTGTGCTGGAGGCACTATGCTGTCCATCGTTCGAGCCTTTTGAGTCTGTGGATCTGAGGATCTTTAGTCTCAAAACGGTCCTCTTGGTGGCCCTGTCTACGGCTAAACGGGTCAGTGACATGCATGCACTCTTGATGAGTCCGGAGTGCATGAAGTGTTTTAACAATGACAGGAGGGTTTTGCTTAAACCTAACCTGACGTTCGTTACCAGGACCGGGGTGGCCCCGGATCCGGGTGAGTTGGTAGCCTTCCATCCGCCTCCCTTCGTTTCGGCGGAGGATAGGCGGTTGCATTGTTCTGTCCAGTGAGAGTTGAAGCTCTATTGTCAGAAGACAGCGGCCAATCGCTCATCGACGTAGCTCCTTGTCTCTTTTGGGCCTTGGGGTTCAGAGGAAGGCGGTCAATAAGGCAACGTTTTCTAGATGGATCCGAGATGCCATTAGGTTGGCTTATGTGAGTAGTGGTGCCCCTGTCAGAGGGTCTGAGGGCTCACTCTACTAGAGGCATGGCTACATCCTGGGCTCTCTACAGGGGAGTTTCGATCCAGGAGATCTGTGCAGCCGCAAAATGGGTCGTCCCAATCGACTTTTGCGGTTTTCTACAGCCTGGACGTGGCGGCGTCATCCTTGGCGCGCGCGGTCCTAGGCGTAGCGGCTGCCTCCAGGCCAGTGGAGGGAAGGGAGTAGGCTTGGGGCTTTCTCCCTATTTCTCGACTTCCTCTGGGGTTTCCGTGGGACCAGCTGGGCTGGCTCCCAGGAGATGGGGCCCTGTTCCTCATATTGAGTTATGAGGCAGGCTTGTGTCTGCCTGTTAGTAAATAGGCGGACTCTGGAGTCTGTCAGGGCCTAGCTTGATTATCTATCCCGCATCCCAGCCCGGTGGGTTGGGGGCGCCCATGGGGCCATAGGTCACGTCCAGGGGGGACGTGACCTAGGAGCTGAGGGACGTGCGGGGTTGTCAGGGTTGTGTGGCTCATTACCTCAAGGGGGGTTTATGAATCCCATAGTGAGTAGTAAACGGAGAACCGTGGTAAAACTAGAGGTTACGAATGTAACCCCGGTTTTAGTAGGTTCGGAGTTTACTACTCACCAGACACCCCTTTCTGTGCGCATTTGGCATGCAGAGAGGAGAATGTTAAGAGGAAGAGCCTACGTCACGAGGGAGCTTTATACTCCCGGGTCTTCCGGACTCGTGACATACCCTTAGCCAATCAGTATTGGCGTCGGGAGCGTGTGTGTTGCTCTGTGTCATCGCCTGAGGGCGCTGATATCCCATAGTGAGTAGTAAACTCCGAACCTACTAAAACCGGGGTTACATTCGTAACCTCTAGTTCATGTGGTTATGGCTGCTTGTGAAAAGGGCTTATTCTCCTATCAGCATGTGTAAAAAGAGGGATGTTACCTGGGTTACATAAAGAACTGGCTCTCAAAATGGGGTCCGGAGACCTGGTGGGGACATAGCAAAATAGCGAAAATACTGGATCTACAAGCTCCATTGGAAGCTTGTAGATCCACTATTTTCGCTTGATGGTGGCTTAAAGTGGTAACTTTTGTTTGCCTATTTTTTCAGAAATTACCCATCTGTCTGAGTCTAATTATTTTGAGTCAGGTGTGGCTACACACCTGAACACAGGTTAAATCAGCCATCCCTATATCTTTAGTATGAAGAGAGCTATTTAGCTTAAACATTGTTGTAAGTATGTATGTAAGCTGTTTAATAACGTTTCAGGTGGGATACCAATTTCATCCAATCAGGAGAGATGACCCTATGACAGGCTCAACAGTTAGACAGACGACAGCCAGGTTTCAAGATCACATCATGAGTTCACTTTATTTATTAGTTTTTTAGAATATTTAATTATAAAGAGGTTTGTTCGAGAATTCCACCAAAGTTTTTAAACCTAAACAATGCTGTACACCAGTCATGGCTGTATGTATGTATGGATGTAAAAATGACCTTATCACTACTTACTGCTGGTAGATTTGCTGTGGTTTGTTGTGTCTCTTAGTTGAGTTGACTGAAATAACAAGTTGTTGACCTATATTTGAATCATTCTTACTGTTGTAGGTCTATTGATTCACATTATATTGACTATTGTTACACAGTAGAAAGTCTTTAAATAGTGTATTCATCTTAATTACTGGGGTCTCTCATGCTTTCTTATGATGTAGAATGCCTCCCACTATATGAATGAATAAGCTACAACAAACATTTAATAAATGATGAACATTTACATAGATAGATTATAAATACCTCGAAAAAGTTAGTGACACCCACAGCCACGAAACTAGAGGGAGCGTAAACAACAATCTGGTACCACCCACCCATAAAACAAACATGGGCAAATTCTCCTTCTATAGCACAGCCACCAAGGATTGGAATAGTCTAACCCCATCCCTCAAAAAATGCAGTTCGCTGGGCTCATTCAAAACAGCCCTAAAAACTCATCTTTCTGGAGGCCGAAAGAGGAGATAGTACCAGTTTCCCTGTAGACAGACGACCCCCCCCCCCTCCTCTTTTTTGTACATATTTTGTATTTCCTCATGCATTTTTTGTATATAATCGTTATTCTTCCATGCTTCACCCCCCCCCCTTTTTTTGTACATTTATTTTTTATTTTAATTTTTTTTTCATGCTCCTTTTTTTGGTACATAGTTGTATTTTTTCTGTATTATCTGTATTTTCATATTGATTTTTGAACTGTTTGGTTGCTACTATATATGTCTATGAAATTAATTCAAGGACCCCAACGGAAACAAGTCCGCAAGGACTTTTTTGGCCGGACCTTTTAGACAAAAGCATTATAAATGTAACTGTGTTGTTTTACATTCTTTTGCCTAATAAAAATTTCAATCAATCAATCAATCAAAGATAGAACCTACTGTAGATTGGCTTGTGGATGCCTACGATACCTAAATATGATTCAACAGTGACCTCTAGTGGTGGCATGTAAAACAGAAATAAATGACCTGTGTTGTTTTTCACAGTTTAACTGTGAAGGCGGTTTGATTGGTAGGTTCTCTGTGGCTTTTTATTTTTGTTCACAATTGTGCCATTATCAGTGGTGGAAAGTAACTAAGTACATGAACTCAAGTAATGTAATTAAGTACAATTGAGGTATTTATACTTTACTTGAGTATTTCCAATTTCCAATACTTTTACCCCACTACATCTCAGGGGTAAATATTGTACTTTTACTCCACTACAATTATTTGAAAACTTTAGTTACTAGTTAAACATACATAAACCACTTCAGCCCTATATACATTTCGGCCATTTGAAAATAGCCGATCTACAAGCTCACAATGCGTCGCGATGTGACGCATTGTTGTGAGCTTGTAGATCTGCTATTTTCAAAAGATTTTTATACATATGAAAACTTGAAATGGGACATTCTGCATTTACGAGTACTTTTACTTTTGGTACATTTTGATGCCAATACTTGTACACTTTTATTCAAGTACATTTTCAATTCCGGACTTTTACTTGTAACAGAGTATTTCTACATTGCAGTATTGATAGCCTACTTAAATAAAACATTTGAGTACTTTTTTCCACCACTGGCTATTATATCACTAATATCAGTTAAGTACATATTGTAGGGTTGTTTATTCACGTACCAAGGCTGTATGTTCTATGAAAAGTACTGTTTCTGTTTCCATCCATCATGATGGAACATACAAGAACAGACCAGTGATTGCACATTGCAGAATAATTCCCATTTTGGAATCAAACCTACAATATGGTTAATATGTTCATATCAATATTTTAATGTAGGGGTCTTCAACAGGGGGTCCGGGACCATCTTTCTGTGATAGGAACTTGTTTTTTTATACTAACCACTTGAACCTATAGCGTCCCTATTCTGAGGGGAACTACTTTTTAGCAGATCTAATAACCTCGTAGATCGGTGCCATAGGATGGTGTTCACTGCTCCTAGAAGTGGATGGGGAAATGCAGGGGACATATTTCACATATATACAGTGACAAAAAAACAGGACAATAGATGGAAAAAGTTGATATGAAAATATTTGAGAACCACTGACACAAAGAAGGAAATTCTTGGGGCAAAGGGCACAGTTATTTAAAAAAAGAAAATGTTTCTGCTGCAGTGTGTGTAGGCCGCAGTGGTGGAAAAAGTACTCAAATGTTTTACTTAAGTAAAAGTATCAATACTGCAATGTAGAAGTACTCTGTTACAAGTACAATCCCGAATTAAAAGTACTACAAAGTATTGGTATCAAAATGTACTTAAAGTACCAAAAGTAAAAGTACTAAAATGTTTGAAAATAGCAGATCTACTTGTAGATCGGCTGTTTTCAAATAGCCTATGTATAATATAGGGCTGAAGTGGTTAATGTATGTTTTATAATGTAATCATTTATATCTGCAAAGTAACTAGTAACTAAAGTTTTCAAATAATTGTAGTGGAGTATAAGTACAATATTTGCCTCTGAGATGTAGTGGAGTAGAGGTAAAAGTATAGACAATTGGAAATACTCCAGTAGGGTAAAAGTACCTTAAAAAATTGCACATAAGTACAGTACTTGAGTAAATGTACTTAGTTACTTTCCACCACTGGTAGGCAGACACCCCGACATTATTGGCTTGGCTTCAACAGAACAGATCAGTGTAAAGACAGCTCACTGCCACAGCCAAGGAGCGGAGCGAGCGCTGAGCGCTGCTGCAATCTCTAGTAAGAGTCCTCCTGACTCCTGGCTGCTCCAGGCATCCCATCCATGGCCTTGTGCTGTCAAGAGCTATTGAGCAGCCCCCAAAAGTTTCATTTCCCCTCCTGGCCTCCTCCAAACTTTTTTTTAAGTGCTGGAAGGCAAGAAGGCAACAGCTTGTTAGCAAGTCATCCGCCAGGAAGCTGGTGAAATTCTCACAGAGGGTGCACTGGGGTGGTGAAGACATCAGGTTCAAATCTTACTCTGTTATTTTTGTACTTTACCTTGTAAAGGACCTGAACGGGGTGAAACCTTTCAAAAATATTCCCATGGCTCTGCCATACATACATGGTTTATACAGCTAAGTAGCTTAAATTCTTAATACATATTGGCTATTACAGTGTAAAGTATGCCGTTTGTTAACATGAATAATGATTATTAACATATTAAAGCTGCACTAGGTAACCTACCTCTTCAACCCCAGATTTGAACCTGGTTTCCTGCGCCAGTGCTGATATTTTTACCATTGAGCTAATAGAGCCTGCCTGCTTGCTCAGGGGATAAATTGAATCTTGACCATCAGGTCAAAATTGGTGTCAGATCCTGTGTCTAGGTGAGACATGACCTTTGACACGATCTAAATGTCTCAATAGAAGAGCAGGGAGATCAATTGTATAAGTTATATTGTATTAACATACTCTACCATACAGATTGGACAATTACATTTTATCCATTAAAATAAGTTTAAAGTCATTTAGTCCCCACTCCTTTGGGGTATCAAGTGAAACAGCCTCTCTACCCACTCAGCTATGGCCACGTCATACATTTATACATTGGTTCCCAAACTGGGGGGTCCCCACATGATTTGGGGGGGTCCCCACATGATTAGCTTAATGTGCAACGTTGTCTTCTCACTCAGCAGTAAACAATGCTTGCAAAATGTGTAATCTCCGCACATTTCTACAAGCAACGCCTCCCATTGCGAGGTGTTGTGAGCTTGTACGGCTATTTTCACAATATTTATCTGTGGAACCGAGTCAAAATGGTATGCCTCAACTCCTATAATTCCAAGTGCTTGTCAGGGTGGGGGTTCAAATATGATTATTTTGGGGGGTCACGGCCTGAAAAGTTTGGGAACCCCTTGCATTAATATATACATTCAGTTGTGAGTTTTATAGATGGCTTTCCAAGATTCTCAAGTGGGCCTCTCTGTTACAGGAGGTACAGTAAGCAGCCACAGGCATCAATCACATCCAACATTTAGCCACGGTTGTTGTAATTATTTAGATAAAATGTACTGTCATCACCAATTAATATATGAATGAATATACTGTACATCTATTACCAATTAATATACCAATGCATATATACAGACTATCAACCTTATATTACCCAGGCCTTCTGGGTAATATATGTACAGTCTATTAAAAAAAGCAATGCATATATGACTGAACATAAAGTAACACTAGTTAGGAAAGAGGGTTTAATATGAAAGATAATGTTTAATCATCATCACCATAACATGAATTAGAAGAAACTGCAAAAACTATTTACAAGCTATATTTATAGACTGTTTGTTTAAACTGAATGAATAGACGTTCTTCGTTAATTAGACATTTAGCAACGAAAGATAAGGCAGGTGAGCTTTCATATGAGAGCTACCCTCTATAAAATTAACTACCGGGATTAACACCACTATATTAAAAGGTGTATGTCTTGTATGACTCTTACATACAGTATGTGACCAAATATTACATGTACATAAGATTCAGAAATGTTGCACATAAGTGGTAATTGGTAAGCTAACAATGGCTCTCAATGTCTGTTACCATGACAGTAAGTGGACAATAATTTTTTTAGTTAAAAGACAATACAGTTTAACATTTAAAAAATATTTTTGCTCTTCCAAACTGACATAGGCTGACTGTTCTGTACAGCATCTAAAAACTTCAATATTCTGAACCTTCATTCTACTCTCCTTTATTCCCCCTCACAAGTACTCCCTTTCACTTCCTGATGGCAGTGTTCCCAGTACCTTCAGACGTTTGTCCAGTGAGTCTTGATACAACTCCTCCAGCATTGAATAACGGCTGTGGCTCTCCTTCAATGTTTGTCTCAGTGTTGTCATCTCTCTGTTCTTCTCCCCCAGCTGTCTGTTAAACTCTCTCTGCATCTTTGTGTTTGAGATCATGATGTTCTGGATCTCAGGCAGGAGAACCTTCATCAGGTTTCTCTCTGCTTCCACTCTGGCCTCTGCTTCGTAGGTCTCTCTCATCTCCTCTATGTCCTGTGTGTGTCTCTCTTCCCTCTCTCTCCTCTCATTATCTCTCTTTGCTCTAAACCTATCGAGCTTTCTCTCCATCTCCTCTCTTCTCTCAGACTCCCTTCTCAGCTCTCCTTCCAGCTCTCTTTTCTTCTCTTCATCCCTCTCCTCCCTCATTTGTCTCTCTAGTTCACTCGTTCGATGGTCGATCTTCCTGATGTCTCCCTCGTGCTCTTGGATGGATCCCTCTATCTTCCTCAGAGAGTCCTTCAGCTCTTTCTCAAACCTCTCCCTCATCTCCTGCTCCTCCATGTGTCTCCTCTCCTCCAAGTCCCTCTGAATCTTTCTCTCCATCTCTCTGACCTGGGCCTCTGCCTCCTGGTATGTCTGAGTGCTGTAGAAGCTCTCTGTGTTTCGTGCCACCATGCTCTCTATCTTCTCCAGCAGCTGTGAAACCTGACCAGCATTGCTGCTGTCTGTAATGTTGAGGACGTGGCATCTGTTTCCACATTTCTCTACAAGCTGCTGATGTTCCTGACTGCCTGCTTGGAGAAACTCCTCAACATTCTGCTTCTTCACACTGTCAGCGTGGATAATGATGGCAATGCTGTGTTCCCAGCAGCTCTCTCCAAACGCCTCCTGCATCTTCTCCATCATCCCTCTCACCTCTCCTTCAGAGGCCTCTGCTGGTATGACCAGGAGGAAGGCATGGGGACCCGGGGCGGACAGACGTACACACAGCCCCACATCCTGCCTCGTGTCCTCCAGTGAGCGTCCAGAGAAGTCTGGAGTGTCCACCAGCACCAACCGTCTCCCACAGACGTCACCCTCTCTCCTCCTACTCCTCTGGCTCAGTTCAGAGGAGCTGGCCTCAGCACCAAACACCTTCCTGCCCAGGATGGTGTTTCCTACTGCGTTCCTCACAGCTACAGTCCTCCCCAGTAGCACCAGTCTCAGCTCAGACACAGAGAGAGACACTGGTGAGTCAATAATGTTGTCTGCTGCCACTGAAAGACAACACAATGGAAGAATATAGTGAAAATGCCACATCATAAGTGCTGTTCAGAGACTCTTTGCATGCATAGTGTGAAAGACTCATAATTGCTGTCCTGTTCTGGGACAAATTGGTCATCTTCAGACATGTTTGATAATCCTAACCCTTAATGTTTATCAAACTATAAATGAATCAGTCAAGTAATTTGTTAAGAAGCGGTTCCAATGTGTGTCAGAGGAAACACATGGTAGTCTACTCTACACCACCAGACCAACAGTGGGGGACTTGATAGCAACAGGGAACACAATGCACATTTGAGAATTGGTAATGACAACATTGGAAGAGAAAATGTGAACAAATAGCAAGAGAAAAAGACTGTAGACATATTCCACTGTCTCTCAACCCATTTAGGGTGGGAACCCCTATACCTTTCAAGATGGGAACCCTTTTTGGGGTTCTTGTTGTTCCTGTACAGTATATAGCATCATACATCTTGTGTAATTCTTGAACAAATATTTGAAGTTTTCCAGAAAGCTTAGGTGGTGTTTATGTTGGTTAGCTTAATGTTGGTTATATATTTTTCTTTATTCACTATGTTTAAACCTTGTGCACTAATTGCACTTAAATGTTTTGAGATTAGACTATTGCTAGACTATTTGTAAAAGCAGCATAGACTCACTATCTGGAGCTCGATCCTTACTGCGTCTCCTCTTCCTCACTGGTAGAGAGGAGTTTTCATCTGTGGTCTCTCCACCCACTGCAACACAACACAGACATCAATCAAACAGTCCAGTTTGATTAAATACCAAGGAGAGTGAAAGAGCTTTAGCCATGTTCTATAGCCACACAATCTGCACATATATATGCTCTGATCTGTGATGTCATGATGAGATGCTATGGTGTGGTTCTGACATCAAATGGAAAGACTTGCACTGTTTGACCATTCACAATTACCTTCTTTTCTTTTGTGTTATGCTTTACTGGTAATGTTCATGTGTTTTACACCCTTATTGACAGTCTTAAGGTCTGACTACACTTGCTATATGTGAGAGAGTCCATGGACAGCAGATGGTTGAGATTATACTACAATTTGGTGTCTGCAGACACACGTGCATTGAAGAGCAAGACTCAAGAGCAATACAGGCAACGCTCAATACTATAATACTCATAATCTAACAACCTTCTTCCAGAAAACTGAAGGATTTGTGAGAAGATGTTTACTGTACTTTTACTCTATCTTGTGACAGTTATTTCTGTGCATTCCTGTTATACTCTGACGGACAGAAATTCGAGAAGTCTTTTTTATTTACTTTTTTATTCTGCTTGGGT
Source organism: Gymnoscopelus braueri (assembly GCF_963280865.1). Classification (NCBI taxonomy): domain Eukaryota; kingdom Metazoa; phylum Chordata; class Actinopteri; order Myctophiformes; family Myctophidae; genus Gymnoscopelus; species Gymnoscopelus braueri. Next base: position 12,859,396 of record NC_137613.1, read on the forward strand.
GTATTAGATATTACAAACCTGGCAACGAACGTCACGTCAATTTCAAGTCCTTTATCGTCACATAATATAATACAGCAGGTATAGTGATGAATATCCTTTCATTATCTCCTCAAACAGAGCATCTATTTTTATTTTCTCACACATTAGCAGTCAGTGGGCTTGTCCACACATAAAGTACACACAACCACACAATCTGAGACGCACAGACATGAGCTGGTGATGAAATTTACATCATTATGTAGATTACCTATTTCTTGTCTTAGAACAAGTATAAGCATAGAAAGTTAAGAGTTTCATTTATAACACATTTTAAAGGCAGGCTATGAAACTGAATGCATGACCAGAATGAATAGTGTAACATCATGAAGTTCAACAGAAATTGAAAGAGTAACATGGACTCACAGTCTGGAGGAAGATATCCCATACTGTGTGACCTCCTCAGTGGAAGAGTGGAGTCTGTGTTCTCTCCATCCTCTGCAACACAACATAAATAGTCAATGTATTGACAATAGTAAGAAAAAAAGAAAGGGGTTACTGGGCTATTAAATGACACTGGATGTATTTTACAGTACTTTTGCACTATTGATTACTAACTTTCTGGAGGAATGTTGATGCTCCATCTCCTGATTGGTAGCTTGGGGCCTGCTGTAGAGGTAAACCCACTCTCTATAAGACAAGACAACTATTTATCAACTTACTAATGTTGACGACACACATAAAGGAAATATATTTCAGATTACTGACCAGTCTTTTTGTCTGACTCAGTCCTCAGTTTCTCTAATTCAGTCTTCAGATCACAGATCTGCTGAGCTGCAATGACAGGTTGAAGATATAATTAATATATTAAATAGTATTCATTATATAACATTAATCAAGACAGATGAGGTCTATTTTTAACTATCCATTTCTCACCAAGCTGTTTGTTTTCAGTGATGACATCATCCCATTCCCTTTTCCTCGTCTTCAGCTCTTCAGCTTTCTGATTCAGTTGTTGGTCTTTTGTTGTCAGTAGTTTATTACTTTCATCCAATTCTTGGCCTTTTTTTGTCAGTAGTTTATTACTTTCATCCAATTCTTGGCCTTTTTTTGTCAGTAGTTTATTACTTTCATCCAATTCTTGGCCTTTTTCTGTTAGTAGTTTATTACTTTCATCCAATTCTTGGCCTTTTTTTGTCAGTAGTTTATTACTTTCATCCAATTCTTGGCCTTTTTTTGTCAGTAGTTTATTACTTTCATCCAATTCTTGGCCTTTTTCTGTCAGTAGTTTATTACTTTCATCCAATTCTTGGTCTTTTTTTGTCAGTAGTTTATTACTTTCATCCAATTCTTGGCCTTTTTTTGTCAGTAGTTTATTACTTTCATCAAATTCTTGGCCTTTTTTTGTCAGTAGTTTATTACTTTCATCCAATTCTTGGCCTTTTTTTGTCAGTAGTTTATTACTTTCATCCAATTCTTGGCCTTTTTTTGTCAGTAGTTTATTACTTTCATCCAATTCTTGGCCTTTTTCTGTCAGTAGTTTATTACTTTCATCCAATTCTTGGTCTTTTTTTGTCAGTAGTTTATTACTTTGATCCAATTCTTGGCCTTTTTTTGTCAGTAGTTTATTACTTTCATCCAATTCTTGGCCTTTTTCTGTCAGTAGTTTATTACTTTCATCCAATTCTTGGCCTTTTTCTGTCAGTAGTTTATTACTTTCATCCAATTCTTGGCCTTTTTCTGTCAGTAGTTTATTACTTTGATCCAATTCTTGGCCTTTTTCTGTCAGTAGTTTATTACTTTTCTCCAGTTCTGTCCGTAGGACCTGCAGATCTACAGAACATACGTTTAGATGAATCACAGACATTGTAACTTGTGTGTGTGTGTGTGTGCGCGTGTGTGCGTGTGTGTGTGTGTGTATTACTCTACTTATGAGGGCCAAACATCCCCACAAGTATAGTATAGTATGAGAAATAGACATTGTGAGGACCATTTTCCAGGAGAAATGGTTGTTTTATGGTTAGAAAAGATTTTTAGAGAAAAGGCTTACAATTAGGAAAAGATTATAGGTTGGGTTAAAGGTTAGGATTAGACATTTAGAGGTTAAGTTTAGGGGTTAAGATTTAAACTTAATCGCACGCCGGTGTTTTGCACTGAAAATATCAGATCTAAAAACTCTTAGTGTGTCTGTAGATCTGATATTTTCGGCTTTGCGGTTAAAAATCATTGTCCTAAAACCTTTATTGTCCTCACAAGTATAGTAATACAAACGTGTGTGTGTGTGTGTGTGTGTGTGTGTGTGTGTGTGTGTGTGTGTGTGTGTGTGTGTGTGTGTATAATTGTTTCATTGATAAATGTACAGTTTAATAAAGTTGAATGTATAGTTTTCGTTGAGTCTGTTGTTATCCTACTTACCAAACATATGAGCTGAATTCAGTCTTCTATTCTTCTGCTCTGCTGTCTCCTTGCTGAGATAAGCTTCAGCTTCAGCTCTAGCTTTAGTTACAGCTTTAACTACACAAAGAGAGTTCAACTGTGTTTTAATAACAACTCTTCATCATGTTATACTGACTGGATAATAAATACATTTAACATGAAATCAACTTCAGTCTTGAATACATGTACATGAAGAAAAGGCATGCAAGAATCTGAACACATCAGATAAAAACAGCCTTTGTATACCTATTGTAAATATTATATTATTATATAATAGTATTATATACATTATTATTATTCATTATTATTATGAATAATTATGTCACTCTCCTCCCATGGGTCCTAGGCTGAGAGTTCAAGATAATTCAACTAAATAAATCCAGAAGTTTCACAATGTTAATTTGTACATCTAATTGTAGGATGGGGAATGACTGATTTAAGCAGCCATACCTGCCTGAGTCAAACTAATTGGACTCAGAGCTAGGTGTCACTAAGGATAAATCAGTCATCTCCACAAACATTCAGAGAGAGACACGAAGTTATCATCTGCTCTCCCCTGTAACAGATGTTTAGTTTCCTTGTGGCTTTGTACCACAGTACAGTAAACACCAAAGGCAAAGCCAGCAGCATGTATCTCTGCGAAGGTATTCAAAATATTGGAAGGGGTCCTTGAGGCCAAAAAGCACTGTTTATTCACACTGGGTGAGTGGGTGCGATTCTTTTTTTCTTGCACAGACTTTAATTTTCTGTTAGATAACAACCGACTTCATAGAAGACTGTTGTGATATCTATCACGCCTGTGACCTTTGAACGCTCTCTTGCAGGACAATTTAACCAATCCAGATCCCTTTTGATTCACTCCTACTCTCTGACGATGACTTTGTCAACTTTGTATCAGCCTCAGGTCAGATACATTTCTTCATAACACTAATGTCACACCAGGTGTTTCAACCTATGAGAGATGTTTACATCTTCTATTAGAGGACAAATTATATCATACTATGATTTCTGAAGCAATGCATGAAATGAACTGCCCTTATTACAAGGCTAGATAATGAATTCCCCCTCTCCAGATTTATATCTCTCAATTCTCAAGGTTTTTTGATACACTGGTTGGTTGAATAACAATCAGAATCTATGTTATTAAAATGCAATCATACTCTATCTGAGTCAGTTATTCAGCTCATGAAAATAGTAGGCCTACAGTATGTCTCATCTAACTACCTGCCCATAACACCTACCTGGTTCCTTTGATCTAGATACAAATGTCTACTATTTCTGCAGACTAAAGACACTTTTTAGTGAACCCAATTTCAAAAGCAGAACTATAGACATTAGTACAATGCAGAGCGGGTCAGGTGGTTGGAAGGAAATTATATTGCTTTTAGAATTAAAGTCTTAGAAGTATAATAAATGCGTCTGTAGAAAACTGCATATATGTAGGAGATTAGAAGAGTAAAAAAAGGGAACCAATACATAAATCTAGAATAGAGGACCTTTGATTTACAGCTACAGCCTGGTCATATGATGTTTTGATCTCTCTCTCTCTCTCTCTCTCTCTTTCTCTCTCACTCTCTCTCACTCTCTCTCTCTCTCTCTCGCTCTCTCTCTAGGGAGTGTTTCACTGAAAATACAGGCAAACTAGTTTTGCCTCAAAGTTAATGTTAGTTCATAAAGATAGTAATGTTTTTTTGGCCTAAACGATCGTATACTCTTATTGTAATACTAACTAGTAATAACTAAAAAGCTTTAAATGGATATCAAAATGCCATAAAATTGCACAGCAGAATTCAGTGTGTTAGTTCCCAGTAAAAATAAACTCAACAAGATACTCCCAAATGCCTGGCCAACTCATTTTAGACAATAACCTTATAGAAACTTATCAGCACCCAAAATTAGGGAGGAAGACAGTCCAGATGCCTTCGACGGGAGGCATGGAAGCCAAGGTCACTGTCAAGCGTGAGACAGCGGGAAGCCTGATCACCTTCGTTGGACCAACAGCGATATTTATTGATAATGTTTTATTATAATCTACATTTGTTAATATAAGCTCTGATAGGGAAAGAGTCCGGCATTGCAGAATTTTCGCACTGTGTGCTGGACTTTCTATGTGGCAGGGAGAGAACTTTGCATCTTCAGAGCTCTGAACTGAATTGTTGGTATTGTATCATCTTTTTTTGATAATTCATTCTGATTATTTCATAGGTTCATAAATAATTGTAAACTTAGATTTAAGGGTAATAAAATAATTGGATTCAAACAATTGTAAATCACCTGTGTAGCGACTTTCATTCAAGGGTATTAACTCCACACTCCACAGAACCACTGAACCATGCACCTTGCTTATTTATGATTTATTAGACCTTAGTATTATGGTGTGAAGGTTCAGGTTTAAACCTTTCATGGTCAATGGTGTGGCAAGTGGGGCGTGGCAACAGACTTTTTGAATTGTCAGGAGGGACCAGGGAAGGGTTAGCCTCGGTCCCAGCCTCACTCATCTGCGAAGAGAAGAGCCTGGTCACGACCTAAAGCAGCGAGTGTCTAGGAAGTCCTCAGTGGACAGGATTTCCGTTTCCCCCGGAAACGATATTTTTTGACCAATCACAACACTCGTTTCATTCACGGAGAATGTTAACAGATTTGTAAAGCATCAACGTCATTTCCATGGGCAGTACCTCCGCCAAATTCAACCATTTCCGGTTGTCAACTTCCTAGACAACCAACATCCCAGGTCTTGCCCAGCGTGGGGAAGGGTGCATATCTGGTGCAGTGGTGAGAAGGGTTGGATTACGCTGAATATTGTCTATGGGTGTGTTGCAGGTGGATTCAATCATGGTCAATCAAATTAATGATCTCTTTTTATTACAGTGCATTGTGCATTTACACAGTGTCATGGAAGAAGAGGCCTAGACATTTCTCCCAAGAGCAAACTGATGTAACATAAAATTAGCTTGGGGTCAGTGATGTCTGGCGATGAGCCAAAGAGAAACTGTCAGTTTGTGTAATAATATATCTAGTTGACCAATCAGTAAGACTTTTATGAAGGAGAAACCTATATGGATATATGCCTTAAATTTTCTGTGTGAGTCATGATGATGCAGTTTAGTTGGACAAATCTTTGACCTTGTTGACACCACAATTGCTGGATGCTGCTGATTTGCAAAGAACACCCCCTACTGCACCTCTCCTCCCACACCAGTGTACAGTGAATCCCCAAAACACCAAATACAGGCAGTGGGTAAGAACTCTGAGCCACTGCAAAATGAGGAGCAATTCATCAGAAGTCAGTGCAACTGTTGACAGTGCTCCTGCTCCAAAATAGAGCCCTTAAAGTTGACCCACCCTTACTCTATTGGAGTACATTTTTTCTGCACCAGCCTCTCTTCTAACTTTGAATTCTTGCCTACCTATTTCTTCCAAATCCACACTCTCTGTGGTTCCTGTTTTTCAGGCCACCTTTAGAATTTATACACAACTTCATAGACATTTCTGTATCAGACAATTCCACTGTAAATCACCCTTCATAATAATCCTTTGTTTCCTCTCTTACAACATGATGGGGTGTTTGATGCCTGTCACTGTTATTGAGAATGATAGAGTCCCAATAGTCGTTGGTGTCACGTCCACACCCATCGAAGCACGCACACGCACACGCGCGCCAGTTTCCACTGAGTAGCCACAGTATTTATTTTCTCACTCATGCCACTATTCTCTGCCTGCAGATCAGACCAGTTTATCTCTAGTCTAGCTCGCTTCAACCTGTTATTCGGAACCTGTATTTCTGCCTGTTTATGACCTCTGCCTGTATCTGGATTTGACCCTTATGCGACACGTTGTGAGCTTGTCGATCAACTATTTTCTGTGAAAGCCTTCCCCACGATAAGGATGCTGAGGTTTAAGTGGTTAAATAACCTAGACGCGACATAAAATTATTAAATAAATTAATCTGCTATCTCATAATTGTGTATGATAATCTGTCAATAATATAAATCAGCTTGGCTGTTAACTTAATGACACTATTTTGTACTGTTTGGACCAGGACCGGACCCACGGACCACGGCTAGCCTTACCCCTCTTGGACCAGGCGCCATGCAGACTGCCCCCTCAGAACTCTGACCCACGCTCCCCCTTTGACTATGTCTCTGCCTGGTCCCTTTGCCCCCGGTTGCTTCTCCCCCCCAGCCTTTGTTCAATAAAACCTGTAAACCTGTTTAAATAAATAATAATGAGAAAAGGTCTTGTAGGTTTTGTATTCAAACTAAAAACATTAGTAGGCTACAAGAGGTGATTTGGGAATCTCATGACCTTAAATGTTTTAGACCTGAAACAATATAAGATACAATGGCTGTTTAGAAAGGAAAAAAAAATTGTACATAAAGATGACAGATTAATGTTATTAATTTAATTGTTAACTACTTAAACTCTATGGTTGGTTAAAACTGCAAACATTAGTACAAGAGGTGATTTGGGAAGCTCATGACCTTAATAATAACTTATATTTGTATTTAAATTAAATTAATTAAATTAATTTAATTTAATTTAACATAAGAAAATTATACCATCCTTGTAATAAAATGTTAGACTTGAAACATCAAGCAATGTAAAATACAATGGTCATTCACTGTGAAGACTTATTAGATCCATTCAATTTGTGTTCTATTATTGTGAGAATGTGATATTAATATGAAAACACATCAGAGAACATTAAGTAGAATATGTTTGATACTCACCAGTAGCTTCATATTCATAATGCATAAAAAGAAAAAGAAAAACACATTTGTTTAGAAAACTGATATTTTATACATAAAGATGACCGAGTGTTTTCTTATAAGTTGTTAAATAACCTGGAATAAGAAATGTAATTATTAAATAAATTAGTATGTGAGTTTGTACATCAGCTATTTTTAATGAAGATATTTGGTATAGAGGGGAAAAGTGATCCAAGTACAGAGTTAACTCAGGTCTGTTTCACTAAGCATAGAGGGTTTAATTGGTTAAGACTCCTTCAGTTTGTATTCTGCTGATGATATGATGACAGATTATTATTATTATTTCCATTGTTTAACTATTTTAACCCTATATGGTTGACCAGGGTCTCTCAGGGCTCTATACTAGTGTCTTTTCTGTTTTCTGTGGGGAAACTTTCTCTGAAAATAGCTGATCGACAAGCTCACAACGTGTCGCAGTAGGTAGGACACTTTGTGAGCTTGTATATCAGCTATTTTCTGTGAAAGCCTTCCCCACATTAAGGATTCTGGGGTTGAAGTGGTTAAATAACCTATAGACACAACATAGAATTATTAAATAAATGAATCTGCTATCTCATAATTGTGTATAATAATCTGTCAATAATATGAATCAGTTTGGCTGTTAACTTAAATGACACTATTTTATACTGCAGTGGTTCTCAACCTGTGGGTCAGGACCCCCAGGGGGGTCCCCATATTATTTTGGGGGGTCCCCAGATGATTAGCATAATGTGCAACATTGTTTTCTCACTCAACAGTAAACAAACCAACATACAGTATAAGTGTATAGAGGGTATCTGCACATTTCTAAAGTGACAATTTAAGGACTTTTAAGACCTTTTTATTACCTCTAAAATGAAAAGGGAAAAAAGATTATTAAGCTACTGTGTGAAAAGTAATCAACAAACTATTCTATTAAACATAAAGGCCAAATTGTCAAATATAACCAAAGAAAGAGGCAAACATTGTGGAAATAGACGATCTACATGCTTGTAGATCAGCTATTTTCACAATATTTATCTGTGGAACCGAGTCAATTAAAATGTAATGCCTCAACTCCTACATTGAATGCCTCAACTCCTGTTCAAAGAGCTTGTCAGGGTGGGGGGTCCCCAATTCAAATATGATTATTTGGGGGGGTCCCCAGTTCAAATATGATTATTTGGGGGGGTTCCCAGTTCAAATATCGTCGCCTTGCTAAACTAATGGCCTATGTCATTTTTATAAAAGTTTTTCAGGAAAAATAAAAAACTGATCCAAAACAAAATATATGATATATGGTATTTCTTAATCATTTCACCCAAAATGTTTATAACAAATTATGACTATTTAAATAGAAATAACACTGTCTGTCAGTTATGTAACATAAGAGATTTAAATAGGTTTAAATAGGATTTAAAAAAAAAGAAGGCCTAAATCAGTAAATAATTTGGCCTAAGTCACAAAACCATGTGAGTTAGGCCAAAAAAAAAGGGCCTATTTTGGCCTAAGTCACACTAGGTAGTTCCATTATACTAAAAGGGGAGCGAACAGCATGATCCTTTTCAATTAGGAGATGGGCAAATTTACCAGAGGTGGCCAGTGTCATGAGGAGCTGACTTAGGCAAAAATATAATTTTCCTCAAAAGATGACTTAGGCCATTAGTTTAGCAAGGTAACGATATGATTATTTTGGGGGGTCCCCAGTTCAAATATGATTATTTTGGGGGGTCCCCAGTTCAAATATGATTATTTTGGGGGGTCCCCAGTTAAAATATGATTATTTTGGGGGGTCGTGGCCTGAAAAGGTTGAGAACCACTGTTGTACAGTATATGGTATGCAGTAAGGTCTGCTACTGTTTCTGTTCATCTTTAGATAGTGTGTTTATCTGTAACATTTACAAACAGGTCAACTCTTCAACACATTAACACATAGACACAACATGTAGATCAAATATGTGAAGTGATTAAATGTCAGCTTAACCACTTGAACCCCAGCATCCCTATTCTGAGGGGAAAGTTTGTGTAAAATTGGGGAAGCTCACAATTTATCGCATTGCGATGCGTTGTGAGCTTGTATATCAGATATTTTTGTCAAAGAGATGAGTGTAGACTGGGAAAAAGGGGCGTACCTAGCACAGTTTACTGTCTATTACTAATAGAGGGTTTAAAATATCAATAAAGTAATTATTTTCTACGGTATGTATAGTTAAAACTTCCTCTGTTAAGATGATAAAAAGTCTTCTGATTGTGAGTCAGATCATTATTGTTAAAGTTTTGATTTTGTCTCAGTGAAAACATGTTTAATATTCAAAATGAGTGAAATATAAAGCGTGGACAGTGAGAGTGGTTACACTTCAACCCAGGGGCGTCAATTGGGTATGGCAAGGTATGACAGGTGCCATACCTTGGCTCCATTTTTTTTATAAGAAAATCATGAATAGTAGCCTAATGCAGATGTAAGACCATTGTTTGTATTGTGTTATAGGTATAATAAATAGTTTTCTATGCATTTCAGGGGTTTTGACCCCCCAAAAAAATATCTGCCGAACGGCTTTGCCGTGCGCCCAGGATGGGTGTCCATTATTTTCATCGTTGCGAGTTGGCAACCCTAACCTTGCCATACCTTAGCTTTTGCTGAACTGACACCACCTGTTTCTCAGTTTACCAGCAACATGACTGGAGCTTCTCATTGATATGAGACTGACTGTCAGTCACTGTTATAGAGTAGTATTACTATGATACAGACCAATAATGCAATAGTTGTTGAAGTCATTTATATTTTACATAAATAATTATGAAGAATGTATTTATTTTGTATTAAAACTGCAAACAGTAGTACAAGAGGTGATTTGGGAAGCTCATGACCTTAATATCTCTTGGGATTTGACAGAAAAGGTCATATTTGTATTCGTATAAGCAAATGACCATCCTGATGAAACATCAAGCAATGTAAAATACACAGTCATTCACTGTGAAGACTTATTAGATCCATTCAATTTGTGTTTTATGATTTTGAGAACGTGATATTAATCTGAAAACACATCAGAGAACATGAAGTAGAATATGTTTGATACTCACCCCAAGCTTCATATTCATAATGCATAAAAAGAAAAAGAAAAACAGATGTGTTTAGAAAACTGATATTTTATACATAAAGATGACCGAGTGTTTTCTTATAAATTGCTAAATGGAATAAGAATATTAGATATTTGGTATAGAGGGGAAAAGTGGTCCAAGTACAGAGTTAACTCAGGTCTGTTTCACTAAGTATAGAGGGTTTCATTGGTTAAGACTCCTTCAGTTTGTATTCTGCTATGGTGAAAACTTGATGTCAATCTGAAAACATATTGGAGGCCATGAAGTAGAATTGATTTAATACTCACATCCCCCTAGTTCACGTTCACATTCATCATTCATGAAAAGAGAAAACACATGGTTTGAATGGTTAGAAAACTGATACTTCACAAACATAAAGATTAATAATTAGCTAATTGTTAAGGAACCTGAACTATGGAATGCAATAATAGAATGGGTTAAATTAATCGACTATCTCAATTATTTTACAAAGTAATATCTTGCTTCATTAATCATAATGATTCAGCATTCTAATTACAACATTCTAATTTCATTTGTGAAGTGACTAAATGTCAGCTTAGAGATACAATTCTACACTATAGTATATATTAAGAGTGAAACATTTTCATCTGCTATGACAGATTGGTTTATAGTAAAATTATCAGTTTCATAGTGGAAAAAAAAAGTGTTCAGTACTTGAATAAATCTATTGTCTGATGTCAAGATTATTTGCTATTCATGTCAACTGTTTCTGCAGTCCATGCCATTTATTATTAACCAGCCTTGTGGGCACCAACTTGTCATATTTTTAATGTTTGCACAAAGCGTTCACCTCCACACTACTCAGGAATCAAGTTTATCCTCCATAATAATCTTCTGATTCATTCATTTAATCTTCCTCAGTATGCCATCATTTATATCTGGTATTAACATGCATTCTGTATCTGTATATGTTAACCCTTTAAGACCGGGAACGCATCTGTGTAATTTTAAGATTTCTTTGGCTATTCAAAAATAGCAGATATAAAAGCTCATGGCACCAAGTGCTGCGCTATGAACTTGTAGATCTGCTGTTTTTGAAAAATCGTGAACGTTTGTTCAAATCTTTGAATATGTATTTTTTTTAAGCGAACATTTTTAAATCTGTTACAACTTCTGGGGGTCCCTGAAACAAAATACTTTGAGATGGGGGTCCACGGCAAAATACATATCATTTGGGTGGTCCTTGACATGAAAAAGTTTGGGAACCACTGATATTATAGCAACATACGTTCAAAGATTTGAGATAAAAATGTGAAAGAAAACGTATATATTCAAAGATTTGCACACATTTTCACTAAAAAAACTAAAAATAATATATATATATAAAAAGTGCAGATCTACAAGCTCATAGCACGGCACTCGGTGCCGCGCTATGAACTTATATCTGCTATTTTTGAACAGCCAAAGAAATCTGAAAGTTACACCCGGTCTTAATGGGTTAAGGGAGAGCACATGTTAGTGTAATATGTAAACACATAGAAACACATGAAAGTTACAGAGTGCAGCCTTAATGTATCCTTTAATATGATTGAATGACTTGTCATCATTTATGGGTCTATGTGCAATGACAATGACAAGGATGATTTTTATTTTTATTCCCAGTGACACCTTTTAAATGCTTTTTTATGCTTATTTCATAATATATATTTTATATTTGTCTGCTCTCAGTTTTAACCAGTGCCCCCCCCCCCCCTTTTTGTGATGTGTTTTTAACTAACCTTGCCTGTATGAGCTATGGGATATCTGAATTTCCCCTCTGGGATTAATAAAGTATCTATTTATCTATCAATCAATGAAGTCATCAAATCAAATCAGAAAGACCAATAAGCTATCAGAAAGTAACTATATGGAAAATAATGAAGACTTAGATTACAGTAAACACTTACAGCCATTATATGAAAGCACAGTGTAATTTATACATGGAGAAATAAACATGATAATATAATTATATATACATATCGTTGCTGTCGGGCAATTGTTGTGTGACATACTACAATGTCACACAACAATTGCACAAATAGCCGATCTACAAGCTCACAACGCGTCACACCGCGAAGCGTTGTGAGCTTGCAGATCAGCTATTTTTGCTAGTTGTCTTTTTTTAAAAGTGGTTAAGTTCGGGGTTTTATAAATATTTGATGAAGAGTAGCCTACTAACAATAGCTTGTGACTAAATAATAACTACATTAGATCCTTTAGAACACAGTCATGTTCTTTTTTTTCCATTTCCTGAAAAGTAACAGTTTTGGACATACAAGGTTTCCACCTGACAGCTACAATATCACGGTTAATGATAATTAACGATGTGAGTTTGTACATCGGCTATTTTTTAAGGAAGATATTTGGTATAGAGGGGAAAAGTGGTCCAAGTACAGAGTTAACTCAGGTCTGTTTCACTAAGTATAGAGGGTTTCATTGGTTAAGACTCCTTCAGTTTGTATTCTGCTATGGTGAAAACTTGATGTCAATCTGAAAACATATTGGAGGCCATGAAGTAGAATTGATTTAATACTCACATCCAGCTAGTTCACGTTCACATTCATCATTCATGAAAAGAGAAAACACATGGTTGGAATGGTTAGAAAACTGATAGTTCACAAACAGAAAGATTACTAATAATTAGCAAATTGTTAAGGAACCTGAACTATGGAATGCAATAATAGAATGGGTTAAATTAATCGACTATCTCAATTATTTTACAAAGTAATAGCTTGCTTCATTAATCATAATGATTCAGCATTCTAATTACAACATTCTAATTTCATTTTTGAAGTGACTAAATGTCAGCTTAGAGATACAATTCTACACTATAGTATATATTAAGAGTGAAACATTTTCATCTGCTATGACAGATTGGTTTATAGTAAAATGACGAGTTTCATAGTAAAAAAGTGTTCAGTACTTGAATCAATCTATTGTCTGATGTCAATATTATTTGCTATTCATGTCAACTGTTTCTGCAGTCCATGCCATTAATTATTAACCAGCCTTGTGGGCACCAACTTGTCATATTTTTAATGTATGCACAAAACGTTCACCTCCACACTACTCAGGAATCAAGTTTATCCTCCATAATAATCTTCTGATTCATTCATTTAATCTTCCTCAGTATGCCATCATTTATATCTGGTATTAACATGCATTCTGTATATGTTAACCCTTTAAGACCAGGAACGCATCTCTGTCATTTTAAGATTGTTTTGGCTATTCAAAAATAGCAGATATACAAGCTCATAGTGCGGCACCGAGTGCCGCGCTATGAGCTTGTAGATCTGCTATTTTTGAAAAACGTTTGAACATTTGTGCAAATCTTTGAATATGTATCTTTTTTAAGCGAACATTTTTAACTCTGTTACAACTTCTGGGGGTCCCTGGAACAAAATATTTTGAGGTGGGGGTCCACGGCCAAATACATATCATTTTGGGTGGTCCTTGACATGAAAAAGTTGGGGAACCACTGATATTATAGCAACATACGTTCAAAGATTTGAGATAAAAATGTTTGCTTTAAAAACATATATATTCAAAGATTTGCACACATTTTCCAAAAAAATGGCAGATCTACAAGCTCAAAGCGCAGCACTCGGTGCCGCGCTATGAACTTGTATATCTGCTATTTTTGAATAGCCAAAGAAATCTGAAAGTGACACGGATGTGTTCCCGGTCTTAATGGGTTACGGGAGAAAACATGTTAGTGCAATATGTAAACACATAGGATGGATTGTGATGGGTTAAACATGATTACATAATTATATATACATATCGTTGCTGTCGGGCAGAAACCTTGTATCTCCGTATTTTAACTTTTATGTTTGTTTGTTATTTCGCAACTGAATGCCTTACTGCATCATACTACAATTTCACACAACAATTGCAAAAATAGCCGATCTACAAGCTCACAACACGTCGCACCGTGGCGCGTTTTGAGCTTGCAGATCGGCTATTCTTGCTAGTTTAAAAAATTGTGAAAGTGGTTAAGTTTGGGGTTTCATAAATATTTGATGAAGAGTATTAACAATAGCTTGTGACTAAATAATAACTACATTAGATCCTTTAGAACACAGTCATGTTCTTTTTTTTTTCATTTCCTGAAAAGTAACAGTTTTGGACATATGGTTTCCAACTGACATCTACAATATCACGGTTAATAATAATTAACGATGTGAGTTTGTACATTGGCTATTTTTAATGAAGATATTTGGTATAGAGGGGAAAAGTGGTCCAAGTACAGAGTTAACTCAGGTCTGTTTCACTAAGTATAGAGGGTTTCATTGGTTAAGACTCCTTCAGTTTGTATTCTGCTATGGTGAAAACTTGATGTCAATCTGAAAACATATTGGAGGCCATGAAGTAGAATTGATTTAATACTCACCCATGTCTAGTTCACGTTCACATTCATCATTCATGTAAAGAGAAAACGCATGGTTGGAATGGTTAGAAAACTGATACTTCACAAACAGAAAGATTACTAATAATTAGCAAATTGTTAAGGAACCTGAACTATGGAATGCACTATAGAATGGGTTAAATTAATCGACTATCTCAATTATTTTACAAAGTAATAGCTTGCTTCATTAGTCATAATGATTCAGCATTCTAATTACAACATTCTAATTTCATTTGTGAAGTGACTAAATGTCAGCTTAGAGATACAATTCTACACTATAGTATATATTAAGAGTGAAACATTTTCATCTGCTATGACAGATTGGTTTATAGTAAAATGATTAGTTTCATAGTAAAAAAAAAAAGTGTTGAGTACTTGAATCAATCTATTGTCTGATGTCAAGATTATTTGCTATTCATGTCAACTGTTTCTGCAGTCCATGCCATTTATTATTAACCAGCCTTGTGGGCACCAACTTGTCATATTTTTAATGTTTGCACAAAACGTTCACCTCCACACTACTCAGGAATCAAGTTTATCCTCCATAATAATCTTCCGATTCATTCATTTAATCTTCCTCAGTATGCCATCATTTATATCTGGTATTAACATGCATTCTGTATCTGTATATGTTAAGGGAGAGCACATGTTAGTGTAATATGTAAACACATAGGATGGATTGTGATGATTGGAATGTAATCACATGTCAGACCACATCAGAAACTGCATGTGTTCTTGTTCCTGAGGTTGTGTGTATGTATTTGTCCTTAAAGGGTAAGACCACTTTGGTAGAGGTTTGGGTTGTGTAGTTACCTTGCCATGATGTAACTCCAAAGGTGGGCAAAAAATCAAGGGGAGCGAACAGCATGATCCTTTTCAATTAGGAGATGGGCAAATTTACCAGAGGTGGCCAGTGTCATGAGGAGCTGACTTAGGCAAAAATATAATTTTCCTCAAAAGATGACTTAGGCCATTAGTTTAGCAAGGTAACGATATGATTATTTTGGGGGGTCCCCAGTTCAAATATGATTATTTTGGGGGGTCCCCAGTTCAAATATGATTATTTTGGGGGGTCCCCAGTTAAAATATGATTATTTTGGGGGGTCGTGGCCTGAAAAGGTTGAGAACCACTGTTGTACAGTATATGGTATGCAGTAAGGTCTGCTACTGTTTCTGTTCATCTTTAGATAGTGTGTTTATCTGTAACATTTACAAACAGGTCAACTCTTCAACACATTAACACATAGACACAACATGTAGATCAAATATGTGAAGTGATTAAATGTCAGCTTAACCACTTGAACCCCAGCATCCCTATTCTGAGGGGAAAGTTTGTGTAAAATTGGGGAAGCTCACAATTTATCGCATTGCGATGCGTTGTGAGCTTGTATATCAGATATTTTTGTCAAAGAGATGAGTGTAGACTGGGAAAAAGGGGCGTACCTAGCACAGTTTACTGTCTATTACTAATAGAGGGTTTAAAATATCAATAAAGTAATTATTTTCTACGGTATGTATAGTTAAAACTTCCTCTGTTAAGATGATAAAAAGTCTTCTGATTGTGAGTCAGATCATTATTGTTAAAGTTTTGATTTTGTCTCAGTGAAAACATGTTTAATATTCAAAATGAGTGAAATATAAAGCGTGGACAGTGAGAGTGGTTACACTTCAACCCAGGGGCGTCAATTGGGTATGGCAAGGTATGACAGGTGCCATACCTTGGCTCCATTTTTTTTATAAGAAAATCATGAATAGTAGCCTAATGCAGATGTAAGACCATTGTTTGTATTGTGTTATAGGTATAATAAATAGTTTTCTATGCATTTCAGGGGTTTTGACCCCCCAAAAAAATATCTGCCGAACGGCTTTGCCGTGCGCCCAGGATGGGTGTCCATTATTTTCATCGTTGCGAGTTGGCAACCCTAACCTTGCCATACCTTAGCTTTTGCTGAACTGACACCACCTGTTTCTCAGTTTACCAGCAACATGACTGGAGCTTCTCATTGATATGAGACTGACTGTCAGTCACTGTTATAGAGTAGTATTACTATGATACAGACCAATAATGCAATAGTTGTTGAAGTCATTTATATTTTACATAAATAATTATGAAGAATGTATTTATTTTGTATTAAAACTGCAAACAGTAGTACAAGAGGTGATTTGGGAAGCTCATGACCTTAATATCTCTTGGGATTTGACAGAAAAGGTCATATTTGTATTCGTATAAGCAAATGACCATCCTGATGAAACATCAAGCAATGTAAAATACACAGTCATTCACTGTGAAGACTTATTAGATCCATTCAATTTGTGTTTTATGATTTTGAGAACGTGATATTAATCTGAAAACACATCAGAGAACATGAAGTAGAATATGTTTGATACTCACCCCAAGCTTCATATTCATAATGCATAAAAAGAAAAAGAAAAACAGATGTGTTTAGAAAACTGATATTTTATACATAAAGATGACCGAGTGTTTTCTTATAAATTGCTAAATGGAATAAGAATATTAGATATTTGGTATAGAGGGGAAAAGTGGTCCAAGTACAGAGTTAACTCAGGTCTGTTTCACTAAGTATAGAGGGTTTCATTGGTTAAGACTCCTTCAGTTTGTATTCTGCTATGGTGAAAACTTGATGTCAATCTGAAAACATATTGGAGGCCATGAAGTAGAATTGATTTAATACTCACATCCCCCTAGCTCACGTTCACATTCATCATTCATGAAAAGAGAAAACACATGGTTTGAATGGTTAGAAAACTGATACTTCACAAACATAAAGATTAATAATTAGCTAATTGTTAAGGAACCTGAACTATGGAATGCAATAATAGAATGGGTTAAATTAATCGACTATCTCAATTATTTTACAAAGTAATATCTTGCTTCATTAATCATAATGATTCAGCATTCTAATTACAACATTCTAATTTCATTTGTGAAGTGACTAAATGTCAGCTTAGAGATACAATTCTACACTATAGTATATATTAAGAGTGAAACATTTTCATCTGCTATGACAGATTGGTTTATAGTAAAATTATCAGTTTCATAGTGGAAAAAAAAAGTGTTCAGTACTTGAATAAATCTATTGTCTGATGTCAAGATTATTTGCTATTCATGTCAACTGTTTCTGCAGTCCATGCCATTTATTATTAACCAGCCTTGTGGGCACCAACTTGTCATATTTTTAATGTTTGCACAAAGCGTTCACCTCCACACTACTCAGGAATCAAGTTTATCCTCCATAATAATCTTCTGATTCATTCATTTAATCTTCCTCAGTATGCCATCATTTATATCTGGTATTAACATGCATTCTGTATCTGTATATGTTAACCCTTTAAGACCGGGAACGCATCTGTGTAATTTTAAGATTTCTTTGGCTATTCAAAAATAGCAGATATAAAAGCTCATGGCACCAAGTGCTGCGCTATGAACTTGTAGATCTGCTGTTTTTGAAAAATCGTGAACGTTTGTTCAAATCTTTGAATATGTATTTTTTTTAAGCGAACATTTTTAAATCTGTTACAACTTCTGGGGGTCCCTGAAACAAAATACTTTGAGATGGGGGTCCACGGCAAAATACATATCATTTGGGTGGTCCTTGACATGAAAAAGTTTGGGAACCACTGATATTATAGCAACATACGTTCAAAGATTTGAGATAAAAATGTGAAAGAAAACGTATATATTCAAAGATTTGCACACATTTTCACTAAAAAAACTAAAAATAATATATATATATAAAAAGTGCAGATCTACAAGCTCATAGCACGGCACTCGGTGCCGCGCTATGAACTTATATCTGCTATTTTTGAACAGCCAAAGAAATCTGAAAGTTACACCCGGTCTTAATGGGTTAAGGGAGAGCACATGTTAGTGTAATATGTAAACACATAGAAACACATGAAAGTTACAGAGTGCAGCCTTAATGTATCCTTTAATATGATTGAATGACTTGTCATCATTTATGGGTCTATGTGCAATGACAATGACAAGGATGATTTTTATTTTTATTCCCAGTGACACCTTTTAAATGCTTTTTTATGCTTATTTCATAATATATCTTTTATATTTGTCTGCTCTCAGTTTTAACCAGTGCCCCCCCCCCCCTTTTTGTGATGTGTTTTTAACTAACCTTGCCTGTATGAGCTATGGGATATCTGAATTTCCCCTCTGGGATTAATAAAGTATCTATTTATCTATCAATCAATGAAGTCATCAAATCAAATCAGAAAGACCAATAAGCTATCAGAAAGTAACTATATGGAAAATAATGAAGACTTAGATTACAGTAAACACTTACAGCCATTATATGAAAGCACAGTGTAATTTATACATGGAGAAATAAACATGATAATATAATTATATATACATATCGTTGCTGTCGGGCAATTGTTGTGTGACATACTACAATGTCACACAACAATTGCACAAATAGCCGATCTACAAGCTCACAACGCGTCACACCGCGAAGCGTTGTGAGCTTGCAGATCAGCTATTTTTGCTAGTTGTCTTTTTTTAAAAGTGGTTAAGTTCGGGGTTTTATAAATATTTGATGAAGAGTAGCCTACTAACAATAGCTTGTGACTAAATAATAACTACATTAGATCCTTTAGAACACAGTCATGTTCTTTTTTTTCCATTTCCTGAAAAGTAACAGTTTTGGACATACAAGGTTTCCACCTGACAGCTACAATATCACGGTTAATGATAATTAACGATGTGAGTTTGTACATCGGCTATTTTTTAAGGAAGATATTTGGTATAGAGGGGAAAAGTGGTCCAAGTACAGAGTTAACTCAGGTCTGTTTCACTAAGTATAGAGGGTTTCATTGGTTAAGACTCCTTCAGTTTGTATTCTGCTATGGTGAAAACTTGATGTCAATCTGAAAACATATTGGAGGCCATGAAGTAGAATTGATTTAATACTCACATCCAGCTAGTTCACGTTCACATTCATCATTCATGAAAAGAGAAAACACATGGTTGGAATGGTTAGAAAACTGATAGTTCACAAACAGAAAGATTACTAATAATTAGCAAATTGTTAAGGAACCTGAACTATGGAATGCAATAATAGAATGGGTTAAATTAATCGACTATCTCAATTATTTTACAAAGTAATAGCTTGCTTCATTAATCATAATGATTCAGCATTCTAATTACAACATTCTAATTTCATTTTTGAAGTGACTAAATGTCAGCTTAGAGATACAATTCTACACTATAGTATATATTAAGAGTGAAACATTTTCATCTGCTATGACAGATTGGTTTATAGTAAAATGACGAGTTTCATAGTAAAAAAGTGTTCAGTACTTGAATCAATCTATTGTCTGATGTCAATATTATTTGCTATTCATGTCAACTGTTTCTGCAGTCCATGCCATTAATTATTAACCAGCCTTGTGGGCACCAACTTGTCATATTTTTAATGTATGCACAAAACGTTCACCTCCACACTACTCAGGAATCAAGTTTATCCTCCATAATAATCTTCTGATTCATTCATTTAATCTTCCTCAGTATGCCATCATTTATATCTGGTATTAACATGCATTCTGTATATGTTAACCCTTTAAGACCAGGAACGCATCTCTGTCATTTTAAGATTGTTTTGGCTATTCAAAAATAGCAGATATACAAGCTCATAGTGCGGCACCGAGTGCCGCGCTATGAGCTTGTAGATCTGCTATTTTTGAAAAACGTTTGAACATTTGTGCAAATCTTTGAATATGTATCTTTTTTAAGCGAACATTTTTAACTCTGTTACAACTTCTGGGGGTCCCTGGAACAAAATATTTTGAGGTGGGGGTCCACGGCCAAATACATATCATTTTGGGTGGTCCTTGACATGAAAAAGTTGGGGAACCACTGATATTATAGCAACATACGTTCAAAGATTTGAGATAAAAATGTTTGCTTTAAAAACATATATATTCAAAGATTTGCACACATTTTCCAAAAAAATGGCAGATCTACAAGCTCAAAGCGCAGCACTCGGTGCCGCGCTATGAACTTGTATATCTGCTATTTTTGAATAGCCAAAGAAATCTGAAAGTGACACGGATGCGTTCCCGGTCTTAATGGGTTACGGGAGAAAACATGTTAGTGCAATATGTAAACACATAGGATGGATTGTGATGGGTTAAACATGATTACATAATTATATATACATATCGTTGCTGTCGGGCAGAAACCTTGTATCTCCGTATTTTAACTTTTATGTTTGTTTGTTATTTCGCAACTGAATGCCTTACTGCATCATACTACAATTTCACACAACAATTGCAAAAATAGCCGATCTACAAGCTCACAACACGTCGCACCGTGGCGCGTTTTGAGCTTGCAGATCGGCTATTCTTGCTAGTTTAAAAAATTGTGAAAGTGGTTAAGTTTGGGGTTTCATAAATATTTGATGAAGAGTATTAACAATAGCTTGTGACTAAATAATAACTACATTAGATCCTTTAGAACACAGTCATGTTCTTTTTTTTTCATTTCCTGAAAAGTAACAGTTTTGGACATATGGTTTCCAACTGACATCTACAATATCACGGTTAATAATAATTAACGATGTGAGTTTGTACATTGGCTATTTTTAATGAAGATATTTGGTATAGAGGGGAAAAGTGGTCCAAGTACAGAGTTAACTCAGGTCTGTTTCACTAAGTATAGAGGGTTTCATTGGTTAAGACTCCTTCAGTTTGTATTCTGCTATGGTGAAAACTTGATGTCAATCTGAAAACATATTGGAGGCCATGAAGTAGAATTGATTTAATACTCACCCATGTCTAGTTCACGTTCACATTCATCATTCATGTAAAGAGAAAACGCATGGTTGGAATGGTTAGAAAACTGATACTTCACAAACAGAAAGATTACTAATAATTAGCAAATTGTTAAGGAACCTGAACTATGGAATGCACTATAGAATGGGTTAAATTAATCGACTATCTCAATTATTTTACAAAGTAATAGCTTGCTTCATTAGTCATAATGATTCAGCATTCTAATTACAACATTCTAATTTCATTTGTGAAGTGACTAAATGTCAGCTTAGAGATACAATTCTACACTATAGTATATATTAAGAGTGAAACATTTTCATCTGCTATGACAGATTGGTTTATAGTAAAATGATTAGTTTCATAGTAAAAAAAAAAAGTGTTGAGTACTTGAATCAATCTATTGTCTGATGTCAAGATTATTTGCTATTCATGTCAACTGTTTCTGCAGTCCATGCCATTTATTATTAACCAGCCTTGTGGGCACCAACTTGTCATATTTTTAATGTTTGCACAAAACGTTCACCTCCACACTACTCAGGAATCAAGTTTATCCTCCATAATAATCTTCCGATTCATTCATTTAATCTTCCTCAGTATGCCATCATTTATATCTGGTATTAACATGCATTCTGTATCTGTATATGTTAAGGGAGAGCACATGTTAGTGTAATATGTAAACACATAGGATGGATTGTGATGATTGGAATGTAATCACATGTCAGACCACATCAGAAACTGCATGTGTTCTTGTTCCTGAGGTTGTGTGTATGTATTTGTCCTTAAAGGGTAAGACCACTTTGGTAGAGGTTTGGGTTGTGTAGTTACCTTGCCATGATGTAACTCCAAAGGTGGGCAAGAAATCAAAAATAATTGCTCCATTGATTAGAAATTGATAATAAAAAAAATGCTCCTCATTGACTTACATTGTACGGTAAAACAGCTCTCAAAGTCACTCTTTTAGCACATAAATGAACCCAAACATAGCTGATTCAGGCAATATAGAACATCACCAAACCCAGTAGTTTGTTTTTTTAATAAAAATGTCAACTTCCTTTTGATTTTACTATTTGAAGATCTGGATCCGGATCCGCGGATCCAGTCCAGGTTTTCTACTTATTAAAAATGGCAGATTCAACAGGAAGTTGACATTTTTATTTAAAAAAAAAACAGTACTGGGTTTGGTGATGTTCTATATTGTCTGAATCAACTTTGTTTGCGTTCGTTTATGTGCTAAAAGAGTGACTTTGAGAGCTGTTTTACCGTACAATGTAAGTCAATGAGGAGCATATTTTGAATTATCAAT
Organism: Gymnoscopelus braueri; assembly: GCF_963280865.1. Classification (NCBI taxonomy): domain Eukaryota; kingdom Metazoa; phylum Chordata; class Actinopteri; order Myctophiformes; family Myctophidae; genus Gymnoscopelus; species Gymnoscopelus braueri. The sequence continues at coordinate 12,882,149 of NC_137613.1, forward strand.
TTCTAATCAATGGAGCAATTATTTTTTATTGCTTGCCCACCTTTGGAGTTACATCATGGCAAGGTAACTACACAACCCAAACCTCTACCAAAGTGGTCTTGCCCTTTAACAGTTTATTTAGTTTGTGGCTACAATAATTAGAATATGTTTTATTTGATGATCATTTGTGAGCCTAACTACCATTTAACTGGGTCTGGAAGATCCTATAGCACAGTGTCATACAAACATACATGAGAGATTAACATGATCACATTATTGTAGGATACATGGTTACATTCTGAGCTGAATCTATGTTCTGCCATGTAGACCTGTAAGCTACACTATGTAACTTTATTAGTGAATAAAATGTTATTTTGACCAATCTGTATGGTAGAGTATGTTAATAAAATATAACTGGTGGTTATAAACACAATGGTGGTGGTTGTATTTGGTCTCCCTGCTCTTCTGTTGAGAAATGGTAAGGTCTGACCTACTGGTAGACAAGTGGTACTGCATGAAGGTCAAAATGTAATTTCTCTCCTGTGTAAGAAGACATGCTCTATTAGCTCTGTGGTAAAAATGTCAGCACTTGTGCAGGTGACCTGGGTTTGAAGCTATATGGAAAGTAATGAAGACTTAGATTACAGTAAACACTTATAGCCATTATATAATTATATATACATATTGTTGCTGTCGGGCAGAAACCTTGTATCTCCGTATTTTAACTTTTATGTTTGTTTGTTATTTCGTAACTGAATGCCTTACTGTATCATATTACAATGTCAGACAACAATTGCAAAAATAGCCAATCTACAAGCTCACAATGCGTCGCACCGTGATGCGTTGTGAGCTTGCAGATCGGCTATTTTTGATAGTTTAAAAAAAGGTAAAAGTTTAGGGTTTTATTAATATTTGATGAATAGTATTAACAATAGCTTGTGACTAAATAATAACTACATTAGATCCTTTAGAACACAGTCATGTTCTTTTTTTTCCATTTCCTGAAAAGTAACAGCTTTGGACATAAAGGTTTCCACCTGACAGCTACAATATCACAGTTAATAATAATGCACAGTGACAGTAGGTCACTTACTTTTTAATCCCACAGCAATCTCCTCCTCCTGTTCTCCATGTTTGACCTGACAGATGTAAACTCCATCATCTGTACTCCAGCTGTAGTCTCTCAGTGTCAGATACACATTGCCTTTCTGCAGCTCCTGGACGTTCAGGGTCAATCTGCCCTCGAAGCCCCTCCCCTCTATCACCTGACCATTCTTATAAAGGTAAATACACTCTGACTCCTTAAACCACCTGATTGTCATGGAAGACGCACTGGTCTCAGGAGAGAGCTGACAGGGGAGGGTGACATTATCACCATCATAACCCCCAGCACAGCCTTTAGGGACGAGTTTAAAGTCACCTGGAGTGAAAAAAATACACAGTTAGTGAAGAAAGAATTACTGTTCATTTAAACATAATCATAATTAAGACCTGCAGTGATGTAACCAACACTTTACAATGACTCCCCCCAACACACACACACACACACACACACACACACACACACACACACACACACACACACACACACACACACACACACACACACACACACACACACACACACACACACACACACACACACACACAGTTTGCCTTCTATATCTTCATTAATTAATTTCCTAAAGGATTCAACAGGTTATAAAGTCAAAGCAGCTCTTTGCTACAAGGAACATAAACATAATTATGATCAAGGCAGAGTTTTGCTTTATCTAATTAAACACTGAATAGGACTGAAATGATTAGAACATCTGATAAGCTTCTGTCTTGGTCTTTATGACTTGAACCAAGTTATGTTATAGTTACTAATGGAGCTCAGCACCTTCTCATAGTCTGACAGAAACCTTGTATGTCCAAGTAGTTATTATTCACTCACAAGCTCTTGTTAATACTTTATAAACACGTAACAGATCTACAAGTTCACGTTGTGAGCTTGTAGATCAGCAATGTTTTGCTACCTTTGTGTGACACTGTAGTATGATGAAGTAGGGCATTGATTTATGAAAAAACATAAAATGTTTAAGTATAGAGATACGAGGTTTGTGACTCAACAGGGAGGATATATTAGTGGACGTTAGGGTGTTCATTTAATCCATTTGCCTAATGAAGACCTACATGGTCAAAACGTTGCCCTTATAATACACTTGTTATGGGAGCTTTAACATATACAGATACAGAATGCATGTTAATACCAGATATAAATGATGGCATACTGAGGAAGATTAAATGAATGAATCAGAAGATTATTATGGAGGATAAACTTGATTCCTGAGTAGTGTGGAGGTGAACGTTTTGTGCAAACATTAAAAAAAATCATTATAAAATTATAAAAAAATCATGCACATTTGTTCAAATCTTTGAATACATATTTTTTTAAAGTTAACATTTGTAACTCAAATCTTTGCTTCCGATGATTCTACAATGTTTTCTAAATGCTTTATTTCTTTTTGAAAAAGCGTATGTTGCTCTAATCAGTGGTTCTCAAACCTTTTCATGTCAAGGGCCCCCAAATTGACATGTATTTGGCCGCGGACCCCCATCTCAAAATATGTTCTTCCAGGGACCCCCCATGGAAGCAAAGATTTGAGTTAAAAATGTTCACTCTAAAAAAAAATATATTCAAAGATTTGCACCAATTTTCACGATGTCTCAAAAATAGCAGATCTACAAGCTTCTATATTGTATATTTGCTAATTTTTGAATAGCCAAAGTATAAAATATGGATAAAGTGGTTACACAGATGCGTTCCCGGTCTTAATGGGTTAACTCAGTGTTTTCTTATTTATTATATTTGACCTCTCTTTGATTTCTGCCTTTTTATCTGACACCTGGCCTAAATACAGACACAAGCCTCAAAGCTGGCACAAGCAGACTGAAGAACACTTTCCTCCCCCAGGCTATAAGACTGATAAATAAGAAACAACAATGAACATCTTCTGTGGTATTACGGCCTTGTATGCTGTTTGTTTTTAACTATTTTTAACTGTTTTTAACTGTTTTTAACTGTTTTTAACCTGCTACTATGAATGACATCCTGTCACATACAGGGAATGTTTTGGAAAAGTGGATATATTTTATACATTTCCTGACAAAACTTTCAAAGGGATTTGATACTATATGACATGACCTCCAATTACAGCAATTAATTATTGGCTGAGAGTACATATAGAGGATGAAAATGTTGAGTGTGCATGCACACACACACAACTGCCAAATACCATCTTTAATCCACTAACACAAAGCATATTTTTCATACAACAATATACAGTCATTGTGTTTATTTGTCTAATTGCCAAGCAGCATCTTAACCCATTAAGACCAGGAAGGGAACGTATCTGTGTCATTTGAAGATTTCTTTGGCTATTAAAAAATACAGATCTACAAGCTCATAACGCGGCACAGAGTGCCGTGCTATGAGCTTGTAGATCTGCTATTTTTTTTAAAAGATCTTGAAAATGTGTGCAAATCTTTGAACATATATATATATATATATATATATATATATATATATATATATATATATATATATATATATATATATATATACATTTTTAACTCCTATCTTTGCTTCTGGGCGGTCCCTGGAACCAAATATTTTCAGATGGGGGTCAGAGGCCAAATACATATAATTTTGGGAGGTCCTTCACATGAAAAAAGTTTGAGAACCACCGATATTATACAGTAGCAACATATGTTGTTTTTCCAAAAAAAAAACTGTTAAGATTTAGAAGACATTTGTAGAATCCCCAGAAGCAAAGATTTGAGTTACAAATGTTCACTTTAAAAATATAAATATCGAATGACCCACGATTTTTCAAAAAAATCTACAAGTTAGCGCGGCACTCGGTGCCGCACTGTGAGCTTGTATATCTGCTATTTTTGAATAGCGAAAGAAATCTAAAAATGACACCGATTATTTTCCGGTCCTAAAGGGTTAATCCACTGACCAAAAACAGCGTGCTCACGTGAACCCCTTGCCCTGAATTTAAAAAAGTAAAGATTTAGTGATGGAAATTTAAGCAAAGGTCTGGCTGGTCTGTCTGTGAATGATAATGTTTATGTATTATTGCTTGACGTGTGAACCACATATCTCCCTCCTCCTCATATCAGTATATGATGGTTCATCTATCAGGAAAGAAACAAACTGTGTTGTGACCTACCTTTACCTCTGGCCGCTGCCATGTCTCCTGTATAGAAGAGAAATAACCAAATTACCACACCTAACATTCATCACATTTATCTGTACATAGTTTGTGATTTGTGAGCTGCAATCTTCTTCATGAGAATGGAGATTACTTTTTCTTTGCATTTGGTCACAAGCAGTGGTGTGAAGTAACTACTGTAAGTAAATTTACTCAAGTGCTGTACTTAACTACCATTTTGAAGATATTTTTACTTTACTAGAGTATATCCAATTTCCAGTAGTTTTACTTCTACTCCACAACATCTCAGAGGCAAATATTGTACTTTTACTCCACTACAATTAATTGACAGATTTAGTTACTAGTTACTTTGCAGATTTAGATTATTATCACAAGTAAGACGCGCGAACGCAGCTCGAAAATATTGTGTATTTACGGACTTGTAATCTGTGTTATTTCACCGTGATGGGGAGAGAACATTGACATTGTGTGTGTGTGTGTGTGTGTGTGTGTGTGTGTGTGTGTGTGTGTGTGTGTGTGTGTGTGTGTGTGTGTGTGTGTGTGTGTGTGTGTGTGTGTGTGTGTTTTGCAGGCTGTGTCTAAATTCCTGCACTCTGACCCAAGCAGAGTTAAATAGTAAGCTCCACTTGGTCGGAGGCGCGGCTTCGCCGCGCCTCCTTCCGCGTTCGCAACAAAACAAACATTAACCACTTCAGCCCTATATATATATTTTGTCCATTTGAAAATAGCAGATCTACAAGCTCACAATGTGTCGCAATGCAACGCATTGTGAGCTTGTAGATCTGCTATTTTCAAAAGATTTTTATACATTTTGAACTATGAGTACTTTTACTTTTGGTATTTTAAGTATATTTTGATGCCAATCATGTTGTACTTTTACTCAAGTAAATTTTGATAACCAGTCTTTTTACTTGTAACAGAGTATGTCTACACTGCAGTATTGACACTTTTACTTCAGTAAAAAAATTGAGTACTTTTTCCACCATTTGGTCACAAGTAACCAACAGTTCATACCGACCGCTGTTTCCTGCTCACAAACCCTGAAAGCTACAGTGGTTCTGCAGACAGATTTCTTCATTATTAAAGGTTGAAAAATGTTAAGAGAATCTCTTACCTTTCACTGCTTGGCATACGCTTTAGACCTGAAAAACTAATTCATACAAATCCTCACACATTACAGACTCCTACATAACTAACCAGCGTGAACACAAGTGAAAGTATTAATGTCGTTCCTCACTGACACTGGCCGCCAGGAGGGGCGGGACAATCCCCGGTGGCCTGCCGTCTGATTGGCCTGCCTGGCCTGTCTGTCAGGCCAGGCAGGCAGGCTCCAGGCAGCGCTTAACCTCACGTCACCAGACGTTCCACCCACTGAGGAGCAGCATTCCTGATGGGACCTGCATGGCAGTGAGACAGACAAGACTAGACAAGAGCCCACAGTAAGGAAAGAACTGCAAGCACAATGTTAATATCACTGATGGAAACACTTCACACAGGGTGGCATGTGGTTCACAACCTTTTGGATCAGGGCCCACTTGAAAATCTCAAAAGCCATTACTGCCGCCGTGGTTAAGTGGTCAGATGGGTGGGCCGTGTGCATTTTCAGTGCACGATTATTTTAGTGTTAATGTTAATTTTAACAATCAATCAAACCGTGTTCTGGCTTGGATCAATGGAACTTACTAGTATGCTTTAATTTCCAATTTATCAGGATTTCAAGAAAACAATACCATCATTGTTTTTTTCACAGTAATCTTTTAATATTGATGAAATTATCATCATAACAATCCATTTTTACATTATTCAAATCTAAATCTGTAGGACTGTACAGTATGTGATTATAATCCTGTACAGTATGTTATTATAATCCTAATTTACGGTTATACATTCAAAACAATCCCGGATTAACCATTTATGCTCTCGAACTGAGAAAAAGGAACTGAAATCTCAGCCATATGTATTTGTGTACGATACAAGGAAGTGGATAGAGCACTCTCATCATTATTCTACTGTAAGTATTTGTCTCATTAACAAGAACTGCACGTGATGGTGAAGAAAGAAGAACTAACAGACAAACCACACGTCATTTGACTAGACATTTACATCAGACAGAGAACTGAGAAAAATAAATGAACTAAGGAACTGAAATTTCAACCATTGCCCAAAAACCATGCTAAAAATATCAAGTCAAGTGCAATCATCCTATGTTAATCATAATGATATTTTGATTGTTTGATGTGTGTTACACTTTTTTCATAATTATACATATTAAACTATTAACTTATTCTCATTATTGCATTATTTGAATTAGGGGTCTATAATGAGATGAAAAGGCAGTGGCTAAATAGATCTCATGCCCACAATGAAACTGTTGGGGCACTGTCTTAACCTTCTTGAATTAGCACGCACGTATCAGCGCATGCGCCCAAAATGTGTCTCGACAAGCGGTTGTTAGTGAGGCGTGTTTAGCAAACAGATCTGAACGCAACTCTCACTCACACACACACACACACACACACAAACCCAACACACTTGCACCACAACACAAGAAGGATTATTGTTAAACATGCTGTTGATCTGTCCACACACAGGTGTCTAGTCAGTGGTGGAAGAAGTACTCAGATATTGTAAGTAAAAGTATTAATACCACAATATGAAAATATAAGTAAAAAGGCCTGTGTTCAAAATGTTACTTGAGTAAAAGTATTGGCATCAAAATATACTTAAAGTACAAAAAGTAAAAGTACTTTCCACCACTGTGTCTGGTAGACTCCCTTGGTAAATAGGACAGTCAACTGCAGCGCACGCATCTCTCCCTCCCTCTAAAATTCTCTCTCTCTCTCTCTCCTCTCTCTCCTCTCTCTCTCTCTCTCTCTCTCTCTCTCCTCTCTCTCTCTCTCTCTCTCTCTTCTCTCTCCTCTCTCTCTCTCTCTCTCTCTCTCTCTCTCTCTCTCTTCTCTCTCTCTCTCTCTCTCTCTCTCTCTCCTCTCTCTTCTCATCTTCTCTCTCTCTCTCTCTCTCCTCTCTCACCCTGAACACACACACCACAGTTACAAACTGTCCTGATGACACTGAACACACACACACACACAACACAGTTACACACTGTCCTGATGACACTGAACACACACACACACAACACAGTTACACACTGTCCTGATGACACTGAACACACACACACAACACAGTTACACACTGTCCTGAAGACACTGAACACACACACAACACTACACACTGTCCTGATGACTACCTTTTTTTCACTGTAGAAAGCTAAATAAAAACGAAATAAAAACTAAGCTATGATAACTAAAACTAAGACTAAATATATTGACCATTTTGTCAACAAAGTCATTTTATGTTGGCTGCGCTCGGGTGTTGCGCACTGAAAATAGCGGATCTACAAACTCACAACGCATAACGCTGCAACGCGATTGTAGATCTGCTATTTTCAGCATGCAACCAAGTGTAAAATCAGCCATTACGATGCCATCAAGGCACCGCCAAAACACATTATAGTCGACTATATCTAGATCATCTACCTTGGAGGAAGATGAGCAGCAATATTTTGAATAGCCAACGTATAAAATATGGATAAAGGGGTTAAAATGATGGTGATGCTACATTTAAAATATATATATTTTCGGGACTGGAAATTCCAAGATGGTGGTTTTGAATTCGACGAAAAAGTGTCTTGACAACGTGTCTGTAGAAACCAATGGGTGACCTCACTGTTCCCTTCGTCCATATTTGTTTACAGTCTATGGGTGTAACTCACATTGTCTCTCCTGTGGCTGCTCTTGATGGTTCTGATCTCCTGTAGGAGGCGCTCCATCTGCTCCTGGTTCAGCTCCTCAAAGCCCCTCTGGATGGAAGGCATGTAGGCCGGGGGGAGTCGTACCGACAACCCTGTGAGGTCCTGGCTCATGGAGTTTGGACCAGAGACGCACTGAGAGTTCTGGGGTTTCATAACAAAAGAAATTGTCTTACAGTGCCATCTAGTGGCTTTCTGGTATACGTGTGGTGCCTCTATGCATTCTAAAGGAGATGATAGTCAGTAATAGTTGCAGTGGTGGAAGAAAATAGCAGATATACAAGCTCATAGCGCGGCACCAAGTGCCACACTATGAGCTTGTAGATCTGCTATTTATTTTTTTTATCGTGAAAATGTGTGCAAATATTTGAATATATATAAGCGAACATTTGTAACTCAAATGTTTGCTTCTGAGGAATCTACAAATGGCTTCTAAATCCTAATATTTTTTCGAAAAAACTTATATTGCTATAATCAGTGGTTCTCAAACTTTTTCATGTCAAGGACCACCCAAAATGATATGAATTTGGCCGCGGACCCCCATCTCAAAATACGTTGTTCCAGGGACCCCCGAGAAGCAAAGATTTGAGTTAAAAATGTTCGATTTAAACAATATATATATTCAAAGATTAGCACACATTTTTACGATTTTTCAAAAATAGCAGATATACAAGCTCATAGTGCGGCACTGAGTGCCGCGCTATGAGCTTGTATATCTGCTATTTTTTAATAGCCAAAGTATAAAATAATGGTTAAAGTGGTTACACAGATGGTTTTAATGGGTTAAGTAAAAGTATCAGTACCTCAATTAACACGCTGTTAAAAGTAATATGCCTGCATTCAAAATCTTACTTTAGTAAAAGTATAAAGTTATGGTCTGCTAAATGCCTAAATTGTGGTATTGGTATCTAAATATGCTTACAGTGACAAACGTTAAAAATGTGTCAAACTTCATCGACAATAGCAGATCTACAAGCTCACAACGCGTGAGCTTGTTCTACAAACAGCTAAGCAGTCTGCAAGACATTTCAGATTGAGAATTTAACCTTTACTTTTATGAAATTATCAGAGAATAATAGGGTTTTATGGCAGATGATTCTGAACATGTATTGTATTGTTATTTTTGACTCATTCTAATTCTCTTTAATCTTATAAAAAATGACTGAAATCAGTAGTAGAGACTATAGGCCTGTCACAATTATTACATAATCGTCTAATCGCTATTATTTTTTGCATAATCGTCATAATCGTTTCCATGTTGAAAAATGTTCATGCATTTTCACAGAGAAAAACATTTTGAAAAGTATGAAATAATTAAATATGTCAGTAATGTCTTGAATGTTTAAGTCATATCTGCCCTGAGCAATGTGTGATTATGAAGCCTAAAAAGCAAACAGAAATTTATTTTTTATTCGTATGTTTCAATGTTTAAAAACACAATAAAACCGTTAAAATCGCAATTATTTGTATGACAATTAATCATCAACTTAAATGTTGTAATGGTGACAGCCCTAGTGGTAACTGAGAACTTTAAAATCCATGTGTTCACAAATAAAGTGGTGTAAAGTAACTACTCAAGTCTGTACTTTTTTTTAGGTACTTTTACTTTAGTGGAGTATTTCCAATTTTCAATACTTTCACTTCTACTCCACTACATCTCAGAGGCAAATATTGCACTTTTACTCCATTACAATTATTTGAAAACTTTAGTTACTAGTTACTTTGCAGATATCCCTCTAAAGTGGTTAAAATATAAAAAAATGTCCCGGTCTTAATGGGTTAAGAGGGAATGGTTAAGGAAGCAGAACCCAACCCCCAGTAGTACTGACATGTGTGGTGCTGGCCGCCAGGCTGCCGTGTGCCGCCTCCAGCTGTCCGTTGTACAGCAGGGCTCTCAGGTCGGCTCCGGTGAAACGCTCCGTGGCGGCGGCCAGCTGCCCCAGGTCCACGTCATCGGCCAGGGGCAGGCCCGCGCTCAGAGCCCTGAGGATCTCCACACCATCCTCCTGAACCCGCCGCCAGAGGAAGAGACACACAGAGAGAGAGAGAAGGTTTTAAGGTGGTTATAGATCCACACCGAAGACAGTTCATTTACATTAACCACTGACTTGAACCCTATAGCGTCCCTATAGAGGCTATGCGCGTGACATCATCGTACCCGGAAGTTATGCGGGAACACCTACTGAGTGGCAAAAACACTTTCTGGTCTTTACAGCCCCATACATCCAAACAGAAAAGTCCTATCTGATTGTATTAAACGACATTAAACTCACCAACACGGCAGCTGTACGGAAAGCTTGAATTATCCTCTTTCTATCTGCAAAGTTTTAGTTTCATAAAAATCCACCGTAGAGACATGTTATGAGCTACTTTCTGTCAATGAATTCCGTGCAGGTGATTATTTTTCTAAGTGTCAGAGTTTGGAAGCGCTCGTTTTACAATAACGCAACGTCCCGCTGCCTCCTGCATCATGTGACATTTAGAAACAGGTGGTACGCAGGACCGTTGAGCGATTTCCAACGAGCGCTTCCAAACTCCAACGCTCCATGCTGCTCAATGTTTTGCCACTCAGTCTAGATGAGGGGGGCGTGTTCCTTACTTCCTTCACAGGTTTTACCAATGATACTAATGAAGGCTCTGTTCCATTTAGTGTAGCACAGTGGTTCTCAAACCTTTTAATTTTAAAGGACCCCCATAACTCTGAGAGTGTACAAATGGCTGCTGTGCATAGAGCTTATTCTGGGAGGCGAACAGTTGCTGATCTATAAGCTCACAACAATCTATAAAACTCATGATCTACAATCTATATAAGATCTATGGGCTCACAAAGCTTGTTAGGCGTCACGATGCGTCTCGTTGTGAACTTATAGATGGGCTATAGCTTGGGCAAAGAGATGTGGTGTACAGGGGAAGTCCTGGGGGACAGCGGTCGACTAAGTATAAAGGGTTCATTATGTTTTAAGTTGTCTTCCACCTACTTTTTAAAAGTGTTCTACTATACCAACTGTTTTGTCTTAGTGAATCACTGTGTGACCTTACATGGTTTCTATGTTTCTGTCGGGTGGAAACTTCATCATTATGTCCAAAACTGTTACTTTTCAGGATTCACATTCAAAAGCATCAAAAGTAGCAGATCTACAAGCTCACAACGCGTTTTGTGTGACGCTGTAGTAAAGATCAAGTAGGGTGTTAAAATAATGGATGATAAGAGGTTTCTGCCCGACAACAACGATATAATAAGCATGTTAAATGGTTGAAATATTAGTGTGCTAAAACAGTGATCATTATGAGTGGGTGTATGATATTAAACAGTACAGACCAGGTCCTGGGGAGGGCAGTAGAGGGACTTGTCCAGTCTACCAGGTCTCAGCAGGGCCGGGTCTATCAGGTCTGGTCCACTGCTGGCTGCGAGCACATACACACCTGATAGCAAAACACAACACAAATATTTTCACTCAAATTATCTGTATTATGGCCTGGACCGCTGGCGTAGCGGTCCAGGCACCTATAGGCTCCAAAGTAGCCTGACAGCACGTCGCAGGTTCGAGTCCCAATCCCAACGGCCTTTTACTGCATGTCACTCCCTGTCTCTCTACTCATTTCCTGTCAGACTACTATCCTATCAATAAAGGCATAGAAGCCCAAAAAATCATCTTAAAAAATATATATATATGTATTACTGGGGATCCCTGGTGGCTCAGCCAGTTAATACACTGTTTCCCAAACAGAGGACAGCACCGTCACCGCCACGTCACTGCTACCAGTTTATACAGTTACAGGCACTAAAATAAAGCCTTGTTTGATTGATTGATTGCTTTATTAGTCAGAAATGTAAACAGCATGTGGTACAGTCAGACATTAAAGATTTAGTTCTCCCCCAAAATGATTTTTTTTCTATGGACTAGTCACCCCATGGAGACTTGAATTCATGGGGTGAAAGAAAAGCAAACACACAAAATGAAAAGGAATCAAAAAGCTATAATACAAATGAATAAGCAGTCTGTCAGCATGACACCTGCAATCAAAATCTTACTTGAGTAAAAGTATAAAGTTATGGTCTGCTAAATGCCTACATTGTGGTATTGGTATCAAAATATGCTTACAATGCCAAACGTTAAAAATGTGTCACACTTCATCGACAATAGCAGATCTGCAAGCTCACAACCCGTGAGCTTGTTCTACAAACAGCTATTTCAGATTGAGAATTTAACCTTTGCTTTTATGAAATTATCAGAGAATAATAGGGTTTTATGGCAGATGCCTCTGAACCTGTTAGTTTGACCTATTTCTCTTTAATCTTATTAAAAATGACAGTAAAGGGTTAGAAATCAGTAGTGGCGACGAGGCTTGTCACAATTATTACATAATCGTCATAAATGCATTTTCAAATATAAAAACATTTTGAAAGTATAAAATAATTAAATATGTCAGTAATTTCTTGTATATTTAAGTTTAAGTGTTCAGTAAGCAGAACATCATTTGAAAGTACATTTGTAGAACCTGCACACCGATCCTAATTAAAACATGTTTTTCATTCATTGCTTGGTGGCAATGCAGTCTGGACTACAGGAACTGACATGATGACCTGTCCATTATTATAAACATATGTTGTTACTTTGCTGTGTCCCGTAGTTAAATAAAGCAGACCTTAATAAAAAAGGAAGCAGTTATTTTAATGCTGCAATGGATCATATTTATAGAGTAGCAGAGATTTAGCAGAGACTCATTCTACAGCAGCATTGGCTAATTGTTCTGGATATAATAACACACTTTGCCCAGTAGATGTCCTCATAGCATACAGTATGCTTGGCTGTAAATGAAGCTAATGGTTATGGAAACACTTCATATGGTGAATAATAATAATAATAATAACAGCTTTAATAAGTGGTATTGTACCCCTCATTGTATCCCTCTGCCTTCCTCACACAAACAATGTTTTTTTCATGTACAGTTTATGAATGTGTGTGTGGACAGGGTGTGGTTAGTGTGGTCTTTTCTTAGATCATGGCTTGCATAACAGTGCCTTGATCACAACTCTGCTATCAATCATTAATTAAGCTTAATATCATACATAGACAATACCTCCTGGAGAACTAAATAACCATCTACTGTATGGGTTCTTTATAATAACTATTACTAACCCGCTGCCACTGTCCTTAAGTCACAACTGGAGCAGAACAGTGGTGAAGACAGGACTAAGCCTAACACCCAGTCATCCGTCTGATATGCAGAAACAGCAGCAAGACAAACACCAAGCTAATAAACAATAACTGATAGCAGTAACACTGTACGTACCTGTGATTTATTAGCGGCAAGTATTTTACTGAGCGGAAAACATAGAGTTACATTAATCCTCATAAGCTACAAGACAGAAGATGAACGTTGGCTGACCCCTGTGCATGTGTCCACCATTGCATGGCAGTGTTGATTTCGTCGACTAAATATGTTCATCGACTAACTTGTATCACTGACGAAAACTAAATAAAAACTAAATAAAAACTAAGCTATGATGACTAAAACTAAGACTGAATATAGGCCTATTGACAATTTTGTCAACAAATAAAAACTAGACTAAAATGTTAGTGAGGGACTAGTGGAGAAGAGATGCAGTAGAACTAAGAGACGAGTCATTTTATGTTTGGTTGCGCTCTGGTGTTGCGCTCTGAAAATAGCAGATCTACAAGCTCACAACGTGTCGCGCTGCGACACGTTGAGAGCTTGTAGATCGGCTATTTTCAGCATGCAAACAAGTGCAAAATCAGCCATTACGACGCCATCAAGGCACCGGCGAAATACATTTTAGTCGACTAAATCAACTGTAGATTTAGTCGACTATAATCTTATGATATTTAGTCGACTAAAACTAGACAAAAACTAAAACATTTCAGATGACTAAAATATGATTAAAACTAAATGGAATTTTATTCAAAAGAATAAAACTAAATTTGCTGTCAAAATCAACACCGTTGCGTGGAGAGCATTTAGTATAAAAATTTAAGAAATTAAAACTGTGTATAGCATGAGATGTGATGAACAACAGAATCACATCATGTAGTGGAGGCCTTCATCTGGTGTAAAACTACTCTGCACTTGCTTATCAGACATAGAGCTGCTTTGCATGAAGCTACAGCAGAACTACAGTACAGTATCACTCATAATATTCAGATGAAATAGATATTGTCCTACTGTACCTTTACTAGCAGACTTCACAGCATCAAACCTGAAGTGTAACAGGTGTTTCACTTGCCTTGACAGAAACAGCACGTTTCTGCCTTGATGGAAGAGCTTTAAATGGAATAATTGCTTCATACTGAACATACTTTATGTTTAATTATCTCCTCTGTCCTACAGAGACCATATACTGTAGAACAGCTAACTATGTGAGTAGAGACTGCATTTCCTAACAGTATTGCTAGTATCATTTGGTGACATTTATGAGTTAAATGTTTTGTTTCTAATGAAATGTAAACTTTTCTAGAACCTGATGGATGCCACTATGGAGCCAAAACAACAGCCAGCATCCAACAAGTCTGGTCTCTATTTTCTATTTAGATCTGATATTACACAAATTCAGCATTTTATAAACGATTTAAATGTCACCATAATTGAAAAGCAAGTCTTTTATACTCTATCATGAAGTTAGTTCTAGCATTCAGTGGCTAGAATGAAAGGCATCTCTGTGGGGTGACAGGAATGGAATACATATGAGATCATTTATAAGTTTAACAGGTTTTTGATTGTTTAGTTTGCAGTCGTTTCTAAACGTTTACCATGGAGGGCCAAGAGTATTGCATGTCCTATGCATATCATATGATTTCACTGAATAGTTCAACTCCTCTGTAATGACATAAACTCCTGTAGTGTTGGGTTGAGATGAGGACAACACTGTTTATTGCATTGCTTTATGATGATAGTTTGTACTCTTCCTGTCTGTCTCAGGCTGGTGTCACAGGCAGCTGGATTATTACTTCTCCTTGCTCTGCTTTCTGTTGACTCTGGTCACACTCCTACAGACCCTCTATAGTGAGTACTGTACTTCATGTCTCCTATAATAGACCCTCTATAGTGAGTACTGTACTTCATGTCTCCTATAATAGACTCTATAGTGAGTACTGTACTTCATGTCTCCTATAATAGACTCTATAGTGAGTACTGTACTTCATGTCTCCTATAATAGACTCTATAGTGAGTACTGTACTTCCAGATTTCCACCAACCATACTGTAGGTCTATGTCATCTTGCTGCAGGGCTACTTACAGTAGCAGTGCACTGGTTCTCAGCCTTTTTTAATTACAAGGACCCCCAGTTTGATATACAATAGGCTGTGGACCCTCTTTTGATAAAGGTTTTATCCACACTGTAAAACCCACAATGTTAATTGAACTCTGAAAGTGTACCAGTGGCGCCAAATGGGTCCATCCGGACCGGATGTTGAGAAGCAGTCTTAAATCTCTTATGTCAGTACACTGAACATTAGACAGCACAAACATTCACTCTCAGCCTAGAGGCAGAGCAGAGCAGAGCAGCAGTTTACCCACAATGCAGTGTGAACATTGACCTACAGTATTCCATCCATCATACTGACAGTTGAGGCTTCTACAGTGTCTTATTTTACCTTTAGGCTTTTAGCTGACAACATGTCCAAACACAGAGTCATCTTCATTTCATAAGTTGACAACATTGCAAGCAGTAGTAAGTAGAACAAGGTTCAGAACCATAGCAGCACACAGCAACATCTCTCCAGTGTTCATTTAACGTAGGATCATCCATTTTTACACTTTCAGTCAAATTCATAATCAGTAGGTTGTAGAGTAAGATATCTGAACAGTCTCTGTTGTTATTGTCTCCGCCAGAGGTGGAGAGTATGTTTTCGTTCTGTCCCGCTGTGTGTCCCCCCCCCACTAGCCAAGCTAACATTGGTCAAGCTTCACGTGACACGTGACAATATGTTGTCACCAATGCTTTTGATTGGCTAGCGAGACGTATGACGAAATAAAATCCTATAAATAGGTGTGTCACTTCAAAAAAGCATTTATGTTTTTGAAGTGAGGTAAGACAGGATCAATCAGTCTTGATTGGAACAGTACCTTCCAGTACAAATCACCCGTCCGTGCGTGTGTGTGTCCCTCTGAGAACACCTAACATTGGTCAAGTTTCACGTGACATCACAATATGTAATATAATTATATAAATAGCTTAGACAGGAACAGTACTTTCCAGTACAAACAGAGATCACAGCTGAGATCACAC
Organism: Gymnoscopelus braueri; assembly: GCF_963280865.1. Lineage (NCBI taxonomy): Eukaryota > Metazoa > Chordata > Actinopteri > Myctophiformes > Myctophidae > Gymnoscopelus > Gymnoscopelus braueri. The sequence continues at coordinate 12,898,412 of NC_137613.1, forward strand.
AATGCAACTAACTCCCATTACGCAAACTGAAGAAGCAGCAAATCATCGTCTGAAACCTGATGAAGAAGCAAAGGCGCAGAAGGCCAAAGCTAAGAAACAGAGACAAAGAACACTAAACAGAGACAAAGAATCCCTAAATGACAAAAAACGAAGACGAGCCACAAATGCTGACAACATGACACAGCAAAGATTGCTACAATCTCTGGAAGAAAAAGTACAAGAGTCTGTAAAGAACATCGAAAGGAAAAGAAGGCACTGGTCACAGTATTCAATAGATGAAAGACAACATCAACAAGCACGCTACAAGAGACGCTACAGATCACAAGAACTAGCAGTTGATGAAGCTGCTGCCGCATTCTTAGTGCAAGATAAAATATGATTTTTAGAACATATTTTTGACAATAAATATTTCTTTATGTTCCTTACTTATGTTCCATTACTTTAACTTTATGTTCCATTACTTTAACATTCACCTTTTAACAAAGAACTTTTTGTTTAACTAAAAGATATATCTTTTACCCTACTGTATCTCATTAGTTATTGCTATGATAATATAATTGCTATGATATAGTAACATGTTCTATTTTAAGTAAGAATTAGAACATTCCCAGAAAACTATGGTTAAAGATAGGGTAAGTGATTTAATTTGATTAAAATAGCACGGGTCTGCTGGCGGAGACTTGTGCTCCGAGGAGCACATTTTCTAGTTTGGTGTTTGTTTTTGACCTCCTTTGTGTCTGTCTGTCTGTCTGTCTGCTTTGTTTTCAACGGCACACATCACACCGGATGCTGGCCCTTTGTTGTCCTGTATCCATGGCAACGGCTGTTGGGATGACGGCTGTACTGACGACGGCTGTTCTTCAAACACTTAAAAAAGAATAGCAGATATACAAGCGCTGCGAGCTTGTAGATCTGCTATTTTTGAATAGCCAAAGTATCCAATATGGATAAAGGGGTGAAAATGTATTAACACCTTCTGCTGGGGACCCCCTGGAACCCCCTCAAGGACCACTGAAGACCACTAAAGGGAGCAACAACAACACTGTAAGTGAAACACACTACAGGACAGGTTTGTGAGCAGCAGTAATGGCTGCCATGAATCTGACTGCCTAGGCCCAGATTTCACTACACACAACAAACTAATACAAAATCACCACATTTCTGGTATAAAACCAAGACAAGGCTTTGTTTTACATTGCAAGGTGCTCATATTGAACATGTTAAATGTTCTAATACTTCATTTACCTGAACAAACAGGGAACAACGGGAGACCTGAGTCAGTTTTGGTGTTCTTTCTCTCTACCTTGTTCATCTGAAGAAAGATGTCACCTGACCACCTAAAACTACCTGTCTCACAGGCGGATTTGCCACCTTGTGGCGAAAAGTGGGATAGGTCTGTTCCTAAAATATAAGTTCCCTGCTCGTTCTAATACGGCTCTTAAAAATACAAAGAACACATACATAATAAGCAAAAATGTGACTATACATGTGTGTATGTCACACGTGTCACCTTGATGTTCCAGTCTCAGTCTAGCATGCAACAGTCCAGACTGACAGAGCTGACTCACAGACTGGACTCTGTGCAGCAGGCCTACCAGCTGCTGTTCTCCAACTACCTGCTGCCCTCAACCTCTACTGTCCTGATACCAACACTATACCAGCAACCTGTCCTCAACCTCTACTGTCCTGATACCAAAACTATACCAGCAACCTGCCCTCAACCTCTACTGTCCTGATACCAACACTATACCAGCAACCTGCCCTCAACCTCTACTGTCCTGATACCAACACTATACCAGCAACCTGTCCTCAACCTCTACTGTAAAAATGAAAATGTATATTATGTACAGTATGAACAGGTCTTCAGGAGTGAGTATCTGGGTAATGTATGTAGTCTATAAAAAGCTATCAACAATGAATATACGAGCATATTTAGTAACACTAGTCATATAAAACCTAAAGTTTAATCATCATAACATGAATTAGCAGAAAGCAGAAACATTTACACTGTTTTGTGCTTCTTTAATTTGACATTTAGCAAGGAGAGCTGGTGAGATTTTTTAATGAGAGCTACCCTCTATGGAATTAACTGTACAGGGATCAACACCACTATATTAAAAAGCTTACCCATGAGTTGTATATAGTATGTAATCATATATTAAATAATACTTAGATAAAAATAATGTTGCACATATGTTACACATACTCAAGTTACCAAGTAGATATATTTTATCTACTCATACCACGATAGATCATTTTTGAACATACTGGTTTTATAAGCTAACAATGGTGATCAATGTCTGTTACCATGACCTTTCTGTAGGTGGATCATGTAAAAGATAATACAATTTCATATTTAATTTTGCTCTTCCAAACTGACATACAGGCTGACTGTTCCGTTCCGACAATTTCGCCCCAAAAAAGGGGTTTGGGGCCCCTGAGACCAAACGGCCCCAAGTTGGGGGTGTTCAGTATGAACTTGTGATGGCCCAAGGTATATGCTCACTGGAAATAATAGTGAAAAAAAGTTAGCAGAGAACATCCTGAGGGCTGGGCCTGGCTCCCGGTCTAAAGCATTAAGCTTGGCGGGCCCTATGCCTGGAGTCTTACATTTCATTTAGAAAAAGCATGGCTCATGGCACATCTGTTTACATACATACACACACTGAGATATTTATGTATGTATGTATGTATGTATGTATGTATGTATGTATGTATGTATGTATACAGTATATGTATATATACATGTAGCAAGGAGTATGTAGCAAGGAGTATGTATGTATGTATGTATGTATGTATGTATGTATGTATGTATGTATGTATGTATGTACGTACGTACGTACGTACGTATGTACCGGTATGTATGTAAACAGATGACACAAACATGCCTATTACTAATGTGTCCCAACACGTTAATATTCACTTGCTACACTCTTAGTACACCTTGTCAGCCTCCTGTCTCTCATCCTGAGTCTCTCCTAGCCTCACGTAGCCATACTATATCACTGCGTGGATATGAGTCTGGTGCTTCTATGAGGACGTTTTTTTTCCAAGGGGGCGGGATCAAAACAATGACTCTCGACGCAATTGGTTAGACCTACAAACCAACTACCAATTACAGTCTCCCATATTTGAATACTGGGCCCTGATTGGTTACCCCGTCTTCTGGAAGGCAAATGATTCTCTATGGAGCGGTGCCAGACCCAAATCGCCGAGTGCATTTTTTTTTTACACTGGCAGATTCGTCTGGTCCCAGGCTAAGTCTCTCCACCATCAGGTTCCTTACTGATAGATAGACGAACGGACGGACGGACGGGCGGGCGGGCGGGCGGACAAACAGACACATAGACAGACAGACACATAGACAGACACATACACAAAACATAAATACACTGATCACACAATACATGACAATACTACACAGCTCCTCTATTACAGAAAGGAAAATAGAATAGGCTACCAGTCATAGTTACAAAGGCATTGCATTACACTGGGGGACACTGTCTGGAACCAGGGATGTCTTACTGGGGGACACTGTCTGGAACCAGGATGTCTTACTGGAGGACACTGTCTGGAACCAGGGATGTCTTACTGGGGGACACTGTGTGGAACCAGGATGTCTTACTGGAGGACACTGTGTGGAACCAGGATGTCTTACTGCAGGACACTGTGTGGAACCAGGATGTCTTACTGGAGGACACTGTGTGGAACCAGGATGTCTTACTGGAGGACACTGTGTGGAACCAGGATGTCTTACTGCAGGACACTGTGTGGAACCAGGGAAGTCTTACTGGAGGACACTGTGTGGAACCAGGATGTCTTACTGGAGGACACTGTGTGGAACCAGGATGTCTTACTGGAGGACACTGTGTGGAACCAGGATGTCTTACTGCAGGACACTGTGTGGAACCAGGATGTCTTACTGGAGGACAGTGTGGAACCAGGATGTCTTACTGGAGGACACTGTGTGGAACCAGGATGTCTTCCTGGAGGACACTGTGTGGAACCAGGATGTCTTACTGGAGGACACTGTGTGGAACCAGGATGTCTTACTGCAGGACACTGTGTGGAACCAGGATGTCTTACTGGAGGACACTGTGTGGAACCAGGATGTCTTACTGGAGGACACTGTGTGGAACCAGGGAAGTCTTACTGGAGGACACTGTGTGGAACCAGGATGTCTTACTGCAGGACACTGTGTGGAACCAGGATGTCTTACTGGAGGACACTGTGTGGAACCAGGATGTCTTACTGGAGGACACTGTGTGGAACCAGGATGTCTTACTGGAGGACACTGTGTGGAACCAGGATGTCTTCCCAGCCACACAACACTCAGGGCTGAAGTGCTTTGAACAAATCTTTGTGTGTGATGTAATCTGTATGAACATTACACAGAATAAATATGTGTTCCATTGAGGATATAAGCACGTTACTTAATTAGCGTAATTTAAACCTGAACATTTGAGGTCGGGTGACAGCAAGACCAGTTACAGTAACGTTAACGTTGCAAGGGATGTGAGTCTTAAAGTCTTCTATATTACATTAAATTACATTACATTTAAATCTTGCTTAAATGGTGGGTTTTACTTCTTAAATATTAAGTCCAAGATGTGCGTTGATATTTCAGCTCGTGTACATTACTATGTGAAGCTAGGATGTAATGCTAACGTTAGATAAGTCAGATAGGGGCTAACGCTAACAGGGGCTAACGCTAAGCAAAACCTTGTTTTACCTTGAAATTTGGTCCAATATCGCTCCGGATTTTCACAATCCATTGTCTCCTAAGTTTGTCCATCGCTGGAAAACGATGGAACGACAATGATTTGCCAGATTCCCGCCGTTTATCAGATTTGCAGCCCGGCACACAGCAACACAACATTGTTATTGAGGCAGCGTTGCCATGTGATGATGTAATCCAAGATGGCCACGGTGTCAATATATATGTATATATGTGTATGTATGTATGTATGTATGTGTGTATATGTATATGTATATGTATGTATGTATGTATGTATGTATGTATATGTGCATATGTGTCATGTCATCGCAGGTGCACTGAGTTGGGGCTGATTCATGATGAAGATTGGTAGGTACCGCCCCTTGATGACGCGCTGTCTGCTGGGCCTCTGTCTGTCTCTCTCCCTCTGTCTCTCCATGGTGAGGTGCATACCTGGCAGTCGGTCCCCTAGTGAGCCTCCACAGTATCTATGTATGTAAACCAGTGGCAACAGGAAAGGTTTGGTGGAAGGAGTAATATGGGTCACAGACAAAGTCAGGCCGGAATTGTGTAGTTCCCTGCTGGACAATGGCCAGGAGCTTTTATTCAGGAAACAGCATTTAAACAATACACTTCAAACACACATAATACAAATAATACCCGCCCCATGGAGCTACTGTCTAACTAAACTCAGCCGGGCCGCTGTTCGGCTTTACCGGTCTGTAGAAAGTCATTAGTCTGGCTCTCTGTCTATCCAGACAGCTCTTCTCTCTGCGGTTGCCCCACACACACACACACACACACACACACACACACACACACACACACACACACACACACACACACACACACACACACACACACACACACACACACACACACACACACACACACACACACACACACACACACACACACACACACACAGAGAGAGGGCAGCTCCACTCAGCTTCTAAGGAGAGGGCCTAATGGAAGCTGAGTAGGTTAATAGCTGTCCAAGCACCCTTCAACCACCAGCCTCCTCAACCTCTCACACTATGTATGATATTGTATGTCTTGCTGATTAATTGGGTACAATGGACCACAATGGAAACAAGCCCCAGGGGCTTTTTGTGTTTTCCTTTTAGCATAACTTTTGACTGTGATATCTGTACTGTTCACAATGTTGATAATACAGTATTCAATCAATCAATCAATCAATCAATCAAAGGCTCTTACACAACACTCAGGTGTGGTGGGTAACAAGGAGGCGGGGAAAATAAAACAAAAATGCAAGGCAAAAAAATCAAAATCAAAAAAATCCAAAATGGCTACCAGAGATTAACCACAAAGTCCCCAAAATAATGAAAATGTCTTCAACCCATGACAAGAACATAGACTGTAACCCACCATATTAAGATAATAATAAAAACATGATCAAAATATGACATTCAAGGTAATCATGATGATCCCATAAAGTCCATATATCATAGTAGAAGAGATCCAATACTAATACAATCATAATGTCCATATGTCCATAAAGTCATGACTGGTGCACATGTGAGTAAAATGAATACTGCTTTTTGTCTGAAAGTTGTATTCTCCAAATGTTTTCCATATTTCTAGATTTGATCAGATTATTTAATGTTTAAACCAAATTATTTATACTGTGGATGAGTGAGCATGAATAGTTCTAACAAGGAGTCAGAAGGTCTTTCTGACAGATGGACTCCTACAGTTTAAAACTGGCCTCTCTCCACCGTTTCTCCGTTGATTCACAGGAGCATTTTCACCTCTGTTTCTGCTGAAGTCAATGATGACCTCCTTCCTCTAGAAAAAATTAATAAATAAACATGTCACACAAAACTCCTACCTACAGACTTGAATTTGAACATTAAACAAGAGATCATTAAATTCACACAAGAAAACAGATAAAGAGTAAAGAACGTGATCATAATTGTCCAATTGATTTAATAAATAATTAACTCTTTGACTGCGGACGACACGATAACGCGTCAAGTGCTACTTTGTCCAGTTGGCCGTCGACGCGCTCGACGCGCTGGACGCGCGTTCATTGTTTAATCTCTGATTGCGCTATGCTGCTTAATATTCAATGTTATTCTCGAGTTCCACTTACTTCACGGACATCTGCATCCGGTTTCATGACCTGGATTCCGTTTCCGGTTTTTGATTCTTTTCCCCAGTCATTTTCGTCCAAAATAGGTAAATAAACGGTCTTTCACACGGTATGACGGACAAACGGACAGTTTCTCTTCTATAATCTATGGTCTGGGTGACGATCAGTCATCGCCGTCGTATATCACAACGTAATTTTCGCCGATCAAAACAATGGGGGGGACGTCACATCCGTTTTCATGTTTTTCCTTGTCTAATCTATGAAGAAGGGTGAGAGAGACCCAACGACATGATCAAAGCTGTCATGTGCTGCGCTCTAGTGGCGGATTTGTGCTGGGTCTTTACATTATGTGTCCTTAAATTATTTTCATGAGAAAAATTCAAAATATAAAAATAAAAAAACACGAAAATTGCTGGCACTGGGGGAGTACTTTATGAAAATACTCTGGCAGTCAAAGAGTTAATATAAGTTATTTACAAGTTTATTTTTTTGTTTTGTTTTGTTTATTCTGCTGTTTCTGAATCACTGGATAAAGAACATCATATAAATGTATAAAATATAAAAGTAATCAGTACTATCTCACCAATACAATTTTATTCAGTGGTGACATCATCCCTCTCCTTCTTCATCATCCTCAGCTCTTCATCTTTCTTCTTCAGTTTATCGTCTCTTTGCTTCAGTTGAGCTGTGAGTTTCTCTACTTCCTGGGTCAGCTTGCGTTGCTCTGCTGCCATCTCTTTGGTCACACACACACACACACACACACACACACACACACACACACACACACACACACACACACACACACACACACACACACACACACACACACACACACACACACACACACACACACACACACACACACACACACACACACAAGTGCATGCAGTAAAATCCTCAGTGTTCATGTGTTCCAGTAATAGACGTGTGATGACTGTGATGCGTAAGTGATATTTAGACCTGTGTAGGCTATAGGTCTGTATAGGTCTGGTCTATTATATTGTTATAATATTAGAGTGGGCTTGAAATGTAGTGCAAAACCGATATTTAAAAGACAATGGTGTCCCCTCTGCATGTGGGAGAAGGTGTTTGGACGTGTGGAGCCCCGAGGGGAGACAGTGTCCAACGAAATCACAGGAAAAAGGTCAATTTGATCTAAAGTCTGCTTGTGTGGTAGGTCGACTTCATGCCGTCACGCGAGGGACAGATCAAAAGATTCAACCAAACGTGTGCAAAAGTCTAGTGGAATATTAATACAGGGTAAACAGAGAAGAAAGAAAAAATAAAATAAAGAGCAGAGAGAGATATAAAGTAGTGCAAAAACCGAAAGCAGTTAAATAAAGTAGTTTTAAAAGAGATCAGGAGGAACATTTTTATATTTTACCTTCTGGTCCAAAATAAATATAAATATCCAGGTTTGTTCCACTTTGAATGTACTTTTCGTCATTTTATATTAAGTTACAAAACTTTAGAATGCTGTCTTTTATATTCTTTTATAAAGAAAAAAAAAATCTATATCTATAGGTTATATTTGTGTCAAAAACAGACCTCCAGGAGGCTATACATACGGGAGCGTTTCCATATACGTCATAGAATATCTATGGATAATTATTAGTTCGACATCAAACGGATAATGGTCCATGTCGTTATATCTGGAGTTAATAATGGATAAATGAACACTGAGGATTTTAGTGTGCAGCGTGCACAGAGGTACCGACAGACAGAGATATGAGGGCCGTCAGTCCATTTGGTCACAACTTAGCCAACACTTTAGGAACTAAAACATTTGTAAATTTGTGACAAATGCACATTATATTTATCTGCTTGATCTATGGGTGTTATTATATACGAGTGATATGTAACATCTGATTTACTTATGCATGTAATTGTATCTGATTGATATGTAACATGTGGGAAACTATGAGGTATGTGGACATTTCCAATTCACGTGAGGGTAATGGTCTGATCAGTGGGTGATTGAATGATTTGTGCCACCCAACGTTTCAAGTAGAGGGTGCGGCACAGGGGGGAGGGGGGAACAAACACCGGTGTGAACTGGTGAATCCAGAGGAGATCTCCTGTGCGCCAGTGTTACTAGTTTAGGTTATAGTTTTTAACTAAACAGTAAGCTGCAGCCAAGAACAAAGAAATAGCGAGCCCAACGGAAGAGGAACGAGTCGTTTCTGCCTTGGGGTTACAATCGCGCTGGATTTATGAACAAACCGCCGGTCACCGAGAGGATTCTGACGGAGCCGCGGGTGAGATAAGTCCATATTTCTGTTCCTGTGGATTACAAATAATGGGGTACCCCAAACTTTAAGTTATCTTCAGACCGCGTTGTGCGGAAGATCGTTATCGTTTCATTTGGATATAAGGACTAATAGACTTACTCGAGAGCGTGGGAAAAAGAGGCCGTTTGGACACTAACGTGTGAACTGTTGTTATTGTTTGGAGCGTCGGTCTGCGTTGACGTTCACCCTTACGTCCGAGTAGTTGTTGTTGGTCATGTTTGAAAGAGATTGTGATCTGAAGGAGCTTGTGAAAGAAGTATTGTTTTGTTTATTTGTTGGTTGTTTGTTTATTTATTTTGTTTATTAGGGAAAGAGTATAGGGACAGAAGTTCAATTAAAAGTCTGAAGTGTATTATTTATTTACCAGCTCTATATCATGTTAAGCTCTATATCATGTTAAGCTCTATATCATGTTAAGCTCTATATCAGTAGTTCACATGTTAAGCTCTATATCATGTTAAGCTCTATATCAGTAGTTCACATGTTAAGCTCTATATCATGTTAAGCTCTATATCATGTTAAGCTCTATATCAAGTTAAGCTCTATATCAGTAGTTCACATGTTAAGCTCTATATAATGTTAAGCTCTATATCATTAGTTCACATGTTAAGGTCTATATCATGTTAAGCTCTATATCAGTAGTTCACATGTTAAGCTCTATATCATGTTTTGTGTCAGTAATGTATTACTTTCCTTCAGTTATTTGTCTTCTTCTGTCAGTATTTTATTACTTCTATCCAATTCTTGGACATTTTGTGTCAGTAATGTATTACTTTTCTTCAGTTCTTTGTCTTCTTCTGTCAGTAGTTTATTACTTCTATCCAATTCTTGGACTTTTTCTGTCAGTAATGTATTACCTTTCTTCAGTTCTTGGTATTTATGGCAGGTCAGTAGGAACCGCTGATCGTAGGTCATATCCAGGAACAGTTGTCTCTGATCCTGGGTCATATCCTCGGCCAAATCCAGTTGTGCCGCTTTTGTAGAATATAAAGAACACACATAAGTTTAAAGGAACCGCAGACATCTTCAATGTACAGTATGTGTGTGTGTGTGTGTGTGTGTGTGTGTGTGTGTGTGTGTGTGCGTGTGCGTGTGCGTGTGTGTGTGTGCGTGTGCGTGTGTGTGCGCGTGTGTGTGTGTGTGTTTGTGTTTACTCTACTTGTGAGGGCCAAACTTCCCAAAAGTATAGTATAATTTGATAGATAGACATTGTGAGGACCACTTTCCAGGTCCTCACACAAGAAATGGTTGTTTTATGGTTAGAAATTATTTGGGGAGTAAAGCATATAATTAGGAAAAGATATAGGTTGGGTTTAAGGTTAGGATTAGATAGCCTGGGACCAGACGAATCAGCCAGTGCAAAAAAAAATTGCACTCTGGGATTTGGGTCTGGCACCGCTCCGTTGTGAATCCATTTCCTGCTCCAGAAGTCTGGGGTGACCAATCAGGGCCCAGTATTCAAATATGGGAGACTGTGATTGGTAGTTGGTTGTAAGTCTAACCAATTGCGTCCAGAGCCATTGTTTTGATCCCGCCCCCTTGGAAAAAAAACGTCCTCATAGAGACACACGGCCGGAAGCGGAAGGCCTACAAATCCACGCCCTCTTTTGACACTCGGGGTCCGTTAAAACGATGAACTGCAGCTCACAATGCAATCTCTATGAGAGGCATTGTAAAATACCGTCATTTCACTGGTTAACTACTGAGGCTGTAGCGATTTTTTTGGTGTTCTAATAATCTGTCCCATTTGTTTAATTTGTCCTTTTTAATGTCCCATATCTTTCATCTCGATATACTACCCACAATATACTATAATATACTCCATCAGTATGTCAAAGCCGCTAGCATCGGAGATCCAGAGTTTAAGTGGTCGCATGGTATATACGTTACGGACGCATCCCTTGAGGTTTTCAATACCCAGAAAACTGTCGAAAGTGGACGTTTTCAATAGGTTTTGGTCATTATCTCTGGAACAATCTGCTCAGTTCAAAGCTTGTTGGATGCGTGACTTTGAGGACATTAAGCACGCAATGACACATTTTCGGGTTATTTTATTTTTTTAGGGGAGGCGAGGTCTTAGTTGGGCAGGCGACCGCCTCTCCTGCCTCTACAGTGGGTACGCCACTGGTCGGCGCTCGGCGCTCGTAAAGACAGTGATGTCACTGAAATGCGACAACTTGTCTGTCTGCTGTCTACCCTCTGCTGTGTTAACATTATGGGTAACTCGTTAAAGTGGCAAATTAGATGTGAAACACATCAACTATTAAGAAAACAAGATGATATGTTGACAAAGACACTCCATACATTTGGAAACATATTTTTATTTAAATCAATATCGTCTTCAGTTAATGCAGGATAATTTTAAAAGTAGGCTAACTTTCATATCCTCTCATAGGGAATGCATTGGCAGCTGCAGTTCATCGTTCTAACAGACCTCGAGTAGCGGCGCTGTCTCAAAAGTGGGCGTGAAATTTGTAGTCCCCTTGTGTCTCTGTAGAAGCACCAGACTCATATCCACGCAGTGATATAGTCTGGCTACGCGAGGCTAAGGATTAGACATTTAGAGGTTAAGTTTAGGGGTTAGGATTTCAACTTAACCCTTGCATTGTGTTAGAAAACTGCATCCACTTGTGGTGTTAGCGGGTCAAATTTGACCCGTGATTTAAATCAGCCCAAAATACAAAGAAAATAAGTATTTTCATTTTTTTTTCTCCCACCTCATAGCTGACTTGTAATGCATTCATATCCATGTAAACACTTTTTAAAATATTATGTTGGGTTAGGGCTAGGGTTTCATCTTTCTCGTTTTCTGTTGTAAAACTGTTAAAATTCACTCATTAAATTTCCTATAATGAAGGCAATGGATATGATGTTATCTAGCTATAATAGAATAATTAAGAATAATAATTAGAACACACTTGCAAAAAAAATAAATGAAAAAAATACTTGTTTTCATTTTGTAACTTAAAAGATAATTATGTAAAAAATGTTAAAATTATAAAAAATAGTGACACTAGTGGTGTTAGGGTCCGAAATGACCCGTATACCATAGAAGGTAAAAAGTCATTCATTTTTCATAAACTCAAACTTTATTTTACTCCAGATAGCAAATGCTAATTGAGGACAAGTCTCTCTCACTCTCAAACATGTAAACATGGAATATTGACAATTTGGGGGGGAATTGAGCCATACTTCTTTGCCGGGTCATTTCGGACCCTAACACCACAAGTGTCACTTTTTTTTTTGAGACCATCAGAATTAATTAAAATGATGATAAATAATTTTATTGCGTTAAAATGGCTATTTCTGAGGATATCATGAAGCCTCGTTCCAATAAAGAAATGTAAAGGGTACTTTTTACCTATTCAAACTTGAAAACGGGTCAAAAAATACCCTAACACAATGGAAGGGTTAATCACACGCCGGTGTCTTGCACTGAAAATATCAGATCTACAAGCTCACAACACGTCGCAGCGGTACATGTCATGAGCTTGTAGATCCGATATTTCCGGCTTTGCCGTTAAAAATGGCAACAAAGAAAAGTGCATTCGTAAAATCACTGTCCTAAAACCTTTATTGTCCTCACAAGTATAGTAATACTAGTACTCTGTGTGTGTGTGTGTGTGTGTGTATTTGTGTGTGTGTGTGTGTGTGTGTGTGTGTGTGTGTGTGTGTGTGTGTGTGTGTGTGTGTGTGTGTGTGTGTGTGTGTGTGTGTGTGTGTGTTCATAATTCTGACTGTTTCATTGATACATGTACAGTATAATAAAGTTTAATGTATAGTTTTCGTTAAGTCTATTGTTATCCTACTTACCAAACATATGAGATGAATTCAGTCTTCTATTCTTCTGCTCTGCTGTCTCCTTGCTGAGATAAGCTTTAGCTTTAGCTTCAGCTCGAGCTACATAAAGAGAGTTAAACTGTGACTTAATAAGAACTCTTCATCATGTTATACTGACTGGATAATACATTTAACATTAAATCAACTTCAGTCTTGAATAAATGTACACGAAGAAGAACAGGCATGCAAGAATCTGAACATATAAACAGATAAAAACATACTTTGTATACCTATTGTAAATATTATTATATTATAGTATTACATACAATATTATTATGTAAATATAAGCTGAATTACTGATTTGTGTGATTAATGATGCCACTCTCCTCCCATGGGTCCTAGGCTGAGATTCAAGATAACTAAATAAATAAATAAATCCAGAAGTGCCACAATGTTAATTTGTACATCTAATTGTAGAATGGGGACTGATAAGCAGCCATACCTGCCTGAGTCAAACTAATTGGACTCAGAGCTATAGGTGTAACTAAGGATAAATCAGTCATCTCCACAAACATTCAGAGAGAGACATTGTCCAGACAGAAGTTATCATCTGCTCTCCCCTGTAACATATGTTTAGTTTCCTTGTGGCTTTGTACCACAGTACAGTAAACACCAAAGGCACAGCCAGCAGCATGTATGTCTGCAAAGGTATTCAAAATATTGGAAGGGGTCCTTGGGGCCGAATAGCACCGTTTATTCACACTGGGTGAGTGGGTGTGATTCTTTTTTTCTTGCACAGAATTTCATTTTCTGTTAGATAACAACCAACTTTATAGAAGACTGTTGTGATATCTGATCACGCCTGTTATCAGATATCAGTATGCCATCATCATTTATATCTGGTATTAACATGCATTCTGTATAAAGTATGTTAAGGTAAAGCACATGCTTTTGCAATATGTAAACACACAAAGGATGGATTGTGATGATTGGAATGTAATCACATCTGTCAGACCACATCAGAAACTGCTCTGACACACAGAGTGATGTGAGTGAGTGATTCTTCGATGAATTGAGTACGAAGGACTAGGAAACCAGCCAGAGGCTTTTTTGCAAACTGCTAATAAAGTATTCAATCAATCAATCAATCAATGAGTGGGACGTAATGAATGCAAGAAAATATGTGTTCTTGTTCCTGAGGTTGTGTGTATGCATTTGTCTTTAACACTTTATTTATAGTTTGTGGCTACAATAATAATAAGATGTTTTATTTGATGATCATTTGTGAGCCTAACTACCATTTAACTGGGTCTGGAAGATCCTTTAGCACAGTGTCATACAAACATACATGAGAGATTAACATGATCACATTATTGTAGGATACATGGTTACATTCTGAGCTGAATCTATGTTCTGCCATGTAGACCTGTAAGCTACACTATGTAACTTTCTTAGTAAATACAATGTTAATTTGACCAATCTGTATGGTCGAGTATGTTAATACAATATAACTGGTGGTTATAAACACAATGGTGGTGGTTGTATTTGGTCTCCCTGCTCTAATGTTGAGAAATGGTAAGGTCTGACCTACTGGTAGACAAGTGGTACTGCATGAAGGTCAACATTCTATTTCTCTCCTGTGTAAGAAGACATGCTCTATTAGCTCTGTGGTAAAAATGTCAGCACTTGTGCAGGTGACCTGGGTTCGAATCTCGGGTAAGACATGAAAGTTACAGAGTGCAGCTTTAATGTATCCTTTAATATGATTGGATGACTTGGATGACATCAACTAAGTCATTATGTTTATGATCAAAATGTCTCAAATCAAATCAGAAAGACCAATAAGCTATCAAAAAGTGACTATATGGAAAATAATGAAGACTTAGATTACAGTAAACACTTATAACCATTATATGAAAGCACAGTGTAATTTATACATGGAGAGATAAACATGATTACATCATATACATATCGTTGCTGTCGGGCAGAAACCTTGTATCTCCGTATTTTAACTTTTATGTTTGTTTGTTATTTCGTAACTGAATGCCTTACTGCATCATACTACAATGTCACACAACAATTGCGGCACGGTGTGACGCGTTGTGAGCTTGTAGATCGGCTATTTTTGGTAGTTTAAAAAATTTAGAAAGTTTGGGGTTTTATAAATATTTGATTAAAAGTATTAACAATACCTTGTGACTAAATAATAACTACATTAGATCCTTTAGAACACAGTCATGTTCTTTTTTTTCTCCATTTCCTGTAAAGTAACAGTTTTTGACATACAAGGTTTCCACCTGACATCTACAATATCACGGTTAATGATAATTAACGATGTGAGTTTGTACATCGGCTATTTTTAATGAAGAAATTTGGTATAGAGGGGAAAAGTGGTCCAAGTACAGAGTTAACTCAGGTCTGTTTCACTAAGTATAGAGGGTTTCATTGGTTAAGACTCCTTCAGTTTGTATTCTGCTATGGTGAAAACTTGATGTCAATCTGAAAACATATTGGAGGCCATGAAGTAGAATTGATTTAATACTCACTGGGAACTAGTTCACGTTCACATTCATCATTCATGTAAAGAGAAAACACATGGTTGGAATGGTTAGAAAACTGATACTTCACAAACAGAAAGATTACTAACTAGAAAAAGTGCTCCTCGGAGCACAGGTCTCCGCCAGGTCAGGTAGGTTATTGTGGCCTCCTGTTGGCGCTATAACAGGCCAATGTGAAAAGATTGCCATTTCTTCTTAGGCCTTGCACGGCAATCGGACACTGCATTCATGATTTGAGGCATTTTGTTCAAAAAAAATGTTTTGCTAAATTAGACCTGATGGTGGCGCTATAACAGGCCAATGTTAGAATGATAGCATTTGTTCCTCAACATAGTGTGAATGTGTGTGCAAAGTTTGACCGCAATCGGACGCTGTGTTCATGATTTGTGGCATTTTGTTCAAAACGGGCCACTCCTGCAAACTTTAGATGTGAATCTTAGCCAATCGGATCCGTCTTGATGACATGACTATAGAGATGTTGTGTACCGATTTGCTTGAAATTTGGATAAAATCGGAAGGAGTAATGTAAAGAAATATGTTTTACATAAGTCGGCCTCCTGGTGGCGCTATAAAAGGCAGATGTGAAAAATGCAGGGAAAAGGTTTTTCCTTGACCTTTATGGAGTGTGCATACAAAGTTTTACACAGATTGGTGCAGTTATAGGTAAAAACACGAATCGGGCTGATATAGCGCCACCATGAGGCTGATTAGAAAAATCTCAAGTGGCAATTCTTCCTCGACATAGTGGGAATGTGCGTGCAAAGTTTCACGGAAATTCCATGCTGTGTTCATAATTTGAGGCATTATGTTCGAAACGGAGCACTCCTGCAAACCTTGGAAGCCATTTTTAGCCAATCAGGATGGAATGTTAAAAATCTGAAAGACCAGTTTTGTTTAATGACTATAGAAATACTGTGTACCGATTTGTGTGATGTTTGGACAAAATCTGTAGGAGTACTGTGAAAAAATGTGTTTTGCAAAAAGCGGCCTCCTGGTGGCGTTATAACAGGGCCATGTGAAAGAATTGGGGCAGAGGTTCTGAATTGGCATCCAGGGAGTGTGTGTGCACAGTTTCGCTGTGATCAAGACAACGGTGAGGGATATTAGCTGTCCGCAGACGGACGGACGGACGGACGGACAGACGGACGGACAGACAGGGGGTAAAACATACTCTCTCGCCATGCCTTTCGGCCTGGCGGAGACAATAATTAGCAAATTGTTAAGGAACCTGAACTATGAAATGCACTAATAGAATGGGTTAAATTAATCAACTATCTCAATTATTTTACAAAGTAATAGCTTGCGTCACATTCTAATGTCATTTTTGAAGTGACTAAATGTCAGCTTAGAGATACAATTCTACACTATAGTATATATTAAGAGTGAAACATTTTCATCTGCTATGACAGATTGGTTTGATCAGATTGGTTTGATCAGTTTCATAGTAAAAAAAAAAAAGGTGTTCAGTACTTGATTCAATATATTATCTGATGTCAAGATTATTTGCTATTCATGTAAACTGTTTCTGCAGTCCATGCCATTTATTATTAACCAGCCTTGTTGTCACCAACTTGTCATATTTTTTATGTTTGCACAAAACGTTCACCTCCACACTACTCAGGAATCAAGTTTATCCTCCATAATAATGTTCTGATTCATTCATATAATCTTCCTCAGTATGCCATCTGGTATTAACATACATTCTGTATCTGTATATGTTAAAGGAGAGCACATGTTAGTGCAATATGTAAACACATAGGATGGATTGTGATGATTGGAATGTAATCACATGTCAGACCACATCAGAAACTGCTCTGACACACAGAGTCATGTGAGTGGGACGTAATGAGTGCAAGAAAATATGTGTTCTTGTTCCTGAGGTTGTGTGTATGCATTTGTCTTTAACACTTTATTTATAGTTTGTGGCTACAATATTTAGAATATGTTTTATTTGATGATCATTTATGAGCCTAACTACCATTTAACTGGGTCTGGAAGATCCTATAGCTCAGTGTCATACAAACATACATGAGAGATTAACATGATCACATTATTGTAGGATACTACATTATTGTGGAAAGTAACTAAGTACATTTACTTAACTCTACTTAAGTAACATTTTGAGGTATTTGTACTTTACTTGAGTATTTCCAATTTCCAATACTTTTACTTCTACTCCACTACATCTCGGATCGAAATATTGTACTTTTACTCCACTACATTTGTTTTAAAAATGTAGTTATTATTTCATACCTTCATAATATGCTTACTTATGGGATATCATCGCCCCCTAGCGATGCACAGAGCGCAGCACATGGACTCCCGGTTACAATTTCCTATTGGATAGGGCCATGTTACACGAAACCGGTAGACCGGAAGGGGTATAAATACCCTCGCGTCACTGGGATACTCCCTCTTCCTTCACTCTGCCAGCGAAAGCGCACAAGCCTGAAACAGCTACACAGCAATCTACGGAGAAACTACTCGAAACCCAGCTAAATCCATAGCGAGGGCACCCCGTGCTACTCTATGGGAGTTTCGTGTTAAAAGTTTCGGTTTGATCAAAAACGCTCCCGCGTTACTCGACTTTATTACTTTCTTTCCAGTCCTCTCTGTTTTCTAGCCACGGGGCCTGAGCTAGCTTGCGCTGCTAGCAGGCTAGGCCGGACGCTAGCAGCTTGCAGCTAATCTAAGTAGCCACTTAGCCTATTGTTCTCAATCTCACCTCGTGTCAACGGAGAAGGAGAAATGGAGGCGCCTCGGGCCTGCGGCCTACAAGGCTGCAGCCTCCTCGTCGCCGCAGATGACCAGCATCGTCTCTGCATATCCTGCCTGAGGCCCAACCACGCGTGGCTCGGCCGACACCGTGCTGGAGACGAGGACGTGTGCAAGCCCTGCGATGGCTTCACGGTGCACCAGCTGGAGCACCGGCTCAGAAGGGCCTCCGAGCTAGCGACGGCTAGCGGCGGCGCTCCCCTCGCCATGGGTCCCACAGCGTCGACGGTGAGTGCTAGCCCGGGGGCCATGGGCCCACCGCTGCATGCGGCTCCACGTTCCAGCGGTGCTATCAGGAAAGACCGGCGCGAGGCTGCCTTCGGGGCGCTACCCTTGTCGCCGGTCCGAGCCGCTGCTGTCGCGGCCAGAGGGCCACACCACGACAGCGGCTGTCCTCTCTCCCCCTCCGCCTCCCTCCTCGCCTGGGGCGACACACCGACACCGGACGGCAGTGTCGGATCGGACGGCAAGGACTACGAGGGAGACGACGTCTTGGACGACGGGGGAGAAGAGGACGAGGAGGAGGGGCTTACCTCCTACCAAGAGGCCATACAGGAGGTAACGATGTCCAGCCCGGATCCTCCTAGGCCTGCAGCGGAGACGGCGGTAGCGGCGAAGGCTCCTAGCCAGGCAAAGGAGCCCGTCGAACCCGTCTCGGCCATCCTCAAGAGGGCTATCACCAGATGCACCCTGGTGCAGCCCATGGAGGCCGCGAAAGTGTCCATCGGGGTCCCCATTCCGGGGTTCCAAGGTCTGTCACCCCTCCCTCCCCGTCTGACCGAGTCCAAGCTGCTCCCCGAGGCCAGCGGCGTCAGAGGAGCCGTGCAGTTCTCGTGGGAGGAAGGGAGAAGAGAACCGGAGAAGCTAGGCTTCGTGGTGGAGATTCTCACCGGTGCGGACCTGGGAGTCAACGGTCCCCCCCACATGGACTCGATCCTGGCCAGCGCCATCGAAGAGGCGAAGCCTGGCTCTGTGAAAACAGGCGCTGGGGAAAAACCTGTCTTCTCGGACCACGGCAAAAGTTCCCACACCGCGACACTGAACACGCTGTACAAGGCCTCGGGCTCGGCTACGAAAGCGTTTAACGTGGTGTCGCTCCTTCAAGGTTCAGCCGCCGCAAGACTTAAAGAGCTGGTGGCAAAACCCCTGGTGGAGAAGAAGCCCCCGGTGGAGATCCACGCTGAGTGGGTGGGGGATGCGAGGGAGCTCGAGAGACTGGTCCAACTCGCTATCCTCTGCACCTGCAACGGGCTAATGTGGACGGGCCGGGCCATGGCCCTCACCGCGGACCTGGAGAGGCTCAAATGGCTCGACCTCGCCGCTACGTGTAAGATAAACTTGGCCACTGGGCTACTCGGTCTTCCACTGAAAGCGGATAATCTGTTCGACACCGCCGCCGAGTTGATAAACAAGACGAAGGCGGAGGAGAAACAGAGACAGGAGACAGCCGCAGGCCTCCTCACCCCCACCGTCCCTAGTGTGGCTAGGCCGCGCCAGCAAGGGGCCACGGGTGGGCCGCGTACCTCTGGACGCAAACGAGCGCAAATGCGTCCAGATCCTCCTCTACCAGAACCAACTCCTGGGAGCGTACGAATGGTTCTCTTGGAGTGGGAGACGCCAGGCGCAGAGACGAGAAACGCACTCCTCCACCCCCCCCCTTCGCCCAAGCCTCAACGTAAGGACAGCGGGGCTAGCCGAAGGGGGAAGGGTAGGTGACAGTCCTTTCCCGGTTCCACCGGGCCCTCAGCTGGTCCCGTGACGGCCACTTGGCCGGCATCATGCGGGGCCAGCTCCCCACTTGGGGAAAAGAAGTGGCGCTCACCTTGCCCCGATGGACAGAGTCGAGGACGGCTCCTCGGGTGCACAGAGACTAAAAGAGACGCTAAAGACAATGAACAAGGTTCAGTTGCCATGTTGTCCTTTTGTCCCACTGTGTGTAACAAATGTGCAGCCTGTGTGTGGAATAAAAGTATTGCCAAATACACAAACGCTAATTTTTTCCCATGTCAAAGAACGAGGCGGATCGTACCCCGAATCGAATGGGGTACCCCGTCCTCAAATGTCTTTAATGAGCCCTCAGTGCTCGGTATGTCACTTGGACGACATTCCGAACACTGTAGGGACAGATCCTGTGCATGCAATGAACATAATGACTCAAATGCAGGTAGTAGAACCAATTGCAATGAATCAAATGTCTCAAACGTATTGCTTTCAAAGTGTAAAACAAGGGCTCTCTGTAAACGCAAATATTCGAACTGCGTCACGGCAGTTCCTTCTTCCGTCCGGCAGATGGCATCAAAGCGCCACTGTGGGACGGTGGAAGGGCAAGATGGCCGCCTCCCTCAACCTCCCCAAGATGGCGGACGAGGAGAGGCGGAAGTTTGCATGTCAGAGAGCCCCGGTGTTACACCGTCGAGACTCCCCTTGGGGGGCGAAAGTCTCGTTCCGGGTAGCAACACCGCAAAAGATGGCCGCCTCCTTCGACCTCCTCAAGATGGCGGACGAGGAGAGGCGGAAGTTTACACGTCAGAGGGCCCTGGTGTTACACCGTCGACACTCCCCTTGTGGGGCGAGAGTTTCGTTCCGGGTAACTACAACACTGATTAAGGGTTCCGATGCCTCGTCACTCAGAGCGACGGCGTCTCCAGTTCCCATGGAAACGAGCACGCGCTCCAAGACGATGACGTTATCAGTAACCCTCTCCGCCCCTCGAGCCCAGCTATCGCTAACAGGCAGAGCTGCAGGGCGGATGGTGACATTAGGGAAGGCTCCCGTGCCACGTCACGTGACTTCCCCGCGTCCGGCGAACGGACCGACGCTACCGCTGCTGCCCCTTGTGGACGCCTCCTCGATGATCACTGCGATCAGACCGGAGGCGTCACTGGTTCCCATGGGAACGGGCACGCGCTCCACGGAGCAGGTGACGTCAGCAGCCCCCACCAACCCCGCGAACCCTCTCGCTCGATGCAGGGATCAATGGAAAGCTTGCAAACCGAATCCATGGGTGCTTCGCACCGTTCTCAAGGGCTACAGGTTGCAATTTTCCAGCAAACCTCTGCTGACAACCAAAGTGTTGTTCTCTCAAGCATCGGGCCGAGCGGCCGTAACGCTGAGGGAGGAGGTTTTGTCCCTCCTGAGCAAGGGTGCAATCAGAGAATTATCCCCGGATCAGAACCTACAGGGTTTCTATTCTGAATATTTCCTTGTGGAAAAGAAGGGGGGGGGGGGGTGAGACCTATTCTGAACCTGAAAGGCAAAGTGTACGAATACACGGTGCTTCCGTTTGGCATGTCACTGAGCCCTCGGGTTTTGTGAAATGCACGGATGCGGCCATAGCTCCACTGCGGCAGCAGGGTCTTCGTCTGGCGACGTACATAGACGAATGGCTGCTGGCAGCGGGGTCGAGGGAAGAGGTGGCGCGGCACACAGAGTTGGCCATTGCACACCTAACGTCCCTGGGATTCACGATCAACGCTCAGAAGAGCGTCTTGATCCCGTCCCAACAAGCCACTTTCGTGGGGATCTCACTGGATTCAACCACGATGGTGGCGCGTCAGTCTCAGGACAGAACGACCGGCTTTCTGGCATGTGTACACTCTCCGCGTTTGGGGCGCCGAGTCACGTACAGAACATGCATGCAAGCAGCGGGTCTCATGGCCTCGGCCATACACCTGATCCGGTTGGGCAGATTCCACATGAGACCTTTTCAGAGGTGGATGCGGTCTCTGAGGATCCCGCACACCATGGGCTCTCGAAAGGTGGTAGTGTCACCACGGTGTGTGGAGTCACTCCAACCGTGGACTCAAGCGACCTTCCTGACCAAAGGGGTCAGGATAGGCGCAGTAGTGTCACGGAAGGTGATTACCACGGACGCCAGCTTCTCAGGTTGGGGGGCTGTCCACGAAGGTTACTCAGCCAGGGGGACGTGGGACTCCGTTTTGAAGGAGGCCCACATCAATTACCTGGAGCTGTTGGCGGTCTTCCTCGCTCTCAAGCACTTCGAGAGCCGCATTGTGGGGTGTCATGTCCAGGTCAGAACGGACAATACCACAAAAAATGTGTTATGTCAACAAACAAGGAGGCTTGGGTTCCCTTGCGTTGGACAAACTAGCACGCGAGCTGACGCTCTGGAGCGTGCAGCGCCTAGCTTCGCTACGCGCCACCCATGTGCCGGGCCTCCTGAACAGCGGGCGGACCTGCTGTCCAGGGGCGGGCTTCGATACGGGGAGTGGTCGCTCTGCCCACGAGTCGCGAACTTGATCTGGGCCCGGTTCGGCCGGGCTCAGGTCGACTTGTTTGCATCCAGAGAGAACGCGAAATGCTCAAGGTTCTTCTCGGTCAGGGGCAAGGACCTCTCCTTGGGAGTAGATGCTTTGGCACACAGGTGGCCGAGCGTACTACTGTATGCCTTCCCGCCCCTGGTGCAGATCCCTCCGACGTTGGAGAAGGTCAGAATCCAGGGCGGGACAGTTCTGCTGGAACATGTTTGAGTCCTGGTGCCTAGAACGTTCACCTTCGGTGGTGGCTTTCCAGGCACCTGTGGGCAGCATCCTGGTTTTCCTACAAGACAGGCTGAACCAGGATTTGGCTTTCTCCACCATCAAGATGTACCTGGCGGCCATTTCCGCTTGCCACAAGGGGTTCGATGGCAAGACGGTGGGTCATCACCCGCTGGTGCAACGGTTTATGGCCGGTGCTAAGCGGGCTAAGTCGGTTAACAGACCTTTGTTCCCGAAGTGGGATCTGGCAGTGGTGCTGGAGGCACTTTGCCGTCCCCCTTTTGAGACTGTGGATCTGAGGATTGTGAGTCTCAAGACGGTGCTCCTGGTGGCCCTGTGTACAGCTAAACGTGTCGGTAACGTCCAGGCGCTCTCGGTGAGCCCGGACTGCATGTGGTTCTCAGACGACGGCAAGAGGGTTTTGCTGAAACCTAACTTGACGTTTGTGTCTAAGACTGGCATGGTAGCTAGGGCCCCGGTGGAGTTGGGGGCCTTCCATCCACCACCCTTCACGTTGGTGGAGGATAAGCGGTTGCACTGTCTCTGTCCGTTGAGGCTTTACTGTCAGAGGACGGCGGTCGGCCGTAGGGCGTCTCAGCTGTTCGTCTCCTTTGGCCGTGGTCAGAGGAAGGCGGTGGCTAGACCAACCCTGTCCAGATGGATCGTGGAAGCGATTCGGTTGGCCTATGAGAGTAGTGGGCCCACTCTACTCGGGGTGTTGCTGCATCTTGGGCCCTTTACAGAGGGGTGTCGATGCAGGAAATATGCTCTGCGGCGAACTGGTCGTCTCCTTCGACCTTTGCGGCCTTTTACAGCCTTGACGTGGCGGCATCTGAGATGGCGCACACAGTCTTGGGTGTGGCGGCAGGTTCAAGCCAGGAGAGTAATGAGCGAGCCTAGGGGGCATGCTTTTCTTCCTGCTTGTTCTTTCCAAAGGGTCATTACTTGACCTTTTTGGCCTTCAGCCTGGCCGTGACGACGTTGGGAATGTCATACACGGCCTTGGTTGCATGGGCTAGCTCAAGTCAGGGGAGTACTGTGCATGCCTGGGGGCATGCCTCGCTTCCTGCTTGTGCTTCCTCTTAAGCCTCCCCTAGACCGGCTAGGCTAGGTCCAGGGGGAGAGGAGGTCCTGGTTCTCTTGTCACTAGGTGGTAGACTGGGGTCTGACTTTTCTAGTTTCACGAGAGACTTTTGGTCTGTCAGGTCCTTGACTTCATCCTTTCCGCGTCCTGACCCAAGGGTCGGGGGCGCCTGGGGGCCGTGGTCTTGCTAAGGGCGAGACCTGTGGCCGTGGGCGTGCGGATGGGTAGGGTTACAGACTGGGGCTCCCCAGGGGACGTTTATGTGTCCCATAAGTAAGCATATTATGAAGGTATGAAAAAATAACTAGGGGTTACGTATGTAACCCCAGTTTTATTAATACCGAAGTAATATGCTTACCAAAAACCCCTTCTGTGCGCTTTTGTGGCGGGCAGAGTGAAGGTTTTCAGAGGGAGTATCCCAGTGACGCGAGGGTATTTATACCCCTTCCGGTCTACCGGTTTCGCGTAACATGGCCCTATTACTTGTATAAATTGTAACCGGGAGTCCATGTGCTGCGCTCTGTGCATCGCTAGGGGGCGATGATATCCCATAAGTAAGCATATTACTTCGGTATTAATGTTACTTTGTAGATTTTGATTATTATTACAAAACCTACATTAACCACTACAGCTCTGTATACATTTCGGCCATTTGAAAATAGCCGATCTACAAAATCACAATGCGTCGCATCGCGACGCATTGTGAGCTTGTAGATCTGCTATTTTCAAAATATCTTTTTTACATTTGAAACATTGAAATGGGACATTCTGCATAATGAGTACTTTTACTTTAGGTACTACATTTTGATACCAATACTTTTGTAATTTTACTCAAGTAAATTTTGAATTCCGGACTTTTATTTGTAACAGAGTATTTCTTCATTGCAGAATTGATACTTTTACTTAAGTAAAGCAAATGAGTACTTTTTACACCACTGGATGTTACATTCTGAGCTGAATCTATGTTCTGCCATGTAGACCTGTAAGCTACACTATGTAACTTTATTAGTGAATAAAATGTTATTTTGACCAATCTGTATGGTAGAGTATGTTATTATTTCGTAACCTGGAATAAGAAATTAAATTATTAAATAAATTAGTCTTTGAGGTTGTACATCGGCTATTTTTAATGAAGATATTTGGTATAGAGGGGAAAAGTGGTCCAAGTACAGAGTTAACTCAGGTCTGTTTCACTAAGTATAGAGGGTTTCATTGGTTAAGACTCCTTCAGTTTGTATTCTGCTATGGTGAAAACTTGATGTCAATCTGAAAACATATTGGAGGCCATGAAGTAGAATTGATTTAATACTCACATCCAGCTAGTTCACGTTCACATTCATCATTCATGAAAAGAGAAAACACATGGTTGGAATGGTTAGAAAACTGATAGTTCACAAACATAAAGATTACTAATAATTAGCAAATTGTTAAGGAACCCGAAATATGGAATGCAATAATAGAATGGGTTAAATTAATCGACTATCTCAATTATTTTACAAAGTAATAGCTTGCTTCATTAATCATACTGATTCAGCATTCTAATTACAACATTCTAATTTCATTTGTGAAGTGACTAAATGTCAGCTTAGAGATTCTACACTATAGTATATATTCAGAATGAAACATTTTCACCTGCTATGACAGATTGGTTTATAGTAAAATGAAATGATCAGTTTCATAGTAAAAAAAAAGTGTTCAGTACTTGAACCAATCTATTGTCTGATGTCAAGATTATTTGCTATTCATGTCAAATGTTTCTGCAGTCCATGCCATTTATTATTAACCAGCCATGTGGGCACCAACTTGTCATATTTTGACTGTTTGCACAAAACGTTCACCTCCACACTACTCAGGAATCAACTTTATCCTCCATAACAATATTCTGATTCATTCATTTAATCTTCCTCAGTATGCCATCATTTATATCTGGTATTAACATGCATTCTGTATCTGTATACAGTATGTTAACCCTTTAAGACCGGGAACGCATCTCTGTCATTTTAAGATTTCTTTGGCTATTAAAAAATAGTAGATATACAAGCTCAAAGCGCGGCACCGAGTGCCGCGCAATGAACTTGTAGATCTGCTATTTTTGAAAAATCGTGTACATTGTGTGCACATTTTTGAATATGTATTTTTTTTAAGCAAACATTTTTAACTCTGTTACAACTTCTGGGGGTCCCTGGAACAAAATATTTTGAGATGGGGGTCCACAGCCAAATACGTTCATTTGGGTGGTCCTTGACATGAAAATGTTTGGGAACCACTGATATTATAGCAATATACGTTCAAAAATGTAGATAAAAATTATCGCTTTAAAAAACATATACTGTATATTCAAAGATTTGCACAAATGCTCACGAAAAATACATTAATAAACTATATATATATATATATATATATATATATATATATATATATATATATATATATATATATATATATATATTAGATATATTAGATAATTGCAGATCTACAAGCTCATAGCGCGGCACTCTGCACACTTTATTTATAGTTTGTGGGTACAATAATTAGAATATGTTTTATTTGATGATCATTTGTGAGCCTAATTACCATTTAACTGGGTCTGGAAGATACCACCTGTTTCCGCGGGAATTTACTGGAGCAAAAATCCTGTGTGGGAAACATCCTGCGGGGGGACCGGAAGTAGGAAATAGCGGCTCAGTGTGTTTACATTTGCCAGCAGAACGTAGCTCGTTCGCAGCTGGCGAACGGGCCTTTTGCATGTAGTTGAAGCGCAAGGGGGCGGGGGGGCGGTGCATGGGGAGAGAGTCAGCGCACTGAAGTCAAGGCACACTACAGACTACTGTGTTGTTGACAGACAACGGATGCACGCTTATTATGAGAAACAACACAAATAAAACATGGCAAAACAGTTGCGTGCATTAGTGCAAGATGAGGGTAAAGGAAACATTCAGTCTAAATGTCCAGTAATTCGCACGCGAAAAGGAAACATTAATGTCCAGTTTGCTAATCCACAACTACTGTGCCAGATAATCACCAAGAGAGTTAAAAAAGAAAAAACGTTTCAGTCATTCAGTCCGACTTCACTGTAGCCTATAGTAGCCTTTTCATAAATTATATTTGTATTAGGCTGTCCTAAGAGTTTATAATATTTAGAGAAATGTAAGGTTTCAAATACAAAAGTATTGGTAGTAGTTGCTGGACATTTAGACTGAATGTTTCATTTATCCTCATCTTGCGCTAATGCACGCAACTGTTTTTCCAGGTTTTATTTGTGTTGTTTCTCATAAGCGTGCATCCGTTGTCCGTCAACAACACAGTAGTCTGTGCCTTGACTTCAGTGCGCTGACTCTCTCCCCCCCCGCCCCCCGCCCCCTTGCGCTTCAACTACATGCAAAAGGCCCGTTCGCAGTACAGCTACGTTCTGCTGGCAAATGTAAACACACTGAGCCGCTATTTCCTACTTCCGGTCCCCCCGCAGGATGTTTCCCACACAGGATTTTTGCTCCAGTAAATTCCCGCGGAAACAGGTGGATAGCACAGTGTCATACAAACATACATGAGAGATTAACATGATCACATTATTGTAGGATACATGCAGTGGTGGAAAGTAACTAAGCACATTTACTTAACTGTACTTAAGTAACATTTTGAGGTATTTGTACTTTACTAGAGTATTTCCAATTTCCAATACTTTTACTTCTACTCTACTACATCTCAGATAGAATTATTGTTCATTTACTCCACCACATTTATTTGAAGACTTTAGTTACTAGTTACTTTGTAGATTTTGATTATTATTACAAAACCTATATTATTACCACTTCAGCTCTGAATAAATTTCGGCCATTTGAAAATAGCCGATCTACATGCCCACAATGCGTCGCGATGCAACGCATTGTGAGCTTGTAGATCTGCTATTTTCAAAATGTATTTTTTACATTTGAAAACTTGAAATGGGACATTCTGCATAATGAGTACTTTTATTTTCCGTACTTTAAGTACATTTTGATACCAATCATTTTGTACTTTTACTCAAGTAAATTTTTAATTCCGGACTTTTATTTGTAACAGAGTTATTCTACATTGCTGTATTGATACTTTTACTTAACTAAAGCAATTGAGTACTTTTTTTTTTGGTTACATTCTGAGCTGAATCTATGTTCTGCCATGTAGACCTGTAAGCTACACTATGTAACTTTATTAGTGAATAAAATGTTATTTTGACCAATCTGTATGGTAGAGTATGTTAATACAATATAACTGGTGGTTATAAACACAATGGTGGTGGTTGTATTTGGTCTCCCTGCTCTTCTGTTGAGAAATGGTAAGGTCTGACCTACTGGTAGACAAGTGGTACTGCATGAAGGTCAAAATTCTATTTCTCTCCTGTGTAAGAAGACATGCTCTATTAGCTCTGTGGTAAAAATGTCAGCACTTGTGCAGGTGACCTGGGTTTGAATCTCGGGTAAGACATGAAAGTTACAGAGTGCAGCTTTAATGTATCCTTTAATATGATTGGATGACTTGTCATCAATGAAGTCATCATCAGGTGTGAACTGGAGCCAAATCACACTGTGATCATTATGTTTATGATCAAAATGCCTCAAATCAAATCAGAAAGACCAATAAGCTATCAGAAAGTGACTATATGGAAAATAATGAAGACTTAGATTACAGTAAACACTTATAGCCATTATATGAAAGCACAGTGTAATTTATACATGGAGAGATAAACATGATTACATAATTATATATACATATTGTTGCTGTCGGGCAGAAACCTTGAATCTCCGTATTTTAACTTTAAGGTGTGTTTGTTATTTCCTAACTGAATGCCTTACTGCATCATACTACAATGTCACACAGCAATTGCAAAATAGCCGATCTACAAGCTCACAACGCGTCGCGGGTGCGAGACGTTGTGAGCTTGTAGATCGGCTATTTTTGCTAATTTTTTTTTTTGAAAGTGGTTAAGTTTGGGGTTTTATATTTATTTGATGAATAGTATTAACAATAGCTTGAGACTAAATAATAACTACATTAGATCCTTTAGAACACAGTCATGTTATTTTTTTTCCATTTCCTGAAAAGTAACAGTTTTGGACATACAAGGTTTCCACCTGACATCTACAATATCACGGTTAATGATAATTAACGATGTGAGTTTTTACATCGGCTATTTTTAATGAAGATATTTGGTATAGAGGGGAAAAGTGGTCCAAGTACAGAGTTAACTCAGGTCTGTTTCACTATAGAGGGTTGTGGATTGGATTGTGATGATTGGAATGTAATCACATGTCAGACCACATCAGAAACTGCTCTGACACACAGAGTGATGTGAGTGGGACGTAATGAGTCCAAGAAAATATGTGTTCTTGTTCCTGAGGTTGTGTGTATGCATTTGTCTTTAATACTTTATTTATACTGTAGTTTGTGGCTACAATAATTATAATATGTTTTATTTGATGATCATTTGTGAGCCTAACTACCATTTAACTGGGTCTGGAAGATCCTATAGCACAGTGTCATACAAACATACATGAGAGATTAACATGAGCACATTATTGTAGGATACATGCAGTGGTGGAAAGTAACTAAGTACATTTACTTAACTGTACTTAAGTAACATTTTGAGGTATTTGTACTTTACTTGAGTATTTCCAATTTCCAATACTTTTACTTCTACTCCACTACATCTCGGATCGAAATATTGTACTTTTACTCCACTACATCAGTTTGAAGACTTTAGTTACTAGTTACTTTGTAGATTTTGATTATTATTACAAAACCTACATTAACCACTTCAGCTCTGTATACATTTCGGCCATTTGAAAATAGCCGATCTACAAGCTCACAATGCGTCACAATGCAACACATTGTGAGCTTGTAGATCTGCTATTTTCAAAATATATTTTTTTAATTTGAAAAATTTGAAATGGGAGATTCTGCATAATGAGTACTTTTACTTTTGGTACTTTAAGTACATTTTGATACCAATACTTTTGTACTTTTACTCAAGTAGATTTTTTATTCTGGACTTTTATTTGTAACAGAGTATTTCTAAATTGCAGAATTTATACTTTTAAAGTTAACGCTTATAGCCGTTATATGAAAGCACAGTGTAATTTATACATGGAAAAATAAACATGATTACATAATTATATATACATATTGTTGCTGTCAGGCAGGAACCTTGTATCTCTGTATTTTAACTGTTATGTTTGTTATTTCGTAACTGAACGCCTTACTGCATCATACTACAATGTCACACAACAATTGCAAAAATAGCCGATCTACAAGCTCACAACGCGTCGCACCGTGACACGTTGTGAGCTTGCAGGGTGGCTATTTTTGCTAGTTTTTATGTTTTATTGTTAATTGGTTAAGTGGTTAAGAACAGTATAAACAATAGCTTGTGACTAAATAATAACTACATTAGATCCTTTAGAACACAGTCATGTTCTTTTTTTTTCATTTCCTGAAAAGTAACACTTTTGGACATACAAGGTTTCCACCTGACATCTACAATATCACGGTTAATGATAATTAACGATGTGAGGTTGCACATCGGCTATTTTTAATGAAGATATTTGGTATAGAGGGGAAAAGTGGTCCAAGTCAGGGCCGCAGGAAGGGTAGTGCGAACGGTGCGACGCACAGGGCCCCGCACTTGGGGGAGCCCCACAAAAAAAAAAAAAAAAAAAAAAAAATGTGAACAGAATCACATTTATTAAGAGTTATAAAAAGAAATAACCGCAAATAACCACCAAAAACTCGGAAATATCCGCCCATCCGCGCGAGGATGGGGGCACGCACGCGCGCTGCGCGCGCACGCGACTTCGCACAGGGCCCCGCATTTCTCCCAGACGGCTCTGGTCCAAGTACAGAGTTAACCTCAGGTCTGTTTCACTAAGTATAGAGGGTTTCATTGGTTAAGACCTTCAGTTTATATTCTGCTATGGTGAAATCTTGATGTCAATCTGAAAACATATTGGAGGCCATGAAGTAGAATTGATTCAATACTCACATCCCACTAGTTCACGTTCACGTTCATCATTCATGTAAAGAGAAAACACATGGTTGGAATGGTTAGAAAACTGATACAAACAGAAAGATTACTAATAATTAGCAAATTGTTAAGGAACCTGAACTATGGAACGTTAAATTAATCGACCATCTCAATTATTTTACAAAGTAATATCTTGCTTCATTAATCATAATGATTCAGCATTCTAATTACAACATTCTAATTTCAATTGTGAAGTGACTAAATGTCAGCTTAGAGATACAATTCTACACTATAGTATATATTAAGAGTGAAACATTTTCATCTGCTATGACAGATTGGTTTATAGTAAAATGATCAGTTTCATAGTGAAAAATAAAGTGTTCAGTACTTGAATCAATCTATTGTCTGATGTCATGATTATTTGCTATTCATGTCAACTGTTTCTGCAGTCCATGCCATTAATTATTAAACAGCCTTGTGGACACCAACTATTTTTAATGTTAGCACAAAACGTTCACCTCCACACTACTCAGGAATCATGTTTATCCTCCATAATAATCTTCTGATTCATTCATTTAATCTTCCTCAGTATGCCATCATTTATATCTGGTATTAACATGCATTCTGTATCTGTATATGTTAACCCTTTAAGACCGGGAACACATCTCTGTCATTTTAAGATTGTTTTGGCTATTCAAAAATTGCAGATATAGGCTACAAGCTCATAGTGCGGCACTGGGTGACTATATGGAAAATAATGAAGACTTAGATTACAGTAAACACTTATAGCCATTATATGAAAGCACTGTGTAATTTATACATGGAGAGATAAACATGATTATATAATTATATACACATATTGTTGCTGTCGGGCAGAAACCTTGTATCTCCATATTTTAACTTTTATGTGTGTTTGTTATTTCGTAACTGAATGCCTTACTGCATCATACTACAATGTCACAAAACAATTGCAAAAATTGCCGATATACAAGCTCACAACGTGTCGCACAGTGACGCGTTGTGAGCTTGTAGATCGGCTATTCTTGCTAGTTTAAAACATTTGGAAAGTGTCTAAGTTTGGGGTTTTATAAATATTTGATGAAGAGTATTAACAATAGCTTGTGACTAAATAATAACTACATTAGATCCTTTAGAACATAGTCATGTTCTTTTTTTTTTTCATTTCCTGAAAAGTAACAGTTTTGGACATACAAGGTTTCCACCTGACAGCTATAATATCACGGTTAATGATAATGCACAGTGACAGTAGGTCACTTACATGTTAATCCCACCGCAATCTCCTCCTACTGTTCTCCATGTTTGACCTGACAGATGTAAACTCCATTATCTGTCTCTCTGTAGTCAATCAGTATCAGAGACACTTTGCCTTTCTCCAGATCATGGCGGTTCAGGGTCAATCTGCCCTCGAAGCCCCTCCCCTCTATCACCTGACCATTCTTATTCTTAAGGTAAATACACTCCGACTCCTTAAACCACCTGATTGTCATGGAAGACGCGCTGGTCTCAGGAGAGAGGTGACAGGAGAGGGTGGGATTATTGAGAATATAACTCACAGCATAGCCTTTAGTGACGAGTTTGAAGTCACCTAGAGTGAAGAAAAGACACACAAGAATTACTGTTCATTTAAACACACACAAACACACACACACACACACACACACACACACACACACACACACACACACACACACACACACACACACACACACACACACACACACACACACACACACACACACACACACACACACACACACACACACACACACACACACACACACACACACTCATTGTGTTTGTCTAATTGTCAAGCAGCATCTTAACCCATTAAGACCAGGAAGGGAACGTATCTGTGTCATTTTAAGATGTATTTGTCTATTCAAAAATAGCAGATCTACAAGCTCATAGTGTGAGCTTGTAGATCTGCATTTTTTTTTTTAAGATCTTGAAAATTTGTGCAAATCTTTGAATATATACATATATATACATCTTTAACTCATATCTTTGCTTCTGGGTGGTCCCTGGAAACACATATTTACAGGGGGTCAGAGGCCAAATACATATCATTTTGGAAATAGTTTGAGAACCACCGATATTATAGCAACATACTTTTTTTTTCCCCCCAAAAAATGTTAAGATTTAGAGACATTTGTAGAATCCCCAGAAGCAAAGATTTGAGTTACAAATGTTCACTTTAAAAATATAAATATCGAATGACCCACGATTTTTCCAAAAAATAGCAGATCTACAAGCTCATAGCGCGGCACTCGGTGCCGCGCTGTGAGCTTGTATATCTGCTGTTTTTCAATAGCGAAAGAAATCTAAAAATTACGCAGATTATTTTCCGGTCTTAGTAAAGTAAATATTTAGTAATGTAAATGTAAGCAAAGGTCTGGCTTGTCTGTCTGTGAATGATAATGTTTATGGATGGTCAGTGGTCAGTGGTCAGTGGTGGTCAGTGGTGGTCAGTGGTGGAATGAACTTCCCACTGATGTTAGGACAGCAGAGTCACTGCCCATATTTCGCCGCAGGCTGAAAACTCACCTCTTCAGGAAACACTACCCTTCCTCCCTGCCTGACCTACTTGTTAACTAGTTGTACGAACGCTTGTTTTCTATTGCTGTATTGTTTATTGGATTATTGGATTGTTTATTGGATCTTGTTTAGTCGATATACTTATTTGTTTTAGCTCATGCTCATTTGATTTAGCTATTTTGTCTCATCTGTTTAAGGAAATAGGTAGCTGATATATTGCACTTTTACCTTAGCGCTAGGTATACTCTTGGTTGCTTGTTTATGCAGAAAATGCACTAAAGACTTCTGGTGATTAGTAGTTTTCGTTCACTACCTATGTTGAATACACTTATTGTAAGTCGCTTTGGATAAAAGCGTCTGCTAAATGACTGTAATGTAATGTAATGTAATGTAATGGATTATTGCTTGACGTGTGAACCACATATCTCCCTCCTCCTCATATCAGTATATGATGGTTCATCTATCAGGAAAAAAACTATAAACTGTGTTGTGACCTACCATGACCTCTGGCCTCTGCCATGTCTCCTGTATAGAAGAGAAATAACCAAATTACCACACCTAACATTCATCACATTTATCTGTAAATAGTTTGTGATTTGTGAGCTGCAATCTTCTTCATGAGAATGGAGATTACTTTCTTTGCATTTGGTCACAAGCAGTGGTGTAAAGTAACTAAGTATATTTACTCAAGTACTGTACTAAGTAAAATGGTGAGGTATATTTGAGTATTTCCAATTTCCAGTACTTTTACTTCTACTCCACAACATCTCAGGGGCAAATTTTGTACTTTTACTCCACTACAATTACTTGAAAGCTTTAGTTACTAGTTACTTTGCAGATTTAGATTATTATCACAAAACATACATTATCCACTTCAGCCCTATATATATTCTTTGGCCATTTGAAAATAGCCGATCTACAAGCTCACAATGCGTCACGACGTGACGCATTGTGAGCTTGTAGATCTGCCATTTTCAAAAGATTTTCGTACATTTTGAACTTGTAAAATGGGACATTATGCACAATGAGTACTTTTACTTATGGTATTTTAAGTATATTTTGATGCCAATACTATTGTTCTTTTACTCAAGTACATTTTGATAACCAGACTTTTTACGTAACAGAGTATTTCTACACTGCAGTATTGACACTTTTGCTTAAGTAAAAAATGTGAGTACGTTTTCCACCATTTGGTCACAAGTAACCAACAGTTCACACCGACTGTTGTTTCCTGCTCACAAACCCTGAAACCTACAGTGGTTCTGCAGACAGAATTTCTTCAGCATTAAAGGTTGAAAAATGTTAAGAGAATCTCTTACCTTTCACTGCTTGGCATACGATTTAGACTTGAAAAACTAATTCATACAAATCCTCACACATTACTGACTCCTATACAACTAACCAGCGTGAACACAAGTGAGAGTATTAATGTTAGATATTATTTGATATTATCCGTAGTTAATCATTAACTTCCAAGTAGTCATGTCATAAAGTGACTGAGGGTTTAAGTCCACAGCTCCACTCTGAGTCATCTCAGTAAAAGGTGATAATTATTGATGTGGCCTGTGGTAGATGTAGATACATTATAGACATATTGTGCAGTGGATGCTTTGTTAGGTGCAGAACATCATTTGAAAGTACATTTGTAGAACCTGCACTGAATTTTTCATAGAAGTGTTATCTAAACGTTTACCATGGAAGGCCAAGAGCATTGCAAGTCCTCTTTCTAGCCAAACGCTACATCAGTAATCTGTAATTAGTGACATAAACTGCATGCTGAGAACAACACTGTTTATTGCATTGCTTTACGATGATAGTTTGTACTCTTCCTGTCTGTTTCAGGCTGGTGTCACAGGCAGCTTATTACTTCTCCCTGCTCTGCTTTCTGTTGACTCTGGTCACACTCCTACAGACCCTCTATAGTAAGTAGTGAGTACTGTACTTCATGTCTACTATGTATGTTATATATACGTATGTTACAACTGCATGAATTTTTAGACATGCCAGTCTACTTTACAATAAGGTACTCTTTCACAACAATATATATATATATATATATATATATATATATATATATATATATATATATATATATATATATATATATATATATATATATATATATATATATATATATATTTACAGCTGTCCTGTATCACTCTGGTGTACTCTGGCCTTATAATAAAACGATGACTTGCATAAAACAATCCAGGTCAATGCCGTATCAACTTTTAAATGAGCCTATAAATTTATAAAGTATCTTATCTTGTCTGATATGCACCACTCCATAGATGACTGATCAAACACATTGCATTATGTTATAAATATGGACTCAAGGTTGACTGTTTCACTGTTACATTATAAACATAAAACATTTGAGTACATACGGATGGAGGAATGCAGGTATAGAATTTAAATGGTAAATATGATTTACTATTATGGAGTCGAGTAAAAAAAAATCTAAACCATTAACATACTGTACAGCAGCCTTTTAGAGTGTAATTTTTTGGGGAGGTCATTTTGTTTTTCTTCGAGGACTTGGCGGGCCGGATTAAGATGGTTAAGGGTCCCGGTCCAGCCCCCGGGCTGTATGATGCCCATGTGTGCTCTATAGTGAGTACTGTACTTCATGTCTCCTATAATAGACCCTCTATAGTGAGTACTGTACTTCATGTCTCCTATAATAGACCCTCTATAGTGAGTACTGTACTTCATGTCTCCTATAATAGACCCTCTATAGTGAGTACTGTACTTCATGTCTCCTATAATAGACCCTCTATAGTGAGTACTGTACTTCATGTCTCCTATAATAGACTCTAGTGAGTACTGTACTTCATGTCTCCTATAATAGACCCTCTATAGTGAGTACTGTACTTCATGTCTCCTATAATAGACCCTCTATAGTGAGTACTGTACTTCATGTCTCCTATAATAGACTCTAGTGAGTACTGTACTTCATGTCTCCTATAATAGACTCTATAGTGAGTACTGTACTTCATGTCTCCTATAATAGACTCTATAGTGAGTACTGTACTTCATGTCTCCTATAATAGACTCTATAGTGAGTACTGTACTTCATGTCTCCTATAATAGACCCTCTATAGTGAGTACTGTACTTCATGTCTCCTATAATAGACCCTCTATAGTGAGTACTGTACTTCATGTCTCCTATAATAGACCCTCTATAGTGAGTACTGTACTTCATGTCTCCTATAATAGACTCTCTATAGTGAGTACTGTACTTCATGTCTCCTATAATAGACTCTCTATAGTGAGTACTGTACTTCATGTCTCCTATAATAGACTCTCTATAGTGAGTACTGTACTTCATGTCTCCTATAATACTCTCTATAGTGAGTACTGTACTTCATGTCTCCTATAATAGACCCTCTATAGTGAGTACTGTACTTCATGTCTCCTATAATAGACTCTCTATAGTGAGTACTGTACTTCATGTCTCCTATAATAGACTCTCTATAGTGAGTACTGTACTTCATGTCTCCTATAATAGACCCTCTATAGTGAGTACTGTACTTCATGACTCCTATAATAGACCCTCTATAGTGAGTACTGTACTTCATGTCTCCTATAATAGACTCTCTATAGTGAGTACTGTACTTCATGTCTCCTATAATAGACCCTCTATAGTGAGTACTGTACTTCATGTCTCCTATAATAGACCCTCTATAATGAGTACTGTACTTCATGTCTCCTATAATAGACCCTCTATAGTGAGTACTGTACTTCATGTCTCCTATAATAGACCCTCTATAGTGAGTACTACTGTACTTCATGTCTCCTACTTATAATCAGGTCCTCCTTGAGTCTAAGTTAAAGGGGTTGGGACGGACGCATGGACGGATTACAGACCGGGTCAGTGCCCAGGGGCCCTTGACTACCAGGGGGCCTAGGGCAGCCCTAGGCCGCATGGCTTAAAAACAATAATTTACTAAAATGTATATACTAGGTTAACGCTCAAATACACAGACCCCTCAGCCTACACAGTATTCTATATGGCCCAAAAATGTCTTATTACTGTGTTTGTGCTCATCTGACTGAGAGCTCATTCTGGGTAGCATGGGGGGCCCTGAAAAATAACTGACCCAGGGGCCCCCGCGAGTCTTAATCCGTCCCTGGACGGACGGACGAAAAAAGTTAGAATCTGGAAATAGGAGGTTTCTGCCCGACAACAACAAAATGCCTTCTAAATCCTAAGAGTTTTCTGTAAAACTTAGGTTACTATATATATATTTAGCAAAAATGTAAAATGACAGATGCTTTCCTGGTTTGAATAGGATAAAACAACAGTGTCTGGGGGGCGTTGGACAGCAGCACCAACACAACAACAGTGTCCTGTAATAAATCACCATGGAACAACAGTGTGCTACAGTGAGGGCTTTCAATTAGCCTATTGGCCCCCCAAGTATAGCGTCCTGATTCCACACACTGTGGCTGCTACGCTCCACTGGCCTTGTTCACACACACACACAAACCGGGTCGCTCAACAGTAAAAAAAAAAAAGAAAAGAAAAAGAAAGTAGAAATTCTAATAAAATCTCGGTGCGCTGTGCACTGCTGGATGTCTGCGTGTCTCTGAGTCCGTGCGACCGGGCATGCTCAAACATTCGGTGCGCGGCCCCCACCGGGGCGGCTTGGTGCGGCAGGCGGTCCTCGCTCTGAGTAGCGCTTCAACCTTTTTATAAACCATGGCGCACACGTCAAAATCACGTCGCTCCGCTCCGCTCACATGCTCTGACACACACACACACACACACACAGGCTTTACAATTTTCCTCACAAGCCAGTCAGTGGTGGAAGGTAACTAAGTACATTTACTCAAGTGCCGTACTTAAAGGGACAGTTCACAAAAAAAGAAAACACAGAGACTCTTTGTGTCTCCTACCGGAACCGCTGTCGGTCATCAAATTATTGGCTTAGGAATGGGACAAAAACTAAACAATATCCATGAATTCAAGTCTCCATGGGGTGACCAATCGATAGAAAAATTCATTTTGGGGGTGAACTATCCCTTTAAATACAATTTTGAGGTACTTGTACTTAACCTGAGTAGGCCATTTTCTTTCTATACTAAATAACACTTTTGGTACTTTAAGTCCATTTTGATACCAATTCCGGACTTTTACTTGTAACAGAGTGTTTGTACATTGCAGTATTGATACTTTACCTTAAGTAAAACCTTTGAGTACTTTTTCGACCATTGCCTGGCACCAGGCTGTTAGAACAAGTGTGCCGTGCCAACACACCTCTGGATGAACATCCATGGATGGATCCATCCATCCATGCCTCGTGCAGAGCCCTGCGTAGAATAGATCGTCTCGCTAAATCATCAGAACATTGGATTTGGTCCCCGGTCTTGGCCTGCCTGATTAAATTCCACCTCACTGCTATCTTCGTTCTGAAAAACACCTTTCATATTTGGATATAACAACCAAAAATATACTCATTTATTCATTATGATCTCATGACAAATTGTGTTGATTACCGTTAGTGATCAGTAGGTTTCAGTCTTGGCAACCCAGCCCACTGCCAGGTTTCTATTGTACAACCATGATGCTGTGTTTGCATCCACCTGGTGCTCCAAGATTAAAATTCATCCTTTCCAAAACGTTTTGGGGAAAATGACAATTTACTGTAGAACGATTAAGGTTGCCTTTTTCTATGGTCCTCTTTTCTGTAAACAGTACTGTATGTCTGCCACTGTAAATGTGAGGGGAAAACAAATCCTTTTACACTACTATGCTAAATAAACAGAGTAAAAAGCATACAGTAGTACCAGTTCCCCGGTAGACAGACGACCCCCTCCCTTTTTTTGTACATATTTTTAGTTTTTTCTCATGCTTTTTGCCTTTTTTCTTTTTTTGCACATGTTGTTTTTTCTCTGTATTATTTAACTGTTTGGTTGCTACTATATATGTCTATAAAATGAATACCAAGGACCTCAACGGAAACAATTCCGCAGGGACTTTTTTGGACGGACCTTTTAGACAAAAGTATTATAAATGTAATTGTGATGTTTTATATTCTTTTTGCCTATCAATGCCTTCAATCAATCAAAGTCCATACTTTTACTTCTACTCCATACATCTCAGAGGCAAATATTGTACTTTTACTCCACAAAAATTATTTGACAACTTTAGTTACTAGTTACTTTTTAGATATACATTATTACCTTATAAAACATACATTAACCACTTTAGCCCTATTTTACAGTATACCTAGGCTTTTTGAAAATAGCCGATCTACAAGCTCACAACGCATCGCAGTGCGGCGAGTTGTGAGCTTGTAGATCTGCTATTTTCAAGCATTTTAGTACTTTTACTTTTGGTACTTTAAGTACATTTTGATACCACTACTTTTGTACTTTTACTCAAGTAAAGTACTTTTACTGACAAAGCTGCACTCAGATCACATTAATTATATTCCAGTTCTTAATGTACTGGAAGGTGATAAAGAAAATCTAACAAATTCTCAGATCCAGGGCCATCAACTGTGACCTTTTTGTCAAGATACAATAATATTCAGCTTCAAAGATTAGGACATGGAGCTAACTTTAAACTGAGGCCATCTGTTCTAAAAAATAAAGACACAAATTAAATGCATAGAGTAACTGTCATGAAGGGCGTTCACATATTTTTTCACCAGATTATAAGTAACATCTGGTGATATGACACAATGCCTTACACGCTCATTATGCATGCATACAGTTGACATAGAAAACAGAACTGTTCAGTGTTTGTGCAGAGACCTGCAGACATTGACGCTAATCCTGTAGGTGCCGGGGAGCCCGAGCACCCAAGGAGAAAGCCGAGCACAAACAGGGAATGTGTTGGTCGGATGACTATTGTGTGATGCTTTGTAACGTGCACAGGATGCACAATGTAGCCGCTCTGATACCATGTGTTATTGTGAACAGATTTCTGTCATTCAAACTCTCTTCCTGTGATCTGCAAAGTCCTTATGCCAGTTATGGTTTCATCATCAGCCAATAATCAAATTGTATGACTTGAAATGTAGTTTTAAAAAAAAGGTCCTTTTGCACACTTACTGGGACAGGTGCCTAGGAGCAGGCAGCCAGTGCATGAGACAGGAAAGAATGGTGATCGCGCTCACTGTCTTCACTTACGGCAAAAAAGTATTTTATTGCGAGTACAATGGCCCCGATTCATAACGAGGGTCGTAAATATGGGGTAAATAAAGTTCGTAAAGGCCGGTCGTATTTTGGTAGTCACAAACGGACGTGCAATTCCCAAAGGGGTTCGTATATCACAGAGACGTGCGTACAACCAGTGCGTATGACCAGGTGTGATGATTACTCTGGAAGGCTGTGTCCAACAGCATCCAACTTTAACGTCACCGTGCGTGCTGAACCGTGCTAAACAGCGTTGCCATGTCCGCTTATTATAAGCGAATTTGGGCTTATTTTTCTGTAAAGTTGCTTGTAAATATTGGTAGCTGTGGGGACCGCGGTTTTGTGGGCTTGTTTCTAAAGTGTAGTTGGTTATTTGGGCTTGCTTCACAATTGTTCAATTGTTTTAAACGGTGGTTCTCAAATATTTTTATGACATGGACCCCCAAGTTAATATGTAGGCTAATTTATCCCTATAAGCCCCATCTGAAATGTTTTGTGCCAGCTGGAGGCAGATTTGTGTTGTTAGAATGTTTAAAAAATCTTCCAAATATTGCACATTTTATTACAAGATGTATTTTAAATATAGCAGATCTACAAGCTCACAACGGTTTAATTAAAGTGCTTATAATGGCCTAAGTGCCAGTTGCTTCTTTTGGGCTTGTTTTCCTAGACCTGGTTGCTTATTTCTCTCACAACATCTGGCAACGCTGATGAAAGTTTGAAGTTCAACTCCGCCTCGTCTAAAGATAACAGATGCGGCTTCGCATCGCCTTGACAGCTTACTGTTCTGTCTGGAAGCGGATCACGTAATAAATGCTCTCATGTGTAATGAGAATAAATAAGTTTACAAGGTTTAACCCCATTACCAAATAAAAGGCTAATAAAACGTGGAAAGGATATATATAAGCCTTTTCTAATGAACATTGCGGACTTTTACCAAGGTAAAAAGATGATGAAATCCAGCATACAAGTGGAACGCTGCTATCCGATTATGGACCAGAGCTTATTGATTACTTATTGATTAAATTAGTGCATTTTTGATTAATATATCACTGTCCTACGTCGGAATGGGGAATATTAGATCTGTTGTGTGTGGTGTTCATGTGATCAAAATACAGTAGAGTAGACTATTAGCCTACAAATTAATACTGCAGCACGGACAGAGGTGCGTCAGTCCCTCCGCAGTTTCATTAAGGCATCATAGCCTATTTTCATTATTACATGGCAATATATAGTTTGACATTTATTTTTTTATTTTTTATATATATGTGTTGACAAATGTTGGGCATATATATATTTTATTTGAGGTTTGCCACTGTTGTAATTGATTTTGGCATGAAGAATAAAGCATTCTAAAGACATACGCACATTTCAGCCCTGGTAAGACAGCCTCAGGGCTGACCTGAGAACGTGCGCACCTGACGCACAAAACACAGACCAAAAAACTTTTATGAATCCGACTGCAGGTGTAGGATTTGTCCTAAATGCCGGTAGGTACAAAATATGGTCGTAAATCCCTTTATGAATCGGGGCCATTGTTTCCAACTGGCATTCATCAGGTATTTGTATTTCTGATTAAGAGGTTAAAACTTGGTTGATGTGTGTGTGACGTGTTGTTGAGTACGGTAGTAGTAGGTGTTGTTTGCAAGGCATGTGGTTCGGTTGAAGTTTCACATCTGTCATTTCCTCTGCTCTCATGAGAGCAGAGGATGTGGTCACAAAGATGTCACATGTACCCACACGCACAACCGTTAATTCCATCATCATTTTTACAGTACATGCTTTTAAAAGTAAAAGTAGAGGTACATTTCTTAATTTCTATATCAATGAATTGCTGTAATGTTTTCACAATGAATTTATAGGACCTTGTAACTCATGTTTTAGAGAAGTAACTCTCTGAAACCACCTGCACTGCATGCTCTGATGTGCTTGTAGAACCACAACGTTATACAAAGCCTGCAGAAACACCTCTAAAAACGAAAATAGAAATGACTGAGGAACCAGAACTAAATACTTTTACTCCTATACACCCATACAAGATGTAACAAAGAGGGGAGCGGAGGGGGAAGCCAGAAACACAGCTAGTGTGAGAGCAGAAAAGTGGCCATCCCTAAAATTGCATTTTAGGGAAGAAAAAATAAACAGCCAACCTAAAAGTACTCAGTACTTTACAGTTTTCCTAGAAATGTAC
This sequence comes from Gymnoscopelus braueri, assembly GCF_963280865.1. Lineage (NCBI taxonomy): Eukaryota > Metazoa > Chordata > Actinopteri > Myctophiformes > Myctophidae > Gymnoscopelus > Gymnoscopelus braueri. Next base: position 12,941,128 of record NC_137613.1, read on the forward strand.
TCGTAATGTACTGTAATAAGTATTTTAAAACAATCTAATACTCAAGTAAAGTACAGATCCTCAGAATCTGTACATACAGTACTCAAGTGCATTTACTCTGTTACTGTCCACCACTGTTCTTGTATGAATATATCTTTTCACTGTTTATATATTACTTCTTGAAATGTGAACCACATATCTCCCTCCTCATATCAGGTGATCATGGGTCATCCATCAGGAAAAAAAAAAATGTGTTGTGACTTACCATGACCTCTGGCCTCTGCCATGTCTCCTGTATAGAAGAAAAATAGCCAAATTACCACACAGATACAGATCCGTGTGTTGGTGAGATTCATACTTTCTGCAGATCCGTGTGTTGGTGAGTTTCATACTTTCTGCAAAGTCCAGCTGATAAGCTGGTCAAGTTTGGTTAGATCAGCGGTTCTCAACATGTGGGCCGGGACCCCCAGGGGGGTCCCCACATGATTTGGGGGGGGTCCCCAGATGACAGTGAAGTGACAATTTAAGGACCTTTAAGACCTTTTTAATACCTACAAAAAATAACATTACTGCATCAAAAGTAATCAACAAACTATAGTTACTATACTATAAAAAATGGTCAAACATTGGCCAAATTGTCTAACAATAATAATAATATAAGAAAACATTTTGAAAATGGCAGATCTACAAGCTCACAACACAGTTCAAATATGATTGTTTTGGGGGGTCGCGGCCTGAAAGGGTTGAGAACCACTGGGTTAGATCACTGTTTCCCAAACAGTGGGTCGGGACCCATTTGTGGGTCATGTAGGCTACACATTTTATGGGTCACAAGGACATTTCTGTTTCCTACAAAAATTATATTATATATTAAAAAAAAATTAAATCCACCCAAAAATCTAAAATCTTCATCAATAAAAAAACCAAAAATCAAAGATTTCTCAAAAGAATTTCACTAATAAATAAAAAAACACGCAATGAAAATAGCAGATCTACAAGCGTTGTGAGCTTGCAGATCTGCTATTTTAACTAGTTTGGATCCCGGGGAGACATCATACCTGCCATTAGACTGTGAAGATTTTCTTCTGTTACAATTGCCCCCCCCCCCCCCCCCAGTATATATACAGTATATTTTATTTTATTTTATTTTATTTTACATAAATAATATGGGTAATAATAATAATAATAATAATAATAATAATAACAAGTGTAATAATAATAATAATAATAATAATAATAATAATAATAATAATAATAATAATAATAATAATAAATTATTATTATTATTATCATGACAACATTCATCCAAACTTATTTACTTAATATGGCAATTGGCAAATAATGTGCTAGTTTGATTCTAAATAACACTTTACTTCCTGAATGAAGCCAAAACAGACCACGGTGCTATGGTTACCAAAATGAACAGATCTACAGATCTACATCTTGTCGCAATTCGATGCGTTGTGAGCTTGTAGATCTGTTTTGACAAGAAGTGCATTCTGGGCCGTGAGCAGTGTTGCCATATCTGCTTATTATAAGCGACTTTGGGCTTGTTTTTCTGTAAAGTTGCTTGTAAATATTGGTGAAATATCTACAAGATCTACAAGCTCACAGTACGTCGCATTTGCGACACGTTGTGAGCTTGTAGATCTGCTATTTTCAAAAAGGAAGTGAAATATATTTCACCAATATTCACTTTACAGAAAAACAAGCCCAAAGTCTTATAATAATAATATATTATTATTATTATTAAATATATTATTTATGTCACATCACAAGAAAAGGACAAGAAATGTAAAATTAAATAAAGTAAAATATACTATATATATACTGGGGGGGGCAATTGTAACAGAAGAAAAGCTCACAACGCGTGTTTTTTTTAATTAATTGATGGAATTTCTTAGATTTTGTATTTATTAGTGAAATTCTTTTGAAAAATCTTTGATTTTTTTTTGATTTTATTGATGAAGATTTTAGATTTTTGGGTGGATTTAAGAATAAATATATATATAATATAATTTTTGTAGGAAACTTTCCTTGTGACCCATAAAAATGTGTAGCCTACATGACCCAGGCCCGCGACCCTCGCCCGTGCCGTCAGATAATAAATCGGTAAAATCAGGCAAAAATAAGAATTAAACAACATAACCCTAACCTAACCCTACCCTAACCTAACCCTACCCTAACCCTAAAACTGAAATAAAGTGACAAAAAGCCCCCCAAAAAGTGACCGAAACCGCCGCAAACCCGCAAAATGCTTCGCTCGCGCGCAGGGGATGTGCACCGCGTGCGTGGGTGCGCAGGGGGGGCCTGATCACTGTGCTGTGCCTCCCGGCCCGGCTTTGATTTGTTCCGCCACTGAGTGGTTCTCAACCCTTTCAGGCCGCGACCCCCCAAAATAATAATATTTGAACTGGGGACCCCCAACCCTGATAAGCACTTGGAATGTAGGAGTTGATGCATTACGTTTAGTTTGACTCTATTGTGAAAACAGCAATGCCTCGCAAGGAAGGTGTTGTGAGCTTGTAGATCTGCCATTTTCAAAATGTTTTATTATATTATTATTATTGTTAGACAATTTGGCCAATGTTTGACAATTTTTTATAGTATAGTAACTATAGTTTGTTGATTACTTTTTATGCAGTGATGTTTTTTTTTGTAGGTATTAAAAAGGTCTCTCTCTGCAAAGTCCAGCTTATCAGCTGGACTTTGCAGAAAGTATGAATCTCACCAACACACGGATCTGCAGAAAGTATGAATCTCACCAATACACAGATCTGCAGAAAGTGAGAGTGAATCTCACCAACACTGTGTGAAACTTACAGTTACAAGTAAGTTTGTGGATAGGAAAACTCATTTGTAAAAATTATCTTAAAAAAGCGTGATATTTGTCTCAAAATGATGTAAGAGGAAAAAGGAATGTATGCGTGTGTTGGTCTACTCACAAATAAGATCCAACAATTCACACACAGAATAGATGATTTACAAATGATATTTTATGATAAATGCACACACAAGTAGCCTATAATATTTTTTTGTAAAAATTACAAATTCAAATTTACAAAAGTCACAAATAAATAATTTGTGTTTGTAGATTTCAAAATACATTTGTAAATCATAGAAACACATTTGTAAATCAAAGAATATTTGTGCATCTTGGTATTGGATTCACAAATACTTTTGAGACAAATCTCTCCCCATAATCTGTACATAGTTTGTGATTTGTGAGCTGCAATATTCTTCAAGAGAATGGAGATTACTTTTGTTGCACGTGGTCACAAGTAACCAACAGTGCGAACCAACCATCTGTTTCCTGCTCACAAACCCTGAAACCTACAGTGGTTCTGCAGCCAGATTTCTTCATTATTAAAGGTTGAAAAATGTAAAGAGAATCTCTTACCTTTCACTGCTTGGCATACGCTTTAGACTTGAAAAACGAATTCATACAAATCCTCACACATTACTGACTCCTATTCAACTAACCAGCGTGAACACAAGTGAAAGTATTATGTCAGTTCCTCACACCCCTATTGGCTGTTGGGAGGGGGCAGGACAATACCCGGTGGCCTGCCGTCTGATTGGCCTGCCTGGCCTGTCTGTCAGGCAATGGATAATATAGCCCAGAACAAACATATAACACGCACTCGTATTTCAATAAATGTAAACACCCTTATTTATTTGTGGTGCAAGACCTGAATACTGTTTAGTTTACCCCATCTGAATAGCTTATGTGAGCATAATAAAGAATAGCAGAATAATACATTACATTACTATCCAAAATAAATGAGAAGTTAGCCTACTTGAACCCTCTATTCTCAGTAAAAAAAACTGCCCTACATTTCTCTGACGCTTTTTTTTTCTGTCAACACCAAATATTTTTGGCTTATATTCCCTCCATGTTGGGGTTAATGTTATTCATAATAATGTAATGGTGTTTTCATTTTGTCAAGGTGCACTAATGTTTTCATATTGCTGGATAATATTAATATTTTATATTGCATGCAAGTTTTCATGTTGAATAGTGTACATTCCTCTGTCCTCACTTGTACAAATAGCTCTAGTCAAAGAACTACACATCCAGAAACTTCACTACACTTTGTTGAAACTGCCCACCCACTTCGGATGCTGTCAATGCACTGAATGGGACATTATCACGTTTAATCAGACTATTGATAAGTCTAAGTAAATGAGATACTGACCTACCGACGGGGCTCAGTAGGTGTTATACTGTATAGTTTTGGACCGCGGCGGAGGCGCGCCGTCTAAAGCAAACTTGAGCCACGAGAGGCACCACCGAGCGAGCTAAAACGAGCGAGTTGCCGTGCCCAACGTTGCTGAGCCGACTCAGTGCCGTCTGAGTTATGTACCGATACACACAGAATTCGTAAATCCTGTTTTAGAGTGAGCGTTTGCCCCAACTTTCATCAACCCACAGAATAACGGCAAAACACTCAATGAGCCCCATCGGTAGGTCAGTATCTCAAGGGCCGGAAATGCAACCAGCTGGCTCAACTTGTCGCGCATGTGTGGACGTACCTAACCTGACTCCGCCAGATGGGGCGGTATTGAGTTCACAGGTTCCCAATAGACCAATTATTTGTTTGCCAAAATTGAGACTGGATGCACAGGTGATTGTTTCATGCAATCAATTCCCAACTTGTTGTTTTGGGGTGCGCTGGTTTCAGCACACCCCAACCCCCTCTTGTGTGTTGGCTAGTGAGGCGCGAATGGATTAAATATATAGTTATAGAACCACAGTGTGTAGAACAGTGTATTGTACTCACAGGCTGCTGTATATGAGCTCCAGTCAGCCTTGCTGAGAGAGGCTCTGGTGGTCAGCAGAGCTGAGGTCAGAGGTCAGATGAGACTGACTGAGCAGCAGGCCTGATCCACTGAGTCACCTGCTGACCACTGTCCTGATGACACTGAACACACACACAACACAGTTACACACTGTCCTGATGACACTGAACACACACACAACACACAGTTACACACTGTCCTGATGACACTGAACACACACACACACACACACAGTTACACACTGTCCTGATGACACTGAACACACACACACACACAACACAGTTACACACTGTCCTGATGACACTGAACGCACACCACAGTTACACACTGTCCTGATGACACTGAACACACACACAACACAGTTACACACTGTCCTGATGACACTGAACACACACACAACACAGTTACACACTGTCCTGATGACACTGAACACACACACCACAGTTACACACTGTCCTGATGACACTGAACACACACACAACACAGTTACACACTGTCCTGATGACACTGAACACACACACACACACACACACACACACACACACACACACACACACACACACACACACACACACACACACACACACACACACACACACACACACACACACAGTTACACACTGTCCTGATGACACTGAACACACAACACAGTTACACACTGTCCTGATGACACTGAACACACACACACACACACACACACACACACACACACACACACACACACACAGTTACACACTGTCCTGATGACACTGAACACACACACACACACAGTTACACACTGTCCTGATGACACTGAACACACACAAACACACACACACACACACACACACACACACACACACACACACACACACACACACACACACACACACACACACACACACACACAACACAGTTACACACTGTCCTGATGACACTGAACACACACACAACACAGTTACACACTGTCCTGATGACACTGAACACACACACACCACAGTTACACACTGTCCTGATGACACTGAACACACACACACACACACACACACACACACACACACACACACACACACACACACACACACACACACACACACACACACACACACACACACAGTCCTGATGACACTGAACACACACACAGCACAGTTACACACTGTCCTGATGACACTGAACACACACACACACACACACACACACACACACACACACACACACACACACACACACACACTGTCCTGATGACACTGAACACACACACAGCACAGTTACACACTGTCCTGATGACACTGAACACACACACACACACACACACACACACACACACACACACACACACACACACACACACACACACACACACACACACACACACACACACACACTGTCCTGATGACACTGAACACACACACAGCACAGTTACACACTGTCCTGATGACACTGAACACACACACACACACACACACACACACACACACACACACACACACACACACACACACAGTCCTGATGACACTGAACACACACACAACACAGTTACACACTGTCCTGATGACACTGAACACACACACACAACACTACACACTGTCCTGATGACACTGAACACACACACAACACAGTTACACACTGTCCTGATGACACTGAACACACACACACAACACAGTTACACACTGTCCTGATGACACTGAACACACAACACAGTTACACACTGTCCTGATGACACTGAACACACACACACACACACACACACACACACACACACACACACACACACACACACACACACACACACACACACACACACACACACACACACACACACACACACACAACACAGTTACACACTGTCCTGATGACACTGAACACACACAACACAGTTACACACTGTCCTGATGACACTGAACACACACACAACACTACACACTGTCCTGATGACACTGAACACACACACACACACACACACACACACACACACACACACACACACACACACACACACACACACACACACACACACACACACACACACTGTCCTGATGACACTGAACACACACACAGCACAGTTACACACTGTCCTGATGACACTGAACACACACACACACACACACACACACACACACACACACACACACACACACACACACACACACACACACACACACACACACACACACACACACACACTGTCCTGATGACACTGAACACACACACAGCACAGTTACACACTGTCCTGATGACACTGAACACACACACACACACACACACACACACACACACACACACACACACACACACACACACACACACACACACACACACACACACACACACACACACACACACACACACACACACACACACTGTCCTGATGACACTGAACACACACACAGCACAGTTACACACTGTCCTGATGACACTGAACACACACACACACACACACACACACACACACACACACACACACACACACACACACACACACACACACACACACACACACACACACACACAGTCCTGATGACACTGAACACACACACAACACAGTTACACACTGTCCTGATGACACTGAACACACACACACACACACAACACTACACACTGTCCTGATGACACTGAACACACACACACAACACAGTTACACACTGTCCTGATGACACTGAACACACACACAACACAGTTACACACTGTCCTGATGACACTGAACACACACACACACACACACACACACACACACACACACACACACACACACACACACACACACACACACACACACACACACACACACACACACACACAGTTACACACTGTCCTGATGACACTGAACACACACACACAACACTACACACTGTCCTGATGACACTGAACACACACACAACACAGTTACACACTGTCCTGATGACACTGAACACACACACACAACACCGTTACACACTGTCCTGATGACACTGAACACACACACAACACTACACACTGTCCTGATGACACTGAACACACACACAACACAGTTACACACTGTCCTGATGACACTGAACACACAACACAGTTACACACTGTCCTGATGACACTGAACACACACACACACACACACACACACACACACACACACACACACACACACACACACACACACACACACACACACACACACACACACACACACACACTGTCCTGATGACACTGAACACACACACACACAACACAGTTACACACTGTCCTGATGACACTGAACACACACACACACACACACACACACACACACACACACACACACACACACACACACACACACACACACACACACAGTTACACACTGTCCTGATGACACTGAACACACACAACACAGTTACACACTGTCCTGATGACACTGAACACACACACAACACTACACACTGTCCTGATGACACTGAACATACACACAACACTACACACTGTCCTGATGACACTGAACATACACACAACACTACACACTTTTCACTGTAGAAAGCTAAATAAAAACTAAGCTATGATAATTAAAACTAAGACTAAATATATTGACAATTTCGTCAACAAAGTAAATAGCGGATCTACAAACTACGCATCACGCTGCAACGCGTTTGTAGATCGGCTATTTTCAGCATGCAACCAAGTGTGAAATCAGCCATTACGATGCCATCAAGGCACCGCCAAAACACATTATAGTCGACTATATCTAGCTCATCTACCTTGGAGGTAGATGAGCAGCAGAGACCCGGGTACAGATCCCAGGGCATTAAACACATCTTACATACAATAGGGTCATGTCAGAACTTGTCAGAATTGGACCCCCAAATTGATGTATTTGGCCGCGGACCCCCATCTGAAAATGTTTTGTGCCAGGGACCCCCAGAAGAGAAGATTTATGTACAAAAAGCACTTTCAATATTTTTCAAAAATGAATATATAATGTATAAAATATGGATAAAGGGGTTAAAATGATTGTGATGCTACATTTAAATAAAAAAAAATTCGGGACCGGAAATTCCAACATGGTGTCTTGAAAACGTGTCTGTAGAAACCAATGTGTGACCTCACTGTTCCCTTCGTCCATATTTGTTTACAGTTTGTTTCCACCACAGCTCTCCGGCGGTGTTGTGCACGGTGTAACTCACATTGTCTCTCCTGTGGCTGCTCTTGATGGTTCTGATCTCCTGTAGGAGGCGCTCCATCTGCTCCTGGTTCAGCTCCTCAAAGCCCCTCTGGATGGAAGGCATGTAGGCCGGGGGGAGTTGTACCGACAACCCTGTGAGGTCCTGGCTCATGGAGTTTGGACCAGAGACGCATTGAGAGTTCTGGGGTTTCACAACGAAAGAAGTTGTCTTACAGTGCCATCTAGTGGCTTTCTGGTATACCTGCGGTGCCTCTATGCATTCTAAAGGAGATGATACTCAGTGATAGTGCAGCAGTTAAGCTCATTATATGGAAGGTATTGTGCATTTTAGGAAAGAAGCATGAAACTTTCAGCATATCATCTACATACCCCAAGGTTTGATTTCAGACGTGGAAGCACTTTCAGATTGACCTCTGGTGACCTTGAGTGGTCATTGACCTCAGAATTGCATTTTTGGCACTTTTTGCCCCATTTTTCTCCATTATAATAATATATGCTTGTTAAAATGTCAGTTTTGTTCTAATAAATGAAAAATGAAACCTAATAGTCACTCTAAAGAAATGGTGATTATTACTATTTCTGTTATGACATGTTATAACATTAAAAACATCTAGGAGAGAGAGAGCAGCAGTAAAATAAAGAAAAACAAGAAAGAACAGGTACAATGCTATTCAAAGGTGCTATTCATCTCATGTTGGTTTTGGTTTTGGGGGCAGTATATGGTGAGCGTTCAAGGTTCTGATGGTTTGGGGAAGAAACTGTTGGACAGCATGCTGGTGCTTGTCCCGATGCTCTTTTTTTATTTATTTTTTTACTTAGATTTTTATCCCACGATTTTGTAACCCTTATTTTTCACCCGGTGCCAATTTTCTAAGTGATCCTGGGCATTATCCTCCCCTCACCAGCCCGATGCTCTTAAACCTCCTATCAGATGGCAGTAGTTCAAGGATATGGTGGGAGATAATATGGTACCATTTCTGTCAGAAACCTGTCTACGACTACCAGTGACATCGATGGGGAATCCAAGCTAATATAAACTGCAGGCTTTATATTCCTGGAAAGTTTGCATGCTATAATAGAAGCCATTGTTCTCGCATTAATAAAGAAATACATTTAAAAAATGAAAGGCAACTGTCCATAGCCCTCCTCGGAGACACAGAATGAGTAGATAAAAATGGTACCATAATGAGCATGAGTGAGTACACTTGGAACCATAATCTAACACTCAATGGTCTTTTTCACTCTCTTCATCTTCTCTCTCCTTATTCCCTTCAGCCTCCTCATCTTCGTTGTCTTCATCTTAGACCATGGCAAAATTCAGACTTCTGCTTCAGTAAGGTTATTGCTGCTCAAGTGGTCAGACATGAGGTCGTTAGGGATTAAGGGTCTTGCTTATGTACACCCGACATATTGTCAGGGCTGGGAATTGATCTTGGTACCTTCTGTTTCCCAGGTGGCCTCTCTACAGCTATGGCCCCCCTTCTTCTTAATGGGTTGTAGTGGACCTCTCCTCCTTCACATCACTTACATAGTCAGTCTTACAGAATGGTATCTGCAGTTTTTCGCTGCATGCCTTCAATGCTCTACAGCTGCAGCTGGAGCCATTGCCTGGGAGTAAACAGTGGGCAACCTCCCACCCGGATGTAGTGATGTCTCTTTCCTCTGCAGGTGGCTCGATCCGATCTGCAGCCTTCCACAACATGACCTGCAGATGAACATGCAGTATACTGTGTGCAGAATCATATTTGTCTGTCAATACAATGAGAAGAAGAACTGCACCGGTATCTTTTAGGTCACTGTGCGTGGCATCAAGTTCCCCATGCACTGTATTGAGACTAGTCATGGTACTTTCTAAGAGTACTTTAAGCACATACCTTGCCCTTCTCACAGGGTAGGAGACAGTATCACATCCTAACAGGTTCTTGGAGGAGGACAACCACAAGCATCCGATAAGCACATTGTATTTTGTCTAGGATTTACCATTGAGAATGAAGGCGATGCCACCGCAAGCAATGCTTTTATCCCAGAAATGTTCATCAATGTTCCACTGCAACCAGGGAATGACATCAGAGTGCCAGTTGGCATCATGCGGGGATCGATGATGGTAAATGGACTGCATTTAAATAGCACCTTACTAGTCTTCCTGACTCTTCAAAGCACTTTACAATGTACTTCACATTCACCCATACATTCACACACCAATGGTAGAGGAAACACAAATACAATACCCCTACCTGCTCATTGGGAGCAGGTAGGGGTTCAGTGTCTTGCTCAAAGACAGGAGGAGCCAGGGATGGAACCTGGAATCTTTGGATTCCAAGACGGCCGCTCTACCTCATGAGCCACTGCCACCCCGCATGATGACAGACTTATATCACACTTCCAGTCACACACAATGGATTATACATGTCATGACGCTTGAGGTCCAGTGTGGGGTTCATACTTAAAGGGGTAGTTCACCCCCCAAATAACTTTTTTTCTATTGATTACTCACCCCATGGAGCCTTGAATTCATGGATATTTTTTTGTTTTTGTCGCATTCCTTCCTTTATTATTTGATTATAATAAATGTAGCCCCATTGATTCCGGTAGGAGACACAAATGCATTTGTGTCTCCTACCGGAATCAATGGGGACACATTTATTATAATCAAATTATTGGCTTAGGAATGTGACAAAAACAAAAAAATATCTATGAATTCAAGGCTCCAGATGGTCAGTAATCAATAGAAAAAAAGTTATTTTGGGGGTGAACTACCCCTTTAATGGCAAAGCTTTTCAGTGATTTCTCAAGGTGTACAAGGGTTGTGAGCACAGGATCCAGGTGAGAAGGTGGAGAATCGATACATGGACATGGATCCAGATAAATTGCTTTTTTTTTGGCAAGATTAATTTCTGGACATTCAAAAATAGACTTAGTCTCTAAGAGCACCTTTCTAAATTGACTACCAGCTAAAACAAGACTTTTTCCTGGTCTTGGGCCTAATTATTACATACTTTATGCAAATTGTGCAAATGAGGAAAGGTTGCATGACTTCACCATGATAATAGATGAATTTATGCACATCACAAACATGGGCTTTGACTCTTAAGTCACCTTTCTAAGTTAACTGGACGCAAAATGTTAGCCGCAAAATGTTAGCTATTTCCAGGTAATTTGCTCATTAAGTGATAAATTTGCTGATTATGCTTATTACTCAAATTGCCCAATATGCAACTTTTAGGAATCAAGCTTAAACTCATCTGCTAAGCCTATATATGACATTTTAATCATAAAGGTTTACAGGAAACAACATTTCTGGTTTTAACATGGGTTTGACAGCCCAAAATGTGTACAGCCTCTGACAAGTCTCAGAGGTCAATTGAGAAATGCTTCCACGTCTGAAAACAGACTTCATGACATATAGAAACACTGTAGGAAGTTTCATGCTTCTTTCATAAAAAGCACAATACCTTCCATATATGAGCTTATCTTCTCATTAGAACCCTGAACGCTCACCATATACTGCCCCCAAAACCAAAACCAACATGAGATGAATAGCACCTTTGAATAGCATTGTACCTATATTGCAAATGCATTAGCACTTTCTTTCTTGTTTTTCTTTATTTTACTGCTGCTCTCTCTCTCCTAGATGTTTTTAATGTTATAACAATGTCATAACAGAACTATCATAATAGTAATAATCACCATTTCTGTAGAGTGACTATTAGGTTTCATTTTTCATTTATTAGAACAAAACTGACATTTTAACAAGCATATATTATTATAATGGAGAAAAATGGGGCAAAAAGTGCCAAAAATGCAATTCTGAGGTCAATGACCACTCAAGGTCACCAGAGGTCAATCTGAAAGTGCTTCCACGTCTGAAATCAAACCTTGGGGTATGTAGATGATATGCTGAAAGTTTCATGCTTCTTTCCTAAAATGCACAATTGGTTTGCTTACTGCTGCACTATGATACTTGCAGTGGTGGAAGGAAAAAGATTGAAAATATTTAAATATATATATTTTTAAAGCAAACATTTGTAACTCAAATCTTTGCTTCTGGGGTTCTACAAATGTCTTCTAAATCCTAACAGTTTAAAAAATATATATGTTGCTATAATCAGTGGTTCTCAAACTTTTTCATGTCAAGGCCAAGGGCCCCCACAATGTTATGTATTTGTCCACGGACCCCCATCTCAAAATATGTTGTTCCAGGGACCCCCCCCTCCAGAAGCAAAGATTTGAGTTCAAAATGTTCGCCGCTCTAAACAATATATAGATTCAAAGATTTGCACACATTTTCACAATTTAAAAAAAATAGCAGATCTAAAAGCTCATAGCGTGGCAATCGGTGCCGCGCTATGAGCTTGTATATTTGCTATTTTTGAATAGCCAAAGTATAAAATAATGGTTAAAGTGGTTACACAGATGGTTTTAATGGGTTAAGTAAAAGTATCAGTACCACAATATAGAAACACACTGTTAAAAGTAATATGCCTGCATTCAAAATCTTACTTGAGTAAAAGTATAAAGGTATGGTCTGCTAAATGTCTAAATTGTGGTATTGGTATCAAAATATGCTTACAATGCCAAACGTTAAAAATGTGTCAAACTTCATCGACAATAGCAGATCTACAAGCTCACAACGCGTGAGTTTGTTCTACAAACAGCTAAGCAGTCTGCAAGACATTTCAGATTGAGAATTTAAGCTTTGCTTTTATGAAATGATCAGAGAATAATAGGGTTTTATGGCAGATGCTTCTGAACATGTATTCTTTGTTATTTTTGACTCATTCTAATTCTCTTTAATCTTATAAAAAATGACTGAAATCAGTAGTGGTGACTATAGGCCTGTCACAATTATTATATAATCGTCTAATAATCGTCTATTATTTTTGCATAATCGTCATAATCGTTTCCATGTTGAAAAATGTTCATGCATTTTCAAATATAAAAACATTTTGAAAGTATAAAATAATTAAATATGTCAGTAATGTCTTGAATATTTAGTCATATCTGCCCTGAGCAATGTGTGATTATGAAGCCTAAAAAGCAAACAGAAATGACATTTTTATTCATATGTTCCAATGTTTAAAAACACAATTAAAATCGTTAAAATCGCAATTATTTGTATGACAATTAATCATCAACTTAAATGTTGTAATGGTGACAGCCCTAGTGGTAACTGAGAACTTTAAAATCCATGTGTTCACAAATGCAGTGGTGTAAAGTAACTAAGTACATTTACTCAAGTCTGTACTTTTTTTAAGGTACTTTTACTTTAGTGGAGTATTTCCAATTTTCAATACTTTTACTTCTACTCCACTACAATTCAAGAGGCAAATATTGTACTTTTACTCCATTACAATTATTTGTAAACTTTAGTTACTAGTTACTTTGCAGTTATCCCTCTAAAGTGGTTCAAATATAAAAAATGTCCCGGTCTTAATGGGTTAAGAGGGAATGGTTAAGGAAGCAGAACCCAACCCCCAGTAGTACTGACATGTGTGGTGCTGGCCGCCAGGCTGCCGTGTGCCGCCTCCAGCTGTCCGTTGTACAGCAGGGCTCTCAGGTCGGCTCCGGTGAAACGCTCCGTGGCGGCGGCCAGCTGCCCCAGGTCCACGTCATCGGCCAGGGGCAGGCCCGCGCTCAGAGCCCTGAGGATCTCCACACGATCCTCCTGAACCCGCCGCCAGAGGAAGAGACACACAGAGAGAGAGAGAAGGTTTTAAGGTGGTTATAGATCCACACCGAAGGCAGTTCATTTACATTAACCACTGACTTGAACCCTATAGCGTCCCTATAGAGGCTATGCGCGTGACATCATCGTACCCGGAAGTTATGCGGGAACGCCTACTGAGTGGGCAAAAAAAAACGTTCTGGCCTTTACAGCCCCATACATTCAAACAGAAAAGTCCTATCTGATTGTATTAAACAACATTAAACTCACCAACACGGCAGCTGTACGGAAAGCTTGAATTATCCTCTTTCTATCTGCAAAGTTTTTGTTTCATAAAAATCCACCGTAGAGACATGTTATGAGCTACTTTCTGTCAATGAATTCCGTGCAGGTGATTATTTTTCTAAGTGTCAGAGTTTGGAAGCGCTCGTTTTACAATAACGCAACGTCCCGCTGCCTCCTGCATTATTCGACATTTAGAAACAGGTGGTACGCAGGACCGTTGAGCGATTTCCAACGAGCGCTTCCAAACTCCAACGCTCCATGCTGCTCAATGTTTTGCCACTCAGTCTAGATGAGGGGGGCGTGTTCCTTACTTCCTTCACAGGTTTGACCAATGATACTAATGAAGGCTCTGTTCCATTTAGTGTAGCACAGTGGTTCTCAAACCTTCTAATTTTAAGGACCCCCATAACTCTGAGAGTGTACAAATGGAACCAAATGGACCCGTAAGAGTTCATTTGGTTCCATTTGTACATCTTTTTTAAGGAGCCATTTGGAACCCCCTCAACTTGGAACCATGAGGGTCCCTGGACCACACTTTGAGACCCACTGGTGTAGCAGAGTGTTTCCAGTGAGCCAACATGCAACAATATCAGCACCCTGACTCTGTTTGACCAGAATGGAACAGAGCCTTCATTAGTATCATTGGATAACACCTGTGAAGGAAGTAAGGAAGAGGCCCAATTTCTCTCCAAAACGGCTGCTGTGCATAGAGCTTATTCTGGGAAGCGAACAGTTGCTGATCTATAAGCTCACAACAATCTATAAACTCATGATCTACAATCTATATAAGATCTATAGGCTCACAAAGCTTGTTAGGCGTTGTGATGCGTCTCGTTGTGAACTTATAGATGGGCTATAGCTTGGGCAAAGAGATGTGGTGTACAGGGGAAGTCCTGGGGGACAGCGGTCGACTAAGTATAAAGGGTTCATTATGTTTTAAGTTGTCTTCCACCTACTTTTTAAAAGTGTTCTACCATACCAACTGTTTTGTCTTTGTGAATCACTGTGTGACCTTACATGGTTTCTATGTTTCTGTCGGGTGGAAACTTCATCATTATGTCCAAAACTGTTACTTTTCAGGATTCACATTCAAAAGCATCAAAAGTAGCAGATCTACAAGTTCAGAACGCGTTTTGTGTGACGCTGTAGTAAAGATCAAGTAGGGTGTTAAAATATGGATGATAAGAGGTTTCTGCCCGACAACAACGATATAATAAGCATGTTAAATGGTTGAAATATTAGTGTGCTAAAACAGTGATCATTATGAGTGGGTGTATGATATTAAACAGTACAGACCAGGTCCTGGGGAGGGCAGTAGAGGGACTTGTCCAGTCTACCAGGTCTCAGCAGGACCGGGTCTATCAGGTCTGGTCCACTGCTGGCTGCGAGCACATACACACCTGATAGCAAAACACAACACAAATATTTTCACTCAAATTATCTGTATTGTGGCCTGGACCGCTGGCGTAGCGGTCCAGGCACCTATATAGGCTCCAAAGTAGACTGACAGCACGTCGCGAGTTCGAGTCCCAATCCTGACCGTCTTTTGCTGCATGTCACTCCCCATCTCTCTACCCATTTCCTGTCAGACTACTATCCTATCAATAAAGGCAAAAAAAAATCTTTAAAAAAAACTGATATGTATTACTGGGGATGCCTGGTGGCTCAGACAGTTAATACACTGTTTCCCAAACCATGGGTCGGGACCCATTATTGGGTCGCGGCGGACCCACATTTGAATGTGACAGCACCGTCACCACCACGTCACTGCTACCAGTTTGTGCAGTTACAGACACTAAAATAAAGCCTTGTTTAATTGATTGTTTGAATGCTTTATTAGTCAGAAATGTAAACAGCATGTGGTACAGTCAGACATTAAAGATTTAGTTCACCCCCAAAATGATTTTTTTTTCTATCGACTAGTCACCCCATGGAGACTTGCATTCATGGGGTGAAAGAAAAGCAAACACACAAAATGAAAAGGAATCAAAAAGCTATAATACAAATGAATAAGCAGTCTGTCAGCATGACACCTGCAATCAAAATCTTACTTGAGTAAAAGTATAAAGGTATGGTCTGCTAAATGCCTACATTGTGGTATTGGTATCAAAATATGCTTACAATGCCAAACGTTAAAAATGTGTCAAACTTCATCGACAATAGCAGATCTACAAGCTCACAACGTGTGAGCTTGTTCTACAAACAGCTAAGCAGTCTGCAAAACATTTCAGATTGAGAATTTAACCTTTGCTTTTATGAAATTATCCGAGAATAATAGGGTTTTATGGCAGATGCCTCTGAACCTGCTAGTTTGACCTAATTATCTTTAATCTTATTAAAAATGACAGTAAAGGGTTAGAAATCAGTAGTGGCGACGAGGCTTGTCACAATTATTACATAATCGTCTAAACACAATTATCTTTGCATAATCGACGATTATGGAAAGATTTTCAAACATTTTTCAACATAGAAATGATTATGACGATTATTAATCGTCATAATCATTTCCATGTTGAAAAATGTTCATGCATTTTCAAATATAAAAACATTTTGAAAGTATGAAATAATTAAATATGTCAGTAATGTCTTGTATATTTAAGTTTAAGTGTTCAGTAAGCAGAACATCATTTGAAAGTACATTTGTAGAACCTGCACACAGATCCTAATTAAAACATATTTTTCATTCATTGCTTGGTGGCAATGCAGTCTGGACTACAGGAACTGACGTGATGACCTGTCCATTATTATAAACATATGTTGTTACTTTGCTGTGTCCCGTAGTTAAATAAAGCAGACCTTAATACAAAAGGAAGCAGTTATTTTAATGCTGCAATGGATCATATTTATAGAGTAGCAGAGATTTAGCAGAGACTCATTCTACAGCAGCATTGGCTAATTGTTCTGGATATAATAACACACTTTGCCCAGTAGATGTCCTCATAGCATACAGTATGCTTGGTTGTAAATGAAGCTAATGGTTATGGAAACACTTCATATGGTGAATAATAATAATAATACCAGCTTTAATAAGTGGTATTGTACCCCTCATTGTATCCCTCTGCCTTCCTCACACAAACAATGTTTTTTTTCATGTACAGTTTATGAATGTGTGGACAGGGTGTGTTTTTTTCTTAGATCATGGCTTGCATAACAGTGCCTTGATCACAACTCTGCTATTAATCATTAATTAAGCTTAATATCATAGACAATACCTCCTGGAGAACTAAATAACCATCTACTGTATGGGTTCTTTATAATAACTATTACTAACCCGCTGCCACTGTCCTTAAGTCACAACTGGAGCAGAACAGTGGTGAAGACAGGACTAAGCCTAACACCCAGTCATCCGTCTGATATGCAGAAATAGCAGCAAGACAAACACCAAGCTAATAAACAATAACTGATAGCAGTAACACTGTACGTACCTGTGATTTATTAGTGGCAAGTATTTTACTGAGCGGAAAACATAGTTACATTAATCCTCATAAGCTACAAGAGAGAAGATGAACGTTGGCTGACCCCTGTGCATGTGTCCACCATTGCTAGGCAGTGTTGATTTCGTCGACTAAAACTATGACGAAAAATGTTTTCACCGACGAAAATGAAATAAAAACGAAATAAAAACTAAGCTATGATGACTAAAACTAAGACTAAATATATTGACAATTTTGTCAACAAATAAAAACTAGAATGTTAGTTAGACTAAAATGTTAGATATCCAGTAGAACTAAAAGACGAGTCATTTTATGTTTGGTTGCGCTCGGGTGTCGCGCTCTGAAAATAGCAGATCTACAAGCTCACAACGTGTCGCGCTGCGACACGTTGAGAGCTTGTAGATCGGCTATTTTCAGCATGCAATCAAGTGTAAAATCAGCCATTACGACGCCATCAAGGCACCGACAAAATACATTTTAGTCGACTAAATCAACTGTAGATTTAGTCGACTATAATCTTATGATATTTAGTCGACTAAAACTAGACAAAAACTAAAACATTTCAGATGACTAAAATATGATTAAAACTAAATGGAATTTTATTCAAAAGAATAAAACTACATTTGCTGTCAAAATCAACACTGTTGCATGGAGAGCATTTTGTATAAAAATGTAATAAATTAAAACTGTGTACAGCATGAGATGTGATGAACAACAGAATCACAACATGTAGTGGAGGCCTTCATCTGGTGTAAAACCACTCTGCACTTGCTTATCAGACATAGAGCTGCTTTGCATGAAGCTACAGCAGAACTACAGTACAGTATCACTCATAATATTCAGATGAAATAGACATTGTCCTACTGTACCTCTACTGGCAAGACTTCACAGCATCAAACCTGAAGTGTAACAGGTGTTTCACTTGCCTTGCCAGAAACAGCACGTTTCTGCCTTGATGGAAGAGCTTTAAATGGAATAATTGCTTCATACTGAACAGACTTTGTGTTTAATTATCTCCTCTGCCCTACAAAGACCATATAGAACAGCTAACTATGTGAGTAGAGACTGCATCTCCTAACAGTATTGCTAGTATAATTTGGTGACATTTATGAGTTCAATGTTTTGTTTCTAATGAAATCTAAACTTTTCTAGAACCTGATGGATGCCACTATGGAGCCAAAACAACAGCCAGCATCCAACAAGTCTGGTCTCTATTTTCTATTTAGATCTGATATTACACAAATTCAGCATTTTATAAACGCTTTAAATGTCACCATAATTGAAAAGCAAGTCTGTTTATAATCTATCATGAAGTTAAATGCCTTCAGTGGCTAGAATGAAAGGCATCTCTCTGGGGTGACAGGAATGGAATAAGAGATCATTTATAAGTTTAACAGGTTTTTGATTGTTTAGTTTGCAGTCGTTTCTAAACGTTTACCATGGAGGGCCAAGAGTATTGCAGGTCCTATGCATATCATATGAACTCACTGAATAGTTCAACTCCTCTGTAAGGACATAAACTCCTGTAGTGTTGGGTTGAGATGAGGACAACACTGTTTATTGCATTACTTTATGATGATAGTTTGTACTCTTCCCGTCTGTTTCAGGCTGGTGTCACAGGCAGCTGGCTTATTACTTCTCCCTGCTCTGCTTTCTGTTGACTCTGGTCACACTCCTACAGACCCTCTATAGTGAGTACTGTACTTCATGTCTCCTATAATAGACTATAGTGAGTACTGTACTTCATGTCTCCTATAATAGACTCTATAGTGAGTACTGTACTTCATGTCTCCTATAATAGACTCTATAGTGAGTACTGTACTTCATGTCTCCTATAATAGACCCTCTATAGTGAGTACTGTACTTCATGTCTCCTATAATAGACTCTATAGTGAGTACTGTACTTCATGTCTCCTATAATAGTCTATAGTGAGTACTGTACTTCATGTCTCCTATAATTGACTCTATAGTGAGTACTGTACTACCAGATTTCCACCAACCATACTGTAGGTCTATGTCATCTTGCTGCAGGGCTACTTACAGTAGCAGTGCACTGGCTCTCAGCCTTTTTAATTACAAGGACCCCCAGTTTGATATACAATAGGCTGTGGACCCTCTTTTGATAAAGGTTTTATCCACACTGTAAAACCCACAGTGTTAATTGAACTCTGAAAGTGTACCAGTGGCGCCAAATGGGTCCATTTGGTTCCATCAGAGTTACAGACCCGTAAGGGTCCATTTGGACCCCTGGTGGTCCCCGGACCGGATGTTGAGAACCAGTCTTAAATCTCTTATGTCAGTACACTGAACATTAGACAGCACAAACATTCACTCTCAGCCTAGAGGCAGAGCAGAGACAGAGCAGCAGTTTACCCACAATGCAGTGTGAACATTGACCTACAGTATTCCATCCATCATACTGACAGTTGAGGTTTCTACAGTGTCTTATTTTACCTTTAGGCTTTTAGCTGACAACATGTCCAAACACAGAGTCATCTTCATTTCATAAGTTGACAACATTGCAAGCAGTAGTAAGTAGAACAAGGTTCAGAACCATAGCAGCACACAGCAACATCTCTCCAGTGTTCATTTAACGTAGGATCATCCATTTTTACACTTTCAGTCAAATTCACACTCAGTAGGTTGTAGAGTAAGATATCTGAACAGTCTCTGTTGTTGTTTGGTGTTTGTTTTTGACCTCCTTTCTGTCTGTCTGTCTGTCTGTCTGCTTTGTTTTCAACGGCACACATCACACCGGATGCTGGCCCTTTGTTGTCCTGTATCCATGGCAACGGCTGTTGGGACGACGGCTGTACCTGTGTCTATCTGATGTCTGTAATTCCACAAAATTCTTCAAACACTTAAAAAATAATAGCAGATCTACAAGCGCTGCGAGCTTGTAGATCTGCTATTTTTGAATAGCCACAGTATCCAATATGGATAAAGGGGTGAAAATGTATTAACACCTTCTGCTGGGGACCCCCTGGAACCCCCTCAAGGACCACTGAAGACCACTAAAGGGAGCAACAACAACACTGTAAGTGAAACACACTACAGGACAGGTTTGCGAGCAGCAGTAATGGCTGCCATGAATCTGACTGCCTAGGCCCAGATTTCACTACACACAACAAACTAATACAAAATCACCACATTTCTGTTATAAAACCAAGACAAACTTTGTTTTACATGACACAGTGCTCATATTGAACATGTTTAATGTTCTAATACTTCATTTACCTGAACAAACAGGGAACAACGGGAGACAGAGTCAGTTTTGGTGTTGTTCTTTCTCTCTTCCTTGTTCATTTGAAGAAAGATGTCACCTGACCACCTAAAACTACCTGTCTCACAGGCGGATTTGTCACCTTGTGGCGAAAAGTGGGATAGGTCTGTTCCTAAAATAATAAGTTCCCTGCTCGTTCTAATACACAATAAGGCTCTTAAAAATACAAAGAACACGTTCATAATAAACAAAAATGTGACTATACATGTGTGTATGTCACACGTGTCACCTTGATGCTCCAGTCTCAGTCTAGCTTGCAGCAGTCCAGACTGACAGAGCTGACTCACAGACTGGACTCTGTGCAGCAGACCTACCAGCTGCTGTTCTCCAACTACCTGCTGCCCTCAACCTCTACTGTCCTGATACCAACACTATACCAGCAACCTGCCCTCAACCTCTACTGTCCTGATACCAACACTATACCAGCAACCTGCCCTCCACCTCTACTGTCCTGATACCAACACTATACCAGCAACCTGTCCTCAACCTCTACTGTCCTGATACCAACACTATACCAGCAACCTGCCCTCAACCTCTACTGTCCTGATACCAACACTATACCAGCAACCTGCCCTCAAGCTTTACAGTAAATCTGAAAATGTATGTTCTGTACAGTATGAACAGGTCTTCAGGAGTGAGTATCTGGGTAATGTATGTAGTCTATAAAATACTATCAGCAACGAATATACGACTGAACATATTAAGTAACACTAGTCATATAAAACCTAAAGTTTAATCATCATAGTCATAACATGAATTAGCAGAAATAAGCAGAAGCATTTACACTGTTTTGTGCTTCCTTAATTTGACATTTAGCAAAGAAAGATAAAGCAGGTGAGATTTGTTAATGAGAGCTACTCTATATGGAATTAACTGCACAGGGATTAACACCACTATATTAAAACGCTTGCCCATTACATTACAGTCATTTAGCACATGCTTTTATCCAAAGCGACTTACAATGCATTCAACATAGGTAGGGAACGAAACTACTAATCACCAGAAGTCTTAAGTTCATTTTCTGCTAAAACAAGCAACCAAGAGTATACCTAGTGCTAAGGTAAAAGTGCAATATATCAGCTACCTACTTTCTTAAACAGAGGAGACAAATGACAAAATCAAATGAGCAAGAGCTAAAACAAATAAGTGTATCGACTAAACAAGATCCAATAAAACAATACAATAATAAAACAACAAGTAGGCAACGTGAAGAGGAAGGGTAGTGTTTCCTGAAGAGGTGGGTTTTCAGCCTGCGGCGAAAGATGGGCAGGGACTCTGCTGTCCTGACATCAGTGGGGAGTTCATTCCACCACTGTGGGGCCAGAACAGAAAAAAAGTCGTGACCACGTAGATCGTCCAGAAGGACCCTTGAGCGACGAGGCAATCAGTCGCCCCGAGGTGGCAGACCGAAGTGGTCGGGCAGGGGTGTAAGCATCGACCATAGCCCTGAGGTAAGAAGGAGCTGTTCCTTTCACTGCCCTATAGGCTAGCACCAGGGTTTTAAACTGGATGCGAGCCGCTACGGGGAGCCAATGTGGGAGAACTTGGGGCGGTTGAACACCAGACGAGCCGCAGCTTTCTGAACAAGCTCCAGAGGTCTGATGGCAGATGCCGGAGCACCAGCAAGGAGGGAGTTGCAGTAGTCCATGAGTTGTATATAGTATGTAATTATATATTACATAATACTTAGATAAAAATAATGTTGCACATATGTTACACATACTCAAGTTACCAAGTAGATATATTATTTACTCATACCACCATGGTACATTTTTGAACATACTGGTATGATCAATGTGGTGATCAATGTCTGTTACCATGACCTTTTTGTAGGTGGACCGTTTAAAAGATAATACAATTTCACATTTCATTTTGCTCTTCCAAACTGACATAGGCTGACTGTTCTGTGCAGCAGCTAAAAATTGAGCAGCATCTGCTCTCCTCTCTTCCCCCCTCATGTGTACTCCCTTCACGTTCTGATGGCAGGTTTTCCAGTAAGTTCAGGTGTTTTTCCAGTGAGTTGTGATACACCTCCTCCAGCACTGAATTAAGGCTGTGGCTCTCCTTTAACCTTTGTCTCAGTGTTGTCATCTCTCTGTTCTTCTCCCCCAGCTGTCTGTTAAACTCTCTCTGCATCTTTGTGATTAAGATCATGATTTTCCACTGGATCTCAGTCAGAATTGCTTCGTAGGTCTCTCTCAGCTCCTCTATGGCCTGCATGTGTCTCTCTTCCCTCTCTCTCCTCTCATTCTCTCTCTCTGCTCTAAACCTATCCAGCTTTCTCTGCATCTCCTCTCTTCTCTCAGACTCCCTCCTCAGCTCCTCTTCCAGCTGTCTTTTCCTCTCTTCATCCCTTTCCTCCCTCATTTGTCTCTCTAGTTCACTTATTCGATGGTCGATCTTCCTGATGTCTCCCACAAGCTCTTGGATGGATCCCTCCATCTTCCTCAGAGAGTCCTTCAGCTCCTTCTCAAACCTCTCCCTCATCTCCTGCTCCTTCATGTGTCTCCTCTCCTCCAAGTCCCTCGGAATCCCTCTGACGAGGGCCTCTGCCTCCTGGTAGGTCTTAGTGCTGTAGAAGCTCTCCGTGTTTCGTGCCACCATGCTCTCTATCTTCTCCAGCAGCTGTGAAACCTGACCAGTGTGGCTGCTGTCTGTAATGTTGAGGAGGTGACATCTATTCCCACATTTCTCTACAAGCTTCTGATGTTCCTGACTGCCTGCTTTGAGAAATTCCTGAACACTCTGGTCTTTCATGATGTCCTCATGGATGAAGATGACGATGCTGTGTTCCCAGCAGCTCTCTCCAAACGCCTCCTGCATCTTATCCATCATGCCACTCACCTCTCCTGCAGAAAGCTCTGCTGGTAGGACCAGGAGGAAGGCATGGGGACCTGGAGCAGACAAATTGAGGCAGGATCTCACATCCGTCCACTTCTCCTCTAGAGAGTGTACAGAGAAGACTGTAGCATCCACCAGCACCAGCTGTCTCCCACAGACCTTCCCCGCTCTCCTCCTACTCAGTTTAGAGGAGCTGGTCTCAGCACCAAACTCCTCCCTGCCCAGGATGGTGTTTCCTGCTGCACACCCAGCTCCTGTCCTCCCCAGTAGCATCAGTCTCAGCTCTGAAACACAATACATTGGATAAAGCTAAAAACTGCACCACAGATGTATACAGTACTGAGCTGGGTCACTTCAGTTAAACCAAGTATTCTTACAAAGTATATAGATATATCCTAGAAAATCTGAAATCTTTGAAGCTTCCTGGTGCCTCATTAATCACAAACATTATTCTGTGCTTTTAAATTGCATTTAGACCATATCAATTAAGCAAGTTTCACATCCTCAAAAGTAGGCTACTAAAAACAAATTGCACCCTTTTCCTCTTTATTGGCTTTTGATCTTGATGGGGTCTGAGCTACTCTTCTACACATGAAGAGTCTAAGAGAGAGAGAGAGATAGAGAGAGAGAGAGAGAGAGAGAGAGAGAGAGAGAGAGAGAGAGAGAGAGAGAGAGAGAGAGAGATTATGTTATCACCTGTGGTTAACTTCAGCAGTTCACTGAGGTAAGGATCCAGCTGATGAATCATGTTAATCATTTGTAAACATGGCTTGTCTCCCTTTGTCTTCACCGTGTCGATAAGTAGCCGTGCTTTTTCTGACCGGAGTTTTTCTCCTGTGACTGCCTCCATTTCTCCATGGTTGATCACATTCTTCTGCAGAAGTTTGTCCAGCAGAGAATTCAAGGTGGCCTCTGAAACTCTTTCAATGAACTCTGTTCTCACACACTTCAGCTTCTCCTCTGCTGCTTTGTCTTCCTCCTGAGTTTGTTGAGCTGTGGAAGCACCTTGAAGACAAGATGGGGGATTAATTAATTATTAGTGGTATAACTATTCAACAACAATAATAATAATAATAAATATGGCTGCAAGCAGCAATTCGGGGGCAAAACAGATAAAATGCATTATGCAATATAGAAAAAGCTATTTGCAATATGCGCAATAAGCCATATAGAAACCTAATAGACTGAGCAGGTCTCGTCTATCCACCGCAATCGTCCATTCTGTTGTAATCGGCCGTTGAATATGGTTCGTTTTCACCAAAAAAAATAGAAATCTGAGCTAGATGTGTTTTTCTACATTTCATAACATAGGACTGGACGGAAATTAATCTTTTTGAGATCACGTCACATCCGTCCATTCCTTTTCTAGCAGTCAAGGGATCATTCATAGGTTGCGGAAGAGCTCCCTCTAGCGGATTAGATCTACGTCAATGGCAGTCAACGGTTGGATTTGAACTGATGTAGATCTACATCAATGGCAGTGATTGTGTTAAAAGTACTGTGCAGCAAATTAAATTTGGACTGGATGAGACAGGGTTTGAGCCAAGAACATTCTGACTGATAGGTAGACACTATCAACTGAGCCATTGAAACCACAGTTGGGCTTGAGAGAAAGGAGCCCATGGAGAGCTTTTTTTTTAATGAAGCCATGCCCTCTACAATTTTCATTGGCTCATGGAGGCTTCATTTTCTCTTCATCTGGGATTTTAGATAATGGCCCATAGATTGTGTGTAGAATGTTTCACACAAATTGCTCAAAATTCCCAGGAGAAAAACAGGTTTAAGTGTTTTTCGAACTACTCAAAATGTAAAATCTAAGGGCGGAGCATAATGGTAAAAGTGACAGATGTATTCCTCATGAGCAGAGGCACATGTGTAATCAAGTTTCATGGCTGTAGGCCAAACAAGGCATGATTTATGCCTGTTCAAAGTTCACATTTTGTAACGTTTGCTATAATAGCGCCCCCCTTTCGCCAATTGGAGTAAGCTTTGTTTCAGCGCTATTTGGCATGATCCTCTACCATAAGTTTCGTAAAAATATGACAATGCATTCATATAGTTAGGGGCAGAAGAATAATTGTCATAAAACTGTAATATTCATTGGCCCCTGGAGGCTTAATTGTTTCACTTACAAACTGTTTTGTAGATATTGGTTCCAAGTGCATCTATAGAAGGTTTTGTGCAGATTGCTCAAAAATCTCAGCAGGACATTTTCGTGCTTCATTTCTCTGTAGTTTTCCATGACCCACTACTACCACCACACTGCTGAGTTTCGTAAAAAAAAACGACTGCACGGTTTGTCCTGGAGCGGCGGAAGAAGAAAACCTACACACCGTGCTTGACCCCCTAATAATAATAATAATAATAATGTTTAGACCTAGTGGCCTTAATCAGAGCTGTGATGAAGGCCAAAATAAATTGGTGAAATTAAAACTACTACACAACCCCTGAACATCTGTTGGATATTCAATGTTGGGAAGGTACATCGTCTCAAAGATCTAACTACAGACTCACACTTTGAGTGAACATTCACACCTAATGATGTTTGTGTGTTCATACACCCAAATAGTCTTCAGGCATGCAAACAGCCCCGAGGTGAAAAAGGTGACAACATGTTGTTTTCTTTCGGGTCAGGTGTCACACAATTGCCCTATTTGGGTTCAAAAAGGTGACTGTAGCTGAAAAGTGACACTTTTGCATGTCTGAGTCTTAGTTTACACCAAATGGAGTTAATATTTCTAGTCAATATTATAAACATAAGAAAATAGTGTAATTTTGATTTGAGTTTTTTTGTGTGCATATTTTCATCAATATAATTAGAGGTAGTAACATCAGGATGACAAAATGTTTACACAGATTCACTGTGTAGACGTGTGTCCATAGTTCTGTCTGTCTTCCTCAGAGGAAGAGTGGAGTCTGTGTTCTGTTCATCCTCTACAACATCATAAACAGTGGATGCATTGACTATAGAGACTTTAGTGCCATTCACACTGAGCACTATAACTATATTGCTCACCATTGTATTTTTTTTAATAGTGTGAACTCTGCATGCATCCACTTGACATAGAAGGATTTTTAAAACTATATTTTTTATAGTTATAGTTATAGTGCTTAGTGTGAATGGCCCTTAAGAAAGGCAATACATGCAGGACTATTAGTTGGATGAACTTTACCATACTTTTGTACTGTTTTTAATTCATGTTGATTATTAACATCCTAGAGGAATTGGTTTTCTACCAGTTTATTTATGCCAATTCCAAATATCCTCTACACTTGTGTACTTACTTACTACACTTGTGTAGTCCTTGTCACCGCAGACACCTACTGTAAAGGTGGACATACACTACGAGATAATCTTAATATTAACGATTTTTAAAATCGGGTATCATCACACACTACAAGATCATCTTTCAAGATTCTCTTATCAGATTATCTTAAACATGCACACACTACACGATTAAAAAAATCGAGGGCATCTCACACTACAAGATTCTATCCAGATTCTCGGGCTTGCGAACAGCAATAATAAATAGAAAAATATATTTAAAAAATAATAATTATGAATTATTAATAATTATAATGATATAAGATATGATATCAGTAGCCTATATTATTTTGATATTAAATAAAGTTACACATTTCAATTCATTTTCAATTCAGTGTTTTTCTCCGACAGCCAGCTGCGCTCCTGAGCAGCGCAGCGCAGCGCAGCGCACGCGCGCGCACACACACACACACACACACACACACACACACACACACACACACACACACACACACACACACACACACACACACACACACACACACACACACACACACACACACACACACACACACACACACACACACACACACACACACACACACACACACACACACACACACGGTGCACTGCGTCAGAGCAGATCTACAAGCTCACAACGCGTCTCATTCGCGGTAGGCTACTTGTGGTCTTGTATATCGCATTAGCTGTAGAATACAACTCTCGTAGACGTATTTATGATTATTACGTTTTCAATCTACGAGAGTTGTACGGTTCACCCCCCATGGACACAGCATGATTCATCAGGATCGCTTTGCAAATCCACAAGCTCTGCACTGCAGCGCAGATTGAATATATTCGGGCCGCAACACCGTTGTCATAAAGTAACAAAGTACATACTCAAGTACTGCACTTAAGTACAATTTTTAGGTATTTTTACTTTACTGGAGTATTGCCAATTTTCAGTACTATTGTATTAGGCTACTTCTACACCCCAACGGCAAATATTGTACTTTTACTCCACTACAATCATTTGAAAACTTTAGTTACTAGTTACTTTGCTATTATCAATTATTATATTATAAAACATACATTAACCACTTTAGCCCTATTTTATAGGCCTACATAGGCTATTTGAAAATAGCCGATCTACAAGCTCACAATGCATCTCATCGCAACACATTGTGATCTTGTAGATCTGCTATTTTCAAACATTAGTACTTTTACTTTTGGTACTTTAAGTACATTTTGATACTAATACTTTTGTGCTTTTACTCAATTTTGAATTCCGGACTTTTATTTGTAACCGAGTATTGATACTTTTACTTAGGTAAAATATCTGAGTACTTTTCCCACCATGCACTGACCGTTGTACGTCGAAGCATAAATTGGTCGTTACTGGATGGATTGCAGCTGCTACTTGAGAGAGACAGACTGCTTGAGATCGCTAAACATTAATCTGCTAGTTAACAAGAGAAATGACACTATCCAAAAGTATAAAGAGTATAAAAGATATGTGTAACAGATATGTGACAGTGCTGAAAACAGGGCATTTAAAGATGAATTTGGACACATTGGACAGCAGCAGTGCGTTCGGAAATTGCGCACCATGCAGAGCGCACTCGCCTATTAGTTTGTATTGGCCAGTGCGCTCATGAGTTTCTTATACCTGGTGTCATCAATGCATTGTGTTTCATCGGCTACACACTTTTTGGCTGTTTGCAAGCCAAGGAATATAATTTTAGACGGCAAGATGAAGCATGCATGGTACCAGGCAAGTTATAAAGTTTAATAAGCATCTTTCATGTGTGGATATATTCTCTATGGACATTAGGCTATAGCTATAGGACTGTCAGTCCATATTTTAAAATGAAAATAATAAAATCATTATCAAAATAATGTATTTTAATATAAAACATGGATCCACCGCAGCTGCACATGATTGTCCATCCTACATAAACAACGTGTGTGTGTGTGTGTGTGTGTGTGTGTGTGTGTGTGTGTGTGTGTGTGTGTGTGTGTGTGTGTGTGTGTGTGTGTGTGTGTGTGTGTGTGTGGCATTGCGTATTTCTCTCGGTCCGACCCGCGCCAGGTGTTCCATACAGTAGCGATCCAGATAAATATCAAACATTTTTTAAAATGATTTTGACGATGACAAAAAAGGGGGGAGGGGGGCTTCACCCGAGGGGAGGGGTTTTCACTCGAAATATCAAACTATTTTGAACGTGATCGGAGTGGCCCCGATCGTCTTGTGAGCAACTCGGGAGGGTTCAGATTGGATCTTTGAACCCTCACACTAGACGATGTTTATGCCCGAGTTTCGCCCCCGATCTAGGCTGGGGTAGACACGCCCCCCCGATACTCGTGAGGGTTGTTTTTTAGCCCGATTATCTCGTAGTGTATGTCCACCTTAAGGGCCCGTACAGACTGCAGGAGATTGGGTCCGATATTGCTGTCGCCGACATTTTTTGGCGCTCGCCGACAAAACCTACCGATCTGACGCAGATCGGCCTTTGATCTGCGAGATAATGCTCGCTGTGTGTGAAAGGCACCGCGAGACGATATGGCCGCGATTATCCGCTCTGCGACGGCTTTCCGACCGTTTTCAGATAACTACCATGTTAGATATTCAGCTCTGTCTGGGACAGGACAGCAGACAATATCATACAATATGAACGGGGCTGCGACCACCTTGCGAGGAGATGCACGCTACAGCCAATGAGAGCACATTACAGCCACCGTGGCTAGGGGGGCGTCGCTGGATCTGACCACAACAAACAGTCCCTACCTACCGCAATATTATCGTCCAGTCCTGTATTAAGTTAACATTATAAAACAAAAGGAGAGAGTGAGCGAGCCTGGTGGGCTGTTTATTTTAGAGGAATTGTACAGAGAGAGAGAGACAGACAGAGAGTGAGAGCGAGAGCGAGCTCTGTGTGTGTGTGTGTGTGTGTGAGTGTGCAGCATGTGCACGTTGTGTCAGAACAGCGTTGCCAGATGTTGCGAGAGAAATAAGCAACCAGGTCTATGAAAACAAGCCCAAGAAAAGGCCACTTGAGCACTTTAAACCTATTTACAAATACATTGGATATTTGAAAATAGCCGATCTACAAGCTCACAACGCGTCGCAGCTATTTTCAAAGAAAAATCTTGAGAAAATTGTGGAATATTTTCCAAATCCACACAAATCTTGTATGGGGGTCTATGATATGGCACAACATATTTACAGAAGGGGGGTCTGCGGACAAATACATATTATGTGTTGTTTAAACCACTGGTTTAAACAACATTAGGAAACAAGGCCAAATAAGCAACTATACAAATAAGCCCAAAAAATGCACCCCGCAACAACCAATATTTACAAGCAACTCTACAGAAAAACAAGCCCAAAGTCGCTTATAATAAGCGGACATGGCAACGCTGTCACTGACCGCTTCTGCACTTGACGTGCGAGAGAGAGAGAAAGAGAGAGAGAAAGAGCGAGAGAGGGGGGAGAGGGAGAGAGGCATATCACGGGATACGTCGATTAAAATGAATTGGAATAAACTCAAATGTATGTATTGGGTCTGACTCTGGAGATAGCATCCTAGTGAACTATCCTACAGTGTGTCAGCCCTTGTCGGGGATCAATCCTGTTGTGAAGACCACAACGATATTATGACAGCCGATTTCAAGAAATAAACTCCTGCAGTGTGTAATGCTTAACGATCAGATGACCCCCCGAGCACTTTAAGGTCCTGCAATGTGTACCTGCCTTAAGTCATGTAGGAGTGTGCAGTCAAAAGCATGTCTCCCCCCTGAACAGGCACCCCAACCAACCTGTGATCACTCTCCCCACCCGGCTTACCACCTACAAACATTGACAATTGTGTTTGTTGGAGCATCCAGCACGAACTGAAAACCCATGGTGGTGGTGAGGACCTTTACTCCTGCACCACCCAGACACATTCCTAGATTAACATCTATGTTCCATCTCCTCGTGACTAGTAGCTTGTCACCAAGGCAGGACAACTATTTATCAACATGCTAATGTCTAAAACACAGATAAAGAAAATCTGTTTCAACCTACTGACCAGGCTTTTGAGCTGATGCATTCTTCAGGGTCTCTGATTCAGTCTTCAGATCACATATCTGCTGAGCTGTAATGACAGGTTGAAGATAATTTGAAGAAAGTAATTTGTAAAGAAGCGGTTGGTGACCCAATGTGTGTCAGAGGAAACACATGGTAATCTACACCACCAGACCAACAGTGGGGGACTTGGCAGCAACAGGAAACACAAAGCACATTTGAGAATTGGCAATGAAAAAAAGTTGGACGAGAAAATGTGAACAAATAGCAAGAGAAAAATACAGTGGAAAAACATATTTCCACTGTCTCTTAACTCCATATATCAAGGTTATATATTTTTCTTTATTCACTATGTTTAAAATGTCAGATTAACATGTACTGTATAATGTTCCTGAATCCTTGCTAGACTATTTGTAAAAGCAGCATAGACTCACTATCTGGAGGATGATCCTTACTGTGTCTCCTCTTCCTCACTGGTAGAGAGGAGTCTTCATCTGTGGTCTCTCCACCCACTGCAACACAACACAGACATCAATCAAACAGTCCAGGTGGATTAAATACCAAGGAGAGTGAAAGAGCTTTAGCCATGTTCTATAGCCACACAATCTGCACATATATATGCTCTAATCTGTGATGTCATGATGAGATGCTATGGTGTGGTGTGGTTCTGACATCAAATAGAAAGACTTGCACTGTTTGACCATTCACAATTACCTTAATTTCTTTTGTGTTACGCTTTACTGGTAATGTCCATGTGTTTTTACACCCTTGTTGACAGTCTTAAGGTCTGACTACACTTGTTATAGGTGAGAGGGTCCATGGACAGCAGGTGGTTGAGATTATACTACAATTTGGTGTCTGCAGACACACATGCATTCAAGAGCAAGACTCAAGAGCAATACAGGCTACGCTCAATACTATAATACTCATAATCTAAGGAGGATTTGTGAGAAGATGTTTACTGAATTTTTACTTGCGTCAGTTATTTCTGTGCATTCCTGTTATACTCTGATGGACAGAAATTCAAATAAATTCCCTCAACAAAGCTTCGAGAAGTATTTTTTTGTTACTTTTCTTCTTGGGTGTATTAGATATTACAAACCTGGCAACGAACGTCACGTCAAAGTTCTTTGTCGTCACATAATATAATTCAGCAGGTATCTCCTCAAACAGAGCGTCTATTTTTCTTTTCTAACACATTAGCAGTTGGTGGGCTTTTCCGCACATAAAGTACACACAATCACAACATCTGAGATGCACAGACATGAGCTGGTGATGACATTTACATCATTATGTAGATTTCCTATTTCTATAATAATAATAATAATAATAATAGAACAAGTATAAGCATAGAGAGTTAAGAGTTTCATTTATATCACATTTTAAAGGCAGGCTATGAAACTGAATGCATGACCAGAATGAATAGTGTAACATCATGAAGTTCAACAGAAATTGAAAGAGTAACATGGACTCACTGTTTGGAGGAGGAAATGGCATACTGTGTGTCCTCCTCAGTGGAAGAGTGGAGTCTGTGTTCTCTCCATCCTCTGCAACACAACATAAATAGTCAATGTATTGACAATAGTAAGATAACAAGACCAGGAGACCTAGATGGACATACTTTTATGCCCATGTATGGACGAAATGGGTCAAAACCTCATGTAGGCCGACCCCTTGGGTCTGGCAAAAATCACACCCAGTGTGAAGTGGGCGGTGTGGTCATCACAGTGGTCATCACAGTGATGGAAGCTCACTTTAAAAAAAGTTTTTTTTTTTAACCCTTTCACGCATGAATTATGATAACCTGAGAAAAAAAAATGTTACTAAGTGTTTTTATGTGTCTTTAGACATAAATATAACAACTGCACTTAAATTTGTTTTAAACAACAATTTTTTAAGGAGTTATTGACCTGTCCACTCAGGAGGACAGCATGCATTTGTGTTTTTAACTGAAAAGAATAAGGATAAAATACAACCAATGAATACAATTATAAAAATCTAATAATATCAAATCAAATATATTTGTAATGCTGTAAAACTACATTTTTCACATTTCTAACATATTCTAATACTATTTATTAACTTTCTCTTGACTCCTCGGCTCAACAAACACAAAACACATAAATAATAGTGTTTCTAATGTCAAGTGAAAACCAAAATAACTCTAAATTGAACACCAACATGAGTGCTTACTGTCTAGTGAAAACCAAACTGTGTGATGGGTGATGGCTGATTGAAGTTAGCCTGGCATGGCCAGACTAGTGCAGGCTAGATTGAAGTAGTCGCACCTGGCCTGAGTCAAACTAAATTGACTAAGCACCTAGGGCACAAAGCCTGCAAGCATTTTATGCAGATGTACTTGGATGTTCCTGTGCATGCAACATCATGGCATCTGTTTGCATTGTTTTGTGTCTGTATGCTGGGGCCAGTGGTTTCCAGGGGCAAACCTGGTCTCAGGGGTGCCTTGGACACGGCAATGTGTTTCACAATGTTCATACAAGATGGACTTGGTGAAGCGATATAGTACAGGATATAGGTCAGTAAAACTGAAGAGACTGTATTACTGAAATACATCTGAAAGAGAGTGTTGGGAGAGTTACTCACAATGTCCTCTGTTATTTTTGTAGAAAATGTTCATCAAAATAATGGTGGCGGTTGGTGGTGATTTTGGGTGGGGGGCTAAGAAATCTATTATACTATAAGCTACCTATATAGTTCACCCTGCAGCAACACAGTGGTGGGTTCTACCGTCAGATGCTGTGTACGCCGTACACCTTGAGATTTTTTTTCGTCGCCACCGTACACCTTCAAAAACTGTTCAAAACAGCGTTTTTTACATTTTTTACATTTAATTAATTATAGACGCGCGCATGCCGTGCGTGCGGGAGGCAGGGAATAAACATAGTATACCTTCATTAAAAAAATAGAACACAACACTGCAGCAACAGCATCACATTCCAGATACCAGGTTACAGTAATGACACTACTATATGCCTATACTTTGTTATAGCAAGAGCTCCACTCCACAACAACACAAGTAGGCTACCCACAATAATAGCCTGATGATGCAAAACACACACACACACACACACACACACACACACACACACACACACACACACACACACACACACACACACACACACACACACACACACACACACACACACACACACACACACCTATTTCTTTCTCTGTGCATTTTAGCAAAAAGGATTATATGCCAAAATGATTGGATAGGCAACATGTTATGTGTTCCAACAGTAATGACTGCTGATAACCTACTGCAACAGTTTTTATTACAACTGTAATCAATTCAAATAGCTCCATGGGGATTGTTTTTGTTTGTGTGGGATGGGGGATGGCTGACCTGGCCTGAGTCAAACTAATTGGACTAATTGGACTCAGAGTTGGGCACTGTGAGTCCAATTAGTTTGACTCAGGCCAGGTGAGACTACTTCAATCAACCATCACCCATCACACAGTTAGGTTTTTGCTGAAGTCTGACCACTTGGGTCAAAACTGAATTTCCCTTGTAGGTTCAAATAGGTTATTATTATTATTATTATTATTATTATTATTACCCGTATTATTGTTATTATATTATTATCATCATCATCATACAGCTTCACTGTCACTGCTAATCATATTTGCTTATCCTTCTTTTTCTGGCAGCCACTGATCACCACTGGCCACTATCATCATCCTCACTTTAGTCATATAATAGTTACTCCACTATCCTGTAGGCCTAGGTCTATAATAAGCTGCACATGACCTCTACAAAATATAAATAGACACAAATGTACTCCCATAATGTAAAAAAATATGCATAAAATATTATTTTTGATACAAACAATGCAGGTTACTTTCTAATAACATGAATACATTGATTTATATCCAGAAAGGTAACTGCAGATGAAGCATTTTCAAGAGCAAACTGTGGCAGCAAAAGTATGAATTGTAGTTGAAATAGAGCCAGTGATGCATGCAGTCCAATTTAGTGGACAGATGATCAATCATAATTTCCTCCCAATATAAAATCAATACTTGGAATTTTTCACAACTATAGTGCTTATTAGATGTTACTTGATGTAATAATATTTTTTTTACCTGCAGGGGTCTCCTACTTTAGAAGGAATGGATAGATATTCCTGAGCTGTTGGGCTTGTTTACATTTCTGTCAGCCATCTTGGATGTTGAAAAAATTATGTTGCAGTTACAACACCTGGCCACTGGATGGCAGTATTGAGGTGATGCTCTAGCGTCCCCTGTATAGGCTAGTATGCAACTCTGACATCAAAACCTATTCTTATAATAGAAAATGACATTTTAATAGCTGTCCACTGTAGTGACCGTTATGCGTGAAAGGGTTGTTAATTGCATAGTCCTATTTATAGGTTATTCATTTCATCATGTGTCTCTCTATCATGTGTCTCGCTAGCCAATCACAGTGCTGAATAGAGTCAGCCAATAGAGTCAGCCAATCACAGTACAGCTAGGGGTGTACTAATTATGAGCCAATCACAGTACAGCGAAGGGTGTACTAATGAGGTGTCCCAACCCCACTTATAGGGGCGGCTACACCGCCCAAAAAGAAAGGGGTTACTGGGCTATTACATGACACTGGATGTATTTTATTTTACAGTACTTTTGCACTATTGATTACTAACTTTCTGGAGGAATGCTGATGCTCCATCTCGTGATTGGTAGCTTGGGGCCTGATGTAGAGGTAAACCCACTATCTATAAGACAAGACAACTATTTATCATCTTACTAATGTTGACGACACACATAAAGGAAATATATTTCAGATTACTGACCAGTCTTTTGGTCTGACTCAGTCCTCAGTTTCTCTAATTCAGTCAGATCATGATGACAGATCTGCTGAGCTGCAATGACAGGTTGAACATATACAGTATTTATGTTTTGATGAACCACTGAAAAAATAATCTAGAGAGATGAGTTTTTACATTTTATAATCCAATTAAGGACATATATTTCATCTTACTGACCAGTCTTTTGGTCTGATTCAGTCCTCAGTTTCTCTAAGTCAGTCTTGAGATCACAGATCTGCTGAGCTGCAATGTTGAAGATATACTGATTTTATTAAATAGTATTCATTATTTAATATAAAAATAATCAAGAGAGATGAGGTATCTCTTTTTTTAATAATCCATTTCTCACCAGTCTGTTTGTTTTCAGTGATGACATCATCCCATTGCCTTTTCATCGTCTTCAGCTCTTCATCTTTCTGATTCAGTTGTTTTTCTATCAGTAGTTTATTACTTTCATCCAATTCTTGGCCTTTTTTTGTCAGTCGTTTATTACTTTCATCCAATTCTTGGCCTTTTTTTGTCAGTAGTTTATTACTTTCATCCAATTCTTGGCCTTTTTCTGTCAGTAGTTTATTACTTTCATCCAATTCTTGGCCTTTTTTTGTCAGTAGTTTATTACTTTTATCCAATTCTTGGCCTTTTTCTGTCTGTAGTTTATTACTTTCATCCAATTCTTGGCCTTTTTTCGTCAGTAGTTTGTTACTTTCATCAAATTCTTGGCCTTTTACTGTCAGTAGTTTATTACTTTCATCCAATTCTTGGCCTTTTTCTGTCAGTAGTTTATTACTTTTATCCAATTCTTGGCCTTTTTTTGTCAGTAGTTTATTA
Organism: Gymnoscopelus braueri; assembly: GCF_963280865.1. NCBI lineage: Eukaryota > Metazoa > Chordata > Actinopteri > Myctophiformes > Myctophidae > Gymnoscopelus > Gymnoscopelus braueri. The sequence continues at coordinate 12,978,523 of NC_137613.1, forward strand.
CTTTCATCCAATTCTTGGCCTTTTTCTGTCAGTAGTTTCTTACTTTCAACCAATTCTTGGTCTCTTTCTGTCAGTAGTTTATTACTTTCAACCAATTCTTGGCCTTTTTTTGTCAGTAGTTTATTACTTGCATCAAATTCTTGGCCTTTTTTTGTCAGTAGTTTCTTACTTTCAACCAATTCTTGGTCTCTTTCTGTCAGTAGTTTATTACTTTCAACCAATTCTTGGCCTTTTTCTGTCAGTAGTTTATTACTTTCATCCAATTCTTGGCCTTTTTTTGTCAGTAGTTTATTACTTTCATCCAATTCTTGGCCTTTTTTTGTCAATAGGTTATTACTTTCATCCAATTCTTGGTCTTTTCTTGTCAGTAGTTTCTTACTTTCCTCCAGTTCTGGCCGTAGGACCTGCAGATCTACAGAACATATACGTTTAGATGAACCACAGACATTGTAACGTGTGTGCGTGTGCGCGCGCGCGCGCGCGCGCTCGTGCGTGCGTGCGTGTATTACTCTACATGTGAGGGCAAAACATCCCCACTAGTATAGTATGATAAATATACATTGTGAGGACCATTTTCCAGGTCCTCACAAGAGAAATGGTTATTTTATGGTTAGGAAAGATTTTTAGAGAAAAGGCTTACAATTAGGAAAAGATTATAGGTTGGGTTAAAGGTTAGGATTAGACATTTAGAGGATAAGTTTAGGGGTTAGAATTTAAACTTAATCGCACACCGGTGTCGTGCACTGAAAATATCAGATCTAAAAACTCACTCGTGTGTATGTGTGTGTGTGTGTGTGTGTGTGTGTGTGTGTGTGTGTGTGTGTGTGTGTGTGTGTGTGTGTGTGTGTGTGTGTGTGTGTGTGTGTGTGTGTCTGTGTGTCTGTGTGTGTATAATTGTTTCATTGATAAATGTACAGTATAATAAAGTTGAATGTACAGTTTTCGTTAAGTCTATTGTTATCCTACTTACCAAACACATGAGCTGAATTCTTTCTTCTATTCTTCCGCTCTGCGGACTCCTTGCTGAGATAATCTTCAGCTTTAGCTTTAGCTTTAGCTTTAGATTTATCTACATAAAGAGAGTTAAACTGTGTTTTAATAACAACTCTTCATCATGTTATACTGACTGGATAATAAATTCATTTAACATTAAATCAACTTCAGTCTTGAATACATGTACATGAAGAAGAAAAGGCATGCAAGAATCTGAACACATCAGATAAAAAGAGACTTTGTATACCTATTGTAAATATTATTATATTATAGTATTATATACATTATTATTATGTAAATATAAGCTGAATTACTGATTTATGTGAATAATTATGTCACTCTCCTCCCATGGGTCCTGGGCTGAGAGTTCAAGATAAACTCAACTAAATAAATAAATACAGAAGTGCCACAATGTAAATTTACATCTATTTGTAGGATGGGGAATGACTGATTTAAGCAGCCATACCTTTCTGAGTCAAACTAATTGGACTCAGAGCTATAGGTGTAGCTAAGGATAAATCAGTCATCTCCACAAACATTCAGAGAGAGACACTGTCCAGACAGAAGTTATCATCAGCTCTCCCCTGTAACATATGTTTAGTTTCCTTGTGGCTTTGTACCACAGTACAGTAAACACCAAAGGCATAGCCAGCAGCATGTATCTCCACGAAGGTATTCAAAATATTTGAAGGGGTCCTTGGGGCCAAAAAGCACAGTTTATTCACACTGGGGGAGTGGCTGTGATTCTTTTTTCTTGCACACTGTTCTGTTAGATAACAACAACTTCATAGAAGACTGTTGTGATATCTGATCGCGCCTGGGACCTTTGAACTCTCTCTTGCAGGACAATTTAACCGATCCAGATCCCATTGGCCTTGATTCTAAACTTTATATCAGGTCAGATTAATGTCTTCATAACACTAATGTCACACCAGGTGTTTCAGCCTATGAGAGATGTTTACATATTCTATTAGAGGACACATTATATCATACTATGGTTTCTGAAGCAATGCATGAAATGAACTGCTCTTATTACAAGGCTAGATAATGAATTCCTCCTCTCCAGATTTATGTCTCTAAATTCTCAAGGTTATTTGATACACTCATACTGTATAAGCATATCAATCATACTCTATCTGTGTCAGTTATTCAGCTCATGCAAATAGTACAGTATGTCTCATCTAACTAACCTGTCTATAACACCTACCTGGTTCCTTTCATCCAGATACAAATGTCTACTATTTCTGCAGACTAAAGACCATTTTTAGAGAACCCAATTTCAGAAGCAGAACTTATTATAGACATTAGTACAATGCAGAGCGGGTCAGATTTTCAATGGTGTGACAAGTGGGGCGTGGTAACAGACTTGTTAAATGGTCAGGACCAGGGAAGGGTGCATATCTGGTGCAGTGGTGAGATGGGTTGGATTACGTTGAATATTGTCTATGGGTTTATGTTGCAGGTGGATTCAATCATGGTCAATAAAATGATCACTTTTTATTACAGTGCATTGTGCATTTACACAGTGTTATGGAAGAAGAGGCCTAGACATTTCTCCCAAGAGCAAACTGATGTACACACTGTAACATAAAATTAGCTTGGGGTTAGTGATGTCTGGCGATGAGCCAAAGAGAAACTGTCAGTTTGTGTAATAATCTATCTAGTTGACTAATCAGTAAGACTTTTATGAAGGAGAAACCTATATGGATAAATGCCTTCAATATTCTGTGTGAGTCATGATGACGTAGTTTCGCTGGACAAATCTTTGACCTTATTGACACCAAAATTGTTGGATGCTGCTGATTTGCAAACAACACCCCCTACTGCACCTCTCCTCCCACACCAGTGTGCAGTGAATCCCCAAAACACCAAAAACAGGCAGTGGGTAAGAACTCTGACGCACACTCACACGTACACGCACACACGCGCCAGTTTCCACTGAGTAGCCACAGTATTTATTGCCTCACTCATGCCACTATTCTCTGCCTGCTGATAAGACCAGTTTAACTCTAGTCTAGCTCGCTTCAACCTGTTATTTGGAACCTGTATTTCTGCCTGTTTATGACCTCTCATGACCTTAAATGTTTTAGACCTGAAACAATATAATTTTTCATAAGCAAATTACACCATCCTTGTAATAAAATGTTAGACTTGAAACATCAAGCAATGTAAAATACAATGGTCATTCACTGTGAAGACTTATTAGATCCATTCATTTCTATTATCATGAGAACGTGATATTAATATGAAAAAAAAAATCAGAGAACATGAAGTAGAATATGTTTGATACTCACCCCAATCTTCATATTCATAATGCATAACAAGAAAAAGAAAAACACATTTGTTTAGAAAACTGATATTTCATACATAAAGATGACCGAGTGTTTTCTTATAAGTTGTTAAATAACCTGGAATAAGAAATGTAATTATTAAATAAATTAGTCTGAGTTTGTGCATCAGCTATTTTTAATGAAGATATTTGGTATAGAGGGGAAAAGTGGTCCAAGTACAGAGTTAACTCAGGTCTGTTTCACTAAGTATAGAGGGTTTAATTGGTTAAGACTCCTTCAGTTTGTATTCTGCTGATGATAAGATGACAGATTATTATTATTATTTCCATTGTTTAACTATTTTAACCCTATATGGTTGACCGGGGTCTCTCAGGGCTCTATACTAGTGTCTTTTCTGTTTTCTTTGGGGAAAGCTTTCTCTGAAAATAGCTGATCGACAAGCTCACAACGCGTCGCAGTAGGTAGGACACTTTGTGAGCTTGTCTATCAGCTATTTTCTGTGAAAGCCTTCCCCACAATAAGGATTCTGGGGTTGAAGTGGTTAAATAACCTATAGACACAACATAGAATTATTAAATAAATTAATCTGCTATCTCATAATTGTGTATGATAATCTGTCAATAATATGAATCAGTTTGGCTGTTAACTTAAATGACGCTATTTTGTACTGCAGTGGTTCCCTCAACCTGTGGGTCAGGACCCCCAGGGGGGTCCCCATATTATTTTGGGGGGTCCCCAGATGATTAGCTTAATGTGCAACATTGTTTTCTCACTCAACAGTAAACAAACCAACATACAGTATAAGAGTATACTCTGCATATTTCTAAAGTGAGAATTTAAGGACTTTTAAGACCTTTTTATTACCTCTAAAATGAAAAGGGAAAAGAGACCATTAAGCTACTGTGTGAAAAGTAATCAACAAACTATTCTATTAAACATAAAGGCCAAATTGTCAAATAATACCAAAGAAAGAGGCAAACATTGTGGAAATAGACGATCTACATGCTCACAACGCAAGGCATTGTGAGCTTGTAGATCAGCTATTTTCACAATATTTATCTGTGGACCGAGTCAATTAAAATTGAATGCCTCAACTCCTACAATTCCAAGAGCGTGTCAGGGTGGGGGGTCCCCAGTTTATATATGATTATTTTGGGCGGTCCCCTGTTCAAATATGATTATTTTGGGCGGTCCCCAGTTCAAATATGATTATTTTGGGGGGTCCCCAGTTCAAATATGATTATTTTGGGGGGTCCCCAGTTCAAATATGATTATTTTGGCGGGTCGCGGCCTGAAAAGGTTGAAAACCACTGTTGTACAGTATATGGTATGCAGTAAGGTCTGCTACTGTTTCTGTTCATCTTTAGATAGTGTTTATCTGTAACATTTACAAACAGATCAACTCTTCAACACATTAACACATAGAAACAACATGTAGATCAAATATGTGAAGTGATTAAATGTCAGCTTAACCATATGAACCCCAGCATCCCTATTCTGAGGGGAAAGTTTCCCAAAAATAGTCGATCTACAAGCTCACAATGCATCGCATTGCGATGCGTTGTGAGCTTGCAGATCAGCTATTTTTGCCAAAGAGATGAGTGTAGACTGGGAAAAAAGGGTGTATCTAGTACAGTTTACCAAGTATAGAGGGTTGAAAATATCAATAAAGTAATTGTTTTCTACAGTATGTATACTTAAACCTTCCTCTGTTAAGATAATAAAAAGTCTTCTGATTGTGAGTCAGATCATTATTGTTAACGTTTTGATTTTGTCTCACTCAAAACATGTTTAATATTCAAAATAAGTGAAATTTAAAGCGTGGACAGTGAGAGTGGTTACACTTCAACCCAAGGGCGTCAATTGGGTATGGCAAGGTGCCATACCTTGGCTCCAATTTTTGTAATAAGAAAACCATGAATAGTAACCTAATGCAGATGTAAGACCATTGTGTTTCTATTGTGTTATAGATATAATGAATAGTTTTCTATGCATTTCAGGGGTTTTGACCCCCCCCCAAAATCCGCCGCGTGGCTTTGCCATGCGCCCAGGATAGGTGTCCATTATTTTCATCTTTGGGAGTTGGCAACCCTAACCTTGCCATATCTTATCATTTGCTGAACTGACACCACCTGTTTCTCAGTTTACCAGCAACATGACTGGAGCTGCTCATTGATATGAGACTGACTGTCAGTCACTGTTAAAGAGTATTACTATGATACAGACCAATAATGCAATAGTTGTTGAAGTCATTTATATTTTACATAAATCATTATGAAAAAACATGTTTATTTTGTATTAAAACTGCAAACATTAGTACAAGAGGTGATTTGGGAAGCTCATGACCTTAATAATAACTCTTGGGATTTGACAGAAAAAGGTCATAATTTGTATTCGTATAAGCAAATGACCATCCTTGTAAAAAATTGTTAGGCTTGAAACATCAAGCAATGTAAAATACACAGTCATTCACTGTGAAGACTTATTAGATCCATTCAATTTGTGTTTTATGATTGTGAGAACGTGATATTAATCTGAAAACACATCAGAGAACATGAAGTAGAATATGTTTGATATTCACCCCAATCTTCATATTCATAATGCATCAAAAGAAAAAGAAAAACACATGTGTTTAGAAAACTGATATTTTATATATAAAGATGACGAGTGTTTTCTTATAAATTGCTAAATAACCTGGAATAAGAATATTAGATATTTGGTATAGAGGGGAAAAGTGCACCAAGTACAGAGTTAACTCAGGTCTGTTTCACTAAGTATAGAGGGTTTCATTGGTTAAGACTCCTTCAGTTTGTATTCTGCTATGGTGAAAACTTGATGTCAATCTGAAAACATATTGGAGGCCATGAAGTAGAATTGATTTAATACTCACTGTTTCCTAGTTCACGTTCACATTCATCATTCATGAAAAGAGAAAACACATGGTTGGAATGGTTAGAAAACTGATACTTCACAAACATAAAGATTACTAATAATTAGCAAATTATTAAGGAAACTGAACTATGGAATGCAATACTAGAATGGGTTAAATTAATCGACTATCTCAATTATTTTACAAAGTAATATCTTGCTTCATTAATCATAATGATTCAGCATTCTAATTACAATATTCTAATTTCATTTGTGAAGTGACTAAATGTCAGCTTAGAGATACAATTCTACACTATAGTATATATTAAGAGTGAAACATTTTCATCTGCTATGACAGATTGGTTTATAGTAAAATGATCAGTTTCATAGTAAAAAGAAAGTGTTCAGTACTTGAATCAATCTATTATCTAATGTCAATATTATTTGCTATTCATGTCAACTGTTTCTGCAGTCCATGCCATTTATTATGAAACAGCCTTGTGGGCACCAACTTGTCATATTTTTAATGTTTGCACAAAACGTTCACCTCCACACTACTCAGGAATCAAGTTTATCCTCCATAATAATCTTCTGATTCATTCATTTAATCTTCCTCAGTATGCCATCATTTATATCTGGTATTAACATGCATTCTGTATCTGTGTTAACCCTTTATGACCGGGTACGCATCTCTGTCATTTTAAGATTTTTTTGGCTATTCAAAAATAGCAGATATACAAGCTCATAGCGCGGCACCGAGTGCCGCACTATGAGCTTGTAGATCTGCAATATATGAAAAATCGTGAACATTTGTGCAAATCTTTGAATATGTATTTTTTTCAAGCAAACATTTTTAACTCTGTTACAACTTCTGGGGGTTCCTGGAACAAAATATTTTGACGTGCGGGTCCACGGCCAAATACATATCATTTTGGGTGGTCCTTGACATGTAAAAGTTTGGGAACCACTGATATTATAGCAACATACGTTCAAAGATTTGAGATCAAAATGTTCGCTTTAAAAACATATATTCAAAGATTTGCACAAATTTTCACGAAAAATAAATAAATATATTTATATAAAAAATGGCAGATCTACAAGCTCATAGCGCTGCACGGGTGCCGTGCTATGAACTTGTATATCTGCTATTTCTGATTTGCCTAAGAAATCTGAAAGTGACACAAATGCGTTCCCGGTCTTAATGGGTTAAGGGAGAGCACATGTTAGTGTAATATGTAAACACATAGGATGGATTGTGATGATTGGAATGTAATCACATGTCAGACCACATCAGAAACTTCTCTGACACACAGAGTGATGTGAGTTGGACGTAATGAGTCCAAGAAAATATGTGTTCTTGTTCCTGAGGTTGTGTGTATGCATTTGTCTTTAACACTTTATTTATAGTTTATGGCTACAATAATTAGAATATGTTTTATTTGATGATCATTTGTGAGCCTAACTACCATTTAACTGGGTCTGGAAGATCCTATAGCACAGTGTCAAACAAACATACATGAGAGATTAACATGATCACATTATTGTAGGATACATAGTTACATTCTGAGCTGAATCTATGTTCTGCCATGTAGACCTGTAAGCTACACTATGTAACGTTATTAGTGAATACAATGTTATTTTGACCAATCTGTATGGTAGAGTATGTTAATACAATATAACTGGTGGTTATAAACACAATGGTGGTGGTTGTATTTGGTCTCCCTGCTCTTCTGGTGAGACATGGTAAGGTCTGACCTACTGGTAGACAAGTGGTACTGCATGACGGTCAAAATTCGATTTCTCTCCTGTGTAAGAAGACATGCTCTATTAGCTCTGTGGTCAGCACTTGTGCAGGTGACCTGGGTTTGAATCTCGGGTAAGACATGAAAGTTACAGAGTGCAGCTTTAATGTATCCTTTAATATGATTGGATGACTTGTCATCAATGAAGTCATCATCACGTGTGAACTGGAGCCAAATCACACTGTGATCATTATGTTTATGATCAAAATGCCTCAAATCAAATCAGAAAGACCAATAAGCTATCAGAAAGTGACTATATGGAAAATAATGAAGACTTAATTACAGTAAACACTTAAAGCCATTATATGAAAGCACAGTGTAATTTATACATGGAGAGATAAACATGATTACATAATTGTATACATATTGTTGCTGTCGGGCAGAAACCTTGTATCTCTGTATTTTAACTTTGATGTATGTTTGTTATTTCGGAACTGAATTCCTTACTGCATCATACTACAATGTCACACAACAATTGCAAAAATAGCTGATCTACAAGCTCACAACGCGTCTCACCGTGACGAGTTGTGAGCTTGCAGATCGGCTATTTTTGCTACTTTAAAATGTGTGAAAGTGGTCAAGGTTGGGGATCTATAAATATTTGATGGAGAGTATTAACAATAGTTTGTGACTAAATAATAACAACATTAGATCCTTTGGGAAAAAAATTACTTGACAGTGTTCTATTTCCTGACAAGTAACCGTTTTTGACATACAGTACAAGGTTTCCACCTGACAGCTACAATATCACGGTTAATGATAATTAACGATGTGAGTTTGTACATCGGCTATTTCTAATGAAGATATTTGGTATAGAGAGGAAAAGTGGTCCAAGTACAGAGTTAACTCAGGTCTGTTTCACTAAGTATAGAGGGTTTCATTGGTTAAGACTCCTTCAGTTTGTATTCTGCTATGGTGAAAACTTGATGTCAATCTGAAAACATATTGGAGGCCATGAAGTAGAATTGATTTAATACTCACTGAGAACTAGTTCACGTTCACATTCATCATTCATGTAAAGAGAAAACACATGGTTGGAATGGTTAGAAAACTGATACTTCACAAACAGAAAGATTACTAATAATTAGCAAATAGTTAAGGAACCAGAAATATGGAATGCAATAATAGAATGGGTTAAATTAATCGACTATCTCAATTATTATACAAAGTAATAACTTGCTTCATTAATCATAATGATTCAGCATTCTAATTACAACATTCTAATTTCATTTATGAAGTGACTACATGTCAGCTTAGAGATACAATTCTACACTGTAGTATATATTAAGAGTGAAACATTTTCATCTGCTATGACAGATTGGTTTATAGTAAAATTATCAGTTTCATAGTAAAATAAAAAGTGTTCAGTACTTGAATCAATCTATTGTCTGATGTCAAGATTCTTTGCTATTCATGTCAACTGTTTCTGCAGTCCATGCCATTTATTATTAACCAGCCTTGTGGGCACCAACTTGTCATATTTTTAATGTTTGCACAAAACGTTCACCTCCACACTACTCAGGAATCAAGTTTATCCTCCATAATAATCTTCTGATTCATTCATTTAATCTTCCTCAGTATGCCATCATTTATATCTGGTATTAACATGCATTCTGTATCTGTATATGTTAACCCTTTAAGACCGGGAACGCATCCGTGTCATTTTAAGATTTCTTTGGCTATTCAAAAATAGCAGATATAAAAGCTCATAGCGCGGCACCGAGTCCCGCGCTATGAGCTTGTAGATCTGCTATTTTTGAAAAATCTTGAATATGTTATTTTTTTAAGCGAACATTTTTAACTCTGTTACAACTTCTGGGGGTCCCTGGAACAAAATATTTTGAGGTGGGGGTCCACGGCCAAATACATATAATTTTGGGGGTCCTTGAAATGAAAAAGTTTGGTTAACACTGATATTTTAGCAACATACGTTCAAAGATTTGGGATAATAATGTTCGCTTTAAAAAACATATATTCAAAGATTTGCACACATTTTCACAAAAAAACCACATATATATATATATATATATATATATATATATATATATATATATATATATATATATATATATATATATATATATATATATATATATATATATATATATATATATATAAATTGCTGATCTACAAGCTCATAGCGCGGCACCGAGTGCCGCGCTATGAGCTTGTATATCTGCACATTTTTAACAGCCAAAGAAATCTGAAAGTGACACAAATGCGTTCCCGGTCTTAAAGGGTTAAGGGAGAGCACATGTTAGTGTAATATGTAAACACATAGGATGGATTGTGATGATTGGAATGTAATCACATGTCAGACCACATCAGAAACTGCTCTGACACACAGAGTGATGTGAGTGGGACGTAATGAGTCCAAGAAAATATGTGTTCTTGTTCCTGAGGTTGTGTGTATGCATTTGTCTTTAACACTTTATTTATAGTTTGTGGCTACAATAATTAGAATATGTTTTATTTGATGATCATTTGTGAGTCTAACTACCATTTAACTGGGTCTAGAAGATCCTATAGCACAGTGTCATACAAACATACATGAGAGATTAACATGATCACATTATTGTAGGATACATGGTTACATTCTGAGCTGAATCTATGTTCTGCCATGTAGACCTGTAAGCTACACTATGTAACTTTATTGGTGAATAAAATGATATTTTGACCAATCTGTATGGTAGAGTATGTTAATACAATATAACTGGTGGTTATAACCACAATGGTGGTGGTTGTATTTGGTCTCCCTGCTCTTCTGTTGAGAAATGGTAAGGTCTGACCTACTGGTAGACAAGTGGTACTGCATGAAGGTCAAAATTCTACTTCTTTCCAAGAAGACATGCTCTATTAGCTCTGTGGTAAAAATGTCAGCACTTGTGCAGGTGACCTGGGTTTGAATCTCGGGTAAGACAGTAAAGTTACAGAGTGCAGCTTTAATGTATCCTTTAATATGATTGGATGACTTGTCATCAATGAAGTCATCATCAGGTGTGAACTGGAGCCAAATCACACTGTGATCATTATGTTTATGATCAAAATGCCTCAAATCAAATCAGAAAGACCAATAAGCTATCAGAAAGTGACTATATGGAAAATAATTAAGACTTAGATTACAGCAAACACTTATAGCCATTATTTGAAAGCACAGCGTAATTTATACATGGAGAGATAAACATGATTAAATAATTATATATATATAATCGTTGCTGTCGGGCAGAAACCTTATAAACCCGTATCTCCGTATTTTAACTTATATGTGCGTTTCTTATTTTGTAACTGAATGCCTTACTGCATCATACTACAATGTCACACAACAATTGCAAAAATAGCCGATCTACAAGCTCACAACGCGTCGCACCGTGACGGGTTGTAACCTTGCAGATCGGCTATTTTTGCTAGTTTATCAAATTGTGAAAGTGGTTAAGTTTGGGGTTTTATATATATTTGATGAAGAGTATTAACAATAGCTTGTGACTAAATAATAACTACATTACATCCTTTAGAACACAGTCATGTTCTTTTTTTTCAATTCCTCAAAAGTAACAGTGTTGGACATACAAGGTTTCCACCCGACATCTACAATATAACGGTTAATGATGATGCACAGTGACAGTAGGTCACTTACATGTTAATCCCACAGCAATCTCCTCCTCCTGTTCTCCATGTTTGACCTGACAGATGTAAACTCCATCATCTGTCATCTGTCTGTAGTGTCTCAGTGTCAGAGACACATCACCTTCCTCCAGATCCTGGATGTTCAGGGTCAGTCTGCCCTCGTAGCCCCTCCCCTCTATCACCTGACCATTCTTATAAAGGTAAATACACTCTGACACCTTAAACCACCTGATTGTCATGGAAGACGCGCTGGTCTCAGGAGAGAGCTGACAGGGGAGGGTGACATCCTTTATCCAACCCACAGCATAGCCTTCAGTGACGAGTTTAAAGTCACCTGGAGTGAAGAAAAGACACAGTTAGTGAAGAAAGAATTACTGTTCATTTAAACAGAACCATAATTAAGTAGACATGCAGTGATGCAACCAACACTTTACAATGACTCCCCCCAACACACACACACACACACACACACACACACACACACACACACACACACACACACACACACACACACACACACACACACACACACACACACACACACACACACACACACACACACACACGTTGTGAGCTTGTAGATCAGCAATGTGTTGCTACCTTTGTGTGACACTGTAGTATGATGAAGTAGGGCATTGATTTATGAAAAAACATAAAAAGTTTAAGTATAGAGATACAAGGTTTGTGACTCAACAGGGAGGATATATTAGTGGACGTTAGGGTGTTCATTTAATCCATTTGCCTAATGAAGACCTACATGGTCAAAACGTTGCCCTTATAATACACTTGTTATGGGAGCTTTAACCCATTAAGACCGGGAAAGCATCTGTCATTTTACATTTTAACCACTTTAACCATTATCTATACTTTGGCTATTCAAAAATAGCAGATCTACAAGCTATGAGCTTGTAGATCTGCTACTTTTTTAGAAAAATCAGGCACATTTTGTGCAAATCTTTGAATATATCTATTATAAAGTGAACATTTGTAACTCAAATCTTTGCTTCTAGATTTCTAAATCTTTTTGTTGTTGAAAAAGCGTATGTTGCTCTAATCAGTGGTTCTCAAACCTTTTCATGTCAAGGACCCCCAAAATGACATGTATTTGGCCGAGGACCCCCATCTCAAAATATGTTCTTCCAGGGACCCCCCATGGAAGCAAAGATTTGAGTTAAAAATGTTCGCTTTAAAAAATATATATATTCAAAGATTTGCACCAATTTTCACGATTTTTCAAAAATAGCAGATCTACAAGCTCATGAGCTTGTAGATCTGCTAATTTTTGAATAGCCAAAGTATAATATATGGATAAAGTGGTTACACAGATGCGTTCCCGGTCTTAATGGGTTAACTCAGTGTTTTCTTATTTATTATATTTGACCTCTCTTTGATTTCTGACTTTTTATCTGACACCTGGCCTAAATACAGACACAAGCCTCAAAGCTGGCACAAGCAGACTGAAGAACACTTTGCTCCCCCAGGCTATAAGACTGATAAATAAGAAACAACAATGAACATCTTCTGTGGTATTACGGCCTTGTATGCTGTTTGTTTTTAACTGTTTTATGAATATGAATGACATCCTGTCACATACAGGGAATGTTTTGGAAAAGTGGATATATTTGACACATTTCCTGCCAAAACTTTCAAAGGGATTTGATACTATATGACATGACCTCCAATTACAGCAATTAATTATTGGCTTAGAGTACACATAGAGGATGAAAATGCGCGCGCGCGCACACACACACACACACACACACACAGCATATTTTTCATACAACAATATACAGTCATTGTGTTTTTTTTGTCTAATTGCCAAGCAGCATCTTAACCCATTAAGACCAGGAAGGGAAAGCATCTGTGTCATTTTAATATTTATTTGGCTATTCAAAAATATCAGATCTACAAGCTCATAGCGTGGCACATGTGCCGCGCTATGAGCTTGTAGATCTGCTATTTTCTTTTTAAAGATCTTGAAAATGTGTGCAAATCTTTGAATATATACATATATATACATTTTTTACTCATATCTTTGCTTCTGGGTGGTCCCTGAAATATATTCAGATGGGGGTCAGAGGCCAAATACATATAATTTTGGGAAGTCCTTGAAATGAAAAAAGTTTGAGAACCACTGATATTATAGCAACATACGTTTTTGTTTATTTTTAAACTGTTAAGATTTAGAAGACATTTTGTAAAATACCCAAAAGCAAATATTTGAGTTACAAGTGTTAGCTTTAAAAAATACATATTCAAAGACCCACGATTTTCCACAATTTTTCAAAAATTAAATGACACAGATTTTGTCCCGGTCATGTTAATCCCCTGACCAATAACAGCGTGCTCACGTGAAGCCCCACCCCTTGTCCTGAATCTCACTTTATCACCCAAGAGGAAGTAACACTTTTTTAGTAGTTTAGTAGTAACAAAGATTGTTAATATAGAAAGATACACATTCTCCATTGGAGCCACTAGAGGCGAAGTTGTACACAAATCCTACAAATGGTCTCCAAAGTAGGCGTGGTTGTCTTCTCCTTTAACATTTTAGTACTTTTACTTTTGGTACTTTAAGTACATTTTGATACCAATACTTTTGAACTTTTACTCAAGTAAATTCTGAATTCCGGACTTCTACAGTTTGATACTTTTACTTAAGTAAAACATTAGAGTACTTTTCCATCACTGGTAGTAAGTAGCTAGTTTTGTTACCATTAGACACTACACTACAGAAAGTATTAATACTCAGCACTAAAGTCTCACTTGTATATGAAATAGAGGAGAAAAAGAGGATTACGTCAACAACCTAGATGACGTCTTGTGGAAAAAAGACAGACACATTCTTGTATAAATATATATTTTCACTGTTTTGAGGTGTGTTTTTTTGTTGTTGTTTATTCTTCTTTACTGTCAGTGTTGAAAGCAGTAAAGATTTAGTGAAGTACATTTAAGCAAATCTCTGGCTGCATGGTCTGTCTGTGAATGATAATGTTTATATATATTACTGCTTGAAATGTGAACCACATATCTCCCTCCTCATATCAGGTGATCATGGTTCATCAATCAGGAAATAAAAAAACTGTGTTGTGACCTACCATGACCTCTGGCCCCTGCCATGTCTCCTGTGTAGAAGAAAAATAGCCAAATTACCACACCTAACATTCATCACATTTATCTGTAAATAGTTTGTGAGCTGCAGTCTTCTTCATGGGAATTGAGATTACTTTTGTTGCAATTGGTCACAAGTAACCAACAGTTTGTACCGTCTGTTGTTTCCTGCTCACAAACCCTGAAACCTACAGTGGTTCTGCGGCCAGATTTCTTCATTATTAAAGGTTGAAAAATGTTAAGAGAATCTCTTACCTTTCACTGCTTGGCATACGCTTTAGACTTGAAAAACGAATTCATACAAATCCTCACACATTACTGACTCCTATACAACTAACCAGCGTGAACACAAGTGAAAGTATTAATGTCAGTTCCTCACTGACACTGGCCGCCGGGAGGGGCGGGACAATCCCTGGTGGCCTGCCGTCTGATTGGCCTGCCTCGCCTGTCTGTCAGGCCAGGCAGGCAGGCTCCAGGCAGCGCTTAACCTCACGTCACCAGACGTGTGACTAATTTACGGTTATACATTCAAAACAATCCCGGATTGGGCCCTTGGGACCATTTATGCTCTCGAACTGAGAAATAGGAACTGAAATCTCAGCCATATGTATTTGTATACGATACAAGGAAGTGGATAGAGCACTCTCATCATTATTCTACTGTAAGTATTTGTCTCATTGGCAAGAACTGCACGTGATGGTGAAGAAAGAGAACTTACGGACAAACCACA